>NC_134265.1:75493117-76111153 GCF_031893055.1 Leptodactylus fuscus
TATTTTCATAACATAAAAGCTTAACAAGTTGACATTTTGTGTTCTATATGTGTGGGGTTGCAGTAAGGATTCACCATGTGTAACCTCTTAGACTTAGGACTTTTGGTGATTGTAAAACCCATATATGGTCCAGCAACACTACACCGCTCATTCATGTGTCAAGCCTTAATGGAAACAGTTCTAAAATTAGCCGTACCATATGTATGTGCCTGCAGAATGCAAGGCTGGAGAGAGAGGTAATGAATTTATATTACCTAGAATGCACCTTTTTCTGTCACTTACAATTACAATACTCATGTAGTTTAGCAAAACATTGGTACAATGAGATTGGAGCAAATGGATAAAAGTACTGTAAAGAGAAACAGCTCGTAGATAAATTATAGTATTGTATATTTTCTTTTTCTGTGCATCAACAATAAATGCCATTAGCACAGCAGAGGTCAATGACAGTCTCCTGCTCCCTGGTGAAATATTCAGTTACCAGACCCTTCCCAGGGAGTCATTAAAGGGTCACTACTAGAGATGAGCAAACAGTGAAATATTCGAGATTCGATATTCGTTTCAAGTAGAGCCTCATTATTTGACTACTTGATCAAATATCGAATCCCATTATAGTCTAGGGGGAAAAAGAAATGCTTGTTTCAGGGGAAACCACTATTCGACTAAAGGAGAGTCACCAAGTCCACGAATAGCAGGAGGAGAGTGTTTAGGAGGAGCGCTGTGCAGTTAAAGCGCACGGACCCCATTATAGTCTATGGGGACCGTGCTCTAACTGCACAGCGCTTGCAGTTATGCTGATAAGTCAGCTCCCTCATAACAGCAAGCTGCCAGCTCTCCTGACTAGCAAGGACGAGCCTGCTGCAGAACCTCTATAGGTTCGGCCAATCAACGCTGGCTCTGAATCGAATATTTACTGTGAATATTTCGAATACTGTAGTATTCGATCGAATATTACTCACTCATCTCTAGATTATTACTACTATTACTATTAGCCTAAGCAACTGGATCTTCAATGAAATAAGTGGATCCGAGTAGAAAAAGTAGGCGTAATATAAAAGACATGCATGTTATATCACCAACTCCGTAATGGGACTGATCTCTAAATGCACTGAATATATAACATATTAATCTTACTCAGAACAGATGGTGTGCTGTTCACATAGAAACTTAATATCTTAACAACTGGCAATGACTTTACTGTAGCTTCAGATCACATACACACCAATGAAAATATAATGTGCCATATGCTAAAAGCAAAAGGAGCTCTCGGCTCTATAATAATGAATTAAGCACACTCTAGAGCAAGTTCTGCTCATGGCCTATATAGTATTTAGAGATCCCTCAGTGGGTTAGGGATAAAAGAGAAATGTCAGACAGATAAAGGTTATCCCATTCAGCAGGAGTCTGCGGGATACAAAACCCACTGCAAAGTACAGTACAAATCCCATTCACATACAGAGACTAAAACCTACAGTGTAAAGTGACCTTCGTAAAATCCGTACACTTCATCTGTGAGAAGGTCCTTTTTTTTGTCCAGTTCCCATTTTAATGTCACAAACACACCACACAAACACACCACACAAACACACCACACAAACACACCACACAAACACACCACACAAACACACCACACAAACACACCACACAAACACACCACACGAGCAAACTAAAACGGTGCAAAGTTAGTTTTAAACGACTTTAAGACCCTTTAGTCTAACAAACTGATAAGTCTAAAGCAGGGGGAAGGTGGGCAGGAAGAGCATGAAAAAAATATGAACTGCACTCTGATGAAAATCACTAATGTAGATAAGGCCCAAGGAGCTTTCTAATACTGCATGCACATATGTACGTCATGATGAACACGAGACAGTCTCCTGTAACTGAGCCGCCTCAGCAACTGTCTCTTGATTTTCTATCCAGCCTTATTATGTTACCTGGTAACAGTCCCAGAGATATTACACATAGCTGTCTCAGACTGTCAGCCGGCCGGCCGTGCATTGTGCTCCTCATCACCCTTCATCCACATTCTGGACACAGATACAGCTACCAGCAAATCACACCATGCATAATAAAGTACTACTGTACATCACAAACTTTACCACCACCTGGCTCTTTCACGTCTATTGCCGTGGCTGTATTTTTTGTATTTTTTTTACTTTAGTGCTTTATTTAGAATTACAGATTTGTATATTAAAATAAATAAAAATAAATTCTAACATGTCCGAGCTGGGAGTGCAGCCCTACAAGGACAAAAGTGTCCATGGTTAGTGCTGTACTGTATGTATATAGTCAACACAATTGAACTAATGTCTAAAAACGCAGCAATTGAGGTATAGCATGCACAATTGTTTTGGTCGCAAGTTATGCCACAATTCGCACTGTTGTGTGTACATAGAGGGAGGCCGATGAGTGGTCAGCAGCAGCCTGTGCTATACACACAGCGCTCACTGAACTTCCAGTGCTCGTTGCTGGCTGATTAGCATATCAATAAAAGCCGGCTAATTCAGAAAATGGCTGAGAGGATTAACAAATAAAAGGTATGAGGGGGAAGAGTTCCAATCAAGTAAAACTACATCGCTGTGCCATTTGTTTAGGTGACCGTGCCTGTGAAGCAGTGAAAGAGTTGCAGCCCTCACTAAAAGAAACCTCTTCAAACAGCTGATCAGCAGAGGCCCCAGATGTCAGTCCCCAACCAATGATCTATCCTAAGGCTAGGTCATAAATTAAGCTGGGATACCGCATTTAAAAAAGGACACACTGGTGAATTTTATTTGGAATATTACCGTCTACTCGCAAAGGCTTTCCTTATCCAACTTTTCACCTTAAGTCACATGATCAGGGTGACTTTTTTCTAGCATGGGTAACGGCTATATAATTAACGATTTACAGAGAACTAGAGAGGAGAGAACTCACTTTTGGTCTGAAGTTTGTCGTAGGTGGACCGTATTCATGCTGGGCTTTGATGGTTCCCCATGGATGGTTAATCTTGAAGCACTCATTGCAGAAGCTAGCACTGCAATCCATGCAGCTTTTTGTAGATTCTTGGACTGGAGGTTTGCAAAAGTCACACATGATAGCAGTGGCAGCGCGGGCCGCCTGTCTGTAGCGCTCTACTATATTCTCCAATGTAAAGTTCCGAAAAAGGCCATTAATGCCTCGCTCTCCAAGGTCCACATCACGTAAACAGCCGGGGCACGACAGTGAAGTGATTCTGGGTGTTAAAGAATTGCGCTTAGACCCTAGAAAGATAATAAACTTTGGTTAGAGAATTAAGAAATGCAAAGCAGCGACCAAGGAATACACTACTTGTTTCTAAGCTTGCACTGCATTGGAAATGAACAGATTGCATGCAAGTATTCTCAAGAACAAATGGTTTCCACCTGTATTTAGAAGGTCGAAGGGCAAATAAATTGTGATACTGGAGTCTGTAGACATGGGGTATTATACAAACCTTTAAAAGACCGGCATATTCAACCTAAAAGAAGACAGATGCGGATTCCTTTACCTAAAAAGGTATAGGTTTAAAAAATTTTTATAGTAAATTATTAATTTTGAGGCACTCAATTTTTGCATTAAAATATGAGATTTAGAGGATGACCCGTCACTGGTGAAGTCCCTTTAGACTAGGGCACCAGTATGTTGTCCTAGAAGAACAAATCTAGTAGTCATTCAGGAGAGCAGGGTGATCCTTCTTATCGGCTGCATGTCTGACAGAGCAATAAAGGAACTTTGGCTGCAGCTCCTGTCGCAAAGGTTGCAATGTTCTGCCTGTGACTCCTTTACCATTGCATGTGATTGGAGTCACATTGTGTCCCTTAAGGTGCTGCAACAGTGATTTAGCTGCAAAATTATTCAGGATTGCAATATTTTTGGGGCTAGAAGTTGCAGTTGCAACACCCTCAGGATCACAATGCTTCTCCATTCCTGTGTGACAGAAGGCAACTAGATTATGTGGTTTGGTTTTTTATACTTTCTCTCCCCTAACTGTAGATAAGGAGGCTCGGATGACTTTTCCATCTCTGTGTTGAGAACACATGCACATCCAACCAAGTCAAGTGTGCACATATAGGAGGGGGAAGTCGGTAGTAACCGCTGTCAGTCAATTGACAGTGTAAAGGTATCTTTAGGCCATATTTCCCAAACTGAACACTTATTTATGCTGAAATGAACTTGCAAACAGAAAGATAACTTGGCGGGGGCCATTTGTTCCCACACTTGGTAGTCACAGACAATTCTAATTTGCCACCCTGGGTGAATGGTCCAAGCTAAAATCCAAACAAAAGTCTAAAATTCCTCAGATTCTTGCTAAATGCTGGACAAGAATATCCAAGGCAACGGCAGAAAGCTGACATAACCTCATCCCCCAACGTTATGTCGCTGTTGTCACCACCCGACTCTACAAGACTTGAATTGAACCATTTTCAAAAGACTATTCTCAGGGAGGTTATATACAGGACTCAACTTCAAAGGTGCACCAGAATTATTCATCTCAGGACCCAACCCAGCAACCTTATAAAACTAGCTTGGTACAAGCCACTATAAAAGCCCATTATGTCAAATCTATTATATTTGAGAAATAGATTTTCAGCATCGGAGACTAAGACTGAGTAGAGTATTGGAGAGGAAACATCTTATAGACCACTGACAAATGACTATTCAGTTAGGCCAAGTAGCCATCTTCTGGGCAATAGCTCATGAAAATGATGTCAAGACAGCATCTGGAAGTTTAGATGTCCTTCCTTCCCCAAATTTTTAGGTGGGTAGCATTCGCATAGACTGAATGTGATTCTGGAGTTTGAAAGTTTGTCAAGACACATGAACATGAAGACAAAAGCCCACTTACAATTGATCAACATCCAGTCAACAGACCACACTTATGAGTCTGACCATATACATTAGATAGCTGTCCACGACCCTCTCTCCAACATCCCCCATGATTGAGTGCTGTTGTGTTATGTGCCCACTTACCTAATGTTGCGTAATACAACCTAATGGCTTTGTTGCAAGTTTTAGCTAATATTTTTAGGAAAACTTCAGTAAAATTAAAGGAATGAATCACTTTATTGGTTTTTAATTTTTCATTTTAATTTAATTCTATTATCTGTACATTATTAAGGGGGCTGCCATCTTGTCTGAGCTTCTCTTCCGGTCTGTTAACATTTAGTAATATCCTTTATAGCATACGCATAGCAAAAGGCAGCAATAGTCCAGAGCCAACTCACTTAGATCCATGGAAACGTTTTCTAGATGTTCAAGCAGGAGGGAGATCATCTATGGGCGGTAGTGGATGCCACAATGGGTGATAGTAGAAGTATATGTACTTACTATACATTTCCCATCTGCCCAATCCATTCCTGACAAAAAATTTTTTTTTGCAAAATACATGTGTAAAAATTAGACTCCCATTGACTTCAATGATATTTTGTACACATGTAAAAATACGCCGGTAAAAAGTCATTGAAGTCAATGGGAGTCTTATTTTTACACATGTATTTTGCAAAAATACATGCACGTTTATTCCGTGTGAAGGCTCCCTGAGACTGCAGCCTATGAGTTTGTTTTTTCTTTACCCTTTGTCTGTCCTGACCAGTTAATATGGACCACTTCCTATCAGTATAACTACTTTGAGCGATGTTTATAGCAACATACAAGCTGTGAAGTGTTGAATTTGGACCTCACTATAGTGTTTTACAATTATCATTCGATAAAGATTTTCGAAAGGGAAAAAGTGATTAGCACAATAAGAAAAAAAATATATACATACACTATGGGGGAGAATTTTGAAAACAAAAGGCAACCAACCAGAGCAATGCTTTCTTATTGTCCCCATGAAAAATAAAAACTGCAGTATGGTTGGCTGCTTCGGGCAACAAAGTTTTTATTTTAGAGGTTTTCATAAATCTGCCCCAATGAATGTTCAACTGCAAACACATAAGACAGACGCATGCACACACCAAAATAAAGACGCATGAAGAAGTGGCGCACACAGTAAAGAAGTCACTGCAAAACATCTGCCGACTTTCATTCTGTTGGAAACCATTTCAGATAACATGAATTATGACAAGATGGAAGTTAAAGAATGTTAAAAAAAAAAAAAAAAATGATATAACATTCATGCAATGGCTTTCTTACAGATACTAGGAAACTTATAGGATGCCTGTGCATGTTTACATCTAAACAGACGGTATCCTGTCTGCTGGGAGCACCCAGGTACTTCCATCACTCATTTCATTTCAAAGTTTAGAGGGGAAGGTTTGGTTTGTTTTTGAAAGAAAAAAAAAAAAAAAAAAAAAAAGCCTATATATAAATAAATTGTGGAAAAAGGTTAAGGTTTATTGCCTCATACTATGACGTTTTGGCTCCAAAAGCCTGTCTCAAACCGGTTTCTTGGAGCCAAAACGTCGCAGTATGAGGCAATAAACCTCCTTCACTTTTTTCACAATTTTTGGTGTGCCACCTGCTTTTTTGGCGTTATATTGAATGGGACAAATCCTTTACCCATTGGCGAGCACCCTATGCCTAGACTGGTGCGATCATATATAAAATTTTATTTCCTCAGCACCTTGAACATGTGTATTGCCACTTCCATTTAATGCTTATAGGACCTGCAGTTGGGACAACCTTTGTCAGGCCCACAGATTATGTCCACTGCACCATTCATACTCCTCCTCATTGTAAAGATAAAGAGGATTCTAATCCCCCCCCCACACACACCCGATGTAACAGCTGCTCTGTGAACAGTAGAAAAATTCACTTTATAGAACAATCTCTTTATGCATAGATGTTAGAATTTAACCTTATCCCCTCTCCAATATACACATGGGGATGGGCATTTGATAGGTGGAAATCCAGCCCCTGGGAACCTCACCATTTGCCAGAATGGGGTTCCCAAGTCTCTGAATGAAGCAGCAGTTGTGTGTGCACATTCTGCAGCTCCTTTCATCGCTAGAGGATTGCTGAAAAGTACAGCATTAATCTATCTCAGGCAGCCCCACAGAATTCTGCACCTAAATCGTGACAGAATCAGCAAGCATTGTGTAACTAAAGCATCAGAATGGAGTATTTTAAAACCTCTTCTATATTAAAAAAAAAAAAAAAAAAAAAAAATGAATAATGCCACATGAACACAGATGTGTGTACGTACAAGTCTGAAAAAAAATACACAGATGGGACATGAATCACATCTGTATACTGTCCGCACCCTCTACTGACTCATTTCATGAATGAGCCTGGGCCAAAAAAAAAAAAAATGCACTGTCATGTGCATGGACCCATAAACATACTAAGGATTTTAAAGTCAGTGACATTGCTATGTAGGATCCTTATCAGATCTGCTAGATGCAAATCCTGAAGCTTTAAACAGTCAGATAACATGGAACCAAATGTATGACTGGATAGGAGACAGAATTTGAGAATAAAGTTAAAGGGAAACGGTCACATGAAAACCACTGTTCAGTCAGAAGGCGTCAGGTTACAGAATGAGCTGAAAATATTGGATTTCTAGTATTTGGCATTCATTGAAAGCTCTGCTCTTTCTAGGTTAAGCAGTCAAATGGGAGGTCCTATCAGTGATTGACAACGTGCTCTGTATGCAGAGAGGCTGACACTCACTAACAGCACTATCTCCTTGACTTACCAGAGTAGACAGACTTCAGTGAATAAGTGACAAGTTATACTGAATCTTTATTCATATATTTATACATTAATCTGCTCCAGATCTGTAACAAGCTGCCTGCAGACTGAAAAGCAGATTTAAAAAAATAAATAAATCCTGCTAGAAAAACATTTGTTCAAGGCCGTCAGCTTTCTGTGCAGTGAGTGATCAAAATAACAAAAATGTAAGTGTGTAAACTTTACAGAAACCCATTTGTATTTGAAGACCTATCTGTGCTGGCGAGTAACAACTGGTATGCCATGTCTTAGGGGGCGTTCACACTACCGTTTGTGTCCACTCAGGGTCCGTGGTTACTGTCAGTTAAAGATTTTAGCAATGGACACTAGATATGTCCGTTACAATTTCCATTCATTTCAATGGGATTTTTATCTGTTGTCCTTTAGTGCCCTTAAGTCTCAGTTTACAACCATGTCCGTTTTTTCGAGAAGACCCCAAACAAAAAAAAAAAAAAAAAAAAACAAAACACGGACAGCAAGTGTCTTTTGTTTTACATTAAAGTCTATGGGCAGCGGACAATAACTGATAGCCATCAGTTACTGTCCATTATGATAGGTGTCCTTTTTTTTTTTTTTTTTGTTAAACAGACACCTTCTGTGCGGACACCAACGGTAGCGTGAACCCAACCTTACAGTGCCCGTTGTATCTTATAGCTTCATAGACAATGTTTTTGCTCCCATTATGGTCTGCCTCTCCAACAGAATGAAACCTAGTACACAAACAGCAGAAAAATAGGAGTAAAGCCAATACACAAGGAAGCACAGAGCCTATTAAAGTCATAGAATTAGTCACCTCTAGTTCTTAGTGCATAAGAGCTCCGCAGTGAGGCTGCAAAATATTAACATTCATAACATGAGACATTTCAGTACTTATTTTAAGTTTATAATACTCACACCATTTTAGTATTACAAATCAATTGGCTTTTTATGATTTTGGGAGAAGGTAAAATAAAAAGGATTAACATAAAACATCCCCAATTGGCTTCCTACTTCAGCACATATGAAATGCCTCCTCGGCCAATGACCGGCTCTGGCATTGACCCATATCAGCCAGTGATTAGTTTAGTACCATTTCTCATGTGTTGAGAAAAACCAGGAAAGCATAAACCCAATGAGGCAATTTCTTTTGTGGGTTAACTAAAATGAGCCACCTGACAACCCTTTAAAAAGCAGCTGCCAGAGCTGACCACTATGTGCCTCATTCAGAGAACAGAATTTTACCAGGGTAAAGCAGCACCAACCAGGTATTTCCTCTGCAGCAGATGCTATAGTATTAAATGTAGGGTCATTTTTGTCCATTCAGATGTACATGCATTTGGAAACCAAAGCTGCTCTCTAGAAACGCTCTCCGTTCTAGCCCACAGAAGGGGCACTCACGAGTAGAACTAGAACTGCTCTCATAGCAGCTCTCACCACTGACTTGTAGAGAGAAACCTCTAAGATATGCACCAAAAAGTACAAGGACTAGTATTCTCTTCAAAAGAATAAATGTCTTTAAGGCCGGACCCCCATGGGACAGGAAAAAAAATAAATAAAATTCTGAGTTTTACAATAAGGGCAATGTGGATGGGATCCTAGTGAATCCGATGCCCAATCACAGAATGTCAATTATACCTGCAGAAACGCCGGTGGTTTCCACATACGTATAGTTGTAACAGAAAGTCTGCGAAGGAAAACGGCAAACTTTCTTTCTAAAGCGCTGTGGGAAGAACCGCAATGCGTTGTCACTGCAGTTTTTCCTGCAGCGCTTTATTGTTGCGGGACGTTCTACAAACAGTGGACACATATCCTCATGAAGACAACCCCATGGAAGACAGCCATGGGCATGTGGCCAAGCTATAACTAACCAGATCTAAGTAGTCTGTCGATTCTTTCCATGCTAGGTGACTGGATGCGAACACGGGGGCTCCCAGGTGTTGAAGCTTCTGAGCTGACATCAGTAGAGTCCTCCAGAGTCATGAAGAGCAGTTCCTTCACACACTTGTGACAGATGCTGTGCTGACATGGTAAAATCAGTGGGTGTGTGTACAGTTCTTTACAGGCAGGACATATAAGCTCGCGCTCAATATTTCTGATGGCAACCTGGAGAACACAAAAAAAAAAAAATAGTAAAAATTAAAATCACCCCTTTACAATATACTGTACACATAGATATGGAAAAATCTAATATTCTCATACTAGGAAGAAAAAAAAACCAAGTCACGGTTCATGTAAATGTAACCTTTATTTTTAGACTTTATTTTCCTCCAGATGGTTTATGATATAAGGGGTGTGTGTGTGTATATCACTTATAAACCAACAAAAAGGAACAATTACTATCCTAATATAAGAGTCACCCTGAACATAAAACACATACTATAGAATACATATAATGATTGAACAATGCAATTCAGATTACACTTCTTAAGAGAATAATAATGATTGTAGCAATGGCAGCCAGTGGTCACCTTACTACATGGAACAAGAGCCAAGGGACCCTCATGGGACCACCTCTACAACACGATGTATATCCTGTGAAATACCATGGGGATACTCTTAAAATCTACTGTTTGGAATGGTTTGGGGGGGCTGCTTTCTGGAACTAGCATTAAAGGGAGTCTGTCAGCAGTAAATTGGTTATAACCCTAATCACATGACTTTGAAGAGATTCTGTAACTTCCAAATATGACTGTGCAGCTTTGAAGTCCCATTTTCAAGCAAATCACTATTTTATGAATAGGTTATCAAATGTACTCATGATAGACTTAAAATATGGTTTAGGGCTACTCTACTTCTCTTCAATGCCATTCATGTGCTGCTTTGGGAACTAGCACTGTGGGGGTGTATATTTCAGGAAACAAACAAACAAAAAAAGTTACCAGCTACAATATCAAATTATTACTTTTAAATTATATTTATTGTTGTTGCATAATTAATTATATGTACAGTGTTACATATTTACTTTCACAGAAGTATATATATTTAATAATGAATTAGAGGAACTTTATGGCTTCTGACTGACCATGACTGTCCGTCATCTATGAAGCCATGGTAGCAAGTGACTAGGCTCACAGACCAGCTATAGTTGTAAAGGTATTCCTGATGCCAGTTATCATATAATATGCTGCACCGCCTTGTTATGGCTTTGCAATAGGATCGCCTCATTTATTAGTAAGGAACTTTGATCACTGCGTAAACCCAT
Source organism: Leptodactylus fuscus (assembly GCF_031893055.1). Classification (NCBI taxonomy): domain Eukaryota; kingdom Metazoa; phylum Chordata; class Amphibia; order Anura; family Leptodactylidae; genus Leptodactylus; species Leptodactylus fuscus. Next base: position 75,503,970 of record NC_134265.1, read on the forward strand.
TTACTAACAGACTTCCCCTTGGCTAAAGACACTCCTTGCACCCAGGAACAGTTTTACTGACTCACCATACTAAACAAAGCATTATGTAAATGCAAGTCACTTACCATATGTTTATATAGTGCCTGCATAATACACTGCACTGTATACAGATAACCACACAGTCTCTGACCCTAATGGGATTTACTAGCTTGTTTCCATATCACAGCACACACTAGGGTTACAATGGGGGATTATCTGCCCTCCTTTGATATGTTTTTTGGAGTGAACAATGCTTATTGTAAATGCACTAGAATACTATAGAGGAGAATACATAGAAACCAGGGGTTTATCAGATCTTATAAACTCAGTGGAAGAAATCTGACTTGGAGGAATCTCCTACAGGTTAAGGATGTATCCATGCTTCTTAGCACGTTTTCATGAATGTGACCCTTTCGCTGCTTTTATCTCATATCTCATCTCTTAAGAGGATACAACATAGATCTCAAATGACTTCCTCTATTACTGGGTCAAGGGTGTAGTTTCACATTAGTTAGCCTGTGTCAGCTGGTTACATAGAAGGAATATGAACACCATAACCAGTAATGTGAATATTAAGTTTTAGAAACAGCATACGTAACAAGGAAAAAAAAAAAAAAAAAGTTTCTCATTCAAGTACTAACCAACAAAGCCATGCCACAATAAGACCATAAATGAGGTTTCCTACAGAGGTGTACATGTACAATATAAACTCTCTCGGTGTGGGGGAACCCTAGCTGCCACAATGGGGTTTTAAACAGTGCAAACTTGGGCTGTAAATCAGACGTCGGGCCATCAACAAACACTTTTGATCAATACTCATTTTCACTGGCCAAATTACACGGCCAATGTTGGCCACTAGTACTTGTTTGCATTGGCCCAATGACACAGGCTGATGCAAACTGCATGGGAAGGACCAAGCTCTAATGCAATTGTTCCTCCTCCTTTTGTATCCAAGGATTATTTGGATGCCTCTTTTATCCTATGTGGCTGACCAGCAAGCATTCGCCTGTTGGTCAGCTGATCGGCTGCAATATTAGACAGGGAAAAAGCATTAGTTACTAATAATTTCCCCGAATACAGGCCCATCTAAGGTGAATGCCTCACATGTGTAAGGTTTTTTTTTGCCTAAAGCTTCTTTTAATGTTAGTCTGAAAAGCCCTTCAAGACATAAGACTCGGTCTTCAGTACTCCAATTCCTAACAACACCCATTAGTTAATACTTTGGCAAACCAATGCAGTCACCGCTTTCCATGTATTATTCACATTAGAAGTAAAGCTCCATGAATTAAAGCCTGCCATAAAACTTGGCATAAGAAGAGCTGATGATGCCGCTTATCCATATTGTCTACTGCACTCTTGCTTGCATGCACCAAAACCAACCAGAACAGTCTGAGTAAATGGCATTTGGTGGCTGTAGGATTGGGCTCTGTCTCCTTCAATTACACAGATGCACAGCTCACAGTGAATTACAATGCGGCTGAGCGAATTAGGAGAAAGCCCCGGTCTACAGTTAATCACTTGGAAGGGGAGTTTTGTCTGCTCATTCTAGATTTCTGTGGGAAAAGGACTAAAAGAACCCATGAAGTAGAGGAAGCGGCTGTGCCCCTCAGCAGGCAGCGTCTGCAGCTGCCCCAGACACCTAATGTAATAAGCTGCCTTCTGACAAGGATATCTAAAAACTGGAAAATATAAGCTGTGTAAAGTGCAAAATATTACACTGCTTTCCATAGAGACCATGTCCTTACATAACCCTCACAGCAACCTGTCTAAGAGCGGCCATCCAAACAACCATTCCATAATGAATTGTAACATTGCAGTCATGATAAAGGGATCTCCAGCCACTGAAGAAAATTTTAACCTTTGATTTTCTCCACCAGATTCAGGATCTGACCCTGCCCTGGTCCTGGAGATGCCAGGGGAATACAGACTGTCATTTCCTGCATGCTGAGAGGTACCTGAATTACTGCAGGTAATGAAAACCAGCAGGTTCCCGGGCAGTGTTGGTACCGCACCAGTGAACAGCCATTGTTAATTATTCTGGGCCCCATAGTAAATATATTTTATAGGGTGGGAAATCCCATTGAATTGGTAATGTAGGGGGGGGGGGTATAATACAAATCCTGGACTTTATAGTATGTCTGATCTTTTCTATTTCTCTCTTTTTGGGAGAAGACGACAAAGAAAAACACTTTAAGGTCCCACATTGTGGAAACGCAGAATGCTTGCAAAAGGAATGGGAAGTATGTAGGAAGCTCTTATACTTCTACTCAATCCACTCCTGGTTTAGGCAAAAAAAAAAAAAAAAATCAAAAATCAGCTGTGTTTCCACAATATGGGACTTTGCTTAAGGCTAAAAGCCCCCCCGTAGACTAGACAGCCGGTCAAAAAGCCCTGTGGGTAAAATGGTTGCGGAGATTTTTTTCTTTGCAGGCTTCACTCATGCCTATGGAAATGGTGGCGTTTCTCTATAGGTAAAATTTACATCCTGCAATTTCCAAAAACTGTTTTCTGCTGCAGATATTTTTCTGTAATTAGGGTATGGGATTCGCTAGAATACCAACCACTTTGCAGGGACTTTAATATGCAGCTTTTTTTGCCTTCTGCTAAAAGCCAACTTTACAGAAACAGAATTTTATTAGCTGCAGAAATTAAAAAAATAAATGACTCTCTATAAGCAAACAAAAAAAACAAAAAAAAACAAACAGGCGCTGCAAACAGAAGCTTCCACTCTGGCGGATGCAGCTATCCATGTAATTCTTCTGACATGTCCCATAAAATAACATATCTGTGGTATCTTTTCTTAACACTGTTGTGTTGTTCCTCTATTATTCCAGACTCCAACAGGTTGCCATCACCAGCATCCTTAGTGTTTGCCAATCTAAAAAGTGAAATTGCTGTCCAACGATGAACTGAACCCACAGCGGTCAATCCAAACAACCATGATTTGAGTCCAAAAAAAAAAAAAAAAGTGGTTACCTGCAGACCCCATAGATTATAATAGGGTCTGCCTGGTTTCCACCAGAGAGAAGAGTCCTGCTAGTGTGACATACACACACAGTGTTACGCAACTCCCTATCTTTTGACCAACATCAGACTGCTGAGGCCTGTGATTGGGCCTCAGTCAGTCATGCAGTGTTGTGATGCTTGTGTATGAAGACAGCAGCGAGTCACGCTAAACCTCAGGAGAGGTAACAGGTTTTTGGGAAAATATATATATATATATATATATATATACACACACACACACACACACACACACACACACACACACATCTCTCGTGGGGAATCGTTCAGGTAGATGCTTGTAGCAGTGCAGGAAACAGGGACACAGTCACTGGATTGCACACGATTCAGGCTTTATTCACATGTAATCCATACACTGCATTTGCATAGCCACAGGATAAATAGAACAAAGCCCTTCTCGGCTGAGAAACTAACTTAAACGTAACAAAACTTTTCCCTGACTATACAGGAGACTGGCTACCAGTCTCCCACCTTGGCAACAACAGTTGGCACAGTACCTGCTTTGGAGGTCCAGTCTGGACAGTTCAACTCTTCACACTGCTAGTTTTCACACTTAGGGTGCATGCACACTATGTAACGCCGGGCGTGTATGAGAGCCGTACACGCCGGCATTACGGCAGACTGCCGAACACTTCCCATTCACTTCAATGGGAGCGCTCGTAACAGCGGCGTTTACGAGCGCTCCCATTGAAGTGAATGGGAAGTGTTCGGCAGCCCTGCTGTAACGCCGGCGTGTACGGCTCTCATACACGCCCGGCGTTACGTAGTGTGCATGCACCCTTAGGGTGCATTCACACTACGGATACACTGACTGATTCTGAACGTTAAAACACGTTCATAATCAGCGGCGTATAAAGCAGATCCCATTCATTTCAACGGGAGCCGGCATACGAGCGCTCCCCATTTAAATGAATGGGCTGCTTTTTTCTCTACGATCGCTCCCATTGAAGTGAATGGGAAGTGCTTGCGTGTACAGCTCACTCTGCTCAGTCCGAGCCGTACACACGAGCGCTTCCCATTCACTTCAATAGGAGCGCTCGTAGAGAAAAAAAAAGCAGCCCATTCATTTCAATGGGGACGCTCGTATGCCGGCTCCCATTGAAATGAATGGGATCTGCTTTATATGCGCTGATTCTGAACGTGTTTTAACATTCAGAATCAGTCAGCGTATCCGTAGTGTGAACGCACCCTCAGACTGTTATTAGGGCCTGATTAGTCAGCTGACCTCCCTGGTGCGGGTCTCACCACACACCCTTTAGGTGCCTGGCTATCTCTCTCTGACTGTTTCCTTCTACCATTATTAGTGATAGAAAACATGAAGTAAAACATGAAGTATGAAGAGTTATGTAGAGAATAAAAACAGCCCATTACAAACGTACACGAACACCGCTATAGCTAGCCCATTCCTACACTATGGTGGCCATGCTGTGACGGCTCTGCTATTGAGGCTATAGTGTAAGAGAAGATGGAGAACTTTCCAACACAATGGAGGATGTCCATGGCAACCAATCACAGCACAGCTTTCATTTCATGTTCTGCTCCTAAACAATAAGGCTGTGATTGGTTGCTATAGGCAACAAAGTCTCCAAGATTTCCTTCCTGCATTTAAGATAAATGATCAAGCTGTGGAGACAAAGCCAGTGGGTGTGACCCCCCAGCTAGAGGAGGAGACCCCTATACCCTACTATGGGGTGCCATATCACAAAACATTTACAGCACCATTTTCATGCTTTTTCCCTATGTGACGACTAATGCTAGGTCGGGTAGAGACCCTGTCCACTTAAAAAGTGGTTAATGTTGAAACTTGCAGCACAGAGGAAAATCCCAAGTTGAAGGACTTTTCTCTCTGCCAATTTTAGGCGGAGTCCCCTATGGAGAATCCAACGCAGGTGTGAATGCAGCCTTAGCAGGTTCTCTCCAGGGCACAAGCTGCAGACTAGTTGCTAGTGGTGTATAGGGCGTATGTTCATGGCTCCTGTCTATGGTTTCATTCAGCTTTGCTGTGGGAGAGAATTTTGCAAGGGATATCAAGCTATGGGTAACATGAGGAGGGGGATCTCAACCGGAATGAGGATCATGTCAAAGGGAAGTTTGGAGGGGACGGCATTTAGTAGTGACAACCAAGCCGATATCAGCCTGCAGTGAGCCAGGAGTAGTCAGTATTCAGGAGCTACAAACTAACCCCGCCCACCTTCTGCTGCTTGACAGCTTTTTCCCCATGCACACTAGCCATTTTTACAGACAGCACAGTGCCTGATAGAAATAATGGATTTATTCACACTGGGTTTTTTAATTGTTTTTCTTAAAAGATTTCTTATTACTAGAACATGTCATTTCTCAAGTAGTTTTAATGAGTCCCTAAATAAAATCAAGTCCATCTTTCACAGCAGAGTACACAGCCATGTCATGTAAATAAGCAGAGAGAGCAGATGTTACTTTTATTTTTGAAAAACGAATTTTTTTTCATGGTGAAAAAACAAGCAGCTTGTTAAACACAGCAAAGGCGAGGTTATCACCAACACACGGAAATTTAAGCAAATCTGGTTTACAGAAATCCATGAGTTGCTACTGAAGTATGAAAAACATTTTCTTCAGAAAATTTGCTGCATGTGAACATACCGATAGGTTTCATACACACAATTGCTTTATGCATGGACACCGCAAGGCTGCAAAGAACCAGAACTGTCAGTGACGCTTCTGCGCCAAACTTGCCATTTTTCCAAAATTGGGCGGGGCCATCATCTGCACTATATCCATTATACCTCAAAGTGACAAATGATGGCAGAATCTAGATTTGCAGCTAGACGCAAGGGTGCCAGAAGAAGCTCATCATGAAGTAAGCACTTCCTTCACTGGTGCAGGGGACATCAAGACCAGCACAGAATATGCCAGTCTTAGGCTAGGTTTACATCTGCGCTGGTCTGTCTTTTGTTTGGGTTCACTGGGGGGACCAGAACTACTAAAATATCTGTTACAGGCGGACACCAGCAGACCCCTTTGACTATAATGGGATCCACTTTTTTTCTCCGTTCAGGACTTCTCTCTGCCAATTTTCGGTGGTTTCTGCGACAGTCTCCAATAGAGACTAAACCTAAAAGAATCCCCCCATTGTATTATTCTCTACTGAAGTAACCCTATGATGTAGCAATGATGCTGCATGGCACAACCATGGGCACCCCTATTAAAGGTCATAGAATTACAGTACAGACCTCAGGTGCTGCATTATAGGTTCGTAATACTACTTGCATATGAGCCCTCATACAATAACCAACAAAACAGTAGTAATAGTAGTAAACAAGCCAGAGTCTATTATAGACACAAGTCCACTTCCTGAAATACAAGGGATCAAAGCTGCAATGATGCAGCAGTGCTGAAACTGTGCAAGAACTTGCACCGTCACCTTATTTTCCCACAAGATGCTGTTAGGACCAGGAGACGCCCCTTGTTTTCCCTGCAATCTACAATGATGATGCTGCAAAGTGACCATCACTAGTACTATAGGGGTGGAGCTGCCTGCAGAAGAAGAGTGAATATACCTGCAATGAAGTACTCACAGATAATAGACAAAACTATATCAGGATCACCAAAGCAATGCCATACATAGACTATGGCACACTGCTCACTTTGTACACAGTATATCCTTAGGATCACCAAACCAATGCCATGTATAGATGATAGCATACTACATGCCACACTGGTCACTATACGGAGTACCCCCCAAGTGCAATATCAGCATAAAGGGCAGGCGACTATTAGAAATAGTCCATGTTACATACAGCTTGCTAACCTACATACATAAATTTGGCACCTGTTGGCAGAATTTCACCCAATCCATGGGCATGAATATTAATGTATTTTAAGTATGTGCCCAATGCATCCCTCTAAGAGGGAAATGCAAGACGCAGAGGGCCAAATGTGTCCCCAAAGGATGAATGTATAAGGTGGGATCTATGGATATGTAATACTATAGCCATCTATTTCGCAGCACACACATCCTAAACAGCTGGGCAGGGGGCACCAAGTTTTTAATTCAGTTTTTTTTTTAAAGCCAAAGTAGGAATAGATGCAGAAGCACAGGGGCTGCAGACCCCCGACTTTATAGTTCCTCTCCTTTTAAGATCCACATCTGGTTTTGGCTACAAAACCGCATCAGACACCAGACTACTACCTGCATGTGTGACTATGCCTCACGTGCTTACCCAGGGGCCCCGGGCCAATCCTAGGAAGCCTCGTACAATCTGACAAGACAGTGATTTCCACCTAAAAATTTACATGGAGCCTTTGTAACAAGGTTAGGCACCAATCACACGAGACAAGCACCGCATGAAGTCTGCCACATACTACTCCCCATCACACGAGCGTCTGCTCCCTCACATATGTTACATCTCAGCCCTCCATGCCCCACCAACACCTACTTGGCTATCACCCGCTTCCGGCACCGGCTGGCTCTCCATCCTCGTAGTGGTCACCGCACGTTCAGCCCCAGACAGAGCGGGGCGCGCCTTCCTATTCCACAGCCCCGTGTTCTATGCGCTAACAGCCCAGTGACGCAACAGTAGGTATCCCAGGCGCCCGGTACGTAGTAAGCAGCACGCCCGTATGGACCTCGCCGGTATCTGTAGACAACACTCTCACCCGACACTAGACTCTGACTGAGCAGCGTACAACTCTCCCCGGAGCCCTCACTCATCTACATAATAGGTGTGCACTGCTGAAGGGAACTGTTGCTATTGGATGATACAACGAGGGGGCGTGCCTAAAACCTCGTGGCTTGGGCGGGATCTTAGAACACGCCTCCTGCTGGACAAACGGTTCTCCTCCTTGGTCTCTAATGGGGGGTCGAATGGTCCTCAAGGGGTCAAAGTGACAATGAGGGGCGGGCATGGAGGGGCAGCAAGATAATGTCATCACACTGACAAAAGTGGGAACTGGAACTACAACTCAATGTAGTCAACTAGAGGCCATAACCAATCTGGATAGTCCCCCTCCTCGCCAATCATTGTGTCTGCTATACAACTGGAGCTAGGCGATGCCAGCTGTGGGCAGGGCTGTATTCAGACTCTGCAGTAGAGGTGCAGTTAAAAAAAAATATCTGAAAAATTGCATGTGGTTTTACCTTTTTTTTTTTGCCATGCAGTAAGACCTCATGCACATGACCGTATTGTCAGCAACTGCGGATAATATACAGACTCGTAGTTTTTGCGACTGTGTGTTCTGGCCGTAGAAAAGGTTTGCTAAATACGGACCAGATCTGTTTCTGCAGCTCTGCGCATTGGTCAGTGAAAGTCACAGGGCCTACCCGGTTATAACATGGAAACATGGAAAATAGTTTGTTTCACCTGGAAAAAGCCGCTGGTCAATTACCCAGGTACGGCGTTTGATAGTGCACATGCTCAGCCTGCCACTTGGAGGCGTAACATGAAACTCCTGTGCCCCAATGCAAAATTTGTATCTGACCCCCCAATATAATGTATCATTCAGAGCACTGATGTCCTCACAGAAGAAATGGACAGACCATGGCCATTGTGTGCACCTTCTGCAACCTCTCCAGTTAGACCCAATGCACATAACCAAGTGCTCCCAATGTTGGGCCAGTTTGCAGCACAATGCTCTCGTATTCCGGTCCATTCCGTTCCAATGACACGGATGATTAGAGATCAAGTCCTATCCTGCTGCTTATCATTGGAACAGAATGGAACGGAAGCCCCATAGAAATGAATGCAAAACAGATTGCACTTGGATGGCATTGCTGCAAACTCACCCACATCAGAAGCACATTGGGCGCAGTGCATGGGGCCCTATGCCTCTGCTGCAGGGAGAACAGGACCCCTCTTCTCAGGATCAGTGGGGAGCCCAGTAGTCAGACACCCATTGATCAGGAACTTATCCCCTGTCCTATCAATAACTTCAAATCTTGGCCCAACTCCTTTCCTGTAAGGGATTCAGGCCATGAGAGGATCTTTTTAGATATTCCAGACCTGGAGCTGTGTGAGGATATTTAGAGTGATGATACTGATAAATCATTATATCACTGCAGTAATGTTATCAGGAGGGAGGGGCTGTGACAACCTTGACAAGGACTAGCTATATAGCTACTTCTCAGGTGCGGTAGGCCTCTTTATTGATCTGAAGTGGCAGTACGGGCTAAGTCAGAAACAGCAGAGGAGCGCCGGTTTTGGGTGGAGTTCCCTTTTATGTCTAGGTGCCTAGGGCTGTTTCATAGTAAATAAATGCTATTGTTTGCTGGGCTTTGATGGCCAGCTCTTTTACATATGACAGACAATTGCTGTTTGCTGTAGACTCTTTGGTCACACAGCTTTGTCTATATACCTTCTACACAAGAAAATCTCTCAGCAATCCCTAAACTACATCATAGGCATGTATGCTTATATCAGACAGACGTATTCAGATGTGTCCTATCTTACCATTGTACCCAAAATGAGTTACACAAGATGACGGCTTGGAAAAAAAAATTGTGCAAAAAAAAATGCGCAATAAACAAATTTTTCTTAAGACTTGTTCATGTTACTTATTTCAGGATATTGAAAACTGGCAAAAAAAGAAAGGAGAGCTCATGTGTACACCAGATCAGGAGGGGAGCGAGCAGCGTCTTGTGTTCCAAAGAAGGAAGGGTAGAATATACCTAAATCAAACCTTTTCAATTCTTATTACTGGTGGATCACTGATGCCATTATATTAGTACTATATATACTTACATGGAAAAAACTGAAAATTCCAACACGTTTAACTTAGTTTGTATATTTGTCCATAAGGGCCATAAATCACACTTAGCACATATGCGTCTTGTTGTGAAGGTTGTAAGGTTTAGGATAAGGTCAGGATAATTTCTCATGGGGTTTTTTTGGATCGGAACCTGAGGTGGAGACCACCTCAGGTTCCAATCCAAAAACGGGGTAGCCGCGACTGAAAGCCGGTGCACTGCACCGGCATCCAGCCGCGCACTCCACTCAGGATTAGGCCCAATGAACGGGCCTAGTCCGGAGGAAGGAGTGTTTTCAGGTTGAATCGCGAGGCGACTTGGCCTGAAGAATGAGCATCTCGCTTCTTTTTTCTGAAAGCCGGAAGAAACGGCTTCCGGAAAAAACGCCTGAGGGGCTGGTCTTGTGTTGTCTTTTTGGTTGTCTTTTTGGTCAGGATTTTGAGGCGGATACGGCCTCAAAATCCTGACCAAAAATCACAGTGTGAATTTACCTTCACACTGGGTTTTTTGGACCAGAGGCGGAGGCAACCTATTGACTTCAATGTTTTTATCCGGATGCAGACCAGAAGTTTCTCAACAATTTACCAAAGTACTCATGGCTCATTTACAATGAATTTACAATCTATACGTTTTTTTTGATATATAATACTGGCCATAAGTTCATGTAACCATGAAGTGTGGCTCGTGCAGATTGTAATTACATACCGTTCAATGGTCCTGGAAACACAATCCGACAGCATTGCCTGAATGGCTCCACTCCTCTGTAGTCCAGTCATCTCTTGTTACTCTGTCCCTGCAATCCCAGCTAATAACATAAACCCATAGGAAAGTCATATAAAGGTAAAGACCAGGCACTGATTAATCTCCTATAGAGGTATTCTCATTTTAGCCAATTGCGATATATCCACAGGATATACCATAAATAATTGTTTCATTTAATTAATTTCTCATAGGGCCGGTTCACACATTCTGATGTGTTCCGTCCGGAAGGAGTCTGCATGAGGACCCCCCCGGCCGGAACACAAGCGCAACTGCAAGCGCTGTGCAGTTCAAGCGCACGGACCCTATAGACTATAATGGGCTCCGTGTGCTTGCCGCGCATTGCCCGCACGAATGATTCGTCACTATACCATATAGCGCTCACAATCTAAATTACCTATCAGCATGTCTTTGGAATGTGGGAGATAACCGGAGTACTCAGAAGAAACCTAATGACAAATGTGGGTCCCGCATCTATCTCCAGAATGGAACCATAAACGTGTTGGTACCTTTTCATTCATTCATTATTCATTCACCTCCTAGAAGTTGGAGGACCTCTGTTCTGGAGATATATGTGGGTTCCAAATGTGGGACATATCTATCAGATATTCATGGCATATTCTACAAATAAGCTATATCAGACTTAGGCTCTATTCTGATCACCTTTATTATAACCATTTAACGGATGCAAAAAGCAGACGCAAATGGATGCCCATCCATCTACATACAGTAGATCCGTTGCTGTCCGTTTTGTGATTTTTAAGGACACAAAAACATAATACTTTTGTGTATGTCCAAAAAACAGACAGCAATGGATCCGTTTTTGTTTTGTTTTTTTTTAACATTGATGTCTATGTAAACGGATGGCGATGTTTTTTTGCATCCGTTATTTTTGAATATGGTATAAAAAACGCGATCTGAATAGAGCCTAAGATGGGAATATTCCTTTATCTTTGAATGTCAGTTAGGAGTTAGTCCGGGCCTCCACATTGCTACAATGCAGCATTTTGGCGCAGTGAAAAACTTTGGTAAAAATTGGTAAGAACATACTCTATGTCACAAAAATGTCAAAGATGGGGGTCTGATCACTGAGATCCCTAATGATCCTAACAATGTATTCCCTTGACTGTTAGGACCCATTCACACGGGCACAGAGGGGGCAGATTATGGTGCGGAATCCACATCATAATCCGCCCCCTCAGAATGGTGGTCTATGGAGACTGCTAGCATTCTTCTTTCCGCTAGCGGCATGTTACGCTAGCAGAAAAAAAGAAGCGAGCTGCCCTTTCTTCAGGCGGATTCCACGGCTCGTTGAGCCGCGGCGTCCGCCACGTGGCAGCAACCTCTGGACTAGGACCATTCATTTGAGCCTACTCCAGAGGGAGAAGCCGCGACTGTCAGAAGCCGCGACAGTTGTGGCAGGCAGATTTTGGCCCAAGAGTGACCCGACTCCCCGCATCACTCTCGGTGCCAAAATCCGCCCTTCCGTCCACCGTGTGAACTAAGCCTTAGGGTTCATTCACACGGAGTAAAGTGGCACTGATTCTGCCACGATAACTCACGGCAGAATCAATGCTGATAAATAGACTCCCATTGACTTCATTGGGTTCTGTCTTCCACACGAAACACATTGAAATCAATAGGAGGCTTTTTAACACATTGATTTTAATATGTTCCGTGCAGAAGACGGAATCCATTGAAGTCAATGGGAATCTTTTTATCAGTGGTGATTCTGCCGCGTTATCGTGGCAGAATCAGCTCCACTTTACTCCGTGTGAATGACCCCTTAGCATGTCTACCAATCATACTATTATAGGGGTGCCCACTTCTCTTCTAGAAATAGTGACTGAGTACATCCTTTCTCTGGGGATTACCATGATCACACATTTATGGCATAACATTAAAGGGGTTGTCCCATCACAAGGATCCTATCTATACTGCTGGTTAATGTGGATGTAAGACTTTTCCTAAATACACTGCTTCAGCAAAACTGCTTTGTTTGTCCACTATCTTACTTTATTCAATTCTTTGTGGCCACAGCCCTGACTTAGCTGCTCGTGAGTCAAGTGATGTATCTGCTGCTCTCAGGGGGGAGGGAGGAGGGGCTAAGTGCAGGGAGCCAGCCTGTGTTTCTAGCTATTCCTGTGTCTACACCACGTGACCTAGCTTCCTGTTAGCAGATAGAGGAGAGGAGCTGCTTTCATTTCTTCTGTTCTCCCAGTTATCAGGCTAGCTAATTCAGTTGTGTTCATTATGGCAGAGACAGGCAGTCTCTGTATGTAACACAGAATGGAGTTGCTGCTGCCTGTACTTCATAGTCCAATATGGGTGGGTGGAGCTACACGCGAATTTGGGGCGGAGCTAAATGGCAGGTTGCATGTGAAACCCCGCCCACCAAATGATGCAAGAAACCAGGAAGAAAGAAGATTTTACAGCAGTAAAGACTGGCGAGTATGTGAGGTGGGAATACCCCTTTAATATGGCATATGACTATTTTGTAGAAAAACATACAAAACTCATTTCAAATACCCTATTTGGGTAATTCTGAATGACACCTTTCTTTGGAGGAATGATTATATCTATGGACTACAAGACTAGCTGACTGATTATGGATATCGGGTACTACTTTATATCGCCTGTGGAGGTGCTGCAGGGAAATTGGACACTTGCTGCTGATTTTCCCAGCAGATTACAGCTGATCACTGAAGGTTATGTGGGGAAATAACAAATTGTTATGGAGCATTCACTGTACTGAATAAGCAGCTTTACTCAGATGATGGTTCCTTCAGCAACCCAAGATTATTAGACTTGCAGAGCACATCAAGTGTCATAAGTGTCATCCTCTTCTGCTAGCACTCTGGCTCTCTATTATGTCACAAACTCTGCTCTACTCTTGTTACTTGTAGATAGAGTAGCGCTGGGCCGGTCATATGATAGAGAGTCTTGTTATTAGCAGAGGAGGCTGAGTCCAAAGAGAGCCCCCTCATGCACTTTGCAAATGTAGTGAATGGGTCATTGGGGGACCCTCACCCATATGTTTAAGGCTGCTTATCCAGTTCACTATGATAACTCTTTATCTCCCAATATATCCCCTTTAAGCATTTTATTACCATAGTTATTCCTCTGTGTCTTTTGTGCTTACTTGTATTAGTATACAATAACAGGCACTCCAAGGTAGGAACACTAACATGGCTACGAGGGGGTACCCAAAACTTTCCAGAAAAGTTGCTTTTGAAGCGTGTATTTATTTTTTTGTACAAAATTTCCTTCAATCTCCTTCAAAGTACTCTCCTTTAGCGGCAATACACTTGTCAAATCTCGTCTGCCATTGTTCAAAACATTTTTTAAACTCATCTACTTTGATTTGTGCAAGCGCCTCCATCGTTTTCCTCTTCACCTCCTCCACGTCGGCGAAACGCTTCTCCTTGAGGTTTCTCTTTATTTGTGGGAATAAAAAAAAAGTCACTGGGAGCCATATCGGGTGAATAGGGTGGGTGGGGCAAGACAGCCATGCCGTTTCTTGCCATGAAAGTGGTCACAGAGATGGCGGTGTGGGCAGGGGAATTGTCGTGGTGGAAAAAACAATCACCATACTGCCACATTTTGGGCGTTTTTTACCGCACACTGTTGCGCAACCTCTTGAGAACCCCCAAGTAGAAAACCTGGTTGATGGTCTGACCTGTTGGAACAAATTCCGAGTGCACAATCCCTTTTGCATCAAAAAAACATTGGTTTCCATAAGCATAGCACCAAGACTCATCTCCCGTAATAATTTTAGAAAAAAATTCTGGATCGGTTTCGGCATGTTCTTTCATGGCATGGCATGTTTCGATGCGATGCTCTTTCTGTTGATCAGTCAAGAGCCGTGGCACAAACTACCATCTAGCGACCCATGACATGCCCAAATCCTCCGATAAAATGCGCTGAATCGAGCTCCAACTCACTCCAGACAACTCTTCGAGTTCCTCAATGGTTCGTCGTCGATTTTCACGCACGAGCTCGTTGATTTTTTTGGACACTTTCGTCCGTTCGGGAAGTTAACGGACGCCCAGAACGCGGTTGATCATCAATCAACATTTCACCATTTTTAAAGCGGGTGAACCACGAGTAAACTTGAGCTTGATACATAGCATCATCCTTCTAAGCGGTCTTCAACATTTGAACGGTTTCTGATGCTTTTTCCCAAGCAGAAAGCAAAACTTCACAGCCGCGCGCTGCTCATAAAACTTCTCCATGAGGAAAAACGACGGCTGGACAAAACAGCTCTTGCAAGAAAATTCACTGCGGGTAGACCTCCCGCATCAACGCCGCTTGGCACACTGACTGAGAAGGCGTGGTTGAACAAAGAACTAGCTGCAGAATCGCGTACTATGAAAACTGCGCGCACAGCAGCCTCATTCTGGAAACCTTTGGGTCCTCCCTCCTATATGAAGCAAAAGCCAATGCACGAAAGAAAGTCCAGCACAAGAGACTTCTGTAACTCCAAGATAGCGATAAAAGTATCAGCACCAACATATAAAAATAAAATTAAACTTTTAATCAGGCAAAGATTAAAATAAATCATGCCATAAGTAAGGAAGTTTTTTTTGTCCTGAAAAGCGTACGATTTTTGACTACTGTACCCCTGGTTTTGCAACCGGGAATATTTTAATCTTTATATGATTAAAAGATAAATTTTATTTTTATATGTTGGTGCTATTACTTTTATCGGTATAAATGTCTGGGATACACACCATTAGCCTGTGTGTAGTGGCCTCCTGACTGTCCACTGAAGTCAGATTTGGGGGGACACAAAGATAGTGCATGCTAGATTTCAACATGTCTGATCATTTGTTCTTACAGGAGATAAGCCTCTTTCAGAAGCGTCTGGCAGTAGCTAGTCTGGATTTCCCCTACCGTAGGTACGCTCTGTTGCATGCTATATCTCAATGGTACCGTAGCTTCCCTTAGACTCATTTGATTCATCAGGAGAGAACACAAAGCCACATACGAGGTGGCACAAATAATTGCATACTGACATATAGCCAACCTCTTCTGTACAGGGTCCATGCACAAGACATTGTTATGTGCATGATCTGATATTGAAATATGTTGTCCTCATGTTTTGGCTTACACATCCATTTAGTTAACATGATGAAAATGACCTTGCAAATTATTGATCAATATAATAAATATTACACGGCTGGAGATTCTTCCTGGGATTTAGCGGTTTCTCCTAAAGTGATCTGGAGAGAGACAGTTACCAAGAAGGCCTTTGCATCTAGTCATTTTGCTTGATCTCAGGAAACATTTCCATTAGCTATGAGCTCGTGATCAGAGAGTAAAAAGCAAACAAGGCGATTTTATCTAATTACTTGTTTCCATTACCTCGAAAATGGCAGTGAGTGAAGTATGAAGCAGCAGACAGGGCCCGGTTATTGACACATAGTGCCAATAAGGATCTTACCATACAAGAAATGGAATTGATTTTCAGCTTTATACTGCAGCATCATGTAACAAATGCTATAGAATAGAAATAAAACACAAATTGCCTCTTGAGTCTACCACTGATCTAAGGCACATGCATAGCCGATCTCCCGATAATCTTTGTTTACAAGTTACCAACAATCATGTGACTGCTGCAAACAATGGATGGCCATAGTGGTCAAATGCTACACGTACTGGCATTACCATAATGATGCCACCTACAGCACGTGACCTCTGAGGCCACTTATTGGCTAAAGATGTGATATACTGGCACAGCACCCCATGGCTGATAGTTTATAAACAAAGACCACCAGACCACCAGTGCATCTGTGCTGGATCAATGATGACTTGAAGGGATAGGTAATGGTTTTTTTTCTTCTAGTTATTTTATTAGAACAATTGAGGATTCTTCATTTTCAGGGTCCAGACAAAGGATACATTTCTTTCTGCATGGCACATTGTTCTAGGTTTCTTAAGTCAACTGAGTGATACATCTGGACTGCAATTTCCAAATTGTGTCACAAACTCTGTTTCAATAGTTTTTTTTTATTTAGTTTTATAATCAAACATAAGAAAAGAAAAGAATTTGGCACAAAGATTATATATATATATATATATATATATATATATATATATATATATATATATACACACACACACTCACCGGCCACTTTATTAGGTACACCTGTCCAACTGCTCGTTAACACTTAATTTCTAATCAGCCAATCACATGGCGGCAACTCAGTGCATTTAGGCATGTAGACATGGTCAAGACAATCTCCTGCAGTTCAAACCGAGCATCAGTATGGGGAAGAAAGGTGATTTGAGTGCCTTTGAACGTGGCATGGTTGTTGGTGCCAGAAGGGCTGGTCTGAGTATTTCAGAAACTGCTGATCTACTGGAATTTTCACGCACAACCATCTCTAGGGTTTACAGAGAATGGTCCGAAAAAGAAAAAACATCCAGTGAGCGGCAGTTCTGTGGGCGGAAATGCGTTGTTGATGCCAGAGGTCAGAGGAGAATGGTCAGACTGGTTCGAGCTGATAGAAAGGCAACAGTGACTCAAATAGCCACCCGTTACAACCAAGGTAGCCAGAAGAGCATCTCTGAACGCACAGTACGTCGAACTTTGAGGCAGATGGGCTACAGCAGCAGAAGACCACACCGGGTGCCACTCCTTTCAGCTAAGAACAGGAAACTGAGGCTACAATTTGCACAAGCTCATCGAAATTGGACAATTGAAGATTGGAAAAACGTTGGCTGGTCTGATGAGTCTCGATTTCTGCTGCGACATTCGGATGGTAGGGTCAGAATTTGGCGTCAACAACATGAAAGCATGGATCCATCCTGCCTTGTATCAACGGTTCAGGCTGGTGGTGGTGGTGTCATAGTGTGGGGAATATTTTCTTGGCACTCTTTGGGCCCCTTGGTACCAATTGAGCATCGTTGCAACGCCAAAGCCTACCTGAGTATTGTTGCTGACCATGTCCATCCCTTTATGACCACAATGTACCCAACATCTGATGGCTACTTTCAGCAGGATAATGCGCCATGTCATAAAGCTGGAATCATCTCAGACTGGTTTCTTGAACATGACAATGAGTTCACTGTACTCCAATGGCCTCCACAGTCACCAGATCTCAATCCAATAGAGCATCTTTGGGATGTGGTGGAACGGGAGATTCGCATCATGGATGTGCAGCCGACAAATCTGCGGCAACTGTGTGATGCCATCATGTCAATATGGACCAAAATCTCTGAGGAATGCTTCCAGCACCTTGTTGAATCTATGCCACGAAGAATTGAGGCAGTTCTGAAGGCAAAAGGGGGTCCAACCCGTTACTAGCATGGTGTACCTAATAAAGTGGCCGTGAGTGTATATATAGCATCATTGCAGTCAGTCATTTACATATTGGCAAAATGTTCAGTAGGTTGAAATATCTCTATCATTCAGAAATATTACCATCTGAGTTTGACTGTCAGAACAGTTTGAGGTGTAATGTCTCAGTATTTGTTAACACGGAGAAGGGGTGAGAGCAATGAAAAGGGTTAACAAGCAGCTGCATTGAGATCTAGACTTTAAGGCAGAAGCCCCACGGGTCGGAAACGCCGCGATTTGCCCGCAGTGGTAACACCGCAGGAAAAATTGCAGCATTTTACATTAACTGAAAAGTGGATGGGTTTCTTGCAAATCCCATGCCCACTTTGCGGTAAAAACCACATTATTATAGAATTGTATGTCCTGCGGAGTACATTTATTTATTTATTTACTGTTTCAGAAATTGTTATGATCTGACTTCTCAACAGAAATGATTCTTTTTACTAAGAATGGCTTACATGTACTATTATGTCACTGGTAAATTATGTGTTCTTAAATTTCTTTGTATTCTTTCGTTTCATGGTATTTGGCATTTAGTATATACCATACCATCTAAATATAAGTCTTTTGAAGTCTACAAAGCATCATAGACAAGGTGTGAAGCTGCATTGTCTTTTGGCTGTAGAGGTAGTCTGGAATCTATTTGCCTTGTCAAAAGAGACTCCTGCAAAGCTCTCCTATACATCACACATACCCCATGCAGCTTAGCTTTTTTCAGATTGGCTGCTATGTATAATTATAAGCCCACTCGATGACCTCTAACGGGAATTTCCTATCTGAAATATCTAGTATAGGGTTACAATGAAGTCAGTAATTATCAACACGCTAGGTTTAAAGGGAGGTTGAAACCAAAGCTACGTTTCTTATTTCTGTGGCAACATAACACATGTACAGTATATATAACACAGACAGTAACTGCGCCATTTATTCCTGTTTTGACACATAAATAGAAAGAAGATGTTACACACTACAAGACGGGCAGTTTCCAAGTAAATTTAGCTTTACATATTACGTCTTTCTGAAGAGGAAGTGAAAGTCCGTTTACATAGGGTTCTTTCACTGAGCAATGGAACAGATGATAGGAGAATGAATCACCAGGAAAATATGGAGGCAGAAACACAAACTTACAGGCCTCTTGTAAATATGATGTCATCCTCACACATTAAAGGGGACTTATTATTATGATAGGTCAGTGAGAGGCCAGTAGGGGGCAAATCATAGAAGGATAATGTGTAGTGTAGAAGGAATTCTATGGCAAGTGTCCCTATGAGAATTCACCCTCTATGTGCTAGTGCTAGAAAAGACTACAAGTCACTATGAGTTATCTATGCTATTTATTAGATTTATGGAAGGATAATTCTGGGTGTTGTAGAGAGGAGAAAAAAAAAAATCAGAGAAGAAAGTCCTGAATGGCGTACTTTTCTTTCTGCTGCTTTACAGCACACACCCAGCAGACACCCAACAGACCCCATTATAGTCAATGGGGTCTGCTGGTCTCTGAGTACAACCGCTGTTTCAGTGGTTCAGCTCTCTGTCATTCGTGTCCCCGAGCAGATCTGAATGACGGATCACAATGCTAGTGTAAACCTAGCATGATAGTATTTTTTAATAACTGCTCCAAATAGTAGCCACCTATGCCAAGGAGAAAGCGGATTTCACATGGCAACATATTGCTACAACATTAGGAAATGTTATTTCACAGTTGCTTTAAGCAAAGTTCTCTCTTGGCAGTGATGTGGGACCAAGTGGATTTCCACGGGGCTTTTTGCATTTAATTTGTCAAGTATGGTGGCTCAGTGGTTAGCAGAACTCAGCTTAAATCTCTATGGCGTTTGTATGTGCTACCTATGTATGTGTGGGTTTACTTGGGGTACTCTAGTTTCCTCGCACACTCCAAAAAACATGCTAACAAGATGCTGTCTATATGTCTATAATAAATTAGATTGGGATCCCTACTGGAGACAGGAACTGCTGTAAATGGCAACCATCCTTAATATGTAGAATATGTTGGACCTGTATAACATAAGTATACATACATCTATATTGAGGATCTATATACAGTAATATATGCTTTAACAACACTTATCTGAAACTCATGCTTTACACTAGGCACAGTGAATAGCAGAATTAATACCTCATGCAAAGTTTCCCTATGGGAGACACGGTTGCTAACAACATGTAACCAATGTCTGTCTTTAGTATATAGCTGATGTTGATGATGTAGTGAGTTTCATTTTTTACAGGGTCCTAGAGACTATTGTGTGAAATAGACTGTGTACTAGATGAGGAAACGCTGATCTCCGAGCACTTAAAGGGTTGTCACTCTTTTAAATGTTTAATAGGGCTGCTGAAGGGGTCATGAACATGAAACTACTTTCCTCCCTTCTTCCGGGGCCTTCAGCAGCAGTACTTCTAGCTTTCTGTATATAGGTCCCAAGCCTGATGTCATCAGTGACATCCTATATCTGCATGGGAAGAATATGCAAATCTGTCTTCCATGATGTAATTAGAAAGACAGTGCCTCATTCATGCAGGTAAAATTCCACATTATTGCAGCAAAGGCCTCTGGGAAGGTCGGGCATGATGTTAAAGGGAGCGCCCTCTATTGGGCTGCATGACTGATGCACTGTCTTCCTAAATACATCATGGAAGACAGATTTGCATATTCTTCCCATGTTCCTTTGCACAGTGGAGCGCAAATGGCTTAATCAGACTCCACACACCTAAATGGTGGTCTCTCCCTAAGGAGTGACGATATCCCCTTAATCCTATATCTGCTAGGTGACTGCTGCAGCATAAAAAACTTGTAAACTGAAAAATGCACCACCCTCCACTAAAACAGAGGCTCATGGATCAATAAGACAATATTTTTTATTTTAATAATCCTTTCAGCAACACTATTAAACATTTTAAAAAAATTTGGGACAACCCCTATATGTTATATTCCATCCTTTTAAGGTCATCATGCATCTTATACCAACTGTCCGCTGTGCAGAGGGATCAATGTCTGCACAAAGCTTACCTTCACTGTGTGAATTGTCTGCGCATAGACATAAAGCTTTATACCAATTCCAAACACTATCCTATATGTTCATTATCAGAGGCAATGCACCCACATACTAAGATTTTATGATGTGCTCGTTCCATTATATTTACATAGAGTAAAAATTCTTTCTAATTAAAGAATGTGCTGGCTTCCAAAAAGGTCTACATTCCCAGCCAGTGCAGTTCTTTTCAGTGCATGAAATGCTAATTATACTCTCTAATATCAAGTGGGTTGTGTCAGGAACAGGCAAGGGCTCCAATCAGAGGCAGAGAGTGTCAGGACTCAGAATCTCATCCCTTTTCCTGCTGCTGCCTGTGACCACCCTCTTGACCTTAGAGAGTCTAGTTAACATATCAGACACCAAAACTAACTGTACTGATTTCTCAAACCATCAAACCATGGGACTAGAGGCAGTGCCAGAATCTGTGAAGCAGCACTTGTTAGTAGGTTGTTAAGAAGCTGCTGGAAGAGGTGGAGAAGCTGGTGGAGGCAGTAGAGAAGCTGGTGGAGGTGGTGAAAGGTTCTTTTTTGGGTAAGCTCACACATAGTTTTTTGGACCTGATTTTGAGGTTATCCACGACTGGATGCCGATGCAGTGCACCGGCATCCAGTTGTGGCATTCCGCTCTGGATTAGGCCCAAATGAATGGGCCTAGTCGGGAGGGAGTGTTGCGAGGTAGACGTCTGCGGCTGAATCAGCCGTGGAATCCGCCTGAAGAAAGGGCAGCTCGCTTCTTTTTTTTCGCAAGCACAAACAAATCGCTCACGGGAAAAGGAACCCAATTGAATTCAATGGGAGGCAGTTTTTTGAGAAAACACGTGTCAAAGTGACCGCTGTAAAACACAATCCCATTGATTTCAATGTGTAGCACACATAAGACGGCACCCATTGAAGTTAATGGGATTCTGTTTTACAGCGCTCACTTTGACACGTGTTTACGTGTCAGAATGACGGGAGCGTTACTCTGTGTGAAAGCAGTCTTAGCCCTAACATATACAGCACTGCAAAATACTGTATATTGGTGCTATAATAGCATATAAATAAATAAAGCTGACTCTGCAGTTCTTTGGTTATATTTCACTTCCTTTGGTGCTCTCAAGTACAGTACTAAAGAGTGAATCCACCTTTTCTTTGCCAGTACCGGATTGAAGCAGACGCGCTGTTTACTTATATGGGTGTGTTGCAGTGCACTTTGTTTGTTCTTTCCTTTTGTAACTACAATAAGATATTCCTTTTATGTTTGCTCTATTCTTAATGATGTACACTGTAGTATTTATTTATATAAGGATATTTCCACTAGTTGGAGATTTTTGACACATTGAAGCCTATGAGTTGCAGGAGTGGGGGATGGGACACATCTGCTTCTGTCCTATTCACACCACATTTTTCCCATTGGTAATCAATGTGAGAAAATGTTCAATGAATGGAATCATGCTCTGATGATAGACAAAGGGTGTGAATATGGTGAAGGGGTGACCCTGCAGTCATGGCATTCCTAGGATTCTCACCAGGATTCCCAAAATTACACAGTATTACCGTCATTACTTTTCTACTTCTCAGTGCTGAGTTGTTTTATTACGTCATATTATACAATTATTTTCTTATTATGTGATAACTTTATAGCGGGTATATTCATTCCAATATATGACAGGTTTCCTATTGAAAAATACAAGCAAAACCCCATATATGACTGTTTTTACTGATTTAAGTAAATGGGAAAAGAAAGAGCATGATGAAGATAGAAAATAAGTCCTATGTGAGCTCATGACAAAATTTCTTTAGGCCGAGGCCACACGTTGCAGAAAAGTAGCATTTTTTCTTGCAGATTTTACTGTTTTTTTTTTTAGCTAAAGCCAGGCGTAGATTGAGGAGAAGGGAGAAGTAGAAGAGTTTCCTATATATTTTCCAGTCCACTTGTAGATACTCTTGGCTTTGGCTAAAAAAAAAAATTACAGCAAAATCTACAGCACATAAAGCTACTTTTCTGCAACATGAGGCGTGAGATAAAAAAAAATGCCGCATTTTATGGTCACTGTATAGTGGATGGGATTCTAGAGAATCTCATCCCCACAATGGACAAGCTTCGATTTCCAAAACCGTTGCGGTTTTGGAAATCGCAGTATGTCCATTATACGTACAGAAACACCAGTTTACCATATAGGTATGATGGAAGCAGAAAATCCACAGAGAAAACCTCTGCGGACTTTCTGTGAAAAGCACTGTGAGAAAAACCATGATGTGTTGCCACTGCAGTTTTTCCTGCAACGCTTTTTTGCTGCAGGACGCTACATGGGGCCTTCACATGAATCCCATCCACTTTGCAGATACTGTAAAACGCTGCAATTTTTCCAGCGGCGTTTCCACCGCGGACAAAATGCTGCGCTTCCAGCCCGTGGGGCCCTGGCCTTAAAGGGGTTGTCCCATCACAAGGATCCTATCTATACTGCTTGTTAATGTGAATGTAAGACTTTTCCTAAATACACTGCTTCAGCAAAGCTGCTTAGTTTGTCCACTATCTTACTTTATTCATTTTTTCTTTTTGACACATCCCTTGACTTATCTGGTCATAAGTCAAGTGATGTATCTGCTGCACTGAGGGGGGAGGGAGGAGGGGCTAAGTGCATGGGAGCGAGCCTGGGGGGGTGTAGTTTACCCTTTGGGGGGAAGGGGCCACCAATACAGACCCGGCATCCGCTGTAATAGAGAGGCGGATGCCGGGGAGGGTTAGACGCCGGCACAGGTGAAGCCAGCAGCGGCAGGAGCGATGCTGCTATTCCGGGGGGGGGGGGGAGCGGAGGAGCGGAATAACAGCATCACTCCTGCCGCTGCTGGCTTCATGCAGGGCAGGAGCATAGCGATGTTGTAGGCACCTGTGCCAGCGTCTAACTCTCCCCAGCATCCGCCACTCTATTACAGCGGATGCCGGGTCTGTATTGGCATTGTGAAGGCTAGACTGGTCTCACCATCTATGAGTGTGCACGCAGGGCCAGCGGCATCTCGCCGCTGGCTTTGCATATGTGACCCCGCCCAACAATGACGCAACAAAGCAGGAAGACAGAAGATTTTACAGCAACGAAGACTGGTGAGTATGCGACGTGGGAATACCCCTTTAAGGCAGTTTATATGACATTCCTGTAACTCAGCTCTTTTCTGGTCTACAGTCTGCACTGATTTATTCTGCCTGATCTTACTTTATGCAACTGCGATCTCATGAAAATTTAGGCTTGGTTTATACAGCGAATTTTACTGAAGAACTGCATACGGTTTTAAAATTGCAATAATATCTAACAGATGCTACTGTGTATTTTACCAGCGTGATATCAACTAGTAAACTAGGGGTGTGCGATTTAATGGCCATTAACATGGAGGTAAAATGGACAGTAACATGATAAGCATTACTACATTGAGAAACCACATGCAGTTCATACATGAAACAACGCTGTACAAACCTGGTGACAATTACCCAAAGATTTCCATCTGACCTAGAATTTGCTACAATTTTGCCCAGTGTAGACACAATCTTGTATGAGCTAAATGCATCAGGGTACATGCAGAAATATGTCCCTGTTTTCATGGTTTATAATAATGTATATTCTTAGGCTTAAGGCCCCACTGGGTGGAAACGCAGCGTAAAAAAACGCAGAGAAAATGCTGCCTTTTCTGTCGAGAAAAAAGGTTTTGTGTTGCGGAAATTCATATGAGTTTTCTGTTGAGTTTTTCATCGCGTTTTTGCTCGAATTTCTTATGTGCAATAAAGGTAATTGAAAGGCTATGTTAAAAATCCTAAGGAATTATGGTCCTCTGCTATTTAGGCCGGAAACGCCGCAATTTGGCCAGCGGCGTTTTACATTACTTGCAAAGTGGATGGGAATCATGCAAATTCCTTTCCCACTTTGTGGAATAAATCGTTGCGGTTTTGAAAATCGCAGCATGTCAATTATATCTACAGTACAGAAACGCCGGCGGCTTTCCCATATATATGATTGTAACAGAAAGTCTGCAGAGGAAACTCTGTGAACTTTCTGTTCAAAGCGCTACAGGAAGAACCACAATGTGTTCACGCCGCGGTTGTTCCCGCAGCGCTTTAGCACGGCGCTTCTGGCCTGTGGGGCCTTAGCCTCAACAAAGCAAAACACTGAGTTTTTGTCTGCAGATTTTGATGCTTTTCCACGGCGCTTCTGCGGAGTTTCCGCAACACATTTATCATGCTGCGGTTTTCACACTCTCCATAGAAATCTATGGAGGGAAAAACTCAGCGTTTCCGCAGCATTTTTTTCCGCAGTGTGGGGCTAGGATTAGACAAAATTGCATTCACTATGCTGGTACTGTAAAACGCAACGTTTTTTTTCGGCTGCGTTTCCGCAATGCCCAAAGATGCTGCGTTTCCAGGCAAATTGGTTTTCTCATGATTTAGGATTGAGGTCAGCCAAAGATCAATTTCTTTTTGTTTGCGGTTGTCCATTTGGGCTAATGGAAAGAGTGTCAAGTGGTGATACACCCTCTATGACATCTATGTGCCCTATTAGGATTTATAAATGAGGGTATCAATGTATGTCACTGAAAGGGGATTTGACTTATCCACCAAAGGAAAGGAATATATAAAACTTTACTTTTATTAGATACTCTAAAACATATAACAAAATGTTTAAAACATATCCTACACCATAACCCGCTGTGTGATGACAGGTAAGTGTATAAGGAGGAGAGCTGGAAGCGCTATCTCTGTTGCGCCCTATTTCAATCCTGTCTCTACCTCCCTCATCCAATACACGATGTGCACCATCCACCATTGGTGCACATCGTGTATTGGATGAGGGAGGTAGAGACAGGATTGAAATAGGGCGCAACAGAGATAGCGCTTCCAGCTCTCCTCCTTATACACTTACCTGTCATCACACAGCGGGTTATGGTGTAGGATATGTTTTAAACATTTTGTTATATGTTTTAGAGTATCTAATAAAAGTAAAGTTTTATATATTCCTTTCCTTTGGTGGATAAGTCAAATCCCCTTTCAGTGACATATGTTTATAGGAATTTATCTATCTAAAGTTACGGTGATTTTTGCATAGGGTATCAATGTAGAAAAGGGGATTTTCAGCATGTTTGTAAAAAACATACACTCATAAAACAAGAAAAGCAAATGACACGAATAGTACTTTCTGGGGATAAGAACTAACTAGGTGTTCTGCTTAACTATTACAGCACAATTATCCTCCCTGCTTGTAAGGGTGAGTTCACACGGAGTAAAGTGCCGCGTGACGCTATTTTGCGGCCATGATTTTATAAACCATCAGGTTTATAAAATATTTGTATTCAATAAGTACATCGCCTTGACCTCCGATAATGCCACATGGCTTAAATGTGGCATGCCAATTCTCTAATTTTTACACAGTGAATTTGATTTAAAGTGTACTAAGGTCAGACCTTTTTTTCAGGGCCACTGGGATCCAGAAAGAAGAAGACAGAAATTAAAGGGATCTATGCCAAAACACAATGCACGCACATTTCATTTCTCCCAGGACTAGACAGTCTTTAAATATTCATGAGCAAAATAACATTAGTGTATGCTCTAACAATCAATGGCAGGAAGACGGGTGGAATCGCAACCCAACCCAAGAGCTTTTTATATAGTTTAATGTCTTCATAACCATTCTCCTATACTATGTGATATTCTCCTTCACGTATAATGGTTATCTGCATGGCTCCTCACTATATATACTGTACATATGTTTATATTAGGTAGTAAAGCAGACCATAAAAATTAGATGTAAACCAGTCAGATTGTACATTTGGGTGATACTAGGTTCTAGTACTAGATTATTCTCATTTTCAATATTGATTTTCTTGTTTTCACTTAAAATGTAACTAAACTTTTGAACAACTTTTGACCTGCCAGAATTTGTGACATTAATAAATGTTGTAATTTACCTTATTAACAGGTTTTGCCCCTCTTCGTGAAATCCTGCACAGAAATCCACTTTTGTCCGTTCTCTGTATTATTCTGGTTTCTCACTACCGGTGTATAGGCTCTCATAAAACAGGGAATCTGAGTCAGGAGTACGGGCCCGTTTAAACAGTTATAACTCGGCC
The DNA here is from genome assembly GCF_031893055.1 of Leptodactylus fuscus. Lineage (NCBI taxonomy): Eukaryota > Metazoa > Chordata > Amphibia > Anura > Leptodactylidae > Leptodactylus > Leptodactylus fuscus. The sequence continues at coordinate 75,530,973 of NC_134265.1, forward strand.
ATTATAAAACATATAACAGAATCCAACCAGACTCATTTTACCTGCTTTGATAATCATGCTCCAGTTGGAAGCCCGTGGGAGGCAAATAACAGAAAAAGACAGAAGTAGATTCCACCACAGGATTTTATGGAAAATTCTGTTAATAAAGAATATTACAATATTCATTAAAAGTGACCTATCACCACCTCAAGTTGTTATCATCTGTTAGTAGGTGTCACTCCACTGATTCTGGCACAGTTGGATTTTTTCTCTAGCCTCCACCATTCCTGAGCAACAAGCACAGGTAGTTCTGATGCCTGACGTGTAATGTCAGAAGGGCGGTGTCAGATGGGGGCATGACTCAGAGCTCCAATCAGAGGCAGCCAGTGTCAGACAGAGCTCAGAGTCACACCCCTTGTCTGCTCCTGCCTGATACCGCCCTCCTGAGTCTAAAAAACTTACCACGTACCAAAACAAACAGCATTGACTACTCAGAAATGGTGAGGACTAGAGAAAAATTCCAACTGTGCCATAATCAGTGGAGCAGTGCCTATTGATGTAAAAAGATGGACTTGCTGGAGGTGTCGGAAGTTCTTCTTTAAGAGCACAAATGCTGTCAGAGAATCAAAAGTTGTTTGAAAGTTTAGTTATGCTTTAAATAAATTACAATAAAGTGTAATGAGTTGGCACAGTGAGAAGGCGTTAGATATATCTAATTCAGGATTCCAACTATTGACTACAGTGAAGAAATAGCATACTGTGGGAATATATCAGATTCTGGGACAAGAACAACATCAATATCACAATTATGATTAAAAAAAAACTGAATTGTGCTTCTTTGAAGTGGTGAATAAGATTATTCAATTAAGTGCCCAGCCCTTTGTGGTACCATAACCATCAACAAAAAAAACAAAGCCTACCCTTGTCATAAGATGGAATGCACCATAACTTGTCTATTGTCTTTTACTGTGGACACGTGGGACTCTGTTACAGCCTGGGAACCGACCATCACCCACCTACCCCATGTGTTTATGGAAGCTTGGCAAGAGAGCAGCACCCTGTCTACCTGGACGGATTCAGACTTCTTTGGGCAGTAGAACACAGTGGTAAGAAGAAAGGAGGAGGGCTTGTGATGAAGGACATTTGGGACATTTTTTGTGGTTAAGGAACAATAGTACTGATGCAAGATACCAAACTATCAGCTGTGAGCAGGAGATCTCACCACCTACCAAAGAACTGCCACATGTTATCGTGATACCTGCATATGTCCCCTACCCCTACAAAAAAAAATGTTTCTGCCTGTTATATCTAAATGCTATGACCCCCTCCTCGTGTCCTTTAACTGCAGTCGGCCATATTATCAACATCACTCCGCACAGAGAACTAAGTGATCCTGCAGTGTGTCTTTGTATTTTTTCATTTTAGTTGCTATGATTCCTAGTATTTCTCTATCTGCCATGAGCTTGTATGTGTTTTTCTCTCTTGTTATATACTACTGTACCATCTATGAAACTGTATCACTGAAATTTCCCCATTGTGGGACTAGTAAAGGATTATCTTATTTTATCTTATCTGTGGCTAAGGTTGACTACAGGAGAAAAAAAAATGAACATGACAAATCAGAGTTTAGGCAATTGGAAGATTTTGCCAAAATCTGGCATCTAAGCATCAGTTTTAGCTATAGGGGGTGCACAGGAAGCAATCCCTAACGGCACCAAACCCTGAGAGGGCCCCAAAGGTCTTTCTGTCACATAAAATAGAGAGCAGGGTGAAAAGACAAAAAAGTGGTGTATCTTTGACCCAAATTAAGGAAGATGTATTACTTCTATGTCAGTTTTCTGACATCAATCTCATTGTAGATTCCCCCACTGTGTCCGAGAATTACCGTAGTTGTTCTACGGAGTTGAGTGGCGCCTTTTTGTGTATCTATGCAGAGTGCAAAAAATTAATGATACTCAGAGACTCTGACTTACAGAAACCTCCAGCCCAAGTCAAGTGAAATCATACATCACTAAATCCCGCACCTCTCTTAGTTGTAGAATAGGTGGAGGTCTCAACGTTATCTTTAAGAAGGATCTTTTTGTAAAGGTTAAACCAACTTTATCTTAGCAAACCTGTTCTATAATATATGCCAGATACAATGGAATGCATATATAATACATACAAAGAATTCACAAATGGTTCTCCCTGAATGCAGACACAAAATATACATTTTTCATCTTGCCAAATACATATTAATGAGAATGTATTCTTTTTGATGGATCCAAATTCTCGTCTGATTTCAGAATTGGATATAAAGCTGTCAGTTAAGTATGTTAGCAATCGGGCCATTCTGGAGCTCGCCGTACTACGGTATAACTGACTATGATGCAGTTAGTTCTATGCACACGGCCGAGTTCGGTGCAGCCCCACACACAGACCATTTACCACAGATGGGACTCGCACACATGGGGCTGTAGCCTGATCATACACTTTGGATAGCTGTCCGCCTATGTTATCTCTCCAAAAAACCCATATACTGTACATGTACACTTGGCTTCACCAAGCATGCATATCTTCTGAAAGAGAAAAGGCTATTATCAGACATTACTTATCGCCTCTAAGAACAAAAGGATTGAGCATGTTGAAATCCAACAGCTGAATTCTTCTGCTCCCTGACATCTGTCAATGGCGCAGTGTCTACAGGCCCCCCATATACATTGGACGTATGGATGGTCCTACAGGTATCACCAGGTTTGGCCAACATTATTCTAATATATATCGTCAGCTTGAGTCGCTAGCCTTATAGGTTTATCAGTGTACAGGGCTAGCAAATTTAGTAGCAATGGTAAGGTAAATTTGGCAGTACTTGATAGGTGCGCTAGAGACAGTTTTCCTTATGCCATTAAATAGCTGCCTTATATACTCGAGTATTTTGCACCAAAAAATGTGACAAATTTCTCCTATTTTATAAATAGCTATGCCGCTCTTTATAGTTTTTTTTTTTTTTTTTTTTTGCAAAACTGTTTAGGTAACAGTATAAAATTCTCAATAAATGAGTTTCTCAAGTTTTTGAGCATTTTTGTGTGCTTTTGTTGCCCTGTACTGCTATTAGTTTTAAAGTTGACACCTATTCAGATAACAAGATGATGCAGCGCTGGAGTCCTGGGTTTGAATCCTGCCAAGAACAACATTCGCAAGGAGTTTGTATTTTCTCCCCGTGTGTGCGTGAGTTTCCTCCGGGTACTCTGGTTTCTTCCCACACTCCAAAGACATACTGATAGGGAATGTAGATTGTGAGCCCTATATGGGACAGTGACTGACAATGTCTGTAAATGTGCTGCGGAATATGATGGCGCTATACAAGTAAGCATAAAAAAAATAAAATTGTGGGTGTCCCAGAATCAGAATCAGATCTCCACCGTTCCCATGTTCCCTAAATGAACAGATGACACTTTATTCTCCAGCAGGCCAATAGAGTTAAATGTAGCCGTAACATATATCCCTAAACAACTCCGATCATGTGATTCATGTGCCCCCCCCCCGCCCCCTCATTAATCTCAGGAGTAAACTTGATCCAATCCCTATAATTGCTCTTCCTATAGCTTTTCCCTCTTTTGTGCTCTACATATTACATACCATTAGCCCTAAAACAGAAGGTTAAAGCTAAAGCGAAAATACCTTTGAATCTTTTCTTTGCATAGCAGTGAGAGACCTGAAACAGGGAGCTAGCAGTTGTCAGACAAGCTGGACAGGCCATTATCCAGGATGTATGAGAACACATGTAATGTGTCCTGTCATCTGAAACAACACTGGTAGGAAAATATTCCCAAGCATTGCTGCTAGCACACTAACCGAGCGTGTTGGCTATGCAAAATATTATTAAAGTAGTGAGTGAAATTTAGTATTTATGTCCAAATAATATTTCTGAGAACACAAAATATTTCACGCAACTAAAATGCTGTGATACTTCGACCATTGTATCACTGTGAACAAACAACTAGTTATCGGTGACTTCTAGACTCACAATGATGTGACACTTGGCACAGAGATCCCCACAAATCCTACAAAGATCCCATTCTCTGTGCAGCATACAGCTCAAATCGTGTATGTGATATAGATTATATCAATCGGCATGGCGTCCTGTCTGTTGTCATGATGTCAGCTATTTGGTCCTCTATAGTAGTGACCCCAGTATATATACGCGAGTACACAAGAGGAAATTAGATAGTGAGCTCAGCTGGCAATGAGAAAAAGATTACATGGGATTAGGGGACAGATTTATCAATATGACACTGCGTAATATGCTACTGAAAACCGCCACAGGTGATAGGTGGCACTGGGGTCTTGGATTCCCATCCAACCATAGTCAACATGTGCAAGGAGTCTGGTGTTCGCCCTTTGTTTGGGTTTCCTTTGGCAACCCCCACCTCTATGATATTGGTTCTAGTGTATGACTATTTATTAGAGATAAGGAGCTTACCTCTACAGGGGTGAGAATATGAATAATTATATACTCTATTGCAACATTGAATATGTTGAAACTATGTATGCAACAGGAAAAATTTATATATTTATATATATATATATATATATATATATATATATATATATATATATATATAGCAGAGAATTTTTTTCTAGTGAAATTTATGACCTTTCAAAAAAATTTACTTTAGGCTGGGGTGTGGCAAGGGTGCATTTTTTTTTATTAATGGATCTAAACTAGCTATAATTTTAGAGACTGTAAGACACTTTAAAGATTATCACATTATGTAAATTTTCTGACAGCCACTGCATAATCCCCAAAAACCCATGTCTGTGATGGGTACAGGGCTGTGGAATATGTTGGCGCTATACAAATAATGAGAATCATAAATAATAAAATAGCAACTACATCTGTATGAAATAACAATGTCATCGCTGTTCCTTAACTCTTACCTGGCTGGAAGAGATTGTGTCCACAATAAAGCCAAACTGATGGATTTCTTCCGACCCATTCATTGTAACCATCATCTTGCAAACAGAAGAAAATTCCCTTGTGTCTTCAGCACATGAATGCTTGGAACAGCTGCAGCCAAGTTTGATAAGAGATACTGAGCCCAACAAAGAAACTTGCTCTGGTTGTGAACTGATGAAGGCTTAGCTGTTACTGAGAAGAGCTCATGGAAAAATAAGGAGAATAAATCTGATAGGCTGTGTTTATGTTGTGAAAATTTTATGAGAGATACTGAAGCTATGCAAAGAACAACACCGCCCATTACACAGCACTCCTCCTCCTCCTCCTCCTCCTCCTCCTGCAGAAACCCAGCAGCACTTCACACTTACAAGAGGGTCAGTCTGTGCACTGACCATAGCAGGGGCAGGAGGGGTCATTTACACAACCCAAAGCATGGGCTGCCCTGTACTACAAATATCACATATTGTAGAAAGTGATTTAAAAATAAAGCATTGACTTCTATAGAACCAACCCAAAGAATAACTTACATAGAAGACATTACATTATGATTATTTTAGCAAGCCTCCTGGCTGTGAATGAAAACTGTATTATTTGGGAAGTTACACAGGGGAAATAACATTACACAGTTACTACTAAAATCAATAGGCCGACCATGTCATGCATGGACTTGTGAGATCCACCAGAGCAAGAGATACTGTTTGCAGGGGGTCTTTCCACTAACTAATAGATGAGAGTCTCAAAATGGGAAGCCCCCCCCTTCCTTTATATCAGATTCTGAAAATAAAACATCAATAATCCATCCTTAGGAGATAGATCATCAATTTCAGATCAGTGGGGGTCTGACACCCAAAGATCAGGTGTATGAAGAGACCAGCGGAAAACCTTTTTCAGGCTAAGTCCCCATGTAGTGGGCCGCAGCCAAAAAGCAATGAGAGAAAAATTGTGGCGGAAATGCATCTTGGTTTTTCCTGCATCGCTTTTCACAGGTTTCCTTTATACAGGTTTCCATTATACCTATAGGGAAACCATCAGCGCTTCTGTAGGTATAATTGACATGCTGTGATTTCCAAAATTGCAGCGGTTTTGGTAACAGCAGCGTATACGCTGCATGTATTTTCCGCAATGTGTGGATGGATTTTGCTAAAATCCCATTCACTTTGCAGGGACTGTAAAACGCCTGCATTGTTTTCCATAATGCTGTGATTCGGCATTTTACAGTACCTGCTAAGTGTATGGTATTCGGGCTAATCCCATCCACGCACTGCAGAAAAATATCCACAGTCGAAATGCTGCAATTTCAAAAACTGTTGCATTTTTATAAATCGCAGCATGTCAATTATATCTATGGAGACACTAACGATTTTTGTTTAGGTATATTAGGCAGAAAGCACTGGAGAAAAAAAACATTGCATTTCTGCTGTTGTCTTTTCTGCAACGTTTTTTGGCTGTGGCTCCCTATATAGGGCTTTAGGCTTGGTTCACATCTGCATTCAGGGATTCTTTTCCCCTTTCTGCATGAAAAATGCCGAGAGAAAAGCGCTGCAAGCAGAACTTTTCTCTCCACATTTTTCATGCGGAAACCGCGCGGACCCCATTATAGCCTACGAGGTCCGCGGGTTTCCTAAGGTAACCACTTTTTATGTGGATTAGGTTTCCATTCAGGGGGTCCCCAAGCGGTCCCCCCAAACAGAAACCCATGAGTAGATGTGAATCTAGCCTTAGTCTTAAGAGTATGGCCTGAACAGCAGTAGCAATATTTTGGATAAGCAGCAAATTTAATTATTTATTAACCCTGTAGTACAGGGCATACTGATGTGTAGTGAAAGATACAACCACGCTCTGGACACATTTTTACCTTATTCAGGTGCAGAACAGGTCTCCTGGCTGTTAGGGTCCTTTCACACACAGGAAAATGGCACTTTATTTGACGCTGTATTTTCAATGGGTTCTACTAGCTTTTCTTTCCAGTAGCAGAATTTTCCACGCCAAAAAAGCGCCTCCCATTGATTTCAATGGGTTCTGCTAGCTTTTTTTTCCCGCTGGTGGAAAAAAAAGCTAGCGGCACCCATTGAAGTCAACGTGAGGCTTTTTTTTAGCCTGGAAAATCCAGCACCAAATAAAGCACCATTTTTCTCCATGTGAATGGACCCTTAGGGCTAATTTACATGGGCACAGAGGGGCGGATTATGGCGTGTATAATCCACGTCATAATCCGCCCCCTCACAATGATGGTCTGTGGAGACCACCAGGCTACTTTTTTCCGTGACCGGTATGTTGCTGCTCACGGAAAAAAGAAGCGGGCTGCCGTTTCTTCAGGCAGATCCCACGGCTTGTTGAGCCACGGCGTCTGCCTGGCGGCAGCAACCTCCGGTGTCAGTGTGGTAACCCTTTCCACTCTTCCATTCACCCAGGTGCGATGTGCAGGATAACAGTCGACCACACAGGGTTAGGGTGAACAGGTTAACTTTACTGAAGAAACCGACAGTCTTACAGCGCTTTGCAGCAGCAGGCTCACAGTACAATGTGACAAAGTCCAGTACAGGCACTGAAGAGTTAAGTGAGGCACCAATCACCAATCCTTATGTCCCTTAGCAGTAGTTGGGAGGACGGTTGCTATTAGCAATGTGAAGGTGTTCCAAGACAGTAGGAGAGTAGATGATAGGACAGGCCAGCCCTTGTGGGAGACAACGATAACTGCGGCTTCGTAACTTGGCTCGTTACGGATAAAGACTCACGTTTGGTGATGTCGGGGTGCAGTGGCTCGGGGACCGATGAAAGGCCACTAGCAAGGCAGGAGGGTCCTTGAAGTAGTTGCCCCTCCTGGCAAACAGTATGCACAATACTTTAGGGAGGTAGGAGACCTTGGAGAGTTTCCGCAGCTCGCGGGGCTCTGTCCGGAGAGGTAGAAGGTGCAGGAGTTGATTTCAGGGGTGCAGGCACTTCAGCCCAGCTGTACCGGCCGGCTATATCTTCCAGACCCGGATTTCAGCTTGTCAGGGGTCTCGGCTGAGACCTGCAGTGTCACTGCAACTTCAGAGAAAACAAGTAGGCCTAGACCTCAGGCTTGAGGCCTACACAGGAGCTAAGAGCTGGTGGCAGGTGTCTGCCTTCCCTAGACTCTAGGTCTAGACTCCAGGCCTGAGAGGAAGGAAGCTCCTCCCAGGGAGAGGACTGGATAGGGATTGGTGCTCACAACTCACATGTTTAGCAGACACAGGAAACTTAAAGTGACAGTACATAACAATACATTTATAATGCAAAGTACATCAGAACCTATATAAAAGAGAGATACATCTGCCTAAATACTGACAGGGGTGCCACAGAGGTGCTGGGGAGCAGTGCCCAGGAGTAAGCTACTGGCCACAGGCGCACAAGGGCCCTAACTCACTATCAGTGGCCGCTCTGGGTCACTGCACACCCCCGGGCTTTGACAAAAGCCGGCCTCGGCGCAGGGCTCGAGGGCGACTGGTGGACAGTCTAGTCCCCAAACTAGAAGGCAGGGGTTCTGGGTCACCTCGGCTCAGGATTTACTGCAACCATCAGGCCCCTAGGGGTCCTGCAGGCTAGGCCTAAGAGAACCTGAGGAGGGAAGAAGTTAGGCACTCCAATACATGTAAACAGTTGTAGTGCAAACAAGGTATACATCTTTAAATATCAAAAATATACATATTGGCATAGATGTGTAAACAGTAGAAAAATACATAAAAGCATAAAAATCAAAGTGCCGATCCAAGGGGGCTCATAGTCTTTAGAGCCCGTGTAAAAGGGGGCAAGGTAAGTAAATTTATAACGTTCATGGCAGAGCCAGGCACACAGCTTAAACGTTGCATAACAAAGAAACAGTCCATAACAAGGGCAAGTCTTTGCAGGCTCAGATGCATTAGAGTCCATGCAGGAGATAAAGAATTTAATCCTTGTAGCGGGCAGGAGGCACACCTCTTGTGCTTCTCTCAGACCTCCTGAGAGCAATCTCCGCAGCAGGGGGAAGTCCGTGAGGTTCTGCAGCAGGCAGAAGTGGCTGTGTAGCCGGCAAGGTTGGTGCAGCCGGAGGCATGGCTGCAGGCTGTAGAGCAGATGGGTAGTACCCTGTCAGAAGAAAAGGGGTTTCTTGACACAGCTCACTGACGGGAATGATAGTTCTGAAGGCGGTAGAAGGAGCATGAGGAGGAGGTACCTCTGGAGCAGGAAGAGGGTACCCGATAGGAGCTTCACTCGGTGGCAGCACCGGTGCAATGTACAGTTCTTCCCTGTGACAGGGCTTTAGCCGGTTTCGGTGAACGACTTGGGGAGCTCTTCCTTCTTTAAAGATCTCACATACATCAGGGTAAGGCACAGCTGTGAGGATATATGGTTCTGGTTCCCACAGAGGTTCTAGCTTGTGGCTACGGTGCTCCTTCTTCAGCCAGACCTTGTCTCCAATCTGGAGGGGAACAGCATGCGCTCGCTGGTTGAAATCTTCCTCCTGACGTCGGCGAGCTTCTTCCATTCGGAGATTAACAATTTCTTGTGCCTCTGTTATTCTCCTCTGATGTTCCGTAACCCAGTCATCCCTTGGCAGGGGATTTGTAGAGTCGGGTATCTGTATCCCAAGAGCTCGGTCTTTTGGGAGTTGTCCTTGTCGCCCGAACATCAGGTAGAAGGGCGTGAAGCCAGTGGAACAGTGGACGGTGTTGTTATAGATTTCCACCAGCTCAGCAAGGAGATTAGGCCACTCTTGTTGTTTTGCCACTGAGGCTGTGCGCAGCATGTTGATGAACACCTGGTTAACCTTTTCGCACAGCCCATTGCCTTGGGGATGGTAGGCAGTTGTCCGTAACTTCTTGCACTCATGGTACTGGCATAACTCCTGGAACAGCTGGGATTCAAAGGCAGAACCACGATCTGTCAGGACTTTCTCCGGGCAGCCATAGTGCTTCACGTACTCATGGTAGAAGACAGCAGCTGTTGTGCGGGCGGTAAGGTCCTTGACAGGGACAACTGCGGTCCATTTGGAGAAGTGGTCTACCATTGTAAGAGCGTGGGAGTAGCCAGACCTAGTAGGGGCCAATTTTACATGGTCCAGGGCAACGAGTTCGTTAGGCCTTTGAGTCTGGATGGGGTGAAGTGGTGCACGCTGGTCTCTTCTTCCTGCCTTGGTCAAGTTGCAGGCGGTGCACTCCTGGCACCACTTCTCGATGTCGAATCTCATCCCAATCCAATAGAATCGGCGGCGGATTGTAGCTTCGGTCTTATAGACCCCGAAGTGACCAGACTGGTCATGGTAGGCATCCAGCACCATGTTGGCGTCTCTCCTGGGGATAATAATTTGATGAAGTCGTTGGTTGGACACTGGATCTAGGGTGTTTCGGAGGATCAGCCCCTTTTGGAGGAAGAGACGCTTTCTTTGCCGCCACAAACGAAGGAGTTCGAGGTCTGGACAAGATTGACGTAGGCGGACAGGAGTTCTTCCGGTGAGTAGGTAGTCGTGTATCTCACCTAGGCTGCGGCTCTCTTGCTGCAACAGCAGCCACTTGGAAGGTTCCTGTAGAGGATCAATTGAGTTAGATGGTGACGTTTCTGCTTCTACAGCAGCGGTAATGACGTTTTGCTGGGCGAATCTGTTATAGAAAGGCGGCATCTCGACTTCTTCCCATTCATCTGGGACAGCAGACTTCTCCATTTTGGAGTCGTGACAGGGCATCTGCGTTTGTGTTCGTCTTTCCGCTTCTATATTTTATAGTGAAGGAGTAGTTCGCCAGCCTAGAGGCCCATCTTTGTTCAAGTGCACCCAGCCGTGCGGTGTTCAGGTGCGCCAGGGGATTGTTGTCAGTGTAGACTACGAAGGACGATGCAGCAAGATAGTCCTTGAATTTTTCAGTGATAGCCCACACAAGAGCCAGGAGTTCGAGCTTGAAGGAGCTATAATTGTTATCGTTTTTCTCAGCTCCTCGGAGACTTCGACTGGCATAGCCGATCACCCTTTCACGGTTGTCTTGCACCTGAGACAGCACAGCACCAAGTCCTTGGAAACTAGCATCAGTATACAGCCGGAAGGGTTGACTGTAGTCCGGGTAAGCTAGGATAGGAGGCTGGGTGAGCAAGGCCTTCAGCGCCTGGAAGGCGGTTTCTTGTCTCTGGGACCACTCTACTGGCAGCTTTCTGTTGTAACTTTCTTTTGGGCACCCCCGAAGCAGTTCTGTCAGAGGCTCAGCAATCTGTGCGAAGTGGGGGATGAAGCGGCGATAATAGCCAGCGAAACCCAGAAAACTTCTGACTTCTTTGACAGTAGAGGGTGTCTTCCAATCCGTGACAGCGGAGACTTTGTCCGGGTCAGGTGATACGCCTTCTGCGCTGACGATATGGCCTAGGTAATTGACACGAGGTTTCAGGAGGTGACACTTGGAGGGTTTGATCTTGAGACCGTGCTCTGTGAGCACGTGGAACACTTCAGCAAGGTGGTGTAGATGGTCTTTGTAAGACTTGGAATAGATGATGACGTCATCCAAGTAGAGCAACACATGTTGGAAGTTCACATGCCCTAAGCATCTCTCCATCAGTCTCTGGAAGGTGGCTGGTGCGTTGCAAAGCCCGAATGGCATGCTATTAAACTCATACAGGCCCATGGGAGTAGTAAAGGCAGTCTTTTCGCGGTCCTCCGGAGCCATGGGGACCTGCCAGTAGCCACTTGTCAAGTCCAGAGTGGAAAAGTAAGCAGCAGAGCCCAGTGCAGTCAAGGATTCCTCTATACGTGGCAGAGGGTACGCATCTTTGTGGGTCACAGCATTCAATTTTCTATAGTTCACACAAAATCGGATAGTCCCATCCTTCTTTTTGACTAGCACAAGAGGAGCGGCCCAGGGGCTCTGACTTTCTTGGATGACATTGGCCTCTTTCATTTCCCGCAACAGCTGCTTGACAGGTTGGTACATTGCAGGAGGAACAGGCCGGTGCCTCTCTTTGATGGGAGGATGATCGCCAGTGATAATGCGATGCTGAATTAAGGAGGTCTTTCCATAATCAGAGGGGTGTTTGCTAAAAGCGTGGTGATGACGTTTGGCCAGGTTGATAACACCATTGATGTATTCTGGAGGTGTGTTAGCGTCCCCCACGTTAAGCTCCATCCACCAGGGTGAAGGGCTGGTCCTATCTGTGTAAGGTGTGGTGGTAGCAGCCCGTTGTTTTGCCGTAGCTGTGTCAGCAAGGATATCTGCAGGGCACAGCTGGTGCAATTGGCCAACCGGTGTGAATTTGTAAAGGCTCACAGGTGTGTCACTCATGTTGATGAGGCGTACTGGAATCTTACCGTTGGTGACAGTCACAAGACTGCGTGCAGCTTTAACCAGAGGTTGAGTCTCCAGCTGGATGGGTTCCAGAAGAGCCTGATAATCTTCGTTCTTTACACCAGGGCGTGCGTGGCACCAGACGATCGTCTCAGAGTTGGCAGACAGAGTCACAGGGTGAGTGTCCCGGATCCGGACACGGCAGATCTCTCCGTTGCGGTTAGCGAACCGTTGATGTGCCACCAGCACCTTGACATGGTGTTGTATGGCTTTCCTGTGGGAAGAAGAAGCAGTGGAGAGAGACACGTGCAAGGCACTGATTATTTCATCAAAACAGTTCTTAAGGACATTCATGCCTAGCACTAAAGCAGCGGAGCCCTCTTCTTCTACCCCTGTGACAATGACACCTTGTTGAGGGAGATGGCAGTCGCCAATCTGGATGGTGGGTTCCCAATAACCCACTTGAGGAATAGGCTGACCGTTACTTTCTAAGAGATCAAATCCTTGGCCGCCAATGTCTTTGGATATGTCTCTGAGGTCCCAGTGTTGAACATAAGCAAACTTCTTTAGGGTAGTGACTTGAGAGCCAGTGTCTATAAGGGCCTCGAACGGGACTCCATTGATTCGGACAGTGATGTACGGACAGGGCGCAATGAATTTGGGCGCCTTGGAGGGACCTCTGTATATTCCTCCCGAGGGTTGGTCCTCTGCCTCGGGGGCATCCCGTTTAACTGAAAGCATTGGTTGCGATGGTGGCCAAATTTCTTACAATAAGAGCAAACAGTTCTATTAGTAGGTGGTGGCCTGTCAGGCGGAGGACGCCTGGGACGTGGATAGTACTGTCGTGGCTCAGGTGAGGAAGAGCGGGACAGGGAAGGCTCCCTGGAGGGAGGCGCGGCTGGCACTGTCAGTCCCTCTAATTTTTTAACAGCACTTTCAACTATTCTGTCCATGCAATCTTTCAGACAGGCCACCAGATCAGGTGTAGAAACTTGGGCAGCCTGAGTAACAGCAGGAACAGCTGGAGCGGCAGGTAACAGAGGTGTAGGTGCGACAACCGGTCCACTTTCTAAGTTGGAAGGGTGAGAGTACAGGAGGGGGCTGTAAGGTGACTCGGTCCCTAAGACTTGGATGGCTAGCGACTTGAAATCTGCAAATGAAACGTCCTGATTCTGCACCGCTAGCATGCGGAGTTGGCTTTGCACTAGCCGGGAGTCTACGCCTTCAATAAATCTGTCCTTGAGCATCTTATCAGCTTCAACCGCACTAATGGAATCAATTTGCTGTACAGCCCGGAAAGCAGTTTGCAGGGCTAAGGCATAGTCTCTCAATGTCTCACCTGGTTGTTGTCTTCTATTGAAGAATCCCAGTCTCACCTCTGTAGAAGATTTTGGTTCAAATTCCCGCTTGAGCCGGGTGAAGATCTTTTCAACAGAGTCTTTATCAGCTGTGGGCCAGGAGCGAGCTTCTTGGAAGGCGACTCCTTCCAGCTAGCCCAGCAGTACGTTCACCTGCTGCACTGGGGATAAAGGTAACAAGTGAAAAGCCCGGAGTATTTGTTCCTTAAAGTCTGTTAAAGTGTGGGGGTCCCCCCGATAACTGGGTAGGTGCGGAGCCCCCAGAAGAAAGTTCACTCCGGTAGCTGCAGCAGCTGATCCATCATCAGGAATAACATTTAATTGAGCATTGTCCGCGTCAGACATTATAGTAGGATAGTGTGGCACTGCACCGGGTGGTCAATCAATTCACTCTTTCATCCTCTCACCAGCGCTGCTGGCTTACTCACTGCGCGGCTGGGCGTGACGTTACTCCTTTCCCAGGAGTGCACTGCGGCCGGCTGAGATGAAGGCACGCCTCCCAACACTAGAGGGGAAGCCCAGGGCTTCAGCAAGATGGCGGCTGGAGCGGAGGCCACAAGAGGAGGAGTTGGCAGAAAGCAAGTACACAGTCTGTGGAGGGGGCGGCGACACTCTGGGGCTTTTGGCGCCAATCCAGGGGGCGGTTCTGGCGCTGCCTGAGGATTTTGGCGCCCACGGCAATACAGTCCACAGACACGCCGGCCACACAGCAATGGCGGCGGTTTTAAAGTACAGTACCCCTTTATACACAACAGTTCGTTACTCACTCTGAGATGGCTGGTAGTCCACAGGAGGGGTAGCGAAGATGGAGTATAATGTCCAGCAATAAATTGGGGCCCAATTTTCACAAAGTTCAAAATCCTGTTCGTGACGCCAGAAAAAGGGGTCTTGTGGTAACCAGGGGCAACGGGCAATGTAGTGTTGTCACGTTTGGGCAGAGTGGGGTCCCGGTGTATCCCTGATTATCCACAACCCTTTCCACTCTTCCATTCACCCAGGTGCGATGTGCAGGATAACAGTCGACCACACAGGGTTAGGGTGAACAGGTTAACTTTACTGAAGAAACCGACAGTCTTACAGCGCTTTGCAGCAGCAGGCTCACAGTACAATGTGACAAAGTCCAGTACAGGCACTGAAGAGTTAAGTGAGGCACCAATCACCAATCCTTATGTCCCTTAGCAGTAGTTGGGAGGACGGTTGCTATTAGCAATGTGAAGGTGTTCCAAGACAGTAGGAGAGTAGATGATAGGACAGGCCAGCCCTTGTGGGAGACAACGATAACTGCGGCTTCGTAACTTGGCTCGTTACGGATAAAGACTCACGTTTGGTGATGTCGGGGTGCAGTGGCTCGGGGACCGATGAAAGGCCACTAGCAAGGCAGGAGGGTCCTTGAAGTAGTTGCCCCTCCTGGCAAACAGTATGCACAATACTTTAGGGAGGTAGGAGACCTTGGAGAGTTTCCGCAGCTCGCGGGGCTCTGTCCGGAGAGGTAGAAGGTGCAGGAGTTGATTTCAGGGGTGCAGGCACTTCAGCCCAGCTGTACCGGCCGGCTATATCTTCCAGACCCGGATTTCAGCTTGTCAGGGGTCTCGGCTGAGACCTGCAGTGTCACTGCAACTTCAGAGAAAACAAGTAGGCCTAGACCTCAGGCTTGAGGCCTACACAGGAGCTAAGAGCTGGTGGCAGGTGTCTGCCTTCCCTAGACTCTAGGTCTAGACTCCAGGCCTGAGAGGAAGGAAGCTCCTCCCAGGGAGAGGACTGGATAGGGATTGGTGCTCACAACTCACATGTTTAGCAGACACAGGAAACTTAAAGTGACAGTACATAACAATACATTTATAATGCAAAGTACA
The DNA here is from genome assembly GCF_031893055.1 of Leptodactylus fuscus. Classification (NCBI taxonomy): domain Eukaryota; kingdom Metazoa; phylum Chordata; class Amphibia; order Anura; family Leptodactylidae; genus Leptodactylus; species Leptodactylus fuscus. The sequence continues at coordinate 75,546,361 of NC_134265.1, forward strand.
TCAGAACCTATATAAAAGAGAGATACATCTGCCTAAATACTGACAGGGGTGCCACAGAGGTGCTGGGGAGCAGTGCCCAGGAGTAAGCTACTGGCCACAGGCGCACAAGGGCCCTAACTCACTATCAGTGGCCGCTCTGGGTCACTGCATCAGCCCATTCATTTGAGCCTACTCCGGAGGGGGAAGCTGTGACAGGCCCTAACTCACTATCAGTGGCCGCTCTGGGTCACTGCATCAGCCCATTCATTTGAGCCTACTCCGGAGGGGGAAGCTGTGACAGTTGTGACAGGCGGGTTTTGGCCCGAGAGTGACGCCGCTCCCCGTGTCACTCTCGGTGCAAAAATCCGCCATTACGCTCCCCGTTTGAACTCAGCCTTAAGGCCAGTTCACACGGGGTTAACGTTAATTACGCGTGCAAAATTATGCGCGTTATACGCCCGTAACGATCCATTGAAATGAATGGGATCTGTTTTGAGCACTCACATTCTGACACGTGTATATGTGCCAGAATGCGCGCGCGTTAACCCCGTGTGAACTGGCCCTTAATGTGATGGGCAAACATGACCAGCTGAGGGACTTGTTTTGCACCTGAAAAAAGTGAACAAGGTGCCTGGTGAGTGACTGCATTGTTCACTACACATTAGTATATCCTGTACCACGTTGTACACTGCTAAGGAAAATTAGAATTTGCTGGAGTGAGGCTTCAAACAAACCTTATCCAAATACAGCTACTAAAAATTATAACACAAAGTGAGCTGTGCCGCAGGTTTTAAAAGCTTTTAATGTCCTAAACTGCAACCAAAAAGCGCTCAGAGTGGTTTTCATGCAGAAAGTTTCTGCTTCAAGTATAACTATACGGAAAACACCAGCATTACTGTAGATATAATGGACATGCTGTGATTTACACAAATGCAACAGTTTTTGAAATCGCATCATGTCCGGTGCGGATATTTTTCTACAATGTGACGGTGGGATTAATCAGAATCCCATCCATATTTCAATTACTGTAAAATGCAGGGGTTTTGCCGTGGTGTTTACGCTACGTGGGACCTCCGGACTAAAGCTGAATTTAGACATAACAGTAAGTACTTCCAAAAATTCCTTACTAATTATTATTATTATTATTTTTTTTTTTTTTATAAATCCATCTATCTTTATGGCACTTATTATTACATTTACTGGCCTTAATCACACATCAGGTTTTTGGTCAGCAATTTGCATCTTTGAGCTTTTACATGATAGAATCCTTTTGTGGTAATTAAGAAACAGAATTATGCTTGTGTGAATGCAGTCCAACAGCTGATACACAGAATGAGCCTGCACATAAAGTCCCCAAGGTTTTGTATTATGAATCCAGTTGAAAGAAAAAAGTCATCCTACCATTTGCTCTGAAACATTCCCAATTCACATTTTGTGTGGCGATGCTGTTAGGCTTTTTTTTTTTTTTTGCTACATTTCAGCACTGAAAATTGCATTGAAATGACACATTGCACATATGACCCCGTATATTTATAATTCAAGTTGAAATGCTTCTCTAACTGTGGGAACCACTGCTGGGATCCAATTCCGTTTTCAGCAAAAAAGAAAAAAAAAAGGAGCAAAATACTGATCTAAAAATGCTTTTATAAATATACTTAGTATTCACAGCCCCTTCATAACTTAAGCACAGAGGATCAGAAGAGTAAGAATGTATGTCATAGTACTCATCTACTGAGTTGGAAGTCAATGGTAAGGGGTTTTGTAGTACTCACCCATTGAGGTGGACGCCAACAGTAGGGGTTTATAGTACTCATTCATTCAGGTGGACACCAACGGAAGGGGGTTTGTAGTACTTATCCATTGAGGTGGAAGCTAACGGTAAGGGAGTTTGTAATACTCAACCATTGAGGTGGATACCAAGGGTAAGGGGTTTTGTAGTATTCACCCACTGAGGTGAATGCCAACGGTAAGGGGGTTTGTAGTACTCACCCACTGAGGTGAAAGTTAAGAGTGTTTGTAGTACCACTGAGGTGTAGGTCAAGGGGGAGTTGATTTGGTAGAGAGATTATTAGGTTGAGTCTACACAGATACATTTTATGACACTTCAATTTTATATTAGAATGTTTTTGTATGAAGGTGGGATAAGAGAAGTAGCAGTCATCCCAGTGTGCACGGTAGCCATAGTGAATATTTTTAATCAGTTTATCATATAAATTGTTGAAAATATGTTCTATTTTATTTGCATACTCAACTCCACTGCAATGTATTAATTGTAATGTATCAATTACATATAAGTGACTAAATGGACCATGAATAGTTATATTTCAAGTGGAATTTATCAAGACTGGCATTATGTAGTTTTGTCTATTTCCTTTATCTTATTATGGCTTACACATAAGCACAGAAGAATGAAAATGTATAAAATACCATACTTTATTGAAACATAATGAAAAACAACAAATAAGGGGGGGGGGGGGAACAGCACATGAGAATAAATAAGGGCCAAGGAGGAAGGTACAGGTGTACAATCGCAGTGCACCACGAGGAATATGAGAACATACACACATCAATGTCAATAAGTAGATGTACGTCAAAAAAGTACTACAAAAGTAAACAAACAATTAGATCAAGAATCTATATGAGTGTAAATAATTTTATCCCATAATAACAATGGTAGCATGTAAGCCAGAAAAAGTGACCCAGTCTCACATCTTAAGAGCAGCTGCACATCCAGGAAGAGAGAGAGGTAATACAAGTGTAAGCATATAGCATTACATACCCATGGTGCATCCAGACACTGTACCTACAACCAGCAGAAGGCCCACCTCAATGCGCATTTCAGCGTATGTGCCTAGTAACTTCACCACTAGTAACACCACTAAGGTCTTGTGGGCCCTGTTGCACACTTTTGTCTGGGGCCCCCTACCCCCTCCCTACAGAAAATTCTTCATAGTCACGGTTACGGGGCCCCACACATTATAAAATGCTCCACAGTGGCAGCACACACAGTATTATATGCTCCCCACCGTGGCCCCACCCAGTATTATATGCTCCTCACAGTGCCCCCACCCAGTATTATATGCTCCCCACAGTGCCCTCATCCAGTATTATATGCTCCACAGTGGCCCCCATCCAGTATTATATGCTCCACAGTGGCCCCCATCCAGTATTATATGCTCCACAGTGGCACCCACCCAGTGGTATATGTTTCCAACTTTTCCCCCTGCTTCAGTGCTATTGTTATACTCTGGGGTCTCCTCAGACCTCAGAGTATAATAATTGGGGGCCTAGGGAAGGTGATTAAAAATAACAAACACTCATACTCACCTTGCCTCACCATTCCTGGGCATTCTCGCTCCATCCTGCTGTTCAGCATCTTCAACCCTCTTCAGATGTCACTGCTGAAGATTACATCCCCATCTCACTAACTCCCCCTCTCTCTCTCACTCCCTCACACCCCATCACTGTCTCCCTCACTAACCTGCCACTACTAGCCCTTCAGAACTAAATAACTCAGCCCAAAGACCCTCCACCCCATCATACTTACCTGTCTTCCTGTTTCTGTACACGGGAGATCACTACCTTCTGCGTGACTGAGTCCTTCTCCTTTTGATATCTGCCAGCGCCTGCACAATAGAACCGGAGTGCCAGCATGCTGGGCGTGGGTGTTCGGCAGACGTCAGGAACAGGAGGAGGTGGCCTACCTGAAGGAAATTAATGTTTCATAGTCAGAAGGTCTGGACATTAAAAACAGGTAAATATGTTGGGCTGGGGGGAGGGGGGCAGTATTCGTGACATTCCATTTCTGGAAACGGAGAAATGGAATGTCATTGGAAAATCACAAAATGTGCCGGCGAACTAGGTAAATATACATTTTTGGTAAAGTAAGTAAGTTAGAAGTTAGGTGCCGACAGTCCAGGCTGCAAAATATGGAACTGGTCCTATTCTAGTCCGATTTTTGTCCTATTCATTGAATGAAAGGTGCCACAGAACCACGGCCGAAGCACGGGCGGCACACGGGTGACATCCATGTATAGCCGGCCATGCTGTTCATACAAGGCAGCCTGTGCAACCCCACTTAATGTTATATTTAATGTTATATATATTATAAGTGTATTTAAAAAATTTCTACTGCCTATGTAGGTTGGCAGTGAATGATGTTACATGTGCCTAGTATCTTTTGTAATCTTGCTCTCCACTGTATTGTATGTCTGATGGACATTTGTTTTATATAATAAATGCCTTTAAAGGGATTCTATCATTAAAATCAATTTTTTTTCTCAATCACACGTAGGAATAGCCTTAAGAAAGGCTATTCTTTTCCTACCTTTAGATGTCTTCTCCATGCCGCCATTCGGTAGTAATCCCAGTTTTCGTCTGTATGCAAATGAGTTATGAGTTCTCTCGCAGCACTGGGGGCGGACCCCAGCGTTCAAATAGCACTGGGGACATCTCCAATGCTGCAAGAGAAATCTCCAGCGCTGCCTCCATCTTCTTCAGGAACGGCCTCTCTGCGCATCTTCTTCCGGAGCTGGATTCAAACTTCTACACATGCGCAGTCAGCTCTGCCATCAGACCTCGGCAGCTGGAGTGGGTATGAAAGAGAAAAAAGCATAATCACCTGTCCCTAGCAATTCTGTGCTCCTTGTCTACTTTCTGTTGCAAGGTTACTGGCCTCTGGGGACACAGCAGAGTTGCCAGTAACATCACTTACATACATCACCAGCTCTGTGTTTGCTGCTTTAGTAGGTGCTTTGCTGCAGTACTGTTCGGTCTGTGTAAGTTACTTACGTGTGGATTTCCCATCATAGGACTTTATCTCTGGTGAGAAGAACTGTCCGTGTTTCTGCACAGTGATGGCATACTGATCTGTATAACACCCAGCATGTATAGTAGAAGCTTGCTTACAAAAGGAGGGAGGAACCATCTGAGGTCTTCTCTGACAGATTTTTTTCTGAGAACAAGGCAGAGCAGCTTGTTTTATATTGGGCTGTTTTTTCCAGATCCTTCAATAAACTGCAGAATCTATTAAAACAGATTACCATTGGCTGTACATCAGTCGTGAAAATGTGACTTTTTGTATTTAACCCTATTTTTGAAAGATTAACACTGGACAACATTCACAAAGTACAAAAAGACAAATGGCATGAAGGAACAGAATACAAAAGCATCACCAATAGTGCATGTACAGAAAAGGACCATAGAACACTAGGCCTACAGTAACGCAGTAGTAAAGTGACAGCTCCATTAGAAATGACAAGAATCAATTAACCATAGGGACCACACGGTGGCTCAGTGATTAGCACTGCAGCCTTGCAGCGTTGGAGTCCTGGTGTTCAAATCCCACCAAGGGCAAAAAAACATCTGCAAGGAGTTTGTATGTTCTCCCTGTGTTAGCATGGATTTCCATCTCATATTCCAAAGACATACTGATAGGGAAAGAATGTACATGGTGAGCTCACAATCTACATTAGAAAAAAAAAAAAAAGTCCTCCACTCTTATGGTCAGTGGAACTCTGAGCGGTCGGATCCCCACTAATCTGTGATTTATCCCCTATCCTATGGATAGGAGATAACTTGAGAATCACTTAACCACATCTGCAAGGAGTTTGTATGTTCTCTCTGTGTTTGCGTGGATTTCCTCCCATTCTACAAAGACATACTGATATCTACAGTCCTATGAAAAAGTTTGGGCACCCCTATTAATCTTAATCATTTTTAGTTCTAAATATTTTGGTGTTTGCAACAGCCATTTCAGTTTGATATATCTAATAACTGATGGACACAGTAATATTTCAGGATTGAAATGAGGTTTATTGTACTAACAGAAAATGCGCAATATGCATTAAACCAAAATTTGACCGGTGCAAAAATATGGGCACCTCAACAGAAAAGTGACATTAATATTTAGTACATCCTCCTTTTGCAAAGATAACAGCCTCTAGTCGCTTCCTGTAGCTTTTAATCAGTTCCTGGATCCTGGATGAAGGTATTTTGGACCATTTCTTTCTACAAAACAATTCAAGTTCAGTTAAGTTTGATGGTCGCCGAACATGGACAGCCCGCTCTCAAATGATCTGAAAACAAAGATTGTTCAACATAGTTGTTCAGGGGAAGGATACAAAAAGTTGTCTCAGAGATTTAACCTGTCAGTTTCCACTGTGAGGAACATAGTAAGGAAATGGAAGACCACAGGGACAGTTCTTGTTAAGCCCTGAAGTGGCAGGCCAAGAAAAATATCAGAAAGGCAGAGAAGAAGAATGGTGAGAACAGTCAAGGACAATCCACAGACCACCTCCAAAGAGCTGCAGCATCATCTTGCTGCAGATGGTGTCACTGTGCATCGGTCAACTATACAGCGCACTTTGCACAAGGAGAAGCTGTATGGGAGAGTGATGAGAAAGAAGCCGTTTCTGCACGTACGCCACAAATAGAGTTGCCTGAGGTATGAAAAAGCACATTTGGACAAGGCAGCTTCATTTTGGAAACAAAAATTGAGTTGTTTGGTTATAAAAAAAGGCGTTATGCATGGCGTCCAAAAAGAAACAGCATTCCAAGAAAAACACATGCTACCCACTGTAAAATTTGGTGGAGGTTCCATCATGCTTTGGGGCTGTGTGGCCAATGCCGGCATCGGGAATCTTGTTAAAGTTGAGGGTCGCATGGATTCCACTCAGTATCAGCAGATTCTTGAGAATAATGTTCAAGAATCAGTGACGAAGTTGAAGTTACGCCGGGGATGGATATTTCAGCAAGACAATGATCCAAAACACCGCTCCAAATCCTCAGGCATTCATGCAGAGGAACAATTACAATGTTCTGGAATGGCCATCCCAGTCCCCAGACCTGAATATCATTGAACATCTGTGGGATGATTTGAAGCGGGCTGTCCATGCTCGGCGACCATCAAACTTAACTGAACTTGAATTGTTTGTCCAAAATACCTTTATCCAGGATCCAGGAACTGATTAAAAGCTACAGGAAGCGACTAGAGGCTGTTATCTTTGCAAAAGGAGGATGTACTAAATATTAATGTCACTTTTCTGTTGAGGTGCCCATACTTTTGCACCGGTCAAATTTTGGTTTAATGCATATTGCGCATTTTCTGTTAGTACAATAAACCTCATTTCAATCCTGAAATATTACTGTGTCCATCAGTTATTAGATATATCAAACTGAAATGGCTGTTGCAAATACCAAAATATTTAGAACTAAAAATGATTAAGATTAATAGGGGTGCTCAAACTTTTTCATAGGACTGTATATGGGGCTCACAATCTACATTAAAAAAAAAAAAAGAATCACTTAACCAGAACTACAAGAAATAGGGAAAGAAATAACCTAAATAGAACAAAAGATATACAAACAATCTACAGGGTACTGCTCTAGTTTAAGTCTTCCTGTCCTTTGCATATACCATGAAGGCCACATTCCAGGATTCAGCTAATTTAATATCAATATGGGGTACTCAATACTGTTGGCCATTCCTGTTCATCTTGTCCTTTTCTCTTTGCCTCCTGCACTGGGCTGGGCTCTAGCCTCATCTTAAAAATGCCAACCATCATGAATCATCTGTAGAATCAGTCGCCTGTCACGATGCCAGCCTGGCTGGTCCTTTTCCTCTTCTACTGTCATTGCTGTTGCTGTGGAAAATCTGAGCATGGATGTTATATTGGTATTCATAAATCTTGCCAGCCTTATATTTTTTCAGACCACTTTGCCATGTGTTTATTGTTAAGGGTTCCAAAAATTTATAATTTTCTCTTCGGCTATTCCTGCTTTATGTACTCACAGTTTGAATGTGTTTAGCTTAAAATGAGTCATTTTAAAACAAACAAAAAATAAACAAATAAAAAAAATAAAGCTGAAGGGGCACTGTGTTGACACCTTTGCTTGAGAAAGGGTCCTGAAACTTCATGAGTCCTGACTTAATGCAGCATTTTCACATGGCTTCACAGAATTTGCATTGAGTATATGGACATCTGATGCATTTTGTCAATCTGATCAGATCTTTAAGAATTGCCAATGTGAGGCTGTGCACAATGTTTAGAAAAGCAATTAAAAAGTTGTTTTCTTATGTGAATTATGCTAAAGGATGAGAAATAGAGATGAGCGAACAGTAAAATGTCCGAGGTTCGATATTCGTTTCGAGTAGCCCCTCAATATTCGACTACTCGAATCGAATATCGAACCCTATTATAGTCTATGGGGGAAAAATGCTCGTTTCAGGGGTAGACAACGTTCAATCAAATTATACTTACCAAGTCCACGAGTGAGGGTCAGGCTGGATCCTCCGTGCAGTCTTCTCCTTGCAGTGTCCCCGCGGCGTCTTCCGGCTCTTCCGGCTGTTCATTCACTCTGACAGGCATCGGGCCTGGGCAGAGCCGACTGCGCATGCCTGCACTACAAGCGGACATGCGCAGTCGGCTCTGCCCAGGCCTGATGCCTGGCAGAGTGAATGAAGAGCCGGAAGACGCCGCGGGGAAGCTGCACGGAGAAGACTTCCAAAGGTAGGAGAAGAACCAGCGTTGATTGGCCGACTGTATAGCATTCAGCCAATCAATGCTGGTTCTGCATCGAACTTTTACATTCGAACAGCAAGTGGTACTCGATCGATTATTTCGAATACCGTAGTATTCGATCGAATACCTACTTGATCGAGTACTACTCGCTCATCTCTAATGAGAATCTCTTGTAGATGAAGCTACCTTAGAACAATCTTGTTGGACCTTTCTATGATAGCCAGCATTAATACTTTCAACAGTTTCATCTACAGGAGCTATAGGATTGGACCAGACAGCCTAGCGTTTGCTCCCATTACTCTTTAGGCTGAGGCCCCACATTTTTAGTTGCAGATTTTGTTGCAGTTCTTTCAGCCAAAGCCAGGAGTGGATTGAGCAGAAGGGAGAAGTATAAGAACTTCCTATACTGTATATTCACATTCCTTTGGTAGCCATTCTTGGCTTTGGATAAAAAATCGCAGCAAAATCTGCAACAAAAAAATCTGCGTTTCTGCAACATGGGGCCTTAGCCTTAAGGAGTCTGTTGCCCACGGCCTTGTTGCTGGTTCACCAGTTATCTTTCCTTGGAGGCCTTTTAGTAGGTACTAACCAATGCATACTAGAGATAGCCACAAGGCTTGCTGTTTTGGACATGCTCTGACCCAGTCATCTATCACAATTTGGAAAGATTCTGACGTGTACCAATTTTTCCAGTACATCAGCTTAAAGAATTGGTTGTTTACTTTCTGCCTAATATATCCCATCCCTTGAGGCTGCATTTATACTGCACCTCTAATTGCAGTAATAAGTAGCACGTTCCTTATATGTCAGTAAACTAGAAGATCTGAATTTACAGGCTGATATCATAGAGGTTGGGCTTTATTCAGATCACTTTTTTTTACATCAGTTTAACGGTTGCAAAAAAATTATGCAAAAACAGATGGACATCCTAATACATAGACATCAATGTTAATTAGATTCTGTTTCTGTCCATTTGTTTGGATGGACACAAGCATGGTATACTATGCTTTTGTATCCTTCCAAAAAAAAAAAAAACGAACAGCAATGGATTAGTTTTTGTTTTTTTTTAACATTGCTGTCTATGTAAACAGATGGCCATCTTTTTACCTCCATTTTTTTTATACATTAAATGGATGTAAAAACGTGATCTGAATAGAGCATAGTGTGCATAGTAACATCTGCTACTCAATACTGCAATTAAAGGGGTTGTCCCATCTCAAGGATCCTATCTATACTGCTAGCTTATGTGGACTTAAGACTTTTCCTAAATATATTGCTTCAGCTAAACTGCTTTGTTTGACTGCTATCTGAGATTATTGACTTCATTATTTACGCTGTGTTTCCATAACCAAGGACCTGGGGATGATCTTATCTCTCCACCCAGGACAAGTGATATAGCTCCCTGCTCTCAGGAGGGAGGGGGAGCTGAGTGCTCGGGAGCAGCTGGTATTTCTGAGCTGTTTATCTCTCCACCCAGGACAAGTGACGTAGCTCCCTGCTCTTAGGAGTGGAGGGGAGCTGAGTGCTCAGTGCTTGTATTTCTGAGCTCTTTATCTCTCCACCCAGGACAAGTGACATAGCTCCCTGCTCTCAGGGAAGGGAGGGGGAGCTGAGTGTTTGTATTTCTGAGCTGTTTATCTCCGGCTCTTCCAGTTATCAGTCGGCTAATTGAATTTTGCTGATAAGGGCTGAGACAGGGAGTCCATTAAACACAGACCTAAAAGTGAGTATATTGCAAGCTGACTTGTGGTCCAGTAGCATGTAAGTTTGGGATTCTTATCACCTAACAAATCCAGCTCTGCTACAGCAGCTTCATATTGTGCATATTGCAGTGATACTGTGCTAAATTATTTACAACCATCCCTCATTACTGACTGCAAACATGTACTGCTATGAAGAGAGCTAAGCAGAGCTGGCTTTGTCTGTGAGACAGCAAGTGAAACCCCGCCCACCAATTCACCGAGAAAACCAGGAAGTGAACAGAGCATACAGCCTGCAAGGTGGTGAACAAGTGAGTTAGGAATAGCCCTTTAACAACTGCATTTCGTATTGTGGATGTGTTTACACATTGAGGTTTTCACATGCAGTTTTCAATTGCCAAAACTAGGTGTGGATGATAAAGGGAGGGATAGTATAGAGGACAGATACTACTTCTCTTTTTTTCACTCCAGTCCTGGTTTTGGCTCCAAAAAACTGCATCTGAAAGCCCAAATGTGTAAACACACCCTGAGCTTAAGGCTCTACTTAGTGAGCTGCACCCAAAAAGCGCTGTGGAAACGCATTGCATTTTTTTTTTCTGCAGTGTTTTCACAGAAAGTCTGTAGAGTTTGCCTCTGCAGACTTTGTGTTTCTATTATACTTATGCAGAAAACACCAGTATTTCTATAAGTATTATTGACATGCTTAGATTTACAAAAATCGCAGCATTTCCTTTGCAGATTTTTTTCTGCAATTTGTGGATGGGATTAGACAGAATCCTATCCAGTTTGCAGGTACACACAGTTTTTTGGCGTGGCCAAAACGCTGCATATTCCAAACGTGGGGCCCCGGACAAAAAAAAAGCATTGCATAAACCAACCTACTAGTTACTACTGTTACGAGATGATCAATGTTATGCATGTATACTTAAAACTACGCTACCTCTTGTGTCACCCCCTCTACCTTGTAGACTGTAGCTCTTACAGGCCAAGCCCTCAGTCCCATTGTGTGAATTGACTATCACTCTGTGTCAATCTGTATTACTCTGTACTTGAACCCTACAATTTATGAAGTGCTGTGGAATATGTTGGTGCTATATAAACTGTATTATTATTAATAACAATGATAATGATAATAATAATAATAATAATCACTACATATGTTGTCTGTTTCTGCACTCAGGCAACAGTCTTTCATCTGACACAGGTTCTTGCTATGCACCTCTGGGGAAATGAGTGCCATCTTGTACCTGGTGTACATTTCCCGCATCATTTACACCAGATTTCTGGTGTAAATGATGATAAATCTGGGCTCCTGCGCTACGACTACTTTTCCGGAAAGTGGCAAAGGCACTACCGAGCAAAAAAAAAAAGTTGCAATTTGTTTGCATAAAAACAGGTTTTGCACAAAACATTGTTATTTTAATGCCTAAAACACCAAAAAGACTGGTGTATAAGGCATAATAAACACTGTATGCCCCATAATTTGTTTTTCCTGACATCATGAAGTGTAGCCATGATGACAAAACTAATTATTGATTAAACATGGCAACAAACTAATTGCTAATTTTGCATTATGCATTTGTGAACCCCATTGACTTCAATGTCCCGATGTCAACTTAGATCTGAGTTGAACACATACGCGGCTAAAGCAAGTAGCTGTCATAGCTCAGCTCCTTGCTTCGCCGCTGCACGCCGCCTACTGGCTGTGTAGACGCGATGTGATGGCATCACATCGCACCTACAACTGTGTGAGAGAGAGAGAGGCGCGGAGAGAGAGGCGCGGAGAGAGCGGCGGGGGAGCGAGAAGAAGGTAAGTGTAATGTGTACACTGAGGTGGAACGTGAAACTGGGCGCAGATGAAGGAGAGGATGGTATGACACTGGGGGCAGAGATGTGGGGACATGAATCTGGGGGCAGAGATGGAGGGACATAATTCTGGGGACAGAGATAGAGGGGACATGAAACTGTGGGCAGAGATGGAGGGGGGACATGAAACTGGGGGCAGATGAAGGGTGTATATGAAACTGGGGAGAGATAGAGGGGGGACATATAATTTACAGGTGACTGTAGGAGGATTATACTGTGTGCAGGCACATGAAAAATTTATGAAAATGGGCGGAGTCAACACAAAAGTGGGCGGGACTAAATTTGCTGCACCTTTTGTCCCTCTTTCGGTTCTTCAAAAGTTGGGAGGTATGCCTAGAGGGGTTATTCAGTTTCAAACATTATGGCCTATCCTAAGGTTAGGCCATCAATATTAGAGCTGTGCTGTCTGGGTATTGGTGATCTGCAGGAATAGGCTAGGGATAGGCTATAAATATTAGAAACTGGATAACCCTTTTAAGAAATAAATGAATGCCTTTTTTGAGATACCTGAAAACTGTCACTTGCAAAAAATTTTTTATTGAAGAGTGAATTTGTTGACAGCTTCTTAAAGTAACTGGGCAGACCTTACATTTTTCAGAAAGAAACAGCCACATCCTCCATAGGCTTTTGTTGTGTAAGCAACTGAAAGATAAAGCGTTATAATCCAGTGAGGGTGTGGGGGAGATGGCAGTCATGTAGCTTGATTAAATAGAATGTGAAACAAGAGTCACAACACATTTCCAAGAAGGTACTACCCCCCCTTGTGGAGACGTAGCGCATGTAGAGACTCCCAGGGAATGCTCACCACCAGAAGGAAGGCAGCTGTCTCTATAATGCCATCTACCATTAGCTAGCCTTCTAGTCAATGTCCAACCCAACAAAGAGCCTTGAAATATAACTAGTGTACTTCATATTCCAAGAGCCGCATTAAAGGGGTCTCACCAAGCCAACCTCAACCCTACTCTATACTACTGAGAAGCAAAAACTCTGAACCAGCTCTCTACAAATAGATATCTCTTGTGTGGCAGATGTCCATGGTCATGTTTCAAGGCTCTTTAATGGATTAGCTTACAGAGCAACTACCTATAGGTGGCACTAGAGAGGCTGTTTTTTTTCCTTCCGAAGTAGAGACAGTTTACCTACCGTATTTCCAAGAACCAATCTGGGTAGAAAGAAAGGTAATAAAGAAAGTTTTCTAGTCATGTTTTCTCAGCTGCATTATTTCCTACATAGATAGGTTGGATTTTATGTGAGCAGACAGAATTAGTGAATGGCATCACTAGCCTGTGTCCCTGATCCATAGACAAGACTGTTCTAGAGTCTTCTTACATGGTAGATGGCATTAGGTGCCCTTCATGCTCCAGGGCCCAGGTACCTCTGCACCAACAGCTAATATGAGCATGATAAGAAATATGCAAAGTCTCTGGTTGCAATTTCAGACTAACACTGTCCGGTAGGTCTCATGAAGGGAAATAATAGTATGAGGATATGGTGATGTGTATATTCTGGACTGGAGAGTTGCTCAAACGTTGTTGCTGTGCTCTGGTAAAACAGTAGCATTCCTCCTTTTCATATCCTTCCATAAGACACGCTTTGTCCCTGACACCGATTCTGCTCATTGATCGGTTGTGTCATTGTTCTCGGCCTCCAACATGAAGTATAAACACTGGCCCATCTCCAGGAGAAATAGAGCAGGCTGGAGCTGAAAGCGGCTAGGATGAGCTTAGATAAATTTGTAACAAAAGAAGCGGTCACATTATACACCTCAACTGTATCTTGTAACAAACAGAAAGGATATCTACTAACATGTCCTACTTCTTCACAAAAAGGAGATCCCATTTCATATTATGCAGTGATGAAGGAGGTCCAGATGATGTTTCTTGACTGTACTGTGGAGGAAGGAACAGTGTCAGATATGTGATACAAGCGAAAGGACGCAGGACAATAATGAACCCACATTTCAACACCAATTGAATTAACATTTACCTGGATCTTTGTGCAAAAAGAAAGTGCTTTATTTAACTAAAACAGTAAGAGTCATTCATCCATTGCTTCATAGAAAAAAATAACTCGAAATATAAACACCTGAGCTCTCTGCATGTGTACAGTCTACAGAAATACTATCCAGACGTTCCAAAGTTATCTTAGTCTTCTTCATGTGTTCTTCAGATATTGGGTGACAACCACTAATGCACTTACAGCGCCAAGAGAGTCATTCCCCAGCTTTCTGCACACCATAGGTGACATGCTGACAACCCAAATGTTTGCTCAAGTATTGCTTATTTATGACAATTGATTTTAGTTACATATTTAATATGTCTTAAAAGGCAAGTCCATGAAAAACTGAGGAGTTGTAAATTCATAGCTTCTCTGAACTCCACCATAAACTTGCATGATCAGCTAGACTAAGTGTGCCTCTATTTTAATGAGGAGAAGGGCTTTCCTGCCTCCAAATCCATAACCACAAGGACCTGCAGTCTGATCCAGACACCACGGACTTGGCTACTTTCTACTATTTAGCTTTCTACTATTTAGCTATTAGGGCCAGTTCACACGGAGTAAACTGGCGCGCAATCTGGCACGTATACACGTGTCAGATTTTGTGCGCTCAAAAAAGATCCCATTGATTTGAATGTGGGTTACGATCGTATAACGCGCATAATTTTGCGCCCGTAATTTTGCGGCCGTAAAATTATGCGCTTTATACGATCGTAACCCACATTCAAATCAATGGGATCTTTTATGAGTGCGCAAAATCTGACACGTGTATATGTGCCAGATTGCGCGCCAGTTTACTCCGTGTGAACTGGCCCTTAGGGTGTATTACTAATGCTATTTAAAGCTAAGGCCCCAAGTAGTAAGCCGCAGCCAAAAAACACTATTAAAAAGTATCACTTTTATTTCCTCTGCAGACTTTCAACCTCTATTATATGTATACGGAAATTGACAGTTTCCATAGGTATAATTGATATGCTGCGATTTTGATGGGATTGACCAGAATCCTACCTCTTTGCAGGTGCTATAAGACTCCATGCTTTCGCACGTATTATGGCCGGACCTTTCCGGAATTTTCTGGTGGTCCGATGTAAATGTTGTACTGTTTGAACTTGTGTCTTCCTTTTGTGTTTGCTGTGTTTTTATTGGTCTGTTTCGGACCTTGTTGTGTCTTAAAATTTTGCAATAAAACTTTGAATTTGAATTAAAAAAAAACTCCACGCTTTCTTGCTGCGCCATGTCTGCACAGCCAAATCATGGCGTTTTCACAATGTGGGGACCCAGCCTTAGGTAGATTTTTTGAAGTTTTTATGTATGACCTGGAAATATGTATAATATTATAAATAATTTTACTTGACTTTTGCTGTACTGAAACCACTTGTTTCAGCTTATAGTCTACCTATTTGCAAAAAAAATGAGGGTATGCTTGTTAAGACCACTGCCGGATCAGTAAGGCCTTATTCACACATCCACCGTCACTGCTTTTCATGGAAAGCACACCACCCTGCTTTTCACAGACTGTGTGCTGTCCATGGATGATTTGCTTTTCATGTCTGTGAAAAACAAATCAATATTTTTTTTGTTTCCTTTTCTAATATTTTATATGTCTCTGGGTCTGTGAAAAACTGATGTCATCTTTTTCTTTTTCATGGCCCCATACACTGACATCCGTGATGCATCAGCACTGGTGAAAAAAAAAGGTCATGCAAAAGGTCTGCAAAAAATCAATTGAAATGAATAGGGGCATACATGAAATTCAGGTGTGTGAACAAAGCCTAAAGCGATTTGTCTCGGATAAACTAAAATGTCCAGCGTGATATGCGTTGCGGTAAGTGATTGTTCTCTGGGGTCTCTTTAGACCCTAAAGTATAACAGCTGAAGGTCCAGCTCCATTTATACTCACCTTCTCTCATCTCTATTGGGCCTTCTTGCGACGTCTGGTGCAACTAGGCCACAGCGGTCACACAGGCACACTGAGCGTCATGAGATCATTGAGGAGACCGATAGAGAGAGCGCCAAGGGGTGTCTCATTACTGTATATTATATTGAGCCAAAATACAGCCCCATTTACGTATACGGCCTTTATTGTTATTTTGTCTTTAACTACTGTGAAAGTTTCTATCCTGCTGTTTTCACTCTGAATAAAGTTGGGACACTCAATCAGTCAGATGTACTTATATTGATTCTAATGGAGAATGTCTCTATATACATGGCAATGAAAAGAGTTAGTATGGCAGTGGATGAAGGTCTCTCAGCTCTGTATTAGCAATGTAACCTTCCTTATCGAATTGCTGAACTTGACTCTTGTCAGATATTTTAGCTCTCCTGGAATTGAACCAAATTTCCCAATATAATTCTATACCACATATTGTGTCACTTTGGAAACTTTTCATTTTTTATTGATTTCTTTTCCCTATTCCTATACATTGCCTCTGACTACAGTTCTTTCTACTTCGCTGTCAGACACACTTGCACTTCCACAATATATTGAACTTTGTAAATGCTGAAAACAAGCAGAACGGGTGAAAAACAAACCTTAATTAAAACAGGTACAAAAGATCAATAAAGCAATGCACATACACAGCCGGCCGCTGAGATCTGCACATGGACTGGTACTGAGATGCTACAGAGCTATATAAGCCACTACTACACTGATCCAACACAGGGCAGAAGAGAGGTAATCCTTAAAATAACCTCAATATTAGAAATCCAATAATAGGAATGAAATAAATCTCACTTGTACTGTCATAAAGACATCATAGAGAATAAATTCTAATAGGATTCACTTTCTACTTGTCAGCATCTGAAGCAGAAGCTTTACCCTTCATACAATAAGAGGCTTCAGTGAGGACTTAACACTGTCAAGGATTTCCAATAAGTAAAGGGCTCAACATTGAGTGGAAATGAATGATCCATAGAGGCAAACCTGTCATCTTAATGGTTTTGAAAGTGAAGTGAAAATGTTCATTTTGATATCAGCCTATGTCATTGCATCAGGATTCAATTTTTACAGCCTTGACTACACAGACAGACTGTAAGGGCCCCTTCACATGGAGTTTACACTCCGCTCATTCAGACACGTATACATGAGCGCTTCAAA
Organism: Leptodactylus fuscus; assembly: GCF_031893055.1. Classification (NCBI taxonomy): domain Eukaryota; kingdom Metazoa; phylum Chordata; class Amphibia; order Anura; family Leptodactylidae; genus Leptodactylus; species Leptodactylus fuscus. Next base: position 75,563,523 of record NC_134265.1, read on the forward strand.
ACACATCCCATTCACTTCAAGCCGGCTTTACGCGTGCTCCCATTGGGGAGGGGAAGGGGCCCTAAGGCTAAATCCCCATTTTGCAGAAACGCAGCTTTTTTTGTTGCAGATTTTGTTGCGTTTTTTTGTTTTTTAGCCAAAGCAAGGAGCAAATTCAGCTGAAGGGAAAAGTGTAAGAACTTCCTATATATTTCCTTTTGTCTCAAAGAAACGCAGCAAAATCTGCAACAAAAAAAGCTGCGTTTCCGCAACGTGGGGCCTCAGCCTAATGCCCGGTTCACACATGCTGATGTGTTCCGTCCGTAAGAGTCCGCGTGAGGACCCCTACGGACGGAACACAACAGCAACTGCAAGCGCTGTGCAGTTCAAGCGCACGGGCCCCATAGACTATAATGGGATCCGTGGGCTTGCCGCGCACTGCCCGCAAGAATTGCGCAGAGGTTGCACTTGGACATACACATGTTTTTGATATTGTGATTTTAACTTTGGAGCATGACTCCACCAAAATAAAAGTGAAGTTTTATTTAGAAAAAAATCGCAGTGGATTCCTGGGTACTGGATCCTTCCTAGTGTTCGCATACACTAGTGAGTGTCTGAGTTAGATTTCAGCTATAACTCACCAGTTTTCTGATTTGACTTACAGTAAATTTGTCAGACTAAGGCATCTCTGCCAGAGCCCACCTTACTCCCCTGCTCTACCAACATTTCTTAAAAGTGGCAAGCAGGTTGGAAAATGACTTTAATAAATTCCTCCAAATTTTATATTTGGACCTCGAGGGGCAACGCATGACACAGGGATTTAGAGAACACCATCAACAGAAGTCATACACTTCTTCTCCAAGCCCGATACTGTGTAATGCATCTGTTTTTAATAGTGTTCAGTTAACGTTACTATTAGAGATGAGCGAGTAGTGAAATATTCGAGATTCGATATTCGTTTCGAGTAGAGCCTCAATATTCGACTACTCGATCAAATATCGAATCCCATTATAGTCTTTGGGAAGAAATGCTCATTTCAGGGGAAACCACTATTCGACTAAAGGAGAGTCACCAAGTCCACGAATAGCAGGAGGAGAATGTTTAGGAGGACCGCTGTGCAGTTAAAGCGCACGGACCCCATAGACTATAACAGGTCTGTGCGCTTTAACTGCACAGCGCTTGCAGTTGCGCTGATATTCCGTTCGGGGGGTCCTCCTGCAGACTCTTTCCGGACAGGAGGCAAGCACTAATGTGAACTTACTCCTCCTACAGAACCAGCATTGATATGCCAAATGCTATACAGTATACAGTATTCGGCAAATCAACGTTGGTTCTGCAGCAGGCTCTTCTTTGCTAGTCAGGAGAGCTGGCAGCTTTTGATTATGCGCGAGCTGACTTTTTCTCATAGGAATGCATTGACCAGCATTGATTGGCCGAATGCTATACAGTGTACAGCATTCGGCCAATCAACGCTGGTTCTGCCGGAGGCTCGTCTGTGAGGAGGCGGAGTCTAAGATCGGACCACAGCAGTCTCCATTGTGGTCTGATCTTAGACTCCGCCTCATCACACTGTATAGCATTCGGCCTATCAATGCTGATTCTGAATCGAATCTTTACTGCGAATAGGAGTAGTATTCGAACGAGTACGAGTATTTCGAATACCGTAGTATTCTATCGAATACCTACTCGATCTAATACTACTCGCTCATCTCTAGTTACTATCCCTTTATTATGAACAGATTTTTTGACATTGTTCATGTTTACAGTTTATTTTAGGGAAATACACTGAGTTTTCAGATAAATATTGGGTGCAGGATTTTTATCACAGAAGATTGTAGTGGTTTCCAGCGATACGATAATTTGGAGATGAGTAATTTTTGCATTTGTATCAGATTTTAGATACTACAGAACACCTGCCTGTGTTCCCAGGCTCACAATGTAGCGTCTTCTTTTATTAACAGAACAAGTTCCATCAGGCAGCTAAACAAGATTCATCAACCATGTTATCAAATATGCTTTTCTGACAATTATCAGATTGGCCTCATTTAACGTCTTCAATGTAAGAATGTATACTTGTAAGAGATTGCCTTACAACGCAAACATCATGAATACTAATGAACGTCAATTCATAAAGGCAAGAAATGATGGGAATGAACTTAAAACTTTTATATAGCAGTGTTCAAAAATAGCAGCAAGTTTAAAAAAGCAAATAAAGAGCAAAGTCCTTGTAATAACTTTTATTTGCAAAATTCTAATAATAATAATAATAATAATAATAATAAACTAGAAACAAAATGTACCCAGTGTTAATCCTTTACAAAAAGAGATATTAGATTTCTCAGAAATAGCAGTGTCAGCATTTTTCTTAAAAAAAACCCTCAAAAATGTAATGTATAAACAGAAAAAAATGTTTGCGATTTCCCTTTCAGCTTAAAACCCATTCGAATTTGAATGGGTCCAGTTTCTCGAGGCTGAGGATGGAGACCCGATGGAGAGACACAGGGCGGACACCAGGCACAAGTGTGAAGGCCCCCTTAGTGGCATAGTCAGTGTTTCCCAGTCCCAGTCCTGGAAGATTGGGATATATTCCTTTGGCCCGCTCACCCCCTGCGCGACCCACCTGCAGCGTGCCCCCCCGGATCCCCACCCCCCTTGCCTTGCAGGCCCCTCCCACACCATTGCGCCCATGGACCCCCCCCCTTGTGCCCCCCTTCCCCTCCTCTTGCCCCTGCCCCCCCCCCTTTTCTCCCCACCCGAGCCCGCGTTCCCCCCTCCTTCCTCTCTTTGAGGTCAGGATATTCGGCTGGCCACTCCATTATGTCAATCTTGTTTGTCTATAACCAAGGTGTTGTTCGCTTACTGGTGTGTTTTGGACAGTTGTTGTGTTGAGATTTCAAGGGCATTTCTTCTTCTTCATTGTCAACGTATCTTAATATACTCGAAATGACTGATGATCCCTCATATTCAATAAGTAGGCCCAACAGCATGGTATGTGAAACATCCCCATATCATGTCTTTTGCACCACCACGTTTTGCTGTCTTCAGCGCTCAGGGGTTGTCTGACATACTGTTTGCGGCCACTACTTCTAAAAAGAATTTTCGTTTTCATCGGTCCACGGAATATTGAGCCATTTCTCTTTATGCTGGTCAGTTTGTTTCTTGGCAAACGTTAACCTTTTCAAGATGTGTTTTTTCAACAACTTTGCCAGGAGTTCTTGCTGGTAACTTGCCTTCACTTAGTCTGTTTGTAGCAGTACTCACTGGTAACTTCAGATCTTCTTTTATCTTTCTGGAGATGACCATTGACTGAGACTTTGCCATTTATTTTATTCCTCGATCCATTCGAACAGTAATTTTCCTCTTCCACTTCTTTCAGGTTTTGGTTGCGACTTCAAGGCATTTGAGATCATTTTAGATGACTATAGGCTGCTGTCGGCTTTCCCGATCTGTGCCCCAGGTAAAGAGCTTTTGGTCCCGGTACCGTAGCTCTTTAGCACTCAGAAGGGCATTCCTGACAGTCAGCCAGGTACGTCCTTCTTCAAAGCAGCGTCTATTGCACTGTACAGTGTGAGCGGGGAGGAATGCCCCCTCCCCCCCTGATAATACTCGTCTATGGACGAGCACTGTGAGCAGAGGGAGGAGGCGTTCCTCCCCACTCACACTGTACAGCGCGATAGGCGCTGCTGTGGAGAAGGACGTTCCTGACTGACTTTCAGGAACGCCCTTCTGACTGTATAGAGCTATGGTACCGGGACCGAAAGCTCTTTACCCGGGGCACAGATCGGGAAAGCCGGCAGTGCGCTGAACTCAGCGCACTGTCGGCTTTCCAGCAGTATATAGAACTGCCTGTGCCCCATACCATGAAAGGTCCTCTTTAAAGAGGATCTGTCACCATGTCTATTTTCTTACCCAGCCTTGTTCTTGCCGCTCTAGAGATTGTAAAACGGTTTGGTCCGTCGTGGGAATCCCAAGTCCGAATACGGCACAGGAAAATGGAAGACAAATTTCTCTTCATTTTCCGCCATGTCAACATACCTTTGTAAGGGGCGAAATAATACTTGCCAACATGTTGGCTCAATCCACACGTTGCAGAAAAGCTGTGTTGTTTTTTTTTGTTAATTTTGTGGGTTTTGCTTTATTTTGTGACCCAAAACCAGGAGTTGCTTTAAAAGGAATGGGAAATATGAAATTAAACCTTTAGACTTTACCCTCCTGCTAAATACACTCCTGGCTTTGGCTCAAAAAACAAACAAAAAAACACAACAAAATAAGATGTGCATGTGTAAGGGATGTGAGAAGACGTCTGATAGCACAGAGGAAGACATTCTAGGAAACGTGACAGGAAGCCGAGGACAGGAATTACTCATCCTGTCACTGATAGACACTAAGCCGTCCTTCAGACAGATCATGCTCCAATATAATACAACACTTTATTATGAATAAGAACACAAATCAAATCAAATCAAAAAATGCTTTATTGGCACGTCCGAATAGGTATTTGGCATTGCCAAAGCTAGTAAAGTGGGTGGGTGGGGGGGGGGAGTTGGGTTGGGTGGGTGGGTGGTGGGTATGGGGGGGGGGGGGGTTCGGTTATAACAGTCCATGGAGTCTCATCTTCCTCTTCGTTGGTGACTGCTATATGGGGAGGTGGGGGTGGGTGGGGCGGGTGTATTGGGATAAATATAACAGTCCATGGAGTCTCATCTTCCTCTGGTTTGGTGACAGCTGGACACGTATTGGGCAGCGATCTCCACAGTGGCCTCTTCTTCTCCCAGTAGGATGTAGAGTTTCCTCTTCTCGTCTGCAGATATGAAGTCTGGGATGTGGGCAGAGAGTCTTTGGTAGTAGACGGCCCTCATAGCTGAGTATTTGGTGCAGTGTAGCAGGAAGTGGGTCTCGTCTTCTAGGACCCCCTGGTCACAGTGCTGGCACAGTCTCTTCTCCCGTGGCTTGTACGTCTGTCTGTATCGCCCCGTCTCTATCTCTAGGTTGTGGGCGCTCAGTCTGTATCGGCTCAGGGTCTGTCTGTGCTTGGGGTGGCGTATTCTCTCCAGGTAGGTGGCCATGGTGTAGTCCCTTTGTAGGGATTGGTACACGGTGAGTTTCTTGGAGTTATTTATTTCGTTTCTCCATTCTTCAATGTACCGCTCTCTGTTTGCCTCTGTGGTCGCCTTTATTTCGGCCTTGGTTATCATCTGTTGGAGTTTTTGGTTTGGTGGTTGGCTGCTGTTTGGTTGTTGAATGTCTGGTTTGCTCAGGTGGCTTAGCCATGCTTGGTGGTGGTAGGAGTCGGGCTTGCTCCACTGGATGTGTGCCTGGAAAGCTAGCGCCCTCTTCTGTATGGTGAGCCATAGGGGGAGTCTGCCTACTCTAAATTAAAGGAGTTTTCAGGGATTATGATATACAGTAGTTAATTTACGGTTACCTTACAATAGGTCAAAAAAGATCAGATGAGTGAAGGTCAGACTCCTGGCACCCCCAACAATCAGCTTTAGAAGAGGTTCTCCGCTGCATACCAAACACAGCGTTGTACATATATAGTGTCTGTTCTTTATACTGCAGCTCAACCCCAGTCATTTCTGTTGTACTCAGCGGCAGCAAAGCCATGTGACCATGAAGTTACACAATAGTTTCTAGAAGGGGTGTCATATGCTAGACCCTTACTGATCTGATATTGGTGATCTATCCAAAGCATAGGTAATCAGTATCACAACAAAACACACATCTGCCAGTTTCAAGTTTCCTCCCTACATACGGCCTGTTACCTCTCTGTTTCCTCCACACACTCAGTTCTGCTGCCTTTATGCCCCCTCCCCCCCCCACACTCAGTTCTGCTGCCTTTATGCCCCCCCCCCCCGATCAGCACTGCTACATCCACATGTCCCACCCCACAATCCGCACTGCTACATCCACATGTCCCACCCCACAATCAGCACTGCTACATCCACATGTCCTACCCCACAATCCGCACAGCTACATCCACATGTCCCACCCCACAATCCGCACTGCTACATCCACATGTCCCACCCCACAATCCGCACTGCTACATCCACATGTCCCACCCCACAATCCGCAATGCTACATCCACATGTCCCACCCCACAATCAGCACTGCTACATCCACATGTCCCACCCCACAATCCGCACAGCTACATCCACATGTCCTACCCCACAATCCGCACTGCTACATCCACATGTCCCACCCCACAATCAGCACTGCTACATCCACATGTCCCACCCCACAATCAGCACTGCTACATCCACATGTCCCACCCCACAATCCGCACTGCTACATCCACATGTCCCACCCCACAATCAGCACTGCTACATCCACATGTCCCACCCCACAATCCGCACTGCTACATCCACATGTCCCACCCCACAATCAGCACTGCTACATCCACATGTCCCACCCCACAATCCGCACTGCTACATCCACATGTCCCACCCCACAATCCGCAATGCTACATCCACATGTCCCACCCCACAATTAGCACTGATACCACCACTTTTCTCCCCATACTCAGCACTGACACCTCCACCCTTCCCTGAAGCATGTACCATACACAGAGCTTTTGTACAACAACCTCTATGGCATCATGACTGTGGTCTAACTGAAGTGCCCTCAAAATACTGGATATTAGTATTGCTTTTTGTAGTCCTGTCCACACTACAGTGGCTGTGACCCACAGTTTGGGAAACCATGGAACAGAGGAGTGCCATTTGTAAATGTACACTCACCGGCCACTTTATTAGGTACACCTGTCCAACTGCTCGTTAACACTTAATTTCTAATCAGCCAATCACATGGCGGCAACTCAGTGCATTTAGGCATGTAGACATGGTCAAGACAATCTCCTGCAGTTCAAACCGAGCATCAGTATGGGGAAGAAAGGTGATTTGAGTGCCTTTGAACGTGGCATGGTTGTTGGTGCCAGAAGGGCTGGTCTGAGTATTTCAGAAACTGCTGATCTACTGGGATTTTCACGCACAACCATCTCTAGGGTTTACAGAGAATGGTCCGAAAAAGAAAAAACATCCAGTGAGCGGCAGTTCTGTGGGCAGAAATGCGTTGTTGATGCCAGAGGTCAGAGGAGAATGGCCAGACTGGTTCGAGCTGATAGAAAGGCAACAGTGACTCAAATAGCCACCCGTTACAACCAAGGTAGCCAGAAGAGCATCTCTGAACGCACAGTACTTCAAACTTTGAGGCAGATGGGCTACAGCAGCAGAAGACCACACCGGGTGCCACTCCTTTCAGCTAAGAACAGGAAACTGAGGCTACAATTTGCACAAGCTCATCGAAATTGGACAATTGAAGATTGGAAAAACGTTGCCTGGTCTGATGAGTCTCGATTTCTGTTGCGACATTCGGATGGTAGGGTCAGAATTTGGCGTCAACAACATGAGCATCGTTGCAATGCCAAAGCCTACCTGAGTATTGTTGCTGACCATGTCCATCCCTTTATGACCACAATGTACCCAACATCTGATGGCTACTTTCAGCAGGATAATGCGCCATGTCATAAAGCTGGAATCATCTCAGACTGGTTTCTTGAACATGACAATGAGTTCACTGTACTCCAATGGCCTCCACAGTCACCAGATCTCAATCCAACAGAGCATCTTTGGGATGTGGTGGAACGGGAGATTCGCATCATGGATGTGCAGCCGACAAATCTGCGGCAACTGTGTGATGCCATCATGTCAATATGGACCAAAATCTCTGAAGAATGCTTCCAGCACCTTGTTGAATCTATGCCACGAAGAATTGAGGCAGTTCTGAAGGCAAAAGGGGGTCCAACCCGTTACTAGCATGGTGTACCTAATAAAGTGGCCGGTGAGTGTATGTCCTCTTTAAGGTGAACCATATCTTATGATTTTAATGAAGCCATGAGACACTATTACTATAAAGGACCACCCACACGTTACAATACAGACCACCTTTAATTGAATAAAAACAAGTGTTCACAGTAATCCGATGTACAATTATATTTATTTTATCATAAAAAATGTATAAATCCTTACTACAGACTTATTTATTGGATTAAATAATGTTCCTGTAGTAAATTGCAGCGCATAGCACACATTCTGTGGTCAATACTTGGCAATATAGTGCGATGAAGCTGGACATGATGAATTTTGTATTCTTTCATAAAAATATTACTATGTGACACATGCAAAATGTTTTCTTTCTGTACAATGTATATTCTACACTGACTTGTTATTTAGTACTAGGTTTTCCTTCTTTAGATCTTTCTTCAAATATACAAATAGATATGTTAAAGATCAGTAATTTCTTTCATAATTGGTCATCAAGTAATAAAATACTTGAAGGCAAACACCTTTTATTTAATGGGGTTGCCAGTCCTTTCTTAAGGCTGGGCAGAAGGCTCAGAATGGCTGAAAAGAACAAATGGCATATATAGTCACCTTTCTCCCTCCCTGTTTATTTCAGTACCACAGTCTGTCACTTCATGATGTGAGCCCACTAGGACTGGCCTGCAGAGGAGACATCCCATACCAACCCATATTATACAAGCATGGTCTAAATCTTAACAGGCGAGTTGACCACCTTTTTGTTATTTTAAAGGGGTTTTCCAGGAGTCACATATTTAGGACCTATCCTTTGGAGAGGTCATCAATATTTAATCCATTGGGATCCTATACCCAGGACCAGCACAGATCAGGTGTTTGAATAGATCAAAGACCTGCATTTACATTTTTTTCATCTGCTGATTTCAGTTTAAAAACAATAGACACCCAATGGATCCCATTATAGTCAATGGAATTCGTCGGGCTCTGTATGTATCTGTTGTTAGAGGTCTGTCTGTCCATTGTTCTGGTTCCCCAACAGATGTAAACTTAGTCTTAGCCTTAGTCACTTGAACGGGACTGAGTTGCTAACAGGCCGCGTGATAATTTAATGTGACATCACAGACCTGTGAGGCAGAAGCGGCGCTCATCCAAGTGCCACAACCACTTTAAGCAGCTGATCAGTGGTGGTCCCAGGTGTCGGACTCTCAGCGATCAAATATTTGATTACATATACTAGGGATAAGCTATCAATATGCAACAACAGGAAACCCCTTTAAAGCTATATGGAGCCTCCTGCTCAGTTTCAATTGGGTTGGGACACAACACTGACAAATAGCTATCCGCAAGTTGTCATACAATCATTGTGTTACCATGACTTAACCCTACCCTCAATGTTAGATTCTAAGGAGAAAATTCAGATAGCAATTGGAGTTGACAACAACTTTTTTCCTGTTGTTTCCTGTTAGTGAACTGTGGTAAGGCTGGTCTTTTACAACACTTTGTAGGCAACCCCTTTAAGCTTCTGGTGCACCCATTTAACCATAAGTCTACAGACATGTACTTAGTACAGTATATGTGAGACGACAAGTCATATACAGTGTTCTACAGTGTTCCAGCATTATTCAGGTCCAATGTTTGTAGTCTGTAAAATAGTAACTAGAATATAATCCTTTCTGCAGATTGCATACAATAAGACCTTTATCTATGGTATCTGTATGTTTAGATATTTTATTGTTTCAGTGATTATGTGTTTGTGTGTTACAGGTGCTGAACCTAGCGTTTCAATGATCATAGAAGTGACTTTCTAAAGCTGCTGAATGATGACGAGAGGACTGTTAAATAATACCATCTTATAAAATATAGTTTCATTGAGGTACAGGAGGAGTGGTCGAAGCCTGTTGTACAATGCAGTGCTACTAACCAATGAACACTTTGATCGAATGACTCCAGTACGAAAAAGCACACTTGGTTAATACATGGCTTAGAGAAGTGGGGCTATGAATCTCCATCCTAAGGTGACGGTGGTGGTCAGTAGTCAAGTACTGAGGTGCACATGATTTGAGCTCTTTTCATAGTTCTTGGCTTTCCAGGAGTCATGGAGCTGCTGGAGATGTTTGTATGTTGTTAAGCTTACATTCAGTGCTGGGTGGACTTCATTAATACCAGACTCTCCCATCAAAGAAAGGCCACAGATCCCAAAGTATGCATGCAAGGCATCTGGAGTGATGAGAAAAAGACAAGGGGTGAAGAAGGATAAGACACAAATGTAATCCACATGTATTTAGTACAGATACAACAGATGGTGTCAAGCCATACTAAGTATTACAAAACAAAAGAACTTTTAAAGAGGACCTTTCAGGTCCTCGTGCACATGCGGTGTAATTCAGCGCACTATCGGCTCTCACGTTCTGTGCCCCCGCTGAAGACTTATCAGTGCCGTTACCGTAGCTCTTCAATGTCAGAGCAGCGTTTCTGACAGTTTGTCAGAAACGCCCCTCTTCACAGTAGCGTCTATTGCAATGTACTGTGAGAGGGGGCATTCTTTACCGCCCAGCCATAACGCTGAGTGGTGAGGAACACCCCCCAGTACTCGTTTATGGACGAGTACTGTCAGGAGTAATGGAAGTCATTGCTCACGCTCAGCGTCATGGCCAATAGTGCACTGAATTCAGAGTACTGTCGGCTTTTTAGCGGTGTATTACATCGCATATGCCTGAAGACATGAAAGGACCTCTTTAAAGGGGTTTTCTGGGACTTCTAAATTGATGACCTATCCTTAGGACAGATCATCAATTGAAGATCCAGTGTCTGACATCCAGGATACCCATGTATCAGCTATTTGTAGAGGCAACAGCCCTCCCCAAGTACGATGCTTCTCAGGGCTATGCGAGGTCCCATTCATTAGTCACATAGCCTGATCGCAGCTCAGTCTCATTCAAGTGAATGGGCTGAGCTGTGATACCAAGTACCGGTGCTGTATAATTGTACTGTGCTTGGTAAGTACTGAAGACGCTGCTTCAAACAGTTGATCGGCCGGGGACTGGACAAGTATAAAGCTTGGAAAACCATTATACGACTAATCAACAAAGATATGACTGATCAACATGATTCTTATCCACCTGCTCTCTGCCAGCAATATGGTTTTGACCCATATGAGGCACAAGTTGAGAAACACTGCACTACTGCTTCCAATATGAAGACATATGGCAGGTGTAGGCTACCTTCAGCCCTGCAGATGTTATCAAACTACAACTCCCAGAATGCACACATGCTCTGCTGTTCTTGCAAGTCCCACTGGAGGGACTGGAGCATGCTGGAATACTGAAGGTTATATTAGCAGCAGAGTCACCAAGAAGTCAAAATGATTATCAGCTTGTTCACTCCTCATTTTGGTCCATCTTCCCACTCCCCCACATTGTAGGGCTTTGGTGCTGCATCACAAAAGATATATTTACATGCATGAATAATAGCAAGAATATAAAGTACCTGGATGGCTATCTGGCCACTTAGCAAAACCCCCTACTAGACGGTCTTGGGTAGATAAAATAAAATTTCTGTTTTTCTCAAAATTCGTATACTTGAAGATGTCCAACAGCTGCAATGACCAAAAATGAAAGAACAATTTAGTGAGATTAGTAAAGACTAACCGCAGTCTGAATTTTACAATGACTCTGTTACTAGAAGAAATGCTACAGCAAACGCCAAGTCTTTACAGTGACATAAATCTTTACCGTCAAAGTTGCTCCCACCCAGAAGGAATAACAAGTGTCAACCGGTTTGTTAGGTCTCCCATGGAAGCCATTTTGTTGCCTCATAATACACCATCGTCTTATTCGGTTCAGCTCTTTCTCAGAAAAGACATCTTCAAGTTTTCCCATGAGACACAAAGAAGCAATGCCACAAAACGTGGAGCCACCTAGATAAGGACAATACCAACAACTTGTAATAAGAGTAGCAGTAATAGGAAACGTGCAGTCAAAAAGCATCACCCTATTGCTGCACAGATGATGCTATTCTAAGCCAAAAATAAAATTGTACAAAATAATCAAAAAATTTTTTCCAAAAAATTTATACCATCTACTATTCGTACGACACTAGGTTCACACTTGCGCTCAAGTTTCCGTTCTTTAGCGGACCCGAAAAACAGAAAACAAACCGCTTACAAAGCAGTTACACATTGACTCCATAGACTATAATAATAATAATAATAATAAAGCATTATGCAATTATTTTGGTCACCTCACCTTCAAAAAATAAAATTGAATAAACGATCAAAAAGTTGCATATACCTTAGAATGGTACCAATGGAAAATACAGCCGTGGCTTAGGGTCAGTTCACACGTGAACTGCCCGCGCGGGTTTTGACACCGAGAGAGACGCGGTGAGCCGTGTCTCTCTCTTGTCAAAACCCGCCTGCCGCGACCATCGCGGTCGCGGCTTTCCCCTCAGCTGTCGGCTCAAATGAATGAGCTGACATAGGAGGGAGCTGCCGGGGGCGGAAGCCGTGCGGCTTCCGCCTGAAGAAAGGGCATGTCGTTTCTTTTCTCCGCTAGCGGAAAAAAAAAGCCTGGTGGTCTACATTGTAAAGGGGCGGATTTTGAAGCGAAATCCGCTGTCAAAATCCGCCCCTTTGCCTACGTGTGAACTAGCCCTTAGAGATCTGTGTTTTTCTGCTTTGCTACTTTGTGTGGGAGGGTATAGAATTTGTTTTACATAATATGCCCCCCCCCCCAAAAAAAAAAAAAAGTCATAAAAGATAAGTTATTTTGGAAACTACGACCAAGTGTCCATGTTTAGGAATGAGGGACATAATACATATTTTATTGTTGGGTCTTTGACATTTAATGAGATTATGCCATAAAAATATCTATCCTCTATCCATAGGAAAAAGGATAAATACCTGAACAGTATGGGTCTGACCGCTGAGACCCCAGAATCCCGAGAATGAGGGGTCCTTTCCCTACTGTGCAGCCAGGATGAACGTAGGTAAGTCTGGTGGTGGACGGTGCTCCCACTCAAATGGGAATATCGTAGATAGCCCAAGTACAGCACTTGGCCATTTCTGGTAGTCCCATTCCCTTCAATGGAAGAGCCAGAGATGTCTTATCTTAGGTGTTTCCACTGAAGTGAATAGGAGTGCCGTCCATCACTGGACACATCTACATTCATCCTGGCTGCAGTCAGACTGATTATGCAGTGGGTGAAAAAAGAACCTCCATTCTCGTGATCGATGGGGGTCTCAGCAGTCAGACTCCCATCGATTAGATACAACCCCTTTTAACTAAGGAGTATGGGCAGAATGACATGCAAGATGTAAGGACAGTTGTAGATAAAATGCCAACTGGTAACATTTTCTTACATATTGTATAAATGAACGACTACAAAATAAAATAAAGTTGATTTCATAGCTTTTAATAAGATTTATTACAATTCAGTTGCTGTAATATTCAGGACTACCAGACAGACATTTGCTCTTAGGCTTGCAGTTAGCTTTCATATAAAAACACAATACCAATTTTGGGCAGAAAAAGAAAAATTCACTTGGCAAATATTTGTACATATCACATTCCCACATTTCATCGTATTACCAAGATTCTACAGACCTATGGCTCTGAACCAATCCCAACATTGTGAGAAATAAAATATCTCAGGTTCAAAGGGCGATTATTCTCTGGCTTCTGATTGGTGGAGCTAAAGAAAGGGTCATTTATAAACCTGGCAGATGTACATAAGCACAACGGTCAGGATTTCAGACAGATCCCATTATTGTATGTAGAAGCATACAATAAGTTCTTCATTATCATACAAGGGGCTGCCGAAAAATACTATGGATTGTAGGATTAGACCACCAGGCTACGTGAAGAAGTTGTGGTTGAGTGGTGAAAGCCCCATTCTGGAGATAGGTGCAGGTTCTAGGGGTGGGACCAACATCTGTCAGACATTTATAACATAACTTAAGTTCTTTGACCTAGGACATGGCTCCAGATTTCTGTGCTAGAACAATTAATCAGCATATGAATTAAAGGAAGTCTATCAGCAGAACCCAGCTCCACAGACAGATTGATTCAGGTGACCCTAACCTCATGGCGGTTTCCTATTGTGAATTGGTGCCTGTGTTGCAGAGATATCACTGTTTTACCATTATGCAAATGAGCTCTTTGGAGCAATGAGGCCTCGCTTGTCAGCTTTGCTGTGAAGACTGGGGCAGGGTCAACAGGGGAGGTGGAATCAATGACAGATCACTAGCACTGGTGAGGCCAGGATAAGTCAGGATAGTAACACTATCCATATAGGTGATGCTCTGTATGTATTTCCCTCATAACTTTCTGGTCTTTGGATTGGACCTATCGTCCTTCATTCCTTGAAGACTGTAAACTCCAGCTCCCATCCACTGCAGGTGCCACTAAGCACACACACAACGTCTGCAGAAGGGAAGTGTGTGCATTCAATATGGCTGTCCCTAAGGAAAAAAAGATATATGTACACAAGTTTCATTCTTCATCACTAGTTGTCCATCATACATTTGTCATATATTTGGTACTGCTATCCTACAGGGCTATGCATCTGTGAGAAATATATTAATTAAAATTCATTTATTCAGGGTTACAAACACAAAACATACATATGACAAGCTATTTTACTGGAGGCCATCTCCACTCATCTGTCATTGCCAAACAAGATGGAAAACTAAAAAATCTAGCAACACAGTGTTACATTTTCTACCCAAGGCCAGAGCTACACGATGCATCATAACAGTGCGTAACCTGCAGAAGATTTTATTAGCACATTTTTTTTATTTGCTTTGCATGCCTTTAGTTTCAGGGATATTTGAGTACTTTCTGGAGGGTATTAGATTGGGGAATTAGCTTTTGCTGCAAGGTTCTATGCACATGACCGCAGGGTCCATATGGGTCTGTGAGAAACAGAACAGATGGCATAGAGATCTACATGCGGTCCATGTTGTCACATACTCATACAATTGAATGAACAAACCCAGTTTTGTGCATGGGGCCAGAAGAATGGATGGGTTCATATACTATCCAGGATTACAGACCCACAATTACGGATACTATACGGAAAATAAATCCGGTTGTGTGCAGGGAGCCTAAATATTCCTAGCTTATCAAATTCAGAGGTTGAGGAGGGTGCAGCATATTACAAAGTCCATCCAAATTTCTGAAGAAAAAGTCTGGACTTCTCAAACAATAGGCTGATTTTACCAGATGGCTATATAACTTCCATGTACATACAGTATATAGTATCACATGTCAGAACAAGAGTTGTTAGCAAATTTACAGTCAGATGCATAGACGGCAATATCCAATAAAAGGTAGGTACATAGTCAGGGGATGTTCTCCAAATCACCTTTTTAACAGAAAAGTTGTCCAGCCACGAACACAGGACAAGGAGAGTTGTGGCTGCACACCTTGCATGATAAAGAAATAATGTGTGCTGAAATATTGCATTTTGGATTAAAGGAGTTTGTGGCTTAATTTTTTTTTTTTTTTTAATTTCCCTATCAGTCTGTCTTTGGAGTGTGGGAATAAACCCATGCAAACATGGGGAGAACATACAAACTCCTTGCAGATGTTGTCCTTGGCAGGATTCGATCCCAGGACTCCAGTGCTGCAAGGCTGCAGTGCTAACCACTGAGCCACTGTGCTGCACTGTTGTTTAACTTTTGTCCTTGTTGTTGTGTGGTTGCCAGCCTACAGGACTGTTGACTACATTGTGTGCAAGATGGACCAAGTGTGATGTGCACAAAAATGGAATACAAGATGGTATCCTCACCAATTTTTGGAAGCAGATTGGACAGGACAGTTGTTGAGGTTACCATCCAGCACACAGTCAATAGTGTGCACTGTTAGAATAGACAATGGGAACAATCCTTGCTGTCCAGTGTCTCTCCATAACTAATATCAGGTCAGGTGGGAAAGAGTAAGTGTGTGCGCACAGTCTTAGTACCTAGCCCGACTCATATTACTTAGGCCTAAATTATAACAAAGTTGCATATACATCACAATCACAAAGAATAGGATGGCAGAGGGAAGATAAAATAAAATCATTTAGAATTTACTGAAAACATGAAAATTCCTTACCATGAGCTTCTAATCCGGCTCCTTGTCCCAGTGCATTCTCATACGACTGCAAAGATGATAAAAAATGAAAAATTATTGATGCACAAAACATATTTACTTACACTTTCCAGTTCTAAAGGAAAACTGAACTAATTCTTCACAAGATACTAGGGCAGATTTATTGATCTAGTCTACTAGAAACTGCAAAGTTAGACTAGTTATTCCTAAAACGCACCACATTTATCACAGTTGCTCATGCTGGATGATCCAGCGCATTTCTAGACTTTTGAGTCTAGCTTTAAACCACCAATATGTTGGCTTAGTTTGCTTCAATTCATGTGCAAAATGATAGAACTTTTCTGGTGAACTATGGTACATTTTAAATCTTCTTCCTTGGAAAACCAACACATTATGCTATGCCGCACCTCCCCAGATAAAGGTGCAGAAACAGATTAAAAGAAAATTATTATTAATTATTATTAATAACAATAAATGAGGTGCACAACATGATTGCCGGTTTACCACATTTTTTATTCGTATTCACATGTATCTGCTGCCTTTCAGTATAAGTATAGGCAATGTAAGGGCTCGTTCACATCTGCGCCCGGTCTCCGTTTATACAGGTTTCCGTTTACTGTCCAAAACTGGACAGGAAACGGAAACCTGCAGGCATTTTTCAAACCCATTCATTTGAATAAGTTTGAAAAGTGTCCAGCCATGAGCGCCCGTGAGCGTTTTATGCTCCGCGGCGAAACAGTTTTTTTTTTTTAACCGGACACAAAGTCGGACATGCAGTACTCTGTGTCCAGTTTAAAAAAACGGTTTCTCCGTGGAGAGCATAAGAGGCTCACTGGCGCGCACAACCAGACCCGGTATGACAGGTTTCCGACTTCTGCTGGCAGAAAACAGAAAGCTGAGTACGGAGACCGTGCGCTGGTGTGAACCCAACATAAGTTGTAAAATATATATAATGTTGGAAATATATACAAAGAGTAGCAATTGCTACTGTCCACTCATTTTGTCCTGGTGGCATGGCTCCCTGAAAGCAGCAATGGTCCATGGATTGAGTATGGCATTGTAAGTCAGCTCCATTCACTTCAATGGTGCTGAGCTGCAATACTAGACAAAACCCATGAACTGGCATGGCGCTATTTATGAAAGCAAAAAGCCATCTTTTTCTAATCCTGGACAATTCCTTTAAGGAAGAAAAAAATTTGCATGAGCGTGTCAGCTCACTTACGTGTCCTGGATAATAATCAGATGTAGTATCCACAATAAATGATCCTGTGTTTCAATCCTCTTTGGTTGGTGCGAATTGCACGGAAACCAGCCCCTCAGCCCGGGGTAAGTGGTAAGAAATTCAACGTTGTATCCAGCAAAAAACACCTTCTTATTTAAAACATAGCCTTTAATTCGAAATATCCAGAATAAAACAAACTAGATAACCGTATTTCAAAAATGGTACATGATGGCAGATGGAGAGAACGACGTCTGGCTGACGCGTTTCGGAGCACTAAGGGGGCTCCTTACTCATAGCCAGGCTATGAGTAAGGAGCACCCTTAGTGCTCCGAAACGCGTCAGCCAGACGTCGTTCTCTCCATCTGCCATCATGTACCATTTTTGGAATACGGTTATCTAGTTTGTTTTATTCTGGATATTTCGAATTAAAGGCTATGTTTTAAATAAGAAGGTGTTTTTTGCTGGATACAACGTTGAATTCCTTTAAGGAGTAAAGCAGGGTTCACACTAGTGTCGGTGTCCGACAGCTAGTGTCCGATGCTTATGTCCGCGGGAGATTTTAGCATCGGACACTAGCTGTGTCTGTTTCCAATTTGCATGATTTTAAATGGGACATCATGTAGTGTCCTTGTGTGTCCGTTTACAAAGATGTCCGATTTTTCAAGTGGACAGCTAAATTCTACATGTAGTGTAAATGCCCCCTTAAGCTGGGTTCACACTAGCGTCAGTGTCCGACAGCTAGTGTCTGATGCTAATGTCCGCGCAAGATTTTAGCTTCGGACACTAGCTGTCGGACACCGACGCTAGTGTGAACGCCCACTGTTGTTTCAATCCGTTTTCAGAAACAAATAGTGACAAACGAATATAAGAATAATAATTCTTCCTCCACTTCGTTCACTGTTCAGTCTCCAGTGTAAATTGGCTGCAGTTCACATATGGAGACAAGAGTGAGATAAGCAGAGAGAAACAATACTGCACCCATCAGTAATTCTTAAAGAGGACCTTTCATGGTTTGGAGCACAGGCAGTTCTATATACTGCTGGAAAGCCAACAGAGCGCTGAATTCAGCGCACTGTCGGCTTTCCCGATCTGTGTCCCGGGTAAAGCGCTATCGGTCCCGGTACCATAGCTCTATGCAGTCAGAAGGGCGTTTCTGACAGTCAGTCAAGAACGTCCTTCTCCACAGCAGCGCCTATCGCGCTGTACAGTGTGAGTGGGGAGGAACGCCCCCTCCCTCTGCTCACAGTGCTTGTCCATAGACGAGTATTATCAGGAGGGGGGCGTTCCTCCCCGCTCACACTGTACAACGCGATAGGCGCTGCTGTGGAGAAGGACGTACCTGACGGACTGTCAGGAACGCCCTTCAGACTGTAAAGAGCTACGGTATCGGGACCAAAAGCTCTTTACCCGGGGGAACAGATCAGGAAAGCCGACAGTGCGCTGAATTCAGTGCCCTGTAAGCTCTCCAGCAGAATATGGAACTGCCTGTGCCCCAAACCATGAAAGGTCCTCTTTAACTGATAAGTGGAAAAAGGAGCATTTTTCTCTCATAAGTTATAATAAGAGGCTTTGTATATTCACTTTCAATATTGATTTATGTAAAATATTGTAACAACAGTGACTCTCTAAAAGTGTCGGTCAACCAAAGCAGACTTCAAAGATGTCCATTGTTCAATAAGAATATTTCCATACAACGGAGTGTGGCTTGCAAATCATGAGGATACCAAGGTTTCAAAAGCGACTTATTCAGAAGGACTTGCAAATTACTGCTCAGTATACACAGTAGTAGCAAGAAGTACCTCATGGAAGACCTCACACTACACCTATTGTTCATACTGCACATATAACAAGGTGACACAGTGCACATTATACATAAAACTCACATATACTTTGGCAAGCATGTCAGAAGAGACCTTCTATTTGCATACACAACAAGCCACACAATAGTTAACCACATCAAGAACATGGCCGGTAACACGTCCCATTACTAGTCTAGCTATCACTCTATAGCCTCCAAAGCACTGACAATAAACATGGGTTAGGATTGCTTTCCCGTAGAGTTGGTCGTACATAATGTATTGAAAGATGTTGACTACACAGTTTTTGCAGGCAGATTTTTTCCTCTGTGGTAATAAGACTGAATGAAACCCTGGGACTGAATAACTAAATGGTGTATCCCAATACTTTTCTCCATATATTATCTCATACACTGTGATTTCTGTTATAAGCAGATACCACACAACAGATACCCAAGGTGCGTGAGACTCCATGGACTTATAATAGGGTTTAATGCAGTTCCAATGTTAGCTATTCCTGCCATCAAATAGGATTCGATCTGAAATTAGCATAAATAAATTTCCAACACATGTAAAAGAGAAGACTTACCATACTTCTTCTGATGTACTCTATTGACTTCTCCATATCCATCCCTGACCAGTCATTGAGCATATAACAAATGCATGAAGCGCAGTACACAAATCTCATGTCATTCTCGCTTCCCTCCGGCACAGCACAAAAACTACAGAGAAAAAGAGAATGGTGTTTTCTAAGTCAACATCAGACCTTCTATAAAGCCTGAATACCGCACAGTTCTGCACTAGAGCTCACCTCCATCTACACCACAAGATACAATATCCAGGGCCAGACAGGACGCCTGTGCAACCGGTTCAGCTGCACGTGGGCCCAGACGTAGTGGTGGCCCTTCCTAGCTGGGGGCCAAAAGGCGAGGAGAGGTAAAATAAAAACATGTTGTAGTCATGTGGAGGTGGGGCTTAGTGGCATGACAAGGGCAGGGCTTAAGCAGAAAGAGGGAGGGGCTTAGTTATGCTGTGGCCCCCACTAGCTAAGAAAAGATTCCACCTTGCCTACATGTATTACAATTTGAATGATATTTTTGCTGTGTGATAATGTATATTTCAATATATGGCTAGTGCATCAATGACTGAAATGAATAGTGTGTGTGGCATGTGGTGAATGTGTGTAATGTCTGATCATACAAGTCTGCAAGAACTGTCCAGTGTCAAATAAGAACAGCGCCCCACAGGCCCTAATGACTTATAACGGGGTCAGGTTCTGTCGAGGCTATTATTTCTGATATATGTGACAAATATACGTAATGGGTGAGCAGTATCTGTACCTGTCTTTGTGCTGTGTCCAATATGCAAGTTTATACAAGCACTATATGTCCAGTGTATACATTAACCCTTCCCTCTCTGTGCTGTACATTTTCGATGAAGCAATAAGCTTTAATTCCTTGTTGCTTACATGTACGGTGCAATGATGGGCAGCAAGCGCTGACCTGGTGACCAAGATATCTTAGGGGCATGTTACATTGTTTACAGTCCTCATCACCCCCCTTACAACAGATTTCGCAAATGCTGTTGTGTTGGCAGGGCAGAGGGGGTCTGTCATTCAGGTTTTCTTGTCTCATGCAGGACAGGGCCTTTACAGCTTGTGTCTAGTACATGACTGACACGTGTATAGCATATGCCTAATGTATATTACATGAATATAGCACATTTCAATGTGTCTGATGTGTAAGTGACGTGCATGTTTCTAGTGTTGGAATGGGGTGTGTGTGACGTGTTTTGAGTGTGAACAGTGTACACTGCCTGCGTCTTGTCTGGAAATAGTGTGTACGTAGCATCTGCCTACTGCATGAATTTGTATATTTGTAGTAAGTGTCTAATGTATGAAGGGTGTTTCTTTGGTGTCTCTATAGCATGTTAGTTACGTGCACATGTGTAGTACAGTCCTATGAAAAAGTTTGGGCACCCCTATTAATCTTAATCATTTTTAGTTCTAAATATTTTGGTATTTGCAACAGCCATTTCAGTTTGATATATCTAATAACTGATGGACACAGTAATATTTCAGGATTGAAATGAGGTTTATTGTACTAACAGAAAATGTGCAATATGCATTAAACCAAAATTTGACCGGTGCAAAAGTATGGGCACCTCAACAGAAAAGTGACATTAATATTTAGTAGATCCTCCTTTTGCAAAGATAACAGCCTCTAGTCGCTTCCTGTAGCTTTTAATCAGTTCCTGGATCCTGGATAAAGGTATTTTGGACCATTTCTTTCTACAAAACAATTCAAGTTCAGTTAAGTTTGATGGTCGCCGAGCATGGACAGGCCGCTCTCAAATGATCTGAAAACAAAGATTGTTCAACATAGTTGTTCAGGGGAAGGATACAAAACGTTGTCTCAGAGATTTAACCTGTCAGTTTCCACTGTGAGGAACATAGTAAGGAAATGGAAGAAAACACCAAAATATTTAGAACTAAAAATGATTAAGATTAATAGGGGGGCCCAAACTTTTTCATAGGACTGTATGTCTAGTGTGCAAGTAACAAGTATACAACATGCGGCCAGTATGCAATATGATTATATTTTGCGGGTGACATGAATGCGTGCTTGCCATGAGCTACGTGTGCCATGGTGTGAGTGCTAGGGTGCATTCCCAAGATAAGATAAGATAATCCTTTAATAGTCCCACATTGGGGAAATTTCAGCATGTTATAGCAGCATAGTAATACAGATACAGGATAATACAGAGTAATTTGCCATATACCTGCTGCAGTTATTGCTGGGGCCACATATTGTGAATTACAGTACCAGTAAAGTGGATGGGATTTAAACAAATCTCATTCACACCATAGAAAAAACCTGCAGTGCAAAACACTGAAACCCAGCCGACCATAGATTTTTAGCATACAATGAAAACCCTCATTAAAATAGTAATGAAACAAGGCACATACCTTCCGTCAGGTAGTTGGAGAGCGCGCAGACCTGCAAGACATGCTTCTTTATTGACACGGCTCAGATCATCTCCTAGTATTAGCAAGCTAGAGAGAGCAGTGTAGGTCATGGCTATGTGGCCACTGTCATAGGGATGGTAAATTCCATGGCCCTGTAGATTGAAACAACAATATATGTGGTTAGTTTGGCTCTTTGTAGGCGAGGTGATGAAAACCAGCTGTTTTTCACAGCAGATTTGCATCCACGTGGGACCTGTTGTTTATGGATCCCTCATAGGCTTGAGTCTGCTGTTGGATCTATGAAAACAGACAAAAATAACACATATCCCACTTTATAACAGATCGTTCACACATTCCTTTAAAAAAAACAAAGGAATATCGTCATAGAAAGGCACAGATTCAGCCATTGGATAGCTATTAAAATTGGCCGTTAAGTTAATGTGAATAGAGCCGAAGAATAATTACTTATTAAATTTACAAATTACATTTACAATTTACTTACTACAAAGGGAACCTGTTTGCCAGCTGAAACATTGCACTGGGAATAAACCAACCATATTCCCTAGTCTAGGTGGCAGTCTTAGGTACCTAGGAACCTGTCTCCTCCAAGCGTGCACCTTCATATTACTGTACTGACTATATTATATTTAATAGTCTACATTTTTCATGGCTATGGATGACATCTCCTAGTTTATAAGACAAGAGAAGACACCACACCGAGCGGATCCTCGTGTATTAAATTTCAATAATGGGCTATTTTTGGTTGGGACAAATGCCCCCTCACCTGAAGAGGTTGTGTAATAACACGACACTTAAGAAGCTTGTATCCCCTATATTTAAGGGTCCAAGGCAGCTGCTGTAGGCGTCACTCAGACGTATAAATGCAGAAGAAAGTAGGCCAGCCCCTTTGTAGGTTTCGGCCAAGAATGAAACAGCGCTCGCCCGGTATAGATGATGGACACTCCTTTATTGACACACAACGCATTCCTGGCTAAAAAGCCCTTTCTCAAGTGTATACATTTCATTCCACATGCTTTGGCCCACTGTGGAACGAAATGTATACACTTGAGAAAGGGCTTTTTAGCCAGGAATGCGTTGTGTGTCAATAAAGGAGTGTCCATCATCTATACCGGGCGAGCGCTGTTTCATTCTTGGCCGAAACCTACAAGGGGGCTGGTCCACTTTCTTCTGCATCTCCTAGTTTATGAGTAGGCCTATCCACATCTATGTCAGCCAATGTACAGACATTCCTAATGTGAGCAGAGGACTCATTGTCTTTGCACCAAGCTACATTTGGTGAACCCTGAAAATGCCTTAGGAGGGGCATAAAACAAAGCTGGGCCAGGTAACCCCTAATCGAGGCAGATATTTCAGATTTTTAATAACAGTCTTCTGAGGCTTATTATGGTCCGTTGTATTGGGACTAAAGTCAAAATTGATGTCACTTGCTTTCCATGGCATAAAACAACTGCACTGTATAGTGCTGGTCCTGAACACCCACTATAGATGAAATGTCTCTGGCGTTTGTGATAAGGAGACTTATCCTCAGAGGTGATTCCAATATCTAAGAAGAGAAAAGCCCCAGAATTAGCCAGATGTCAAGTTACTGTTCAGAGCTGGCAGATTTACAACAAAAGAGACAACAACCCCCATCTTTTCATGACCGTAGACATTAGGAGTCATACACAAGACACATGGCGGCTATTTCAGGTCTTTATCTAATCAGGGGACTCCTTGGTGACGTCTGCTGCCCATGTAATTCACCATAGGACTGTTATAATCCAATATGTTACAGTGTCTGTTTTTAGGATACTACACGGTCGAGCAATAGGGAGACCTATATAACCGCTAGATGAAGGATGATAGATATCCTGACAAGTCAAATGGGTTAATGTAATTCAACTCTGATGTCAGTATTAGACCCAAAATTAATCTAGCCTTCAGAGTTGGTTCATGGAAGTATCATCCATAGTAGGTCTAGTCATTACTCTTATACACTGGCTTCATTTATCATATGAGCATCTCTGGTTCTTTACTTACATTTTGCCCAGTAAATGGCTTGCGGCCTGTATGAGATCACACAGAATGGCGAGACACGAATGTGAGACTAATACAATAGGATGATCTACTGAATATATGTACAGTGAAATTCCTTTATTCCAGTATCTGATCAGAAAGTATGACATGTGGCTTCCAGCATAGAACTGCAATATAACATGCAAAGTCTTCCAATACTGTCACATCTGTTCGCAGGCTGTATGCGATATTGCACAATGTGAATGGAATAATAATAATAATAGTAATAATAAATTACTCACCTGTCCCCAGGGTTCCAGTGTCTCCCAGCCCAGTCCGGTCCTGCTGCTGCAATGTTATCCTCCAGCTGAAGTCCCCGCCGCAAGTGACCACTGAGGCAAATCCTCAGCGAACAACATAGGAAATCACTACCTGTGACAAACCGGGTCCTTTTCCTTGGGCAAAGGAAAAGAACCTTGGATGTCATAGCCAGTGAGGACTTCCACCACAAGAAAACACTGGGGCAGTAGGATCGGACAATGCTGGGAGGTGGCAGAGCATCGGGAACAGAGTATGGTTTGTTTTTGTTGTTATTCCCCCCCCCCCTTCTCCAGCCTAATTTATTTATAAAAAATAATCCTGGACAACCTCTTTGTTAAAGAAAAATGCTTCTTTCTCCATTTATATTTTCTTAATTCAGTCTCTTACCACTAACAGAAAGGTACCTAGAGAGAAAGACTGCCATCTTACTTACTAAGCATAATAGCACTTGTAGCAGTGTGCACATAGACTTCTATGTCACTTGTAACTCAGAGTGTGAAGGTGACAGTCCGTCTCTTCTATGTATACAAATTGAGTGAAGGGAGGAAAGCAGTCTGATAAATAAGAAACATTATAGTTTAATAAGATATACTATAATAAGTTTTTTATATGAACTTTATAAAACATTTATATTTCCTTATATATGAATGGAACAGCAGGTCAGCCATATCTGCATTTCTAAGTGGAAGTTGGAGAAGGCAGAATACTGTTTGGTTATTTCTGGAAGGCCCAATATGAATGGAGCCTATATGATCTGCTGTTTCATTCAAGAAAAATGGGACCTCCGATCTAGTTAAGGCTAGGGGTTCTAGCAGTTGGACCCTCACTGATCAGCAAGTCATAACATCTTGTGGATATGTGATAACTTGTAAACTAAGATTTTGGGGCCTTCTTCCTAAGTATTCACAGCCATTAAAAGTGAATTTTATAAACTGTTTTATGAGCATCCACTAAGCCAGAATATTTGATGATTCACCAAATAACATAGCCAGATAATGCTGAATTAAAGAAACATATTTAAAGGGGCTCTATCAGCAAAATTTTGCCGTATGAGCCCCACATATGCGTGAATAGCCTTTAAATAGGCTACTCAGGCACCGCTAATCTTATTTTAAACCCCCCGCCCGTTTTAAAATAAAACTATAAAAACATATATGTAAATCATACCTTTGCATGCACGCTAGGTGGTTGTGCACGATCCGACGTCATCTTTGGTCCCGCCTTCCTCTTCTTTCTTCTTCCAGCGACGTCCTCCTGTCCTCGCTCTTCTCCGCCTTCATCTTCTGTTATTCCAGTGGGTTGCATTCAAACCCCGCGCATGCGCAGTAGCGCTCCCTCAGGAGCATACGCACCATTTTTGTTGTAGTTCTAAGTATCTCTTAGAACTACGCGAGCATGCGCAGTACGCTCGCGAACGTCTTCACTCCGGAAGAACAGAAGATGAAGGCGGAGAAGAGCCAGGACATCGCTGGAAGAAGGAACAAGAAAGAAGAGGAAGGCAGGACCGAAGATGACGTCTGATCGTGCACGACCGCCCCCCTGTGCATGCAAAGGTATGATTTACATATATGGTTTTATAGTTTTATTTTAAAACAGGAGCGGGGTTTAAAATAAGATTAGCGGTGCCTGAATAGCCTTTTTAAAGGCTATTCACGCATATGTGGGGCTCACACAGCAAAACTTTGCTGATAGAGCCCCTTTAACATCAGAAGATAGCAGTAGGCTAAAGCATAAGGTATAACCATGAGAATTTTCTCATATACTGATACCTCAATTTGGTCATGTAAGCTGATGGCTGGTCAGGTAATGGAGGGGGTGTACATCTCACCCAGACTACTAAGGTGGGTGAGATGAGAAAACTCCAGAAAGAATGTTTCTCAGCAGATAACTAATGTCTGCTGAGAGTTATTTCAGAGTTCTGGTTACTGGGCTGTATTTTTAGGAATGGCAGGTAGGTTGGTAGACGGACCTGTCATTCCACCCCCCCCTAGTCCACACTTTGGGGATGTTTTGGCAGCGACTCAGCTGCAGAGAATCTGCTCATCAAGGAGGCTTAAGAAGTCTGCTCCAACAGCAGATTAGGGGCAGAGCTTGGCTGGAGTGCCAAACAGAGAGGTCATATTTTTGGAGCTGTGTCCTGAATGATTCAACTGGCTTTTTGGATTTCTGTTATTCTAGGTGAGGTAACCTATTCTATGTTCAGTTAGAGCAGGGGTCTCAAACGCAATTTACCCGGGGGCCGCTGGAGGTAGAGTCTGAGTGAGGCTGGGCCGCATCAGGTTTTCCCAATTTTTTTTTTCTAAAAGTCGCCATATATCGACAGCCGTAACCTTTTTATACGTCTGTGTACAGGGCTGCATAGGGCGTCTTTTTTTGCGGGGCCGGGTGTACTTTTTAGTTCTACCATTTTCGGGAAATGCTATTGCTTTGATCACTTTTTATTCAAATTTTTATCAGAATCAAAACAGTGAAAAAACGGCGGTTTGGCACTTTTGACTATTTTTCCCGCTACAGCCTTTACCAAACAGGAAAAATATATTGTAGAGCGGGCGATTTCGGACGCGGGGATACCTAACATATATGTGTTTCACAGTATTTAACTACTTTTATATGTGTTTTTTTTTTTTTTACTTTTTTTAATTTTTTTTTTTTGCATTTATTAGACCCCCTAGGGGTGTTGAACCCCAGGGGGTCTGATCACTAATGCAATGCATTACAATGCTAATGTATTGCAATGCATTGCAAAAAATCATCATTTCTTTTGCAGGCTGCCTAGACTAGCCTGCAAAAGAAAGAGCTTGCAGACAAGCCTGGGAGCCTTGTAAAGGCTCTCGGCTGTCATGGCAACGTGACGTCGCCCCTGGAGCTTGCTCCAGGCGCCAGCGATCACCGGCAAAATGGCGGCGCCCATGCGTTGCCAGGAAAATGGCGCCTCCGTTGCCTTTGACCGTGGCGCCGGAGGGGTTAATGCCTCCGATCGGTCCCAGGACCGATCGGAGACATTAGCGCCGGTTGTTTACTGCTTAAAGCAGTTATCAGGAATGAAACAAATACAATATTCTATAGTGCCCTGAATAATTCATTTAACATGTGGAAACTAATAGGATCATAGAGTTTTTCCAGCTATGATGAAACCTGACTGGCAGCGGAATACAGGATGCTATTTACACTGTGCTATATTAGTCTGTGCATGCTGACCGGTATGGGGCAGCAGTGCAGGTCCTACTCCTGTCCATTTTGTAGTCAGTCAAGCATATGGGTCGTGTGCATGTAGTTCAAAAATCACCCTTTATGACATACTACAATTACAACGTTTCAACATACCTTGGATGGATTGAATGGTAACCCCAAACATGACGAACCGCGGAAACCACATCGATCTAGATTGGATTCTAAGGAAATAAAAAAATGCAATGGTTTCTGTAAAAATATCAAACTTAACACGCACACATATATATATATATATATATGTCGCATAAAGACACGGTGGTTGGAACCAAAGATCTCAAATTAGGACTCCTCAGACCAAAGCACAGATTTCCACTGGTCTAATGTCCATTCCTTGTGGTCTTTAGCCCAAACAAGTCTCTTCTGCTTGTTGCCTGTCCTTAGCAGTGGTTTTCTAGCAGCTATTTTACCATGAAGACCTGCTGCACAAAGTCTCCTCTTAACAGTTGTTGTAGAGATGTGTCTGCTGCTAGAACTCTGTGTGGTATTGACCTGGTGTCTAATCTGAGCTGCTGTTAACCTGCGATTTCTTAGCCTGGTGACTCGGATGAACTTATCCTCTGCAGCAGAGGTGACTCTTGGCCTTCCTTTCCTGGGGCGGTCCTCATGTGAGCCAGTTTCTTTGTAGCGCTTGATGGTTTTTGCATCTGCACTTGGGGACACTTTCAAAGTTTTCCCAATTTTTCGGACTGACTGACCTTCATTTCTTAAAGTAATGATGGCCACTCGTTATTCTTTACTTAGCTGCTTTTTTTTTCTTGCCATAATACAAATTCTAACAGTCTATTCAGTAGGACTATCAGCTGTGTATCCACCTGACTTCTGCACAACACAACTGATGGTCCCAACCCCATTTATAAGACAAGAAATCCCACTTATTAAACCTGACAGGGCACACCTGTGAAGTGAAAACCATTTCCGGTGACTTCCTCTTGAAGCTCATCAAGAGAATGCCAAGAGTGTGCAAAGCAGTAATCAAAGCAAAATGTGGCTACTTTGAAGAACCTAGAATATAAGACATATTTTCAGTTGTTTCACACTTTTTTTTATTCAGTATATAATTCCATGTGTTAATTCATAGTTTTGATGCCTTTAGTGTGAATCTACAATTTCCATAGTCATGAAAATACAGAAAACTCTTTGAATGAGAAGGCGTGTCCAATCTTTTGGGGTGTACTGTGTATATATATATTTCAACATCAAAATGAAAGGAAATCGGTCACCAGTTTCACCCTGTCAGAACCACAAGGAATATCACATGATTTTTCACAGTAAAATATAGCTCTCCATCACAAGGGAGTCTGTCTGGTTTAGATGCCACCTGTGGTTCAGGTTTCATATAAGGAGTATACAAAATTTACACCTGGATTTTATCACTTTGCAAGACTTTATGTCATACATGACGGCAACAGACTGAGCGACAGAGACCGTCAGACAACAATACATATAGACATTGGGGCTAATAATAATCATAGATACAGAAAATAAATGCCTCCCTCCCCTCCTGATAGTGCTCTTCTATACATGAGTACTGAGGGACGTTCCTCAGCGTCATCACTGGGCGGTAAGGAATGCCCCCTCTCGCAGTACAGCACTATAGGCGCTACTGTGAGGAGGGGCGTTCCTGACTGACTGTCAGAAACCCCTTTCTGACGGTGAAAGCTACAGTGCCGGCACCAATAGCTCTTCACCGGGGGCACAGAACATGAAAGCCAATAGCGCGCTGAATTCACCACTGTCAGCTTTCTAGCTGTATATAAAACTGCATGTGCCTCAGGTGGTGAAAGGTCCTCTTTAAAACTAAAACCAGCAGAGAAAAAAAGATTAATTTTTGCAGGATTTCAGCTGTATATGACATCTGACCATGACCACTGATGGTATGGGTACAGTACACCACACAAGTAGTGGTTTTCTCTCCGTATTTTTCATGCATAAACTGAGCAGAAACCACACGGCTCCCATTATAGTCTATGGGGTCCGCCAGTTTCCTAAGGTAACCACTTTTTTATGCGGATTAGGTTTCCGTTCAGGGGGTCCAGTGTAGTGTAAGTAAACTTGCATACAATGGAATGGTTCACAAATACAGAAGAATTAATAAATGCCCATTTTCTTTTCTACTGCAGAAGTTTATGCAAGAGAATGAGGCACCAGCAATGTCAAGTTAATGTTTGCTACATCTTTACGAGGTCAATATTAACCTATCGATTACATTCATATTCGACAACCAAGAGACATAAATCAAAGACAATTAACATTAATAAGACACTGGGTGATTTTTCCAATGTGACACTTTCCCGCAGGCCTGAGGACACCTGAAGTTAGAGGACAGCACCAAGTCTCTTTGTTAGCCGCCACTATGTGCTGACTCAGGGTGCGAGCTATAGTCTCTTCTCTGCGCCCAGTGTGTTCACTTCACAAAATGCCTGCAGGACATCGGTCATCTGCAGACACAGATTTGACTGCCAAGTCAGCTCAATTTTTATGCTCACCTATTCATTCTCCATCGTGAGAACTCAATTTTGCTGTCTCATCAGAATTCACTCGTATGCAATACTGCTAGCAACAGAAATGGCTGCAATATAGCAAAGAAAGGAAATGTCCAAGTGACAATTGTCACCAGAGGAAACTTCATTAAACATTCAAGGGGTTGTCTCACAAAGACAAGAGAAGTCAGTTGGCTAGGGAGGTTCTCTAACCCTGGGGATCTGCTGTGGTCACACGGGGTGAAACCACACAGGAATACATCTCCACTGCAGGGGGAAACATAGCAATGCATTCTAGTCACATTAGTGCCATGTGTGTAATGCAGCGAGACACGGAGTATGACACAGCAGCTCTAGTGTGTCCTCATATGGAGGGGCTCCTGTCAAGAGGGAATCCCCTGTCAAGAAAGTCAGACTGGAAATAAGTAGTTGGATGTTGTATGGAGAGTGACATAAAAATAAAACAGTTGCCAGTGGCCATGTTGCGCTAGCCTAACCACCTTTCCAAAAGTGATTGAGGCAAAGGCTTTCCATACGCACCATATTAATTATTAATTATGCCACTTTTATATCATAAATGACGTTATAATCTACAGAAACCCTAAGGCTGCCATAGACTTGCGTCTAGATGCAAGAACACCAGGGGAAAGGGACTAGATCATGAATTAAGAGTGTCCTCCTCTGGCACAGGAAATATCAAATCCACTGTAAAATAAGTGTCTTAAGGTATTCCTCCATTTTTTTGGGAAACAAGGTCCAAATACTAAAGAGTGATCTGTAAGACATCTTCTTCCCCGAACATTTGCAGTTTGGGTGTTAGACTCTGCAGACAGAGGTTGTTCAATGCTCGTGCAGACCTGAGCCCTGTTCACACACACTGGGCCCATTTTTATTTTTTTTTGGTGTAGTTAGGAACTTAGCCACCACTACAAAGATATTGGTCAAATAGAGTTGAAATTCTAAGTTTACATTCCCCTTAGCCACATTCATTATAACTTAGATACTTCTGTCTCTTAGGTCAGTTGGGATCACTACTATAGTTCTAGAATGTGAAATGTCAGAATAACACTACAGACAGTGATTTATTTCAGCTTACATGTACCCGGCGAGAAATTACTGCC
The DNA here is from genome assembly GCF_031893055.1 of Leptodactylus fuscus. Taxonomy (NCBI): domain Eukaryota; kingdom Metazoa; phylum Chordata; class Amphibia; order Anura; family Leptodactylidae; genus Leptodactylus; species Leptodactylus fuscus. The sequence continues at coordinate 75,594,570 of NC_134265.1, forward strand.
ATCGCCTTATAACCTTGGGTATAACTTGGGTCAAACCTTTTGACCTAAAACCAGCATAAAGTAAGGTTACAACATGTAACCTTAACAGATGTAATCCTTAAAATGTGGGTGCATATTGGCTATAAGACGGAGGTGGTCTCAATGACTTTTAGATATACATGTCCAATGTCCTATGGATCTATATTTGCTTTATGTTAAAGAAAAACTTGACTATACACCTAGAAATATTTCTACCATATGTTACACTGCCATCTACTGTTACATGACAGGTAAAACACACAACACTGCTCATAGAATGGCATCACCAAGTGCCACACTAATGTCATAATGTATGGAGTCAACTAGAAACACATCCAAGAGAACTTGTATATATGTTCATATTACAGCTAGAAGAAGTGAACATCGCAAAACATCTGACCAATAGAAGCATGTTAGACATATACATTGGGAACATCTCCGGATATAAAGCCTGAATGTAGTAGCAGGTGGGTTGTACCTCATAGCTCTTTTGTAAAGTGCTGTTTATAGCCAAAATCTAAACCAGGGGTCCAAAAGTTGACTGGGAAGTTGACTGGCCAAACATACAAAAAAAACTTAAGTTACAAATTCTATACAATACAAATTTATAGTTTAATAACCCCAGTAGTGGCCCCATACAGTTGAATGGCCTCCAGCAGGTCCTTACTTCATTGCTCCTGGACACGTTCTCTTCCCCTGCTCCAAAAACACATACGTCTCACAGGGTGATGAGTACAGCCTCAGGGGCCACATGTGGGGGATGTGCTTGAGACCTACTGTCTAAACTCAAGGGTGTAAATAGAAGCCTGCATTTATTACAAGCACAGCCATCCTTTTAATGGAACCACTAAAAACAGATAGGCGAACAACTGAGATTTTTTTTCCTGCTAAATGGATAACCAGAATGTTATGTGCATGCAGTCAAATTAATGTATGTACGCTGGTGTAAATAGAGAAATATGGCAAAAATTTAAGAATCTGTAGTTGCAAATTGTGTCTTCAATGCATTTATTTTTTTTAGACAGCTTTTGGCCAAAATGTTTGACCTAAGTTAGATATAAATGCTGCTGCACACCGTATATAGGTCATGGCGTGCGCACGCCATGACCCTGCTGCGCACTCTGCTTGCTTCCTACTAGATCCAATCTGATGAAGGTCCAAAATGACCGAAACGTTATATGCATTTAATTGATCTAGTGCTTTCTCTATGCTTGTCAAACCAATTCATGGCGTTTATGTACCAAAAATAAAATTCTGTTTCACCCTTTCACCTATATACGGTGTGCAGCAGCATTTGTTTATACTGTGCATGAGTCGCAGGACTCTTTGACTGCTAGCACCCATACTCTTTATGTTATAAGTGTGCGGTTCCACTGCCATCTATATATGACTTAAGTTAGATGATTTAAAGGCAATGCCACCAAATACTCACCAGGTATATTTATTTTGCAGCGATTTACAGCAATATTGTCTAAGCACATTTCAATTCAATATCAGTATCAGTCTTTGGAGCGTGGGAGGAGAACCTGGAGGAAACCCACACAAACATGGGGACAATATACAAACTCCTTGCAGATGTTGTCCTTGGCTGTATGCAAATCTAGGACTCCAACGTTGCAAGGCATCGGGCCTAACCACTGAGCCACGTTACGCCTTCCTAGCCACTGAGTGTACAATGAAAGAAATAAGACAGAACTTTTGAAAAGCATGCACCACTTAGTGACAACATTGGGAAAAAGTGTGTGTGGGGCGCGTAAAGAGGACCTGTCACCGAGCCTAAAATACTACAATAACATAAATCATATGTTTCTCGCCCCTGAACAATCTGTTGTTTTTCTTTTTAAAACCTGTCTTATCATGCATACAGCTCTTGGAAGATTACATGTAAACTAACTCCAATTCTCCATGTGGGCGGGAACCTTTTATTTTCTTATAGGTTACCACCCACTTGGAGAATCAGAGCTATAACCTTCCAGGGGCCGTGTTTTCTGAAGAGGTTGATGGATTTTAAAAAGAGAATTACCAAATAGAGCAGAGGCACAGCGAGAATCAAATGATGTAAGGCGCTTAGTATTTTGTACTTGGTGACATGTGTTCTGTAAGTGACATTTGTAACTAAATAATATGTCCTAACATGTGCCAGCCCTGACATTTTATTTTCTCTCACACAGTATTTGTCTGTATGGTGGGGCAGTAACAATAAGTCACCCCCATGTGGCCTGTAATGATTTTCCAATCTACTATACAGTATACGTCATCACAAAAACAACATCTGTTTCATGGCTCACAATGAAGTGAAGCTGCTTTTGCATCTTCCTCTTTGGCAAACAAGCATACACAGATAGATATACACAAATAGATATGGCATCTCTGTGCAAAGTTTTGGGATTTTTTTTTTGTGAGGATGATATACGCTATGCACTAAACAAGCCACAAGAAAACAGAATGTTGTATGTAGCACTAGAGCCTCAAAATGATGAAGGATTTTATGCTACAAATGGAATCCATGAGGCAGGAGTGACAGAGCGTCTTGATGTCTGCAGAGTTGGGGGAATTTATCATGCCAGTTCAGTAAGTTTTCTTGAGCAAAAATAAGTTAACAATTTTGGTGCAAGCCACATTTGTACTATAATTTTTGGTGGTCCTACCACTTTCAAAAGGAGTGTGAAAAGTTAATCCAGGGAGCGGACTGGACCAGTGGATATATTAGGCTTTACAATAGAAAATGTCTGAAAAAGCAAAAGAAACCATTTTCTGCCATGCACCAAATTTACTGAGATAAGTGTCCAGTTACGCAAGGGCTGAGGACAGAAATCTGGCAGAATGGCAAACACTGGACAGGGGTGCAAGTATGAACGCCCCCTTAGTGACACAACATATGCTAGTCAAACAGCCATGCCTCATTTTAATGGGACTGAGCTGTAGCACTGCCATGTGACCAATGGACGTGAGGTCATTCCAAGACAAGAAAAAAGTAGCCATGTTTCCAAATCCTACACAACCAATTTAAGATTGGGAACTGAGCAGCAACAGTGTGTCATAGTCGCTACAAAGTGTGTAGAGCTGTCTGATGATCATGGGGGTAAACCAGGTGCTGGCCTTTCAACGATGGAGTACTGGTGAAGAAACCTAAGACCTTCTCTTCTTTAAAGGAGTTTCTAGGATTTATCAACTGATCATTGGTCCCAGATAAGTCAATCAATGAAGATCTGACCCCCAATGATCAGTTGTTTGAAGAGACCAAACACTGTTTAGCAGCTCTGCTTTGTATTGCAGCTCAGTCCCATTCACTCCGTGCCCCTTGAGCAATGCTACTGCTTCAAAGAGCAAATCTGTGGGGGTCCTGGGTGTCAGATTCCCGCTAATCTGCAATTGATGACTTAAAGAGGACCTTTCACCATTTTGCCCACAGGCAGTTTTATATACTACCAGAAAGCTGACAGTGCGCTGAGTTCAGCGCACTGTCGGCTTTCCCGATCTGTGCCCGGTGTGAAGAGCTTACGGTCCGGTACCGTAGCTCTTCTATGGTCAGAAGGGCGTTTCTGACAGTTAGCCAGAGACGTCCTTCTTCACAGCACAGCCAATTGCGCTGTGCTGTGAGAGCCGGGAGGAACGCCCCCTCCCTCCCTGATAATGCTCGTCTATGGACGAGTACTGTGAGCAGAGGGAGGGGGGAGATCCTCCCGGCACTCACAGCACAGCGCGATTGGCTGTGCTGTGAAGAAGGACGTCTCTGACTGAGTGTCAGAAACGCCCTTCTGACCATAGAAGAGCTACGGTACCGGACCGTAAGCTCTTCACACCGGGCCCACATCGGGAAAGCCGACAGTGTGCTGAACTCAGCGCACTGTCAGCTTTCCGGCAGTATATAGAACTGCCTATGGGCAAAATGGTGAAAGGTCCTCTTTAAAGGATAAGCCCGAAAAACCCATTTAAATGAGCATATACATGTAAAAAAAAACAAAACAAAAAAAAGCCTCTTCATATAATTAGTAGTTGGAAAGTTTTCTTTTCCCTTACATTTTTTGTTCATCCTCACATAGCCGTTTCTTAAATGTGACCTCAAATGTATTGTACAAGTGTATTTGCTTTCTTTGATGAATTGTGTCTGGACAGTATTAGCATTGCTCAGCAAACCCTCACGCTGAGCAGGCTACTGTAAAAACGACCGCTCTGTCTGCAGCTGACGTCTGTGCAAACCCTGACGGGATTCAAGGTGATAGTACATGACATTTAGAGAGATTCTGCACTGCCAGTCATCAATGTAATGATTTGTCTTTCAGCAACGCATGACCACAGCGGTGCCGTAGATTACATATGATCTTGCCTGTGCTGTCCGGTCACCTATGAGAACTCATTGGTGCAGTAAAGATGTCCAAAGGAAGGGCAACTGTGTCAGTGACGCAGATGAGTGGTGACATCTGCTAACTAAAATGTTCAAATCGTTTGTACAAAGGTTTTTTCAATTTTATTTCCATATTAAAGCAAAAACGCTACTTACTGTCTTCAGTAGGGAGGACCTGAAGTGAATAGATCCACTCGATTATCTCTGCTTTGTTCACAACATGCAATGAGTCCAACATGTCCAGGCCAGACAGAGCAAAAAACGCAATAGTCAACCTAAAAGACAAATTAGCAATAATGTAAAAAAATTTAAAAATGGTGGAGATTTATTAAGACTGATGCTGGTATTGTGAGCACTGGCGGCTGATTCGCCACAAGAATTACAAGGCTCCAGTCTCTTAAAGGGGTTATGCTGCAAAGCACATTTATTCTCTATTCTCTATCCTGCAGACGGATTTTTTGTTTTTTTTTAGCCCCAATGTGAATTCAGATTCAATATAGGCATTCTCTTGCTGGACAATATGCATCCACGCTTCAATGGGAGCACTGGAGATAGCCAAAGTACAGCATGTGCCGATCTCCAGCGCTCCCCATTGAAGTGAATGAGAATGTGAAATTGTCACCTAGATTCAGCCCGGCGGTATTCACTCTGAAATCTCAATGTGGGTAAAACTGGTTCATTCTCAGGATTATGTATACATAAATAAATATATTTTAATATATATGCTTTGTGGCATAACCACTTTAGTAACCCTGGCGCATCATGAGAAGTCCTATGTACAAGAACGTCAGAGAAAGGATAAAATAACACATTTTTTGATGCAAAATGGCCATGTATCAAAAATATCCTACTTTTTTGCTAGAAAATTTGATCAAGGTGAAATTATTACTAACCTGGGTGATCAGATTAACACATGTTCCCCAATGTATGAGACCCTAGGCATAAGAAGAGCCTCCACCCAGGCCTAGGCTCTCCTCATGCTGTGACACAGGAAACCACAGAAATGATCATAGGTAAATTGCAGAACACTGGATTATTTTCTGTTTGTGAGCACCATTGCAAAAACTAGATCTTGTAAGGGGGCGTTCACACTACCGTCAGTGTCCGACAGGTAGTGTCCGCTCCTAGTGTCCGTTCAAAATCTCGCACGGACATTAGGAGCGGACACTAGCTGTGTCCGTGACATTTTTCATTCATTTAAATGGCGATCGGGTGCGTTCTTTTACACTCCGTGCCTGTCCTTAACTGTCCGTTCGTAAAGATGTCCGACTTTTCAAGCGGACAGAAAAAACCTACATGCCAGGTTTTGCTGTCCGCTTGAAAGGTCAGACATCTTTACAAACAGACAGTTAAGGACAGACAGGGAGTGCAAAAGAACGCACCCGATCGCCATTTAAATGAATGAAAAACGTCACGGACACAGCTAGTGTCCGCTCCTAATGTCCGTGCGAGATTTTGAACGGACACTAGGAGCGGACACTACCTGTCGGACAATGACGGTAGTGTGAATGCTCCCTGACATCTTCACTATCTGCCCTGACTTGTCAATATTTAATACATAGAGGAACGCTCAACACCCCTTATTCTTATGGTGACCCACCCAAAGTCATGTAAGTGCTTCACTAACAACCCCATACAAGCTTATCCTATGTAGCTACTATCACCGAAGGAAGAAAGGGCCAGTCATACACCTCAAGACTGGGAACCACTGACCTCACACACGGGGTACCCAAATATCAATGTGTGTGACTGGAGGGAGTGACTCCCTGCGCCTCTCCTAAAGATAGGGCCATCAATGTTATATCCTGGGCCACAAAAATTACAGAGCCATTTAAAAGGAAAGTGTTACCAGGTTTTTATATTAAAACATATTTTTAAGGAATTTTTGATGACTTTGTTTTTTTAATTTCCCCATGTTATTATCTGTCCTCAGAATCTTTCAATTTAGCCTAATATAGTTTGTGACATTGTGTCTCCTAGAGACAGACCATGGACCATAACACAATGACCCTATTTTCTTGTATGAGAGCTTTCTAGGTATGCCCTGTGACCTGGGCAGAGGACATTGTAGACTGGTGGATTCATTGAGGTGCAGATAAGTGAAGTGGCTTCTGAAATTAAATCTCCTACAGAAAACAGGAAGTGTCTACGTATTAGGATTACATAAATAAATATATATAGATAATATGGAAATTCTTTTTAAAATCCTCACCAAAAATTTCAAAATATGGTGATCATATCTTAAAATATAGGTCACTTTTTGGCAACACATTCCCTTTCACTATAACAATAGATCCTGTGCATTCCTACAGGCACAGTTTTAGCATCGTCTGCACTAGTGATGTCAGAGATCCGTCTTCACTACACAGGAGATACATGTAAGCAGTTATGGACACCAGACCGCTGCTATACAATAATGCATCTCCTTCATTAAACATGGCAGCCATACAGTTTCTTGCGTCTGCTTCCATCATTAATTGAGACACAATGGTTGTCCGATATGATCCGACAATTTTCATGGATTTGAATTTGGTGAGAAGTACCTCCATTGTTTCCAGCAATGCGTACAAAGGGAAAACATTGGAGATACCTGCATGTTATCCTTCCTGCCTATAATAATGCCTGATCTATTATCCTGTGTAATACTAAAGACTGAACTAAGGCACATATGTTACAGATGATAATTCCGCAACCCCACATCCCAGTCACTGGAAAACCCAAACCTGTCCCACTGACTTCTGTAGTAATGGCTGATAGACACATCACAGAGACTGATGTCATCCTTACATCTCTCCCATTCTCAATGCAAAGATGTGAACTCTACAGACCGATCTACTAGCAGGGATCTACGGCTCTGACATTAATACACAGCGCATAGTGATAATGGAACAATGACACAGACTATGGCTGATGTAGTAGGTACATACTACAGCTTCTATGCTCCTGTATATAATAGCAGCAGACAAGGAATTATAATCAGTCCTAAGATATGAGACGGCAGTGTTACACAAGAAATGAGACACAGGGATGCAACATTATAACCAGTTCTGATACGAGGGGTACTAGTAGTATTATGACCAGTCCTGAGATATGGGTGGCAGTATTACACAAGAACTGAGACACAGGGAAGCAGCATTATAATCAATCCTGATACAGGGGTACTAGTAGTATTATAATTAGAGATGAGCGAGTAGTATTCGATAGAATATTATGGTATTCAAAATACTCGTACAAATACTACGCCTATTCACAGAACCAGCAGTGTATAGCATTTTGCAAATCAACGTTGGTTCTGCAGCAGGCTCGTCTTTGCTAGTCGGGAGGGCTGGCAGCTTGCGGTTATGTGGGAGCTGACTTTTTCTCATAGGAATGCATTGACCAGCGCTGATTGGCCAAATGCCATACAGTGTACAGCATTCAGCCAATCAACGCTGGTTCAATCGGAGGCTCGTCTGTGAGGAGGCGGAGTCTAAGATTGGACCACAATGGAGACTGCTGTGGTCCAATCTTAGACTCCGCCTTGTCACAGACGAGCCTCCGGCAGAACCAGTGTTGATTGGCCGAATGCTGTACACTGTATAGCATAGGGAGTCCGCAGGAGGACGCCCCGAACGGAATATCAGCGCAACTGCAAGCGTTGTGCAGTTAAAGCGCACGGACCCGTTATAGTCTATGGGGTCCGTGCGCATTAACTGCACAGCACTTCTCTTAAACACTCTCCTCCTGCTACTTGTGGACTTGGTGACTCTCCTTTAGTCGAATAGTGGTTTTTTTTTCCCATAGACTGTAGTCAATCAAGTAGTCGAATATTGAGGCTCTACTCGAAACTCGAATATTTCACTACTCGCTCATCTCTAATTATAATCAATCCTCATACAGGGGTACTAGTAATATTATAATCAATCCTGATATAGGGGTAATAGTATTATTATAACCAATCGTGATACACAGGATAGCAGTAGTATTATATAACCAGTCCTGATACAGGGGTACTAGTAGTATTATAACCAAGCCTGATACACAGGATAGCAGTAGTATTATATTACCAGTCCTGATGCCCGGGGTAGCGGTAGTATGATAACCGCTACATGTATACGTGTAACCAGGTAACAAGTGGATGCGGTTGTGTTCCGCCCTGGTGACAACCCCAGCCCTCGGCCATTACCTGCTGGTCTCTAGTGACGAGCACTGCTCCGGGAGAGCTTGGAGGCTCCGCTGAAAGTAACGGACATGGCGATCAGGGAGGAAAAGTAACCTCTCCCCGAGCAACTCATCCTCCTCCTCCGCCGCCATCTCCCTGATCTAAATTGACCCACGCCTCTTCCCGTACAGCAAAAACTGTGAGGATGTCAGGGTCATGTGATCAGTCACGTGTGGGGGTGGAGCCAGGCAGGGAGCAGCTTGAATTTTGGGAAATGAAGTTTTCATACTTCATGATGCTCAGGAATATATATTGTAAATGTCAGGCTGTATGTATACAGTATATGAAGAAGAGCTCCATGTCTGATAGAGCGGGGTTATGTGTGTATGTACAATGTGCACGTAGTGGAGCTGTACATGGCATGTGTATATAGTATGCAGTGGCAGGGGGGTGTAGTGTGGCAGTAGAAGAGCTGTGTACATGTTACTACCACACAACCTAAAACTAGTACAATATTTATGGTGAGGGCTCCCATACAGTATTGTGACCCTCACACAGTATAATATTCCCTCATTGTGGCCCCCACATACTATAGTGCCCCCTATAGCAGACCTCACACAGTATAATATTCCCTCATTGTGGCCCCCACATACTATAGTGCCCCCTATAGCAGACCTCACACAGTATAATGTTCCCTCATTGTGGCCCCCGCATACTATAGTGCCCCCTATAGCAGACCTCACACTGTATAATTGTTCCCTCATTGTGGCCCCCACATACTATAGTGCCCCCTATAGCAGACCTCACACTGTATAATGTTCCCTCATTGTGGCCCCCACATACTATAGTGCCCCCTATAGCAGACCTCACACTGTATAATTGTTCCCTCATTGTGGCCCCCACATACTATAGTGCCCCCTATAGCAGACCTCACACTGTATAATTGTTCCCTCATTGTGGCCCCCACATACTATAGTGCCCCCTATAGCAGACCTCACACTGTATAATGTTCCCTCATTGTGGCCCCCACATACTATAGTGCCCCCTATAGCAGACCTCACACTGTATTGCCCCCTTATTGTGGTCCTAGTACTCCCCCCATTCCACTCCAGTCTCCACTGTCCATGGCTTCAGAGAGCAGCAGGCATGAGATCACTGACATCACTGCATCTCCCCCTACCTGTGTCCAAGTTATCATCAACAGGTGGAGACCGGACTAGGAATGGCGGGACCCAAAGGCGAACGTTAGACACAAACCGCATTCCTACACACTATTATGCCCCTTAATGCTCCCTACACACGGTATTATGCCCCATTTTGGACCACCCATCTTTTCAGACCCAGAGTATAATGATGATTGGAGAGCCAGGGGAGGATACAAACATAAAATACAATGTTACTTACCTCTCCATGAGTCCGGCGCAATCCCCACTGATTTTGACCATCTTCAATGTTGGACCAGATGTCACTTGACCCAGACCTGCGTCGCGATGCATAGTGACGCTTACCTGGGTCATGTGATGTATGTGACGTCACTAAACAGGCCCGAAGCCAGCCAGAGTCCAGGAGAGGTAAGTAATAGAGATGAGCGAACACTGTTCGGATCAGCCGATCCAAACAGCACGCTCCCATAGAAATGAATGGAAGCACCTGTGACGCTGGCTGGCCGCCGGCAAAGTCAGCGTCACAGGTGCTTCCATTCATTTCTATGGGAGCGTGCTGTTCGGATCGGCTGATCTGAACAGTGTTCGCTCATCTCTAGTAAGAGTGTTTTTATGTTGTCTCACCTCCTCTGGCCCAACACTCCGGGGTCTAAAAAGACCCCAGAATATAAGGATAGCAGTGGTTGTGGGGTTCGCGGGCCTGCGGCCTCACTTATCAGATCCTCACTCATGCTCAAAGCTGCCTCCACAGAAGGAGAAGTGTTGGAGGCCATGAGCAGCAGCAAGGATTGGCAAGTAAATAGGGCTCGTTACCTGCTATGGTTACTTCCCGCTGGGCCCCCTAATGTCCCGGGCCCTGTGGCAGCCGCTACCCTGGTAGTTACACCACTGCTCTCGCCGCCCAGGACTGCACCACTGAATCCAGGACAGTTAGGAGGAATACCACATTGTTTCTGTTTAATGCTCAGACAGTGGAACTAAAGCTGGACATACACATAAGATACTTATCTGCAGAATACTGGCAGAACCAGCTTATTTTAGTAGCATAGGATTGGCCATAATGCCTGATAGAACCTACATATATATAACTGGGTCCATTTGCAGCTGCAATTGAATGGCTAAGGTCATCTCTATGGGAGTTATGAAAAATAGCTGAATGGAGAGGCTTGTGGCCCTTCTCCATTTACTTATAGCCACAAATAGTCCCTGTTCTCAAGATAGATGGGAGTCTCAGAAGTAATGTACAGACAAGAACAACACTCTATAGTGCAGAAAATGTTGCTCACGTAATCCAAAAAGAGCAATCAAGATATAAGACTTAACGTTTAATGATATAAGTTAAAAGTATAAATATACACAAAAATATATAAAAAGTCACACATCTGACATGTCACCTCAGTCACCTTTATTCTTTATATTTCACTCTATTTTCACATGAAATGGCCTCTTTTGGAATTTTCCCTTTCGGTCCTTTTTGGAACTTTCCTATCACGGATTGAAGTCGGGTAAGTGTGATTGGTTACCTTACTTGGGACCGCCGTGTCCACCGTAAACTATTCCGTGGTTGTGGAGTTGTTCCATTGTTTTCTATGAGGTGACATGTCAGATGTGTGACTTTTTAAATATTTTTGTGTATATTTATACTTTTAACTTATGTCATTAAATGTTAAGTCTTATATCTTGATTGCTCTTTTTGGATTATAATGAGTCTCAGAAGTATCATGCATTTATAGCATATTCAATGGATGTAGCCATAAATGTTCAGATGGCAATATCTCTTTAAAGAGGACCTTTCACCAACTCCAGCTTTTGTATTCTTCAGTGGGTGCAGATTCCAGCTCTGCCTGAATTTGTGCTCTAGCCCCCGACCTTCAAACATTCCTGTGCAATAATTGCTGTTAGTTTCAGCACCTAATAAGTTAATTAGTCTCTCTACTGTCAGGTGGATGGACCTGGGTAGGAGCAAACAGACAGCTACTGGCCATAGAGAGCCTAATTAGCATATTAGTAAAACCAACATGCTAGGATCCACACTGCTCACTCACCATACAAAATTAATTGATGGGTTTAGGTACTGCAGCACTGATCTGCAGTACGTAAACCCACTGCAACAATTTGTATAGCTAGGGAGCACTGCAGTTTCTGGCATGTAAATATTACTGGATGCTGTTTTGCCCTGGTACAGCGAATCTGCCGGGTATCTGGGTATAAGACTCAACAAATATAATATTGACAGCAGGGCAACGCGGTGGTTCAGTGGTTAGCATTGCAGCCTTGCAGCGCTGGAGTCCTGGGTTTGAATCCCACCAGGAACAACATCTGCAAGGAGTTTGTATGTTCTCCCCGTGTTTGCGTGGATTTCCTCCCATTCTACAAAGACATACTGATAGGAAAAAAAAAAAAAAAAAGTACATTGCGAGCCCTATATGGAGCTCACAATCTATATTAAAAAAAATAAATCTAAATATTGACATCCTCATTAGTTCTTACAAAACACAGTGAAATTTCTGGGAACCACTAATGTAAGAGCATCCATTATAACATCCAATCACTACATTTGCTAAATATAGCTGAGATTTCTCAGTCCAAGAATAGATAGATAGACAGACAGACAGACAGACCCTAGTGGTACATTGCATACAACAGATTCTACAATCAAATTTGGAAAAAAAAATAAGCAAAATCTTAGTAACAAAAAATTAAAACACATACCCCCCCCATTAATTATATACATATAATCATTTGTTTCAAATAATTTATTGATGATATTACAAATACATGGCTCAAACACTAAAATATCCCCATGCAAGGATAAAGCAACAGATAGCATCAAATATATACAAAATAACAATAAAAAAAACAACAACACTAGTCACTGTATGTTGTGCTCATATGCCAGTAATCTCAGTAATCTAATATGGAAATGCCAAATATCTCTGCAGAAGTCACAGATTAATAACTATAAAAGGAGAAGATATCCTGCAGATAATGAATGACAGTATGTTCAATAATCTTCATATAACAGCTTATAAACCTTGTCTCCATGTCGGCACAGCCCTAAAAAAAAAAAAAAAAAAAAAAATTTAAACTGTATTCATATATGGTCACCATATTTCACAAAGCTTTCCATCGCCGTGTAAATAACCAGACATATAATTTTATGTACATGTTGTATTTCATTAGCTGGATCAATGCTTTCATGGAACAAATATGCAAGAGCAATACCTCAGTGAAAGAAGAGCATTATTTAGAAAGAGCTTCTGAAAATTCAGTAGTCCCCCTACAGCCATACAGATCTCTAAATATGAGCTGGGTTTATTTCACCAAATATGCAAGAAAGATGGTTTTATATAACACTGCACACACTTTGTTTCTGCTGTACTTTAATTGTATATGTTGGAAAAGCCCTTAGTGTACATGGCAAGCTTGTTTATAGGCCCCTCGTGCATAGAGTATCATGTAGGCATACACTTGGCCAGTATCTGGACATATAACTTTTTCACTTTAAAGAAAAGCGTTGTTCATTATGTTTTCCTATACAGCAGGGTTCAGCAACCTTCACCACTCCAGCTGCTGCGAAACTACAACTCCTAACATGCTCCATTCACTTCCATATGAGTTCTTAGAACAGCAGAGCAACTATGCATGCTGGGAGTTGTAGTTTTACAACAATTGGAGTACCGAACATTGCCTACCCCTGCCATGTAGGAAAATGCATTAAAAACCATATTCCAAACAGTAAATTATTCTTGTCAATGGGAGTCAATAGTGGAAGTATACCACTGTAAGCTTATGTAGTAGCATTCATGAGAGGTATAGTGTCAGGCGATAACACCAAAGGAGCAATGTGCACATAAAATTCAAAAAGCAGCGACTAAAGTGCTTGGCATGAAAACATGATTCTGAAGTTATTAACTTCTATATAAAAACTAAGCTTATTCTTCTTGTCAAACCAATGGACAGTACATGAGAATCTATTGTAAGGCAATGGGATCAGTCACACATTCCCAGTATCCATTATATAAAGAATCTAGCAGTGCATCATAGGCTGCATTATGAATGGAAACCACACCACAATTGTGACCAGAGCTATACATACCGGTGTGGAATGTGCACTAAAGGAGCAGATCCTGTTGGACCTATGTTTTTATAGCGCTCTTCCCATCCTTTGGTAAGCTTGCAGAGTCTGGATGGATCTCGATCAACATGAACCTGCACCTGTAAATTATAAAATTAGAATATATATTTCAATAAAACTGATATTATAGGCCTGGGTATCTAAAATGACTCAAAAATTGCAATTAAATTGGACATTTTGCCTTGATTGTGAATAATGGCGTTTAGTTAGGTTTCGCCCCTTTAATCTATGAGCAAGTGTTGGGCAAACCACACAAGATTTGTCTTACAAGGTCCTTCCAGTGGTTTATCTTGGACCAAACCGAAATTGCTATTATACTCTGGGGTCACTCCAGGAGAAATGAGCAGACATATGCCTGGTCTCAGACGTGGCTCCCCGTTTTCTTCATTGCTTGTGACCGACATCAGGGCCTCATACATAAGCCTCAGTGGTCATGTGGCATCATGACGCATAGAAGCAAGGCCTGTGATTGGGCCTCCGCGGTCCATGATGTCATTAAGAAGACCGGAAGAAAAAAAAAAAAAAGGGAGTTGCTGGAATCTAGGAAAGGTGAGCAACATTGATTTACTGTAGGGTCTGAAGAGACGTCAGTTAGGGTTGAGCGATAGGGATTGTAAAAGATCGGATACCGATCGGCGGTCAAGTAAATTTCACGATTGTGTTCGGAATTCCAATCTCGATCTTTTTATGCGGTATCGAGGTCAGAGGTTATTTCCCCCAATGCTTTGCTACTGGCCAAGCATTGTGGGAAAAGCTAACAATGCTAGCTACTAGAGATGAGAAAGTACGATTCGAAACTGGCGTTTCGAATAGCACGCTCCCATAGGAATGAATGGATGCAGCCGGCACACAGCCTGTGCCGGCGTCCAGCCGCTTAACCCGCTGCGCGCTGGCTGCGTCCATTCATTCCTACGGCATAGAAACTAGTATCTACTATTCTGTTTCCTCTCTGCAGTGCCGTAGACTGGACTCTGCTACATCTGCATTACTGTACATTGACTTGTCTATCTACTCTGCTTCGTCCCCGAGTGCCATCTCTTCTTCTCCTGAAGTATACTTTTAGCAGATTGCTGCTTACTATCTGTGCACTACTGTTAGGCTAAGTTCACATCCACACTGGGCTCTTCTCCGTGTAGGACTTCTCACTCTGCCGATTTTTAGCGGAGACTCTGACGCAGGTGTGAACCTAGCCTGACACGGTTGTTCAGGTCCCTGTTCCCACTGATATCCTGTACTTATAAAGTGTTACTTTAATTCTCTGGCCTTGTGACATGTAGTTTGTTTATTCAGGTCCATAAAGATGGGAAATAACGTATTACTTTTTCTTTCAGTTTTGCCAATCTTCTCTCTTTCTCTTTATCAGCTTCTTCTTTGGCTCTTTTTTCATGCGTCTTTTCCTCAATTTTTTGCTGATCCTAGAGTCAAGGGTTAAAGTAAAGGTTAGGACACCTCTATGATACCCATATTACAAATAAAGATACACTCCAGGAAACGTCGTAGTGATATATTAGTACAGTGTGTAAAGGTGCAGTACATGACTTCCGTCTTTGAACCCCTGTGGATTATCCTACCCTCTAAGGCCCTATACAGGGCAGAACGGTTTCTTTGAACACTTGTGACGATGAAGATATGATATGCAATACACCTATAACAAGAACCTACAGTATACATTTCTTATCAGCATCGCAGGAGTAGCCACCATACTCACCCTTTCTTGAAATCTACATATCTCATAAGTAGCTATTCTTTTTCTTTCTTCCCGCTCTGCTTCCTCCCTTATCTCTTTCTCCATCCTTGCAAACTCTTCTTGCTCCTTCCTGATCCTTGCATTTTCCTCGACTATAAGCTTGACTTCCAGCTGCCTCTGACGCTCCTTCCTCTGTTTTCTTTGACGCTCTTCTTCTTCCTTTAATTTTGCTTCTAGTTTTGCAGCAGCTTCAATCTCTTTCTGCCTCTTCCAGGCCTCCAGTTCCTGTTGTCTTTTCCTCCTCTCTTCCATCTTCTGTCTTTGAGCCTCTTCTTGCTTTTGCTGATCAAACTCTGAAATTTCTTTGGTCTTCTCTTGAAATTTTGACATTTGCAACTTTTCCTGTTGTTTCATAGCTTTCCACTTCTGAATAGACTGGGAAACAAAGGTAAAAGGCATGTCAGAATACAAGGATAAAAATGTGTTAGTTTAACAACGTTTGTGCTTGTCAGTAAGACACTGTTCACATTTGCACATTTGTGTTGTGCCAGTATCAGATTATATTCTGTCATGTAATGATGAGTCTTCACCTTATGTCCATCATTTGATCAGACAAAATAGCCCAGCATGATGCGTTGCTGTGCCTGGCATTTTTGACAGTATCTGTGATGGACACCCTGTTACTATCAATATTTCAGATAGTAAATGATTAATTTGATAAGCCATCTCCCCCAAACCGAGCACATTCACATCGAAGCATGCATATTTATTGCTATAGCACAAATTTGACTAAAGCTGGCCCTTTTAACAACACATGCATGCTTGGTGTATAATGGCTTTGCAAAAGCCTGTAATTTGGCACCCTACGGCTGTTTTTGCCTCCACAGTCTCCTGCGGCACTGTGCATAAGGCCTAATAAGACTGTAGTAGAGTCTAGTGTTGACCTAGTCTATATTCATCAGTGTTTGCCTAGGAGTTGTCATATTTGCATACGCACACACATTCTGCCTGTATAATGTTCAGACATAAGAATTGTTATTTGTTCTTACTTCTCTCTTTTTCTCTTCTAAGAAGAGAAACTCCTTATACCAAGCATCATGGTGTTCGACATCCTCTTTCGTCCTGCTTGGCAGGTATGCCAGGGCCTCTTCCAAATAGGAGGGTTTGCCTTTGTGTTTAGTCCAAATTTTTAGAAAGCTTTGATGGTCAAAGTCATCCCACCCTCCTAAACGGCCCCCAGTCTGCTGCAGAAACCTCTCAAATTCCACAACTTGTTCCGGAAGCTGGGTGCCGGCCAGAGTCTCCAACTGTGCTTTACCAGAGGGGACCTTCGAGGACTTTTCTGGCACAGCGCTGAATGAAGTCTCTATTTTTTTCTCCAGGGCATTCAGCTCAATAACCGTTGTCTTTTCTTCTTTCATAAGCTCTTCATATCTACAACATACAATAGTAATAAAGTTTTCAGTAGATCTCCACCTTCGACCAGTTTAAGGCTGAGGTCACTGATGTGTTGTGTTACAAGCCATACTTCTACTTCTACTAGTAGCAGTAAATGAAAAGCAGCGCTAAATGTAAATACAGTATACAACGTTACACATAAACTACACTTTTCGTAGTTTATTCCTTTATATGTACGGTTTTTAATGTAGTTTTTGGACAACATAAACACAAACTAACCTGAATGTGTATACATACGGTGCCTTAAACTGGAAATTATGAAGTCAAGAATGGTATACGACAAGAAGGCCAAAAAGGATTATGAACACATATAAGACATTTGCAGGTTTCCTCTTGATTTTTCTTTATTATCCAAATCATGAAAGATACCTGGATGGTAGTTATGTACTTACATTATCCTCTGTTCTTCTTTAAAAACCGTAACTGCATTGTCTACTTCTTCCATCATTTCTCTAAGCTTCTCAACAACTAGAAGGGATACAGGAAAACGTGCAATATCCACTGTCAGTAACTGATAGTGGTAGGACGCAAATACACTCAGTAACGTATTAGATCATTTGTATTTAACAAATTTAGGTTTTGACTGGAGGTTAAGTACACATATGGAGAGCTAAATTCATTTTTTACTGGATTTACTGCTCACTATTGTATGTTGTGAATGTCTGCCTCTCTAACATTACATTTAAAGAGGACCTTTCTCCACTTCCACCAACTCAAGCTCTTCTCATCCTCTGGCTGGTCCTCCACTGATTTTGGCACAGCTGGATTTTTTTTCTGTAGCTCCCATTTCCAAGCAATCATTGCACTTAGCTTTAGTGTGACATGCTAACTAGACTCTCTAATGTCAAATGAGTGGTGTCAGGCAGAAACAGACAAGAGGGCGTGACTCCAATCAGAAGCAGACAGTGTAAGGGCGGGTTCACACCTGTGCCTGGTCTCCGCTTTCAGGTTTCCGTCTTCTGTCCGAGAAACTGGACAGGAGATAGAAACCGGCAGTCAATTTTCAAACCCATTCATTTGTGTCCGCCCGTGAGAGTCTCCTGTTCACCGAGGCAAAACCAGTTTGTTTGGGTTTTTTTTTTGTTTTTTTTCAACCAGACACAAAGTCGGACATGCAGGACTTTGTGTCCGGTTAAAAAAAAACAAAAAAAAACGGTTTCTCTGCGGAGACCAAAAGACGCTCACGGGTGCACTCTGAATGCCGGGTCTTCGTCTCCTGTCGGCAGAAGACTGAAACCCACAAAGCAAAGACTGGGCACAGCTGGGAACCCACCCTAAGAACTCTAAGTCATGCCCTTTTGCTTGCTACTGCCCGACACCAACTACTTGACATTAGATAAGATAATCCTTTAATAGTCTCCACCACTGGAAAATTCATTGTGTTACAGCAGCATGGATAATACAGTAATATAAGTCAAGAAAGAACACATACAAGCTCATAGCAGATAAAATTTTTTACTAAGAGTCATAGCAACTAGGAAGAAAAAAGAAAGACTCAGGATCATTTAGTTCTCTGTGCAAAGTGATCTTAGCTTAGCCTGATGTTGATTATACAGCCTGATCACAGTTGGGAGAAAGGACCTCCGGTATCGTTCCTTCTCACAATGAGGGTGAAGCAGCCGGTCACTGATAGTACTGCCCAGTGCTGTCACAGTCTCATACATGGGATGGGAGTTGTTGTCCAGCATGGAGCTCACCACGGACAGTATCCTATCACCCACCACCTGTAGTGGGTCCACGGGGCTCCCCAAGACAGAGATGGCCCTTCTGATCAGTCTGTCATGTCTGTTTCTGCCCCTGGCTGGTATGGTACTCCCCCAGCAGGCCACTCCGAAGAAGATATGCTGACTAGACTATCAGTCATCAAAACTAACTCCACTGATTGCTCAGAAACAACGAGGACTAGAGAGAAAATAACAAAAGAGCAGAACATATTAAAATATGGAGCTCAAAATGTTGAAAAAACTAATACAGCTCCAAAAGTATTGCCAGTCATCTTGGTCTTTGTTCACAAGCAGCCAGTACATCACCACTGCAGCAAACTATTGGCTACAGGAGTCACGTGACATGCTATTGGTATCACCTCTTGGCAATAACAATTGACACCATTAATTGGTACTGTATTGGCCACATGACAGCATAGATCAAGGGACCCATCAGAGCATCTGGTGGAGAATCAGAGGCAAATATAGTTTTGTGTGTGTGGGGGGGGGGACCACATTTGCTGTTTTTCAAAGCTTGAATAACTCATTTATGATGCAAGCCAACTAATCTTTGGTGCTGTGCGGGGTGTTTTTCTTATTAAGGTGTTGCAAATTTCAAAGAACAGAATATTTGCTGCATATAAATAAACAGTGAATGTTGTAAAAATATAATCTTTTGAATATTATCTCTGTGATTCTGAAATGTCTCAGGGTTGAAAGAATTATAGCAACTGGAAGTCTCAGATGGATGGATAGATAGCACTGCCATTGTAGATTTATTTTTCAATGTGACAAAGATCTCTGTACAATGTACTTACACTCTGGAGTTGGCTTGACATCTTTTAACTGGAGTTGTAGCCTTCTGACATTGTTATGTATTTTTGAGAGTTGTTGTTCTGTTTTAACTTCTGTGAACAGGAAAATAAATAAATAGACATATCACAATATATACATGAACACTACAAAAATAACGGGATGGCACCCCCTCCTCTGCTGTCCACATTCACACAACCAATTGTCAAATTCCCATATAACCTATAAGAGTCCTACCAATTGAACACAGATACATACAAAATTATCTAGTTTTAAAGAAAAAAAAAAAAAAGTTATGTTGACTACTAGAGGGAGTTAGACACAAAGTGAAAAAAAGAAAGAGGATTACAAAATATTCCAAAAAGTAGATAACCCCGTTGTAATAGCTAATAAAAACCAAATAGCATATGTACGGGGTGAAAGAGATCTCTGATCATAGCAGAATTTAAAATGGTCTGTGAATCTTATACTGTTCTTGCTTACACTGAAAGCATTTCAATGCTTAGTGGGCAGACAGAAGCACTTTTTTATTTTAGGGAGGGTTCACACGATGTCTTTTGGCTCGTAATCTGGCACGTCTACGCTGTGGGAGCTATTGTGGGCCGTATACGCTCCTATTGATTTCAATGGGAGCCGGGATCGTATATGCGGCGCTATTTTGTGGCCACAAAATCACGGCCACAAAATAGCGCCGCGTATATGATCCATGCTCCCATTGAAATCAATATATTCAATATATACGGCCCGCAAAAGCTCCCGCGGCGTAGACATGCCAGAATATGAGCCAAAAGACATCGTGTGAACCCTCCCTTAGAGATGGCCATGCATCAAAGGAAGTTACATAAATGTAAATTAATCTCTCAGGTTTCAGAGAACAGAAGATATATTTGTTTATTGCATTGTATAGATGATGGAAACAGCTCCCAGACATTATCAGTTCATGGCAGAAACACCGTAAATGAGAATCTGTTACATACTGTCTGCTTTCCTGCTGTTAGCCAGTTTTTGCTCGTATTCTTCAAGCATGCTGTACTCAATCCTGAAGTCATTTTTCTTATTATAGAGATGCCCATTCTTGTCTTTCTCTAAAACTGCTATTCTAAAAGCAGAAAAAAAAGTATTATCACAAGTCTCAGATACAGCTTCAAGATGTGCAAATAACCGCACACCTGTAAATAAAGAAACAACGGGTAACCCCAAGTCCAACTCAAAATGTGCCACTAGGGCAAAAAAAGTTTCCCCATTACTGGAACTGAAATGTTGAAATGTGGTCGTGACACTATATTAGATAGAACTTAATTTTCACTGCTAAATAAATGAATTTTAAAAAGTTTACATTTTCAAATACAATAAAATAAAAGACCATAGTGATCCCATTGTCTGAAAAAAAGCATGAAAGAAAAATACACATGACGTCCCTGAGGCAATGCCAAGGCTCAAACTAAGGCTAGGTTCACATCTGAGTTCAGATTTCCATCTGTAACAATTTGTGGCTAGGATGGTGAATGCATAGAAAAAAAATTGTTGGTCAGCTTGTGTTATTTTAGTACAGTAGCGGGTAGGCTAGTCGGAAGTAAACTGCAAGACATCTCAGCTGGTTGAGCAGCATGTTCTCCTTCCAACTTCTACCCAAAATATAAATAGGTATAGACATAGGCTTATGTTTCAGTGTCCATGACTAGTGTACACTGAAGACAGAGAAGGTAGTGGTCAATGATTTATTGTTTGGTAGAGATTTATCTTACTAAGTGTAGTAAAGCTAGCAATGTGTGCAAGTCTCCTCTTCTTTCCCCCAGCAGCCTTCTCCTGCCTCCTCCCCTCTCTATAGACTTCAGTTTGAAGTACAGTGATACCTCGGTTCTCGAACGCCTTGACTTTCGACCAAATCGGTATTCGAACAGGAAATTCGAGAAAATTTTGTCTTGGAATCCGAACAAATATTTGGAACTCGAACAGCCGAACGTCCGAGATTAGCCGAGTTGAGCCGAATGGCGTTCATTCGGCCCAGCGCCTTGCCTGCGTCATCATTGTGAGTCAGTGAGAGAGAGAGAGTACTGCACTGTACTGCAAATTACTGTACTGTACACTGAATTTAACCCTTAGACATGGGTCCAAAGAAAGCCAGAAGTGGTAATGCAGACAAAGGTAAGCGGAAAGCTGTGAGAACAACGATTGAACTCAAGAAAGAAATCATTGGCAAATATGAACAGGGCACACGTGTGTCGGATCTGTCTGCAGAGTATGGCATGCCAAAATCAACCATCTCTACCTTCCTTAAGAATAAAGCTGTTATAAAGGCTGCCAGTGTTGCCAAAGGTGTTACACTGTTAACTAAGCAAAGGCCTCAGATAATGGAGGAAATGGAGAAGCTGCTCCTTATTTTCATTAAAGAAAAAGAGTTAGCAGGTGACAGCATCAATGAAGTCGTTATTTGTGAGAAAGCACTCCAAATATTTAGTGACCTGAACACAGAAACACCTGGTACAAGTGGTGAAGGTGCTTTCACGTTTAAAGCCAGCAGAGGTTGGTTTGAGAATTTCAGACATAGAAGTGGCATACATCGCGTCACTAGGCATGGGGAGGCAGCTAGTGCAAACCAGGAGGCTGCTAATAGCTTCATAAAAGAATTTAGTGACTATGTCAAGGCAGAAGGGTTTGTTCCTGAGCAGGTCTTCAACTGCGATGAGACCGGATTATTCTGGAAAAAAATGCCAGCCAACACCTACATAACCAAAGAGGAAAAAGCACTACCAGGGCACAAGCCTATGAAAGATAGGCTTACTCTTTTGTTTTGTGCAAATGCAAGTGGTGATTGCAAGGTAAAACCCTTGCTTGTCTATCATTCTGACAATCCCCGGCCATTCAAAAGACACAATGTCATGAAGAGTAAATTGGCTGTGATGTGGCGGTCTAACACCAAAGCTTGGGTTACCCGACAATTCTTTACAGAGTGGGTGCGTGAAGTTTTTGCACCTCGAGTGAAGGAATACCTGACAGGAAAAAATTTGCCATTAAAATGTCTATTAGTGATGGACAATGCTCCTGCTCACCCCCCAGCTTTAGAAGAAGATCTAGTTGATGACTATAGCTTCATAAAAGTAAAATTCTTACCCCCCAATACAACCCCTATTCTGCAACCCATGGACCAACAGGTCATATCCAATTTTAAGAAATTGTACACAAAGGCCCTCTTCCAGAAGTGCTTTGAAGTGACAAATGACACACAGTTAACTCTGAGGGAATTTTGGAAAGAACACTTCAACATCCTGAATTGTGTAAACTTGATTGACACTGCTTGGAGTAATGTCACTCATCACACATTGTATGCTGCATGGCGAAAACTTTGGCCCGAAAGGGACAGTGAGGCTTTAGAACCTGAGTCAGCTCCTGTCGTTGATGAAGATGTTGCTGTGGTTGATGATGTTGTGGCCATAGGAAAGACCATGGGCCTTGACATTCAACAAGATGACATCAACGAACTTGTGGAAGGTCACGCTGCTGAGTTAACCACCGAGGATCTGATGCACCTACAACAACAGCAGCAGAAGGATATGGTTGAAGAAATTTCTTCTGAAGAAGAGGAGAGAGTGGAGGATATTTCTAGTGGCCTTATTCATGAAATGTGTGCTAAATGGGCAGAAATCGCCAATTTTGTTGAACAACATCACCCTGATAAAGTGGTAGCAAATAGAGCAGTTAACATTTTTAATGACAATGTTATGTCCACTTTCCGCAAAATTTTGCAAAGGAGAAAAAAACAGCAAACCATTGACAAATTCTTCCGTAAAGAAATCAGACAAGCAACTGCAGAGCAAGATTCTGATTCTCCTCAGCAAAAGAGACAGAGAACAGAAACACCCAAAGAGCAGTTACCCTCTGTTTTTATTGAAGAGGACTTCCCATCAGAACAATAACCATCCCCCTTCCCGCCTCCCTCCACTTTCATTCCCTCCTGCCATAAAGGTTGGTACAGGTACAGTAAATGAAACACAATTTACTGTACTGTACAGTACATTTTATTTTTTTTGTTTTAATAAATACACTTTTATTTCTTATTTCTTGTTGAGACTCATGTTTTTCTACATATTATATACAAATTAGGCCAGTAAATAGGCATTTTCTGGGGCTTGGAACGAATTAATCCAGTTTCCATTATTTCCTATGGGTTTTTTTGTTTCGGTTCTCGAACAATTTGGTTCTCGACCGACCTCCCAGAACGAATTATGTTCGAGAACCGAGGTATCACTGTATCTCAATCTGTATGTGAAGCGGACAATCCATCTCTTCTATTGATTCAGGTTTCATCACTGATAATAGGGAACAGCAGCCCGATACATGGAGACAGAAGCATTGTTCTTTACAAGGTTTCTTATACTCCCCTGTCCGATTCATTTATGAAAAATCCTACTACTAATAATATATTATAATAATAATAATAATAATAATAATAATATTTTAATATAAATGTGAAAGTTTGTGGGTTTGGATGTTTGTTCCTCAATCATGCAAAAACGGCTGAACGGATTTGCATGAAATTTGCCACATACATAGATAGGAACCCCAATTAAAACATAGACTACTTTTTATCCCGGTAAATGATGTCACTACACGACCGCAGTCAAGGAATTTAGCTTCACACAACACTAAAGGACGCGTGATAACATTATCACAGGTCCTTGAGCCATTCTCGGATAGGATCATGCTAGGCAGTGGGCGGAGCTACACTATTTTGTGAGCGGGGCTAAGTAGGATGAAGCTGCACGGTGTGAAAGCTGAAGAAAATGGAGTCTCATGGAAGATCAGGAGACTACTGAACATGCAGGCTGTGTGTCGGCAACAGGAGTGTATCGGGTATAGAGTTTCAGTGAGTACGAAGGGGAATGTGTTGTTCTGCCTCTGATGGGGGAGGGGGAGAACTTTGGCACATGTCAGCTACATCTGTTCAGCCCTTTGTAACACAGAAGCTGCTCAGTCACATAAAAAAAACGTATAATCACAATTACCCGATGTAGCAGAGCTTATGCAGCGCTGTAGCACACCTCTGTAGGCTCTCCATATGCAAACATGTACATACAGCTGGGTATCCTATGCATATGCAACAATGTAACAGAGCACAGACGCGGGAGCAGGCTGATCGATCTGCAACATCCATTCAGCCTTTTCCACCACAGAAGCTGCTCAGACACTGACATAAAAACACCCCTGTAATCCAAATGGCCAGATGTAGCAGAGCTTAAGCAGCGCTGTAGCACAGCTCAGTATGCTCTCCATATGCAGAGATGTACATACAACTGAGTATGCTGCGCATATGCTACGATGTAGCAGAACCAAGACGCGGGAGCAGGCGGATCATCCACAACAGCAATTGGCTAAAGATAAGCGGATCAGCGCCAACACCAACCCACAGACGAAGTTGCAGGTAGATGCTAGTTGTTTTATAAATGAAGTTATGCGAGAAAGGATTACTGTAGACCGTGCATTAATATGTCTGTACTAACATATCCTTACCAAAATGCCAAGTATTTGGTTGTTGCAATATTTACCACCTGTCCCTTAGAGCTGGTGCCAGAGACAACAGCTTCTAGAACATACACACGCATATTTCCTTATAATGTGAAGCAAAAAAATCCTACAAAGTTTCAGAAGGCCATTAAGGAGGATTAAACTTTTATAGAAGTGTACATTATTTTGGAGGATTCACACAATTATGCTTGTGGGAGCCAAATGGTTTCCGAGGTAAAAATGAGCAAACACAAAAGGAACAAAAATATCATTCTGCCTATTTACAACATGAAATGGATCTGATGGGTATCACACT
This sequence comes from Leptodactylus fuscus, assembly GCF_031893055.1. Classification (NCBI taxonomy): domain Eukaryota; kingdom Metazoa; phylum Chordata; class Amphibia; order Anura; family Leptodactylidae; genus Leptodactylus; species Leptodactylus fuscus. The sequence continues at coordinate 75,619,854 of NC_134265.1, forward strand.
GAGCTTTACAGAAAGGTAATCTGTAGTAAGTGCTTCTGACTAACAGGCAACCAACCCAGTGAAAATCCTAGGAACAAAAATCACATACAAAAGTCTAAAGAGAAAAGGATTTGCAAGTCTTTGGAGCAATCCAGGCCAGACCGGAAGGAAAGTGCATAACAAGCATCTTCCTTAGTCCAGGGTTACATAGCAACTTTTGGCTGTTGAACTACCAGCTGCAACTAATGATAGTGCATGCAAATTCTCAGGCTGTAATAGGACACATTCACTATCATTAGTTACAACGTAGTGCCACATCGCAATCTTACATTGCCCAAATACATACTGCCATGTAGCCCCAGCCTGATATAATCATTCAATGTCCAGTTTACAGGGCATGGCATTCAATGACAAAAGAACAAAACGTAAAAGCTATTCAATGGGAGGAATATATGACACCTCTTGTACATTTCTTGTTCTTATTCTGCACATGTTATAATTGATCAATAACTTTTCAGACAACTTATTCTCAATTTCATGGAGCATGTCATTCTAGAACAGGTAGGTGCTAATTAGAAGTTGGAGTGAGTGGAGAGAGAAGTGCTTTTCCTTCTTCACAGTGAATGCAAATGGGAGGGGTTGATTCTCCTCACAGCACATCTGCAACTTCTCTTTGCAAAGGACTGAAGATTCTGCAAATCTCTCAGATTACAATGTACGGGTCCATTCACACGGAGTAATGTGCCGCAAAATCACGGCCGCAAAATAACGCAGCGTATACGATCCAGGCTCCCATTGAAATCAATGGTAGCTTTTACGTCGCGCAAAGTCACACACGCCATATACGTGCCAGATCACACACCACGTTACTCCGTGTGAATGGACCCTAAGAAAAGTCTTCTATGTACTTGTATCGACTTCTGGCTGTTGTGTGATTACAGATGGGATAGTATTCACAGACAACAAGCAGCTTTAAAGATAGTTTTTTTCTCTAGTGTTTTAGCTGCTTAGATGCATGTATTTGCACTGAATTTACAGTCCAGTGTTCCTGAATCTTCTATATTATGACAATTTGGACTTTTATTACCTATTTGCTTGCTATTGTACAGTAATGGATAGGGAAGGGAGAAGGGGGGCAAAAAAAAGTTATTGTACATACCTACAACCTGATGCTAAGTACATGCTAGCGTTTGAGTTTCCGTTCTTCGTGCCTACTTGGGGCCCCAAAAAACGGAAAACCCAATCCACTTAAGAAAAGGTTACCTGCAGAAACCCGCTAAACCCATGGTCTATACTGGGGTCCACCAGTTTTCCGCCCAAAAAACGTGGAGAGAAAAGTCCTGCTTCTATCTGCGTTTTTCAAGTGGCCAGGGGGTGGAACCTGCAAACAGTCACAGTGACAATGGCCTAAGAGAGATGTAAAGTGTGTTTCCACCATAACGTGATTAGCAGTAGAAAAGTTAATAGGATGCCATGTATGAAGGCTTATACAGTTATACAACAGACTGCCCAGCAAGATCCTGCACATATTTCAACTTATCATGAAAACTCAGGTACCCTTTAACCGGTTAAGGACCAGGCCCAAAAGTATGTTAAAGACCAGGCCTCTTTTTTCAAAACTGACATGTGTCACTTTAAATGGCAATAACTTTGAGACGCTTTAACTTACACAAATGAATTTGAGATTGTTTTCTTGTAACACATTATACTTCATGTTAGTGGTAAACACTAATCAATATTTTTGCATTTATTTATAAAAAAAACTAGGAAATTTGATGGAAATTTGAAAAAAATTGCAATTTTCAAAATGTGAAATTATCTGCTTTTCAGGCAGATAGTCATACCATCCAAATACATGAATAAATATTATCTCCCATATCTCTGCTTTATATTGGCATCATATTTTGATTGTCTTTTAATTTATTTTGGACGTCACAAGGCTTACAAGTGTAACAGCAATTTTCCAGATTTACAAGAAAATTCTCCAAACCAATTTTTTAGGGACCACTTCAGTTCTGAAAGTAATTATAAAGGCCTGTATAATAGAAACCCCCATAAATTACCCCATTTTCAAAACTGCACCCCTCAAATTATTCAAAACAGCATTTGGGATGTTTGTTAACCCTTTAAGCATTTCATAAGAATAAAAATAATATGGCAGTGAAATTTAGACATTTCATTTTTTTTCACTAATACATTCATTTAGACCCAAAATTAACACATTCACAAAGGGTTGAAGGAGAAAATGCATCTGACAGTTTATTGTGCAATTTCTCCCGTGCACAGAAATACCCCACATGTGGGTGTAAACTGATTTTTGGGCACACGGCAGTGCATGGAAGGGAAGGAGCGACACTGGGTGTTTGAACAGCAGATTTTGCTGGAATAATTTTCAGCGCCATGCCTTATTTGCAGAGACCCTAGAGTACCAAAACAATGGAAACCCCCCAAAAGTGACCCCATTTTAGAATCCACACCCCTCACAGAATTCATCAAGGGGTATAGTCAGCATTTAGACCCTACAGTTGTTTCACAGATTTTACTAACATTGGGATGTGTAAATGAAAAATTACTAAAATGTCACTTTATCTCCAAAGTTTTCATTTTCACAAGGGGTTAAAGGAGTAAAAGCCCCCCACAGTTTGTTAAACAATTTCTCCTGAACACGGCAATACCCCATATGTGGCTATAATCTGCTGTATGGGAACATGGCGGGGCTCAGAATGGAAGGAGCGCTATTTGGCTTTTGGATGGCAGATTTTGCTGGAATAATTTTAGGTGCCATGTCGCATTAGCAGAGCCCCTAGAGTACCAATACAGTGGAAACCCCCTAAAAGTGACCCCATTTGGGAAACTATACCCCCCACAGAACATATTAAAGGGTAGAGTGAGCATTTTGACCCTACAGCTGTTTCACAGATTTTATTAACATTGGGCCATGAAAATGAAAAATTACTTTTTTTCCAACAAACTGTCAATTTAGCCCCAAATTTTTAATTTTCACAAGAGGATAAAGGAGAAAAAGCTCCATAAAGTTCGTTACACAAATTCTGCTGAACACAGAAATGCCCCATATGTGGTCATAATCTGCTGTATGGGAACATGGCGGGGCTCAGAATGGAAAGAGGGCTATTTGGCTTTTGGAGGGCAGATTTTGCTGGAATATTTTTCAGGTCCCATGTCGCATTTGCAGAGCCCCTAAAGTACCAATACAGTGGAAACCCCCTATAAGTGACCCCATTTTGGAAACTACACCCCTCATAGAATTTGTCTAGGGGTAGAGTGAGTATTTTGGCCTCACAGGTGTTTCACAGATTTTATTAACATTGGGACGTGAAAATGAAAAATTACTTTTTTTCCCAATAAATCGTCCATTTAGCGCCATAGTTTTAATTTTGCAAATAGTTTAAGAATTAAAAGCCCCCCACAGTTTGTTACACAATTTCTCCTGAACACGGCAATACCCCATATGTGGCCAAAATCTGCTGTATGGGTACATGCTGGGGCTCAGAATGGAAAGAGCGCTATTTGGATTTTGGAGGGCATATATTGCTGGAATAGTTTTGAGGTGCCATGTCGCATTTGCAGAGCCCCTAAAGTATCAATACAATGGAAACCCCTCAAAAGTGACCCCATTTTAGAAACTACACCTGTCAAGGAATGTATCAAGGGGTATTATCATTTTGAGCCTAAAATGCTTCCCAAAAATTAATGTACAAAATGAAAATTGAAATTTTTAAAAATATGCCATTTCGGTGCCCAATACGTTGCACCCACTTTGTGTTGTCAGAGACCTGCACTCCTAAAACTATTAAGTGGGCCATCCCGGGGGTCAAAAAATTATATATGTGGGTGTAAACTGCTGCTTGGGCACACAGCAGGGCTCAGAAGGGAAGGACCACTGTGCGTTTTAGCTTTTGGGATACAGATTTAGAGGGACCCTCTGGGCGCCATGATGTTTTTGCAGAGCCCTGGAGGTTCCAGTAAACTGGAATTCACCAAGAAGTGACCCCATTTTGTAGGGGCAATTTTAGGGTCTCTGCAAATGTGACGTGGTGTCCAAAAACGAAGAATCTAAATCTGCACTCCAAAAGCACATATTGCTCCTTCACATCTGCACCCTGCTGGGTACCCAAATAGCAGTGTATGCCCACATGTATGACACTGGTGTACCCCGGATAACGTACTTAATGCCATATGTGGGTAGAATCGGCTGTTTGGGCACAACCGGGGACAGAAGGGAAGGAGCGCTATTTTGGTTTTTGGAGCACAGTTTGGTTTTTTTTTGCCACTTTTGCAAAGCCCCTGAATTGCCAATAAAGTGGAATCCGCAGACATGTCACCCTATTTTGGACACTACCCCACTGATGGGATTTATCAAGTGGTGTAGCGAGAATTTTTAACCCTTGAGTGTTGCATTTATTTAGTTTCCAGAAATGAAATCGCAACTGATAGAGAAGTTAAAAATGAAAATTTTACAGATTTGCCATTTCAGTGTGCAACATGTTGTGCCCGACTTATGTCAGCAGAGACACTCCAAAAACTGTTAAACGGGTATCCCAGGCACAACAGCTTTTAGAGCGTTCATCTCTGATACAAGGTGGGCACAACATATTACGCACTGAAAGGACGTATTCCTGGAAAAATGGTCATTTCCACCTCTCACAATCCGCTTCGTATTCATTTATGGATAATAAGTTATAGCAACACTTGGGGGTTAAAAATGCTCTCTGTACCCCTGGATAAATCCTTCAGGGGTGTAGTTTCCAAAATAAGGTAATTTATCAGGGGATTCCAAATTACTGGCGTTTCAGCTCTACAAAAGTGTCATGGCATCCAAAAACCAAACCGTCTGTGCTCCAAAAACCAAATGACCCTTCTTCCCTTCTGTGTCCGGCTGTGCCCTAGTATCAGTTTATACCCACATATGACATTATGTCCGTTATCCGGGGGTACACCAGTGTCATACATGTGTCATACATGTGTCATAAACTGCAGTTTGGACATACAGCAGGGTGCAGAAGGGAAGGAGCGCTATGCGGCTTTTGGAGTACAGATTCAGATGTTTGGTAACTGGACGCCATGTCATGTTTGTAGAGCCTGTAAGGTACCAGAAAAGTGGATTCCATGGGGTACCAGGAGTGACCCCATTTTGAAAACTGCACCCCTCAAAGAATTTATCAGGGGGTGTAGTGAGTATTAGTATCCCGGACGTGACTGCACAGCGGATGGCGAAGAGGGAATGTATAAGCTGTGCGGAGGACATTGCAAACACCAAATTCCCTACTATGTCCCCGTAGCTCCTATGATTGGGGGAGTCACTCTGGGGGTCACTTTAGGGGTCACTTCTGGTGTCTGTTCCCTCATAAGCTGTAAATCTGGGGTGTCCCCTGATATTCGCTCGCACAGCTTATATATTCCCTACATGACGCACCCAGTTGTGTTCTAATAATTTGGCGATTTTTGAGGGTTTTTGTCTTCACATTGTGAGATGCTATATTTTCTTTATGTTTCTGGTGACGCGGCCATATAAGGGCTTATTCTTTGCGGGATGAGATGCATTTCGTAATGACACCATTTTTGGGTGTCTACATCTTATTGAATACATTTTATTAACCCTTTTTTGCTGGATTTAAAAAAAAAAAAAATCAATCCTGGCATTGAGTTTTACTTTTTTAATTTTGCGCCATGCAGCGTACAGTATAAGTAACATGTTTCCTTTATTCTGCGGGTCGGTACGGTTACGGCGATACCTCATTTATAGTATTTTTTTATGTGTTACTAGTTCTGCAGAGGAAAAACACATTTGGGGACATAAATCAATGTTTTTTGCATCGCATCTTCTAAGAGGCGTAACATTTTTATTTTTCGGTTGACAGAGTTGGTTGAGGGCTTATTTTTTGCGGGACAACCTGCGCTTTTTATTGGTACTGTTGTCAGATGCATATGACTTTTTGATCACTTTTTATAGCATATTTTGTATGGTGAGATGGCGAAAAATCATTACTTCCGGCGAGTTTTTTCCGTTTTTTTTTTCCGGCGTTCGCCGTGTACATTAAATATTATTTCAGTTTTATTGTACAGATTGTTACGGACGCGACAATACCAAATATGCATTGTTTTTATTACTTTTGAGTTCTTTATATAATTCATTTTCTATTGAGAAAAAGGGATTTTTGGGCTTTATAACTTTATTAATTTTTTTCATACACTTCATTTTATTTTTTTTACATTTTTTTTTACTTTTTCATGTGTCCATTTAGCACACTTCAATCAGCAATACTTTGCTGATATAGAATGCCATGTGAGACACAGCCTGCAGGTGTCCCACATGGCATTCCGTAGCAGGATGTCAGGCTGTGTAGACGCACAGCCTGACATCAGAAGGTCCTGGCAGGATCACCAGGTATGTGGGGGCTCCGGGCAGTCTGGGGTCACTGGCCAGACCCCAGACTACCTTTTACTGCTATCGGCACCCTCCGATCTCGCCGCGGGGGGTGCCGATCAGCTTCAATTGTCGGCGGATGCCTTTCGATCGCGCCGTGATGTTTCACGGCGCGATCGAAAGGGTTAAAACTTCCAGTCGGACTCAGTTCCGACTGGACGTTATGGAGGAAGGGGTTAGGTGTTAGTAACACCTAACCCCTGTCCCCCCCGCACCCCTCCCCCCGCCAGAAAGGTACCTAAAGGCCGGACGTATTTCGGCAATAGTCCGGTCTTTAGGTACCAGCACATGAGGCCGTAAATTTACGTACGGCGGTCCTCATGTGGTTAATGCTTCAGGCTAAGGCCACACGCTGTAAACACGCTCTGATCTGCCAACAGCAAAAAATACAGACAATATCAGCTAGTTTGTGCTGCGGATTTAAGGGCGGTTTCCTGTGTGGCTAACCCAGTTTTTAACCTTTACACTTCAAAGGTTGAAATCCGTGGCTGAGTACACAGCAATAATGGACATGTTGAGAGTTAAAAACCCACACTGCAAGAAACTCTATGCTGCAAGTTTGAAGTCCCATCCACAACGGCTAACCGGCTGCGTGTGGTCATGGGTTCACAGTATTTTTCTTTCTTTTGTGCCTGTTTTCCTGGCTTTTCAACAAAGCTTGTCACTTTACAAAAAGGAGCAACTGCACTTCATTACATGGACACCATTAAAAAGAAAAACCTGAAATGTCTGACAGCAGTGAAATCATATTTTCATCTTCAGGTGAATTTGGGGCAGATTTATTAAGACTGGTGTTTCATACGGAAGTCTTAATAAATGGCCTGACAAGCACAAGGCACACCTAACCTATCAAGAGACTCTGTTTCTTAATAAATCAGACGCACGCCCATGAGTCAGATTGGGTGGATTTCTTATATAACTCACACCAGAAAACTGGCATGACTTATAATAAGGGTCAGTGCACACTGAGTTATTTGGCGCTGATTTTGACGCTACACCCGCCTCAAAATCAGCCTCCAAAAAATCAATGCCAAAAAACTCTGTGTGCACTGACCCTAAGGGTCCATTCATATAGTTTTTTGACAAGGAAAAAATCCGCTTCAGAAATCAGGAAATGTTTTTTCCTCCAGCACAGTGTATGGACCTTGAAAAAAAAAAAAAACGCTAGCGGTTTTTCCAAACTGTTTTTGCCAATTCAACATGTATTTTCTGCCTCTCATTGACTGCGGTGGTTTTTGCAGGTGGAATCCGCCTTAAGGAAGCTTTTTTCTGGTAGCGAAAAAAAAGCTAGCTGAACCCATAAAACTCTATGGGGAGGCGGTTTGCCGTGTGGATTCTGACACAGATTCAGCGCCATAATCCTCGCCAAAAAACTCTGTGTGAATGGACTCTAAGGCCCCACGGGCCATAAACACAGTGATAAAGCAGTGAGTGAAGAACCACTGCGTGATCGCATTGCGGTTCTTTCCACAGCGCTTTGAAGAGAAAGTTCACAGAGTTTTCCTCTGCGGACTTTCTCTTCCCATTATATCTGCGGGAAAGCCGCTGGCGTTTCCATAGATATAATTGACATGCTGCGATTTGCAAAGCTGCAATGGCTTTGCAAATCGCAGTGTGTCCACGCTGCGATCTTTTCCACAAAATGGGGATGAGATTCGCATGAATCCCAACCCCTTTTGCTTGCACTGTAAAACGCTGCGATTTTTCCCGCAGTGTCTCCACTGTGGGCAAATCAAAACGTTTACATCCCGTGGGGCCCCGGCCTAAAGGTTCGTCCTGTCCTCCATCCACATTCACTGAAAGTGACTAATGATGCACAGAACTGGAAATGTGTTGCACATTTGACACGTGAAAGGGTCTTGTCTGAAGCCAATCTGGAAAGTCCAGGCAGTTGTACCTTTTCACTGACCTGAAAGGTTCAGAATAAGGGGGCGTTCACACTACCGTCGGTGTCCGACAGGTAGTGTCCGCTCCAAATCTGTCACGGACATTAGGAGCGGACACTAGCTGTGTCCGTGACACCTGTAATTCATTTCAATGGGCATCGGGTGCGTTCTTTTGCACTCCGTGCCCGTCCTTCCCTGTCCGCAAGTGAAGATGTCAGACTTCTCAAGCGGACAGAAGAACCCTGCTAGTGTCCGCTCCTAATGTCCGTGACACATTTGGAGCGGACACTACCTGTCGGACACCGACGGTAGTGTGAACGCTCCCTAAGTTTATAAATGAGCTCTCTACCACCTTTCACTTACTGGTGTCTGAGTTTCTCAGCTTCACGGATAAATTCTGCTTTTTTGGTCTGTTCAGCCTTCAGTTTCCAGTTGTGGGTGACTTCTCCACCAGCAGTGAAAAAACTGTCATCATCCTGCGCAAAATAAATGTATATCAACAAGTATCTTATCATAGCCAACTCCAGATGTGAGGACAACAGTTCTGTTTATTCTCTATTTGCATAGTTACTTTATTTATAAAGATTCTTCATTATTTTCACAATAATTATACACAGGATATTCCATTAATTTTTATGGGTAAATTCACACAGTTCTTTGCAGGTAGATTTTTGAAATATAAAAAAACAAACAACTTGATAGTCTTCAGTAGTTGATACCTTTTTAATGGCTAACTAATAATGATGACAGATTACAACGTTTCGGACCTCTAGGCTCCTTACTTGAGAAAGGAGCCTAGAGTTCCGAAACGTTGTAATCTGTCATCATTATTAGTTAGCCATTAAAAAGGTATCAACTACTGAAGACTAACAAGTTTTTTGTTTTTTTATATTTCCTACCCACTGGCTAACACGGTACAAGAACAAACATTTTCCTTATGGTAGATTTTTGAAGCAAAATCAGTCTCAAAAAAAGTCTTCCCAATCTCCCCAAAAAAACAAAAACAATAAAAAGGTGATATGACCATCTTCAGGAGTATTCTGTCTTGCAAAGTCCATGTATCGGAGGCAGAAAAAAAACGCTATCAGCTTCTGCAAAAACCAACCAGTAGTAGCTTTTTTCCTGCTTCTCATTCATTTCAGTGGCGTTGGCAAAGTGGATCCTGTCTGAAAATAGCTGAAATATCAGGTAAAGGAAAAAATCTGCTCCGGACTCCACTGAAATAAATGGGAGAGTTGGGAGGTGTTTTTTGATGCAGATTTCACCTAGAATTGCAGCCTTGCTTTCATTCACTTGAACAGTAGCAGGGCTGCTTCCAGCTATATACTGAGTATATGGCTTCCGGCAGCTGATCGGGATGGCATGGAGGTGTCGGACCCTGACCGATCTGATAATAACGTCCTACCCAAAGACTAGGTCATCAGCATCAATTACATTAAGCTCCTGGACAACCCCTTTAATTATGTTGCAAAAGCCAACTTCAGAAAAACAGTACGTGCTGAGTTTGTGCAAAGGGGCCTTAGTGAGCGTTCACACTGCCATCATCAGCATCTATTGGAAAATATTAACAATGGATACTAACAGATCCGTTAAAAATCCTATTGATTTAATTGGGATTTTATCTGTTGTCTGTCAGAGTCCATTTTCACCAAATCTGTCACAGGATTCACAGAATTCTGATTGTCTGTGTGATCAAATATTTCCAGGGTGCCCTTCGACTCCTTCAATGTTATTGAAGGATGTTTAATAGAGTCACAATGTAACCCTAGTTTGCCACAAATTCAAATCAAATTTTTCTAGATTTTTTGGCGATTAGAAGTTGTGCTTGTTGTAAAATAGGAGTCGCAATGGGAGCAGAGTGACCCAGTGATCCTTTGTCGTATGGTGGGAGTCACGTCAAAGATGCAGAGAAGCCCTATCTTGAATGTCCCTGTGTTGTCAGAGGGGTGGACAGCGACTCCGGCTGCGACCAAAGATCAATTTTTGATCATGCAACTTGTAGCAGACTTGATGCTGTACACCATAAGGATCCATTCACACGGAGTAAACGCGCGCTCATTTTGGCAAAATACACGTGTAAAAATAAGACTCCCATTGACATTTTTTATATTTGTATTTTGCCAAAATGAGAACGCGTTTACGCCATGTGAATGGACCCGAAGCCTTTGACAGACAGCAGCAGAGGTCACCCGAGGTCACCCTGCTTGTACTGCAAGCATTAATAAATATTAAATGAGATCACCTTGAGACTCACATCGAAATCTGGTAGATCCTTTGTGATCAACATGGTATGGGTATGCGCTCATCTGTGTCATTTAATCCATTCTTCTGGTTCGTCGTAGGGCAAAAAGAACAGATTCAGGCTTAGTGAACATCGGCACCAGAATCTCCATAGGAAAATCTGACACAGAAACCACCAGAGAAATAATCCTGCACGGAGGACTATTCTCTGAGGCCCGGTTCACATCTGTGTTCGGGGATTCCGTTCCCCTTTCCACATGAAAAATGCGGAGAAAAAAAGCGATGCAAGCAGCATTTTTCTGTCCACATTTTTTGTGCAGAAACCACACAGACCCCATTGGGTCCGCAGGATTCCTAAGGGTAACCGCTTTTTTTTATGCAGATCAGGCTTCCATTCAGGGGACCCCAAGTGGACCCACAAATGGAAATCCCACGCGCAGATGTGAATCAAGCCTCAGCCAATTTCAATTTTCGATATGGTGGAAACCCAACAGACCCCATTGACTATAACGAGTTCTGCTGGCGTCCGTGTGTAACCACTAAAACAGCGGTCCGCCCTGAATGACAGAAGATCGGCGCAGATCTGAACCTAGAGGGAGTAACAACAGATCCCAAGGATAACAACAGGTCTACTGACTATAATGGTGTCTGTCGCATATCCACTTGTATTTCCTCCTCACATCGGAGGACACAAAAAAAATTGTACTTGGACATTTTATCTGCAATTCAAGATGGGTTCTGCAGCAGAGAACTCCAATGCAGATGTGAACAGAGCCCAACCTGCACTTTACAACATGAGCGCCTTCACTTTCACCACCTGCAATGAAGCCAGCCTACACTGTGATCTGTGGCCCCAGTATACAGGGCACTATATGTGTAATTGTACCCCAAACCTCCATGTTGTGGCATGGACACAGGTCTCTATAGTGTAGGCAGCAGCAATACAAACAGAAGTTAGTAGTAGACTGCAGGCAGGAGCCATAACCTCAGCACGGCTGTTCTCATCATGGCGGCATCTGTACGGCACAGCCGAGCACTATCGGTCCCGCTTCATGTACCTGCTCCGCAGCCTCTCTTGTCTCCGTGCTCCCGGTTGCTAGGGTGGCCATGTTATCACTACAACCGGCACTGGCTCACAACACGCCCCTAGGTGGAGCCATGTCCGGGAAGGGGAATGGGCGGAGAGAGGGCGGCAGGTGCGGAGAGGCGCCAGTACCTGACAGAGGAGACTACAGCAAAGTGGCGGGAAGTCAGGCGGCTGCTGTAGTGTCTTCTGTCGCTGGCTTGTCCTTATAGCAGGCTGCCATCCATAATGCTGCGTGTGCAAAATACTCCTCAGAGTTTATTAACCCTTCTACGGCTAAAGCATTTTTACCAATGGTCTAAGAGTACATTCATATGGTGCAGTTAAAACTGCAGGAAAAAACATAGCATACAGTTTCTTACTTTTACAGATAAGCACGTTTAGGGCTCGTTCACAGGGGGCGCATTTTGACGCCAAATCCACCTCAGAATCCGCCCCGTCACAATAGAGGTCTATGTAGACCGATAGCTTCCTTTTTCCGTGATTGGGAAACATAAAAAAGAAGCGAGCTGCCCTATCTTCAGGCGGATTCCACAGCTGATTCAGTTCTGGCGTCCGTCTCGCGACAGCACCCTCCGGACAAGGCTCATTCATTTGGGCCTACTCCAGAGCAGGAAGCCGCAACTGTCGGAAGCCGTGGCAGGCGCATTTTAGTCCTATGTTGACGCAGCTTCCTGCATCAAAATCAGGACCAAAATATGTGGTCCCGTGCCCCAGTGAACTAGCCCTTAAGGGTAAGTTCACACGGGGTTTTTTAGTCCAGAACCTAAGGCTTAAGCCCAAATGAATGGGCCTAGTCGGGAGGGAGTGTCTTCAGGCCGAATCGAGAGGCGAATCTGCCTGAAGAATGCGCACCTCGCTTCTTTTTCCGGTAGCCGGAACAAACGGCACCTGGAAAAAAGAACTGACCGGCTCCCATTGATTTCAATGGGAGCTGTCTTTTTGCTCAAGATTTTGAGGCGGATACAGCCTCAAAATCCTGACCAAGAAACCCTGTGTGAACTTACCCTTCTTTAATATGCTTCATTTTAAAATACTGCCATAAAACGTATAAAATCTGAATTCAGTTTTTTCAGACATTTCTCTAAGTATGTGACTTCTTTATCAACGCCAAGATGGTGGCAATATGGCTCCACTGCCCTCAGCCATTCTGCTGAGCTCTGGACCAGACACTGACCTCTGTAAGCCACCCATTATGAAGACTCGGACTCTTGGCGCCTGACTGACATCCTCTTTAGGCCAGGGCCCATGTGGTATAAATTCAGCAGAAAAAAATTCAGCGTTTTACAGTCACTGCAAAGTGGATGCGATTCTAGTAACTCCTAACCACACTTTGAGAAAAAATAAGTGCAACGGACATGCTGTGATTTCCAAAACAGTTGCTGCTTTGGAAATTGCAGCATTTCAATTATACCTACGTAAACACCAGCGGTTTCCCCATAGGTATAATGGAAGCAGAAACTTTCTGTGAAAAGCGCTGCAGGATAACCCACAATGCTTTGCCGCCATGGTATTTCCCGCAGCATTTTTTTTGCTGCAGCTCGCTACATGGGGCCTTATTAAGATAGATATATAATAATAATAATACATTTTATTTATATAGCGCCAACATATTCCGCAGCGCTGTACAATTTATAGGGTTCAGATACAGACATACATAACAAAGAACGTCATTTCACACAATGGGACTGAGGGCCCTGCTCAAAAGAGCTTACAATCTATGAGGTAGAGAGGGTGACACAAGAGGTAGCAGGGGCGGCATTGCTTATACAGTGTTCAGACAATTTTGTGCATTAGGAATTGTGATAGGCTTGTCTGAAAAGATGCGTCTTTAGTTTGCGTTTGAAACTGTAGAAGTTGGGAGTTAATCTGATTGTCCGGGGTAGAGCATTCCAGAGAAGTGGTGCAGCTCGGGAGAAGTCTTGTATACGAGCATGGGAGGTTCTGATAATAGAGGATGTAAGTGTTAGGTCATTGAGTGAGCGGAGAACACGGGTTGGGCGGTAGACAGAGATGAGGGAAGAAATGTAGGGAGGTGCGGCATTATGGAGAGCCTTGTGGATGAGAGTAATAACTTTATATTTTATTCTATAATGAATAGGCAGCCAATGTAGCGACTGGCACAGACCGGAGGCATCGCTGTAGCGTCTAGCCTGATAGATGAGCCTGGCCGCTGCATTCAGAATAGATTGTAGAGGGGAGAGTTTAGTGAGGGGAAGACCGATTAGTAAGGAGTTACAGTAGTCAAGGCGAGAATGAATCAGAGAGACAATAAGTGTCTTTAGTGTATCTCTGGTAAGGAAAGGGCGTATTCTGGAGATGTTTTTGAGGTGGAGGTGACATGAACGTGCGAGTGATTCAATATGAGGGGTGAAGGAAAGGTCTGCGTCAAATATGACCCCAAGGCAGCGGGCATGCTGCCTAGGAGTTATAGTAAGGCCTGAGACTGCAATGGATATATCAGGGACAGATCTGTTAGATGGTGGAAACAGTAGTAGTTCAGTCTTAGAGAGATTTAGTTTCAGATAGAGCGAGGACATGATATTAGAGACAGCAGAGAGACAGTCACTGGTGTTCTGAATGAGTGCAGGGGTGATGTCACGGGAAGATGTGTATAATTGGGTGTCATCAGCATAAAGATGGTACCTGAAGCCAAATCTGGCGATGGTTTGTCCAATGGGGGCTGTGTAGAGAGAAAAGAGCAGGGGGCCGAGGACCGAGCCCTGAGGAACCCCAACAGCAAGGGAAAGAGGGGAGGAAACAGAGCCCGCAAATGATACACTGAAAGTGCGGCCTGAGAGATAAGAGGAGAACCAGGAGAGCGCAGTGTCATTGAGGCCAACTGAGCGGAGCATAGTGAGGAGAAGTTGATGGTCAACAGTGTCAAAAGCTGCAGAGAGGTCCAGAAGAATAAGAAGAGAGAAGTCACCATTGGATTTAGCCTTTAGTAGATCATTAGAGACTTTTGTGAGAGCTGTTTCAGTAGAGTGCAGAGCGCGGAAACCAGATTGTAAGGGGTCAAGCAGAGAGTTAGCAGAGAGATAACGGATTAACCGAGAATAAACCAGGCGTTCCAAAAGTTTAGAGATGAAGGGGAGGTTAGAGACGGGTCGATAGTTAGCAGCACAGGATGGGTCCAGGGAGGGTTTTTTCAGTAGCGGGATTATAACAGCATGCTTGAAGGAGGATGGGAAGATTCCAGAAGAGAGAGAGAGGTTAAATATTTTAGTAAGGTAAGTAGTGACAGCAGGGGACAGAGATTGGAGAAGGTGTGAGGGGAAGGGGTCACTACTGCAGGTTGTGGGGCGAGATGAAGAAAGTAGCTGGGAAACTTCCTCTTCTGTGACAGGTTCAAAAGATGAGAATGGACAGTCATAAGTGCGGCTGGTGAGGGGATCAGTACTATCGTAGGTGTGGGAGTCAATGCCACCTGGGGCTTGGGCAGTAATTTCCTGATGGATCTTATCAATTTTATCATGGAAATACATGGCCAGGTCATCAGCACTAAGGTCTGTGAATGGCGTCTGCACCTTGGGTGTGAGTAAGGAGTAGATAGATGATAGTTACACAAAGTTTTCAGTTCTTAGGTGACAGACGACAGGCTAACAGTAAGGGCTAGGTCACACGTGGGCAAAGGGGAGGTTTTTGACAGCGGAATTCGCTTCAAAAACCTCTCCTTTAACATGGTGGTCTATGTAGACCACTAGCTTTTTTTTTCCTCCTAGCGTTTTCCGCCTGAAGAAGCGACATGACCTTTCTTCAGGCGGAAAACGCCTGAAGAATTGCATAGAAGTGAATGGGAGGCGAAAACCGCGCGGTAAAAAACTGCGCGGTTTTTTGCACACAAAACCGCGCGGTTTTTTGCAAAAAAACTCGCGGTTTTCGCCTGCAGTTTCTATAGCACATATAGGAAAAAAAAACCCTAGCGAAAACCGCTAGCGAAAACCGCATCAAAAACCTCGTCAAAAACCGCGTGGAATGCAAAAAACAGCGTCAAAAAAACTCCTCGAGGTTTTTTACCTCGCACAAATAAGCTAGGCGGTTTTCACGTGTGAACTGACCCTAAGGGAGCCTTCACACAATGTAACGCTGTGCTTATTCTGATCGTAAAAAGACGTTCAGAATGAGCGCTGTTGAGGACATCAAATGGTCCTCATAAGAGTATGTTGCAGGGTTCCAAATTAAATAATTAATTAACAGGCCTAGATGGACTGCAGCCATCTTCTTTAGGCCTGGAGAACTGATTAAGACACAAGATGGTGGTGTATCAAAAGAGTTCTGATTTATTGTTACAGAGAGTAACATTTATACAGACAAAAGCAGGTTGGACTTGACATGATTGGTTATAACATAAGCTGTGGCACATGACTATTGGATAAGGTCTGCATCTCATTATTACACTCCAACCTGGGATGACCTTTCTCATGACATAAAGAAGAATCTAAAATATTTATGTGTAAACCAACATCTTACACTAATTCTAGATGTATATCACAGCAAGAGAGATAATGATCACATGCTGGTCCGCTCCGGCCTTGGGGCTAACGATCAACAGGTTATTTGAACCGGTTTCTACACCCACCCTCAAAGATGAATATTCTTACCACAAACAGATAAGGATTTATAACCCATCCATTAACATTCCACACGCCTTATTCCCTAAAGGGGTCTCTTAGACTCTAAACAGACATCCTTATGAAGCTTATATAAGAAAAAGGTTACAAGATGGCTGACAGAATACAAGATGGAAGATGTGATCCTAACAGCACGTAAAAAGCAGCTCCCATTGACTTGAATGGGAGCCGGCATACGTGCGCTCCCCATTGAAATCAATGGGAGGCTTTTTTCCCTATTGCTTTCAATGTATTACGCATTCCGTAGATTGAACTGTGCTGTGTCCATAGCGGTCACTGCATCATAATCAGTAATAATACAGTGAGCACCTGAACAGTCTGATCACTATAGTAATGAACTGCTAATGTTATGTCAGTTCAGCACTGTAGTGTTTGGATTGTTCAGCGACATGTTGCCGCTAGCAGAAAAAGGAAGCGAGCTGCCCTTTCTTCAGGCGGATTATGCAGCTCGCTGAGCTGCGGTGTCCGCCTGGCGGCGGCAACCTCTGCAGTTAGCCCGTTCATTTGACAGTCGTGGCAGGCAGGTTTTGACCAAAGAGTAACGCGGCTCCCCGCCTCACTCTCGGTGCCAAAATCTGCCCCATTGCCCCCCGTGTGAACTAGCCCTTAGAATGTTCTTTGTGTTATCTCTTCATGTATTTGTACATTGTTATTAGATCTCCCTGTGGACGTCTTTTCTCTAAAATGTCTAAAATGTCTTTCTCTAAAAGTGTGGCCGTACCAGTGATTTGTATAGAGGCATAACTATGTTCTTGTCATGAGAATCTAGACCTCTTTTGATGCAGCCCATAATTTTATTTGCCTTGGCAGCAGCTGCCTGACACTGGTTGCTAAAGATAACCTTGCTGTCCAACAAAATCCCCAAGTCTTTTTGATTGGCAGTCTTACC
Source organism: Leptodactylus fuscus (assembly GCF_031893055.1). Classification (NCBI taxonomy): domain Eukaryota; kingdom Metazoa; phylum Chordata; class Amphibia; order Anura; family Leptodactylidae; genus Leptodactylus; species Leptodactylus fuscus. The sequence goes on from NC_134265.1 coordinate 75,637,012, forward strand.
CAGTAATTTACTATCAAGTACATAGTCATACATTTTATTACGTTAACCAAAGTGCATTACCTTACAAAGGGGGAACGTTGCAAGTTATTTATTCATAGGAGCAGAGCAACAAAAATCTGCCTCTGACACTTCCCATTAACTACAATACTATCTGATAGGTTTATATCAGACAAGTGGCATTTTACCAAAGCAGATGTGAACAAAGATTTTTTGGATCTTGAACCAGCTGAGGTGTGGAATATGAGGTCAGAGTTATCAAAAATGCATATTGTGATGTTCTGCAGCAGCTGAGGTGTTCTGCAGGGAGTCTTAGGAGCCCCCATTTACATGATATTTAGGCCCTCAGTAATAATAGTAATAATACATTTATCTATACTGTGAAAAGATGATATTTTGTGGAAACACAGCCTATAAAATAAGAGACCCCCTCCCCCCACACCATTCTTAATTGCAATATTATATAATGACATCATCTCTGTAGTTCTATTATAAGAGGAAATTCAAGAAAGACCAAAGACAAAATATTTTTTTTTTTTTTTTTTTTTTATATATTTCATTTTTTTTTTGTGACAGTTGTTGCCTCTGACAGTAATCCGTTATACTGGGTCTTTTCCCATAAGTCCTTGACCTTTCTTTTTCCTGCAGAACATGTAGATGCTGAAATAAAGAAAAATGAATATTAGTTATTTGATATCTGCTACGTACGAGTGAGTTGTGAATTCTTATATACTGCACATGGGTGTAATGTGTGGTGATGTCCCTCAGGTATGATATCGCTCACATAGGACTTCTGATCCCTACAGTATCTTATAACTATTACCTACCGTATGCCAGCAAGTAACAGGATGGTGATGGCGATGGCACCGGCCACAGCTATTATTATAGGGAGGACCTTATTGTTTTCTCCTAGGACCTCAATGTGTGGCCACGCAGGCTGTGTGATGTCAAGCACGTTAGGGAGTGTAGGGCGAGCCTGGTATTTTTTTGTCGCCCTTTCGGATCCGCTGAGAACTAAATAAAAAAGAAATGTATTTTATAGCACAAATAAAGGCATTTTAGGTGGCATAACAATAATTATCAGCAGCAGCAGCATTATACAGATGTAATATATTGGAATATCAGACTCATATCTTCTTGTCATAGATGATAAATACATAGAACTATATTTTTAAATCAAATTTGATAGAATCTGGTCTTGAGCTTCTGATGCTGATGATAAACTCACCCCCAAAACTGAAAATTTATTGGGGGTGATAGTGTGTACTTACCTGTCACATGGTAAACTATGCTGCTGACTGGCACCCCGGAGAACAGGCTGGTTGTACAGGAGTAGCGGCCGGAGTCCTGCATCTGTATCCCTTTGATTTCTAGATAGGGATCCTCAGTGACTTTTTGTTCAATATGGCCGTGCTGAAAAGAAAATATGAACAATTGTTAGATCCTCAAATGTCTCATTTCTTTATAATCAGGTTATTTCTATCACTGATACTATATTGTATCATTATTCTCTTTACATTGTATTTACCTTCCAGAATGTATTCTTATAAGAGTCCTCCAGCCTGGCATGCCATCCCAAGTTACAGTCCAGGATTAGGTCGTCATCCTCTGTAACTTCTATACTTCTCTCTAGATATAATAAAAAAAGTTATAATTTCAGTCTATTGCACCCTCTGACCTCTGTTACCTACAGTAGTAGCCATTACTATGTAAGTCCTAGTAACTGGCATATAAGACTATCTACTTACCTCCACAGCTTATAGCTTCAGCAACATGAGTCTTATGGTCTTTGCATGGAAAGCAGTATAGGTTTGTTTTCAAGTCTGATAAAAGAGAAATATCTAATGTAAGCGGAGACTATGTAAGAATATATCGCATATGGTGATCTGTATCACCTCTGGTTATATGACAGAACACAAGCTGCCACAAACATTGCTTTTTCTGCTTGTGGCACATGTAGAATTCTCTTTGGACAGAGTCATATTAATCTCACTGTCCTTTGGGCTCAGTAAGACAGATTTTCTAGAATTATCTGTGGACTGTTGGAAGTGTTCTGGATATAAATATAATATATATGGGGTATTTAGTGTTCTGAGCTTTTACCAAATAAATCTATGAGTTTATAGATAGGAATATAAAGGGCTACTTTACCAGAGCATCTATTCCCGGGGCACATGCAGCTGCATCGATCAAAGTATTCTGTCAAAAAAGAAAAAGCATGTTATAGCAAATAACTTCATCCATATAAGAGAATATTGTCACTAGTCATGTAAGGAGAACACACATCTCCTAGTTCCTCTAGATTATTACATACATGTTATACTATACCTTGATTTTTTGGAGGGCCTCCGGCACAGACAACCTTTTCTTCCACACAGCTCGTACATTTGGTGTAGGATTGAATCATTAGTCCTAGGAAAAGCACTTGTGTTAGAGACTTACAATGTTATAGAAAATATAATATATATAAGATGAAAAGTCATAGAAAGTGTACTTACCACAGCTGTCTGCACCTTAAGGAGGGGAAAGAAAAATAACAGATTACTGAAAGGTTTTATTCTTAGACTCAACTGTAAACTTTATATACAATGATATTCTTTGTGTCTCTATATTATTATATTATGGCAGTGACGCCCTGTCATATTATGGGAGATTTCCAATAACAGAAATCTCAGAGCTGCTGCCTCTAGAGCAGGTTCCAGACCCAGAGGATAGCAGGGACTACTACAAACATCCCTGGCAGCCAATCGGATAGTTCATGTCCCTACAAGAATTTCTCCATAAGGCCCCGGGTGATTATTACATGTATGTAGAATATTACTGTAGCGTGCTAGAAAGTAATAATGGATAGAGAAGAACTTACCTTGTTTATTTGGACACCTCCCTAAAATGTGAAGAAATAAAGAAAAATGACATTAGAAGTGATTAGAGCCTAGTGACACACTGTATAATATAAGTATGAATATATGCACTTATACACAACCTATACTAATAGAAAACTGCATAAATAGTCATTGTCAATATAGTTGTTTTATCTTCTTATTCATAGACTATAAGCAGATACATGTGTGAGGAGAAGGAGCAGAGAGGACCGGCTCATAGTAAGTATGTATGTGATACTCAGAACAAAGGGAACTGGTAAATCCAACCCTAGTAATATGTTTATACATGGAGTTTGGGGGTATATATTTGGGGTATATATATATAACCCCAAACAGCACAGTAGACAGTAGAAGATGGGTGCAAGAGGGTGGCAAATCCTCATATAGTGTACATAGTAAAAGTTAAAATGTTTTGGATCAAAACGCTGTCTGTTTTGGATTAAACCCACTTTTGTTTGGTAATTACCGGTGTGCTGCCATTATATATACATATGAGCAAGATTGATATTTATATATATATGCTATATACTATTACATATACAACAATGCCCACTTATATCAGGGGCTTTAACCCTGTAGTCTGCACTGTTACAAATGAAGACACTTACTGTTATTGGAGTCCTGAGCAATATCCTTGAGTTTATTTTTAAGTCGCTGGAAATGAAGTCCAATGATGTGAAGAAGTTGGACATCTGGAATACATGAAGAGAAAAATATAATACAGATAAGAAAAAATACAATCCCCCTCATTTATTAATCTGAACCCCCAATACAAAGGCTATTTTTAGGGGTTTTTTTACTAAAGGAATTTACAGATTTGGAAAATGCAGAAATTACCTTTAAACTTGGTGCCCTCGATGACATCAATAGATTTTTTATATTCGGACACTAGTTCAGTGATTGCATAGGTATCTGGAATGAGAACAGAGCAGTTATAGCCATAATCTATCAATCATAATCCACATAATCTATAGAATAATAATAATAGCTATAAGACTTACCCAGCACCCTGACTTCATCCTCAAGGTAATCCAGGAGTTCTTGTTGAGCGGCTTTAGCAAACCGCTGGATATTCGAATAAGCCTCTGGATTTTCATCCACTTGGCTTCGAATAAGGGTCTTAAATTTATTCATGGCCTCTTTCCCTCTGGGGTCGCATTGTATGCAGCAGAAGGACTGGCCAATGAAGAAAGATGTTAATAGCATTAGATGCCACATCATGGTCTAGATTGAATTAGACGTTTTTCAGAAAAATTGCTTCCAATAGCCAATAATCGCTAAGGTCGCTAAATGAACTGATCCTCGCACAGAAGTAACCAGAACTGATTATTTTCAGTCCCAGACACTGACTTAAGGGAAATGTCTGTATGACATCACAATATGACATAATTCCATGACCTCATATGGAATATGCAAATGAGGACATGTGACACTTGAATTGCTGGAAGACTAGAGGGAAATTGTTATTATTATATCATATAATATATGGAGTCTGAACATATGAGATATTACACATTTTAAGTTTATTCCCCTTTAAAAACAATTTTAGTTAACATGTTATAATGTTATTTCCAATTGCTTCTTGTGACTTGTGAACATTTTGTACATTTTATAATAAACATTCTCCTATGTAAATTGCTCAGGTTGCCTATATCTGTTTGTTAGTACATTTATAGTACTACAACAATTACTATCATTAAAGGGGCTCTATCAGCAAAATTATGCTGTATGAGCCCCACATATGCGTGAATAGCCTTTAAAAACCGCCAGTGTACACGCTAAGGTATGATTACCTATATGTTTTTATAGTTTTATTTGAAAACGGGCAGGGGGTTTAAAATAACATTAACGGTGCCTGAATAGCCTTTTTAAAGGCTATTCATGCATATGTGGGGCTCATAGACAGTGCCGCACCTCCCATGAGGCGACCTGAAGCGAGCGCTTCAGGCGGCACTATGCCAGGGCCTCAGGGAGGGCGGCATTTTTGCTAACCTAAGCCAGTCCAGGACAAGCTGTCCTGGACTGGCTTATCACCGAGCGGTGGTTTGGGGAGGCCACTGGAGCAGCGCTGCTCCGGCAGCCTCCCCTCACGCTCAGGCAGAGAGCAGGCAGTCTTCGGGCCTACTCTCTGCCGGCGAACGGGGCTAAGCCCCGCCCCTTCACTCGGCCACGCCCCGATTCACCCGGCCACGCCCCCGATCCACCCGGCCACGCCCCTGATCCGCCCCCTCCTCCCGGCGGGGGGGGGGCGGCTTTCTGCAGTTAGCTCGGGCGGCAAAAGGAGAAGGTTCACCTCTGCTCATAGAGCATAATTTTGCTGATAGAGCCACTTTAATAATCCAGTACATATTCATTAATTTTCATATAACTGCTTATCTGAAAGTGACACATCTGTATTTATTTCATTATAAGTACGGATTGACTTCCAGTTTCCCATGAATGTAAAACCTGAGATGAAGACATTTAGATTTGCTGATAATTATGATGGTATTTCAGGTTTCACATTTTAATATTGTTTTCTATGTCAGTAGTTCTATTTTTACACTATGTATTATTGTTGTACTCTATGAATACTACAATGGGATGTCTGTGGGATGGGAGATCTACAGAGGGCAGGAATATAGCAGAGAATTATGTAGTATTTAGTCACAAGCCTCTCTACTATCTCAGATATCTAAAACGCAGCATCAACACAAGAAGTACAGTCAGTGGTCCTATGGTCCCAGTTGCAAATTTTAGGCCAGAGCCCTTCTGCAACCTTCTCCTTTTCCACAACATTTATTTTCTGCATCTTATGTTCATCTTTTCACCCCAGATAAACAATACCCACTTTCCTGAGACAAAAGCAAAGTAAAAATAGGCACAAAAGAGAGATACATCCTTCCCACACAACGATAAGAATTAAAATAAGGTGGAGAATAAGGAAAATAAAGGGGGTCTTGATAAATATCCCTCCCACCAACTAAGTATATCATGCTAAGTTCAGACTAGAGTTCTGGAATTTAGAACTAAAAAAACGGGAACTGTCAGGTTTCCCTCGGTTTCTGCTGTTTTTATATTGAAATCAGGGGAGCAAAAAGTCTTCCTTGCAGGACTTTTCTCTCTCCCGATTTCCAATTTAAGTCTGCTTTCACATGGAGTAACACGCTGCCCATTCTGAAACGTAAACACGTGTCAGACTGAGCGCTGTAAAAAAGAATCCCATTGACTTCAATGGGTGCCGTCTTACACACACTACACCTTGAAATCAATGGGTTAAAAAGCCTCCCATTGATTTCAATGTGTAGCGCACATAAGACGGCACCTATTGAAGTCAATGGGATTCTGTTTTACAGCACTCAAAGGGGTTCTACAATGTTTGAGCTTCCCCCTGGCAAGATCAGGGGGTGCCAGTATCTGTAATATGCAGCCTGGGGTCTGGCCAGTGACCTCAGGCCGCCTGGAGACCCCCATTACCTGGTGAATCTGATAGGACCTGTGGAAGTCAGTCTATGCGTCTGTGTAGGCTGACTTCCTGCATACAGTGCAAGACACGTCAGTTTTGAAAAACGAGGCCTAGTCCTTAACGCACTTTTGGGCTGTGTCCTTAAGGGGTTTATACAGTATATTTGTGTGATATGACTATTTGTTTCAGAGGCAGAACATTTCACATTTTCATAATTGCGATTTGTTTACAAATTTCCATCAAATTTTCTAATTTTTTTCCCTAAGTATAAAAATATTGATCAGTGTTTACCGCTAACATGTAGTACAATGTGTCACGAGAAAACAAAATCAAAATCACTTGTGTAAGTTAAAGCATCACAAAGTTATTTCCACATAAAGTGACACATGTCAGATTTAAAAAATGAGGCCTGGTCATGAAGGTACTTTTAAGGGTCCATGACTAGGCATGGCAGATTACCGGGGGGGGGGGGGGGGGGACACCCCCCCTCCCAATCCCCTTAATGCAGGCCACTAGTTACTGCCTTATACTCCCCACTGAAATTCTACTACCCACCCCAACACTACCTTTTCCCCCAACCCCTTGACCTGTGATCGATCAATACCACCCCCGCAGCCCCCCACCCCAATAAACACACCACAACTCAGGGATGGATATAATCGGCCACAGCAGCCGTGTTTATTAACAAACTACACAAACAAATAAATAACATTTTCAAGTAAACAACCAATGGGTAAGAGTCCTTGGAGTTACGAAGATTAAACAACATGAATGACCTGGCGCTACCATGAGCATATAAAACTGTAGCTATGTATATATATAAGTATATATATATATATACTTACCGCCAGCCGCTACCACCGGCTCAGCGGCACCAAGAGTAAAGATGACACGTACTTCACGCACCAGCTCACAGGGCTAAGACCCTGTAACCGTTCACCGAGCGCCAGGCCATCCAACAACTGACCATAACACTGACTATATAAGGTGGAGCCTAATACTGACTCCACCCTTTGTTAGGAATTTACCCCCCAAACTCCCCAGGACTCCACCCGCCAAAGCGAACACGCCTTAAACACCTTAAGCGTGAGAGACCCGCCACACTTCCAGGGCCCTCTCAATTCCTTCCTGGATACCCAACGCCCAAATATCAATTCCCACCGCGTTCAGGTGAACCCCATCCCGCAACCAAAATTCGCCCTCCCCTGACTCAAGCTCAGTATGCCGCACACAAACCCCCCCATTCCTAGACACAAACGCGGAAACCGCCCGATTTACTTTTATGCGAGCCTTGTTAAGGCGGTCAACAGACCGCGCCGCCCGCCATACTTTCCTAGGGACTATGTCAGACCAGACAACAACAAGACCAGGGAACAAAGTCCACAATCGCAGCAAATCGTATTTGATATCCCTAATGAGGTCTCTAAAGGGGCGAATCCCCATGTCATTACCGCCGACGTGGAACACGATGATATCAGGGGACCGGTCCAACCTGGCATACCGGTGGATCTCAGGCAACACTCTCTTCCACAACATACCACGTACACCGATCCATCTCACCACAGCGACGTCCCTGGAGAAGCCCAACTGACGCCCATTCGGTCTCACATCCGCCCTCTCAGCACCACAAAACACGAACGAATGTCCAAAGATCCACACCAGCCGACCCGAAACACCTGTGAGGAAATAAACAGAAAAAACAAAAAGGGGGGGGGGGGGTGTTGTAACCGTAAGGGGGGGGGGGGGGGGAGGGAGGCATAAGCAGACAAACATTACACCTGAACCAAGTGTGGGCGTACGTACGACCTATAACGATCAGACCGCCATCTGCCGATACGCTGAACCATCTCCGGGCTCAAACCCCAGCCAACCGCCTCCGTAGCCGCGCCTATGTGGAAGGAGTGCGGGGCGTATTGTGAACTATCAATCCCCAACAAATCCAGGCACCCCCTAAACACTGCAGTAAACTGATATCGCGACACAAAAGAACCATCTAAATGACGAAACAAAGGGCCGTAGACACCGTCGGGTAAGACGGCAGAGAACGCCCGCCAACACCGAATAGGACACATATCCGAACCACAGACCGACCCTAGATGCACCAGCCTACCCACCCCCAACTGGTCCGTCTTAGACCGACGGAGGTTGACTACCAATTGCCCATCAACCAACTCGACATCCCCACAACACAACCCGCCTGGCCTACTGCAAGACGGAGAGACAATTTCGCCTACCCGAAAGGCACCAAAAAACGCTAAGGAAAACGCAAAGCGAAACAGCACGCTCTCATAGGAAGAACTACAATATTCCACCAGCTGAACCCCAATACGCCCCAACAACGAAAAGGTAACAGGGCGCCTAGTATCAATGCTAACCTTGCCTCTACGAAAACCCTTCAAAACCCGACGCACGAGAAAATGTTTGGTCACATCCCCACAACCCCTAACTTTCAAACCAAACGAAATAGCAGCTACAAAGCCATTAACCTTAGCTACCGACCACCCCTCCGCCTCCCACTGACTCAAAAGTAACAACAACACCCCGACCCTATCCAAATCACCACGAACCGGCCCAAGCTCCCTCGAGCGTTGCTCCCATATCCCCCATGCTGACGAATACTTAGCCCAAGTGCTCGGGGCCAACGATGCACGGATCAATCGCCCTGCTTCTCGGAGACCAGCTCCCACAAGTCCGGAGGACACGGGATCCCCTCCGGCTCCGACCCAGGCGCCAAAGTTCGGAACCTCTCCCACTGGAAACGAGATAAAGCATCGGCAATGTCATTCTGAACACCCGGTACATGCACCGCCACAACCCACGCATTCAAGCATAAGCAGCGAAGCACCAATCGCTGTAGCAGCCTAATAACAGGAGGGGAGGAACCAGAGGTGTTGTTAATGGCCGACACCACTGACATGTTATCGCAATGGAACCTAACCTTCCTATCCTGAAACGCAGCGCCCCAGATAGACACCGCGACGACAATGGGGAAAAGTTCCAACAATGTCAAGTTCCTAGTCAGACCTAACTCCCGCCAAGCTCGCGGCCAAGGGGCGGCACACCACTGCCCCCCGTAAAAAGCCCCGAAACCTTGTCCACCCGCAGCATCTGTAAAAAGCTGTTAAATATTATATATTTACAATATTCTCTAGTAGACATGGGGTTAACACTCTACTGACATCATAATCTTATATTCTTGGAACATGGGTGCGGTTAGTGTACACTATTTTAGAAATCTCCTTACATAGCTACAAGATGGAAGGTAACACCCACTCTCATGAATATAAATGAGTAAGAAATACACATGTCTGGGTCTGTCTTTGGGAAGACCAGGGGAAGACCAGGAGGTCTGTCTTTGGGAACAACAGGGTGGGTGGTCCAGGCAGATGGACATCCATGGACGTCGTAACCAGCCCAAGTCCACCAACCAGATGACAAGCATGAACCAAGCTGTAACTACAAGATATCTAGATGATTTAACTTCTCTGAAGATGTAAGCTATTGACAATTGACTGATATTTGTGTTATTTGGACATTTTCCCTGTTCCTGTGTTTTCCTTCAAGATATTAATAAACCTCTACACTGATTTATAACAAGATGACTTCTTCCTATCGTGGACAAGGCCAGGTCCGGATATTTAACAGTGGACACAAGTCTCACCGGCAAATACAAGATATTTAACAGTGGCGAGCCAGCACGGTCGTTTTTTTTTCCTGTTTTTCTCGTTCCGTTCACTTGCAATTAAGGGGGATGAGAGGAGTATTTTGCAAGTTGTATGAATTGCAAGATTCAGGAAGACTTCGAAAAAGAACTTATATTGGTGAGATACAGATGACTGTTGTACGTGTTATATGATACGGAAGCCTGTGTGAGGAAAGCCTGTGAGGAAATACAGAAGGACCACAAGTGCCAGACGTACTGAGACGTTCTGATGACAGGGACCAACTGTTCCAAGGACAAGCTAAAAGTGAAGCTTTCTACAGTGGTGAGTAAAGATTTTACTTTTAAAGTATGGAAAAATTAGAGTCATTGTCTAAGAAATGTAACGTTGAGTTTAAAATTGTGCCTAGTGACAGTTTAGCGAGTATATGGCAAGATTTGTATACACAATGTGAACAGGCAAATTCTAAGATTGAAAATAGAATTTGTTCTACAAAAGAGAAGCAGGTATTTAGGAATATAGCTTGTTTGGTAAAGATTTTTAATGACATGGTAACAGAAAAGAAATTAAGTAATAGTATGCATAAATCTGTTCAGACAGATAATGAGAAATCTCAACATGTTGACAAAGAGCACCATGTGGCAGTAATGGCCATAGATGGTGAGGAACAAATGATACAAGAAACTAAATTGAAATTAAAATCTCAGGAATATTTGATGAATCTGAGTAAAGCCATTCCCACATATGGTGTAAAGATCCATGTGTGTAGGAACTCAGAAATTTTTGAAAGCCATGCAGAGAAATTTGATCTAAATATTGAACAGAGAAATAAACTGTTTAAATTATGGCTTCCTATTGATTTTACAGAACGTTTGTCTGCAAAAATGTCTTATGATAATGAGTCAAATGAATGGTTAAAAGACAGTGATGTGGAGAGATTAAGGAAACTAATCTGGTGCACTAGAGGTGACAGCGTGCCAACACCTGACATACTGAATGAGATAAAGATTGGCAGAAAAGAATGTACATATGCATTCATGTCTAAATTTGAAAGGACATACAAAACTGTCATTCAAAAGGTGAACTCTTCATCTATGGTGAAAAGTTTTGTTAAAAAGTTCAAATTCTTGGATGCAGTCACCCTTGCCAGTGCCTCAGATAAGACGACTTTATTTGAAGCTGCTAGTTTATTGGACATGGCCAGAAGGCATCAGAAACATATGTCAAATGTAAACCGAGTATGTCCAAAGCAAAAAGCAAAGCCTATTAAGAGACATCTGTCAAATCATGTTAAAGTGTCCCCTATTTATAGGAGGGAAAGTGACAAAATCTATGAGAAACGTAGGAAATTACATGTTGCATATAAACCATATGCCATGCAAGAAAATCCACAAATTGAAATTCCATTATTAACTGAAATTAAAGAATTGCAGCCAGCCAAATCTATTGAGTATCTGCAAAAGAATGTATCTGGGAATGTACCAGTTGTCTCCAAAATGTCAGATCTTCCCAGTAACCAAGAGGAATTTGAGCTACCTAATATTTTTAGGAAAAGGGCAAGCTTGGCATTCTCTAATGACCTGGTGGAGTTATTGTGGGATGTGATTGACAGGAAGGTCAGGGGTCGAGTTTAAAAGTATCTCTGAAGGAATGACTGTCTATTGAGTATTTACTTATGTACTATCTGGCTATGTAAAGAGAAATCCCTTTTACATGAGGAGAAGTCCAATGATCAGGTATAACCCACATGATTATGTGATAATGTTTGTAAAATAATCCTAATTATGCTATTGTGAATAATACTATGGATCATATTATTATATATATACACACACATATAGGAGGAGAGCCTGATGTGTGGTGACAGATTTTTGTCATAGTCCACTCTCTGGATGCAGAGAGAGGAGGAACATGTTATGTACATTATATGAATATGATCAAATAGTACTAGGGATCCATAAAGTTATTAAATTTTCCATTGGTTAAAATCATTATTGTATTAATTTGGTTTTTGCTAAAGTTTATCTATTTTTTCTCATCAGATATAGATATATGGAAAAATGGATCAGTTCAATCAGTGATGTCCATTCATTCATCATTCTTTCCTTATAGCCAAAAGAATACATGGAGTGTCTAACTATTAATGAGTAAACTAATTTCACATGGTGTGACTAATAACAATGCATGATAAAGTGATAGAAGTTCTAACTTACCTTAAGCATGTTTGTCAATAGTTTCATGTAAAGTCCATGTTTTTAGGATTTTCAAGTTATAATCCATTTTGTTTAAAGGCATGCAACTAGGCATGGAGTTCTTACAGTGAATCAATGTCCGTTCATGTGGTCAGTTGATTGACAGCAACACATTGTGACCTGTGACCCTGATGGGCTGGTCAGTATAAGTGTTATGTGTGTTATGTGTCCACTGGTGTATACAACAGATCTGTGACATCACAAATAGGCCTAAGAAAATCAGGATGCATCCAACAAGGAAAAAAGGAAAATATATCCAACAAAGAGACGTCTATTTTCTTTCTATTTTCTATTTCTTTCTATTTTCTATTTCTATTTTCTTTTTCTATTTCTTTCTATTTTTTATCTTATGTGATACTCTATATTAAACTGGGAAATTAGCAAATATATTTGAAATCCATTGAAAGGAACCTCATATGTTTATACCTACAGGAAAACCAAGTGTTTAAGTCACATGAGCTGAGGAAAGGTGACAGATGCAGTAGGGTGAAGGTTATTTTAGTTTGTGAACATTTTGTAGCAAAAGAAGAAGCTTTTGACTAAGATATAGATAGCTCTTCAATATATTTGTTCAAACCTGACAAATAAAGGCTTATTGGGGTAATTGGATCATGGGATAATAAATATATTAGTTATGGCAGAAAATCTAGTTAGTTATAGCCAGTATTGATTTATTGTATTATTGTTTTATTGATTATGTATTCTTACATGTACACACACACTTGCATACACTTACACACATCAACATCTACAAACATTGGGAAAACAAACATTGGGAAAACAAACATTGGGAAAACATAAGTGTCTTATATGCAAATAAGATAAGCTAATCATCTTCATGAAAGGAGAAGCATAATATCATCAAAGGATATGGGATATCAAGAGAGATAGTCTCTGGTTTATTCTTCAAACTTCTGATTATAGGATGTGACATATTTTGAAAAGTTTATGTTTATATACTTATTTCATATATATGGTATTCACATACAGCCAGTACACAAGAATATATACAGTTAAGTTAAAGACAGTCAAGTATGTTAAGTCTTGTCTCTATTCTTGGTATTGGAGGTATCTGAAAGGTTAAAAAAGGATTCAGCAAAGAAGAAAGAAGATATAATCTAATTGAATGAATATTGTCGTATGGTATATCTTGAGAGTTCAAACAGATATTTCACTCTCAAAAGGGGGAAATGTTAAATATTATATATTTACAATATTCTCTAGTAGACATGGGGTTAACACTCTACTGACATCATAATCTTATATTCTTGGAACATGGGTGCGGTTAGTGTACACTATTTTAGAAATCTCCTTACATAGCTACAAGATGGAAGGTAACACCCACTCTCATGAATATAAATGAGTAAGAAATACACATGTCTGGGTCTGTCTTTGGGAAGACCAGGGGAAGACCAGGAGGTCTGTCTTTGGGAACACCAGGGTGGGTGGTCCAGGCAGATGGACATCCATGGACGTCGTAACCAGCCCAAGTCCACCAACCAGATGACAAGCATGAACCAAGCTGTAACTACAAGATATCCAGATGATTTAACTTCTCTGAAGATGTAAGCTATTGACAATTGACTGATATTTGTGTTATTTGGACATTTTCCCTGTTCCTGTGTTTTCCTTCAAGATATTAATAAACCTCTACACTGATTTATAACAAGATGACTTCTTCCTATCGTGGACAAGGCCAGGTCCGGATATTTAACAGTGGACACAAGTCTCACCGGCAAATACAAGATATTTAACAAAAGCTCACAGTCAAAAACATCCACCACGGGGGACTGCATCAAGGAACGACCATTATACTGATCCAAAAACGAATCCCACACCAACAAGTCATCCCGCTGTGCCCTACCCAATCTAACAAAATGGCGAGGATTAGACACCCCTTTAGTCGCGGCCGCCAGCCGGCGGCTAAAGACCCTGCCCATAGGCATGATGCGGCAGGCAAAATTTAATTTGCCCAACAATGACTGCAGATCGCGAAGCATAAGTTTGCGATGACGACACGCCTGTCGTACAACCTGCCTCAGGTCCGCAAGCTTATCGGCAGGCAACCTAAACTCCATCGCCACAGTGTCTAACTCAATACCCAGGAAGCTCAAACTAGTGCGAGGGCCTTCCGTCTTGTCCGGGGCCAAAGGCACCCCGAACTTATCCGCAACCCACTTCGTGGTAGCCAGCAAAGCCGCACACGCATCGGTGCTTGCCGGGCCAACACACAAGAAGTCATCGAGGTAATGAATCACGGATTCAATCCCCGACACCTCCTTAATCACAAACTTCAAAAAAGTGCTAAAGGCCTCAAAGTACGCGCAGGAGATTGAGCAACCCATGGGGAGGCACCTATCAACATAAAACCCGCCCTCCCAAAAACAGCCCAACAAACGAACGCTCTCAGGGTGCACAGGCAAGAGCCGGAACGCTGCCTCCACGTCAGTTTTGGCCAACAGCGCCCCGGGTCCACACCGCCGAACCCAATGAACAGCCGCATCAAAGGACGTGTACACCACCGAACAAAGTTCGGGAGCAATCCCATCATTGACCGACGCCCCTTTGGGATAAGACAGATGGTGTATCAGCCGAAACTGGTTCGGCTCCTTCTTAGGCACCACACCCAACGGCGACACGATCAAGTCGTCCATAGGGGGGCAATCAAAAGGGCCCGACATCCTACCTAGCGCAACCTCTTTTTGTAACTTTTTGGACACAACCTCCCTATGTTCCAGTGCCGACCGAAGATTTTTAGTGGAAAAAGGGACCACATGGGGAGGGGGGGGGGATACGAAAACCATCCCTAAAACCCTCTAACAAAAAACGCGCCCTATCACCATCAGGATGCCTACTTAGATACGGAAGCATTGCTTCCAGTCTCACTGGAGTCAGCCCCTTGCCCACCGCCGGACAAGGCTTTTCCCTTCTGCTTGCGCAGGCAACGGGAAGCACCGTGAGACGACCCTCCGCAGAAAGAACAGGAATGCTTGAACTTACAGGTAAGTCCGAACTTACACCGCCCTTCATTAAATTGCCAGCATAACCCGAATTTCTGCTGAGGCTGGTCCCCAGATCCCGACGCACCAAAACTGTTTCCACTGTGGCCGGTTCCACCGGCCGACCCTGGAAAGGAGTGACCAAACTTGGACTGCCCCATCACCCGCAACCACAAACCAATGTCTTTTTGGTCCCATCTAATGCTAGGCCGAACTGCTTTCCGCTGGCGGAACTGCTCGTCGTAACGGAGCCAAGCCTGCCCGCCATACACTCTATAGGCCTCACTAATGGAATCCACGTAGCAAAAAAGGGCAGAACAGTTGTCAGGCGCCTTCTCGCCGACAACACTGGCCAGGATATAAAATGCCTGGACCCAATTGCTAAAAGTCTGAGGAATCAGGCGCCACCGACGCTTCTCTTCCTCCTCCTTTTTGCTGTCCTCTTTTTTGCTCTTATCCAAATTAAATTTCGCTAAAGGAAGCAAAGAAAAGATTTCGACGTATTCGTCCTTCCAAATCCTTTCCCTAACTTCCTTTTTAAGGTGTGCACCCAAAGGCCCTTCAAAACACACATACACCGCACCGTGAGCCCTATCGTCTAACCGCACCGAATCTACCCTCTCCTTCTCCGTTTGCACTGACACGGTAACCCCCTGCTGACTCGCTACAGCCCCAGCCACCGCTACTGGCCCTGACTCACCGGAGGGGACCCATGCCATCACCGGGGAACCCACAACACCCGTCCCTGGGGAACCCGAAACACCCACCACGGAGGAACCGCAGACACCCACCCCCGGGGAACCGGAAACACTCTGTTCGCAACGCGCCAATAAATCCCTGACACTCCCCAAAAGCTCCCTAATCTCACTACTACCAGAACCACCCGTGAGTAAACCGGAACCCTCACCACTAACCCCTTGGGACATAAGAATGGGGGGAAACGGACATGACAAAGAAGGGTACTCACCAGACTGCGCAGGTGCTGTGTGCCCACCAGTCGCTGCTCCGGCATCCTGATGACCCGAATCACTGAAGAGGAGAAGGCTTGCTTCTGAAGAAGGCTGGGAATCCTCACGCCGGCAGCTGCAGCATGAACGACACGACTGGGACTGTAGATTTGCACCTGCGTGATGCCCCACCGGAACCGAATGCACTTCTGACCTGAGCTGCACAGATGTGGTGGCCGGGCCGGCACTCTGCCGACCACCGCCGAAGTTGCTGATCGCCTGCCACCCGGCATCTTGGGAAGACGATCCAGGAAGCACAGGTCCACCTCCCGCCGGAACATCACAGGAAGGGACCGCAGAGGAAAGTTGTGAAGACGTCTGCAGACTGGGGGCGGGCGTCATGACAACAGGGCCTGTGTCAGTGACTCTCGCCTCCGTGCAGGCCAAGAGGCTAGACGGATTCCTCCCAGGCCTGGACCTGCGCCCCTGTGCATTGGAGCGAGGAGCCCGGCCTGGAGGGGCCCTGGAGGGACTCCTGCGCCTCCTAGCCTGCGGTGACCTGGAGTCCGGGCTCAATCTAGCCGGCGGGCGGGTCCTACGCGCCGGCCTCCCCAACGGCTCAGCAGGAGGGGGAGGAGGAGGTGCTGAAGGGGGGTGATCGGCCGCAGGCCGCAATATGCCGGCAACCTGCTCCTGAAGCCAGGCCTCACCTCTGACGTCGGCAGCAGCGCTGAGCTGCTCCAAGATGCGGGCTATGGAGGCCATGGCTGTGTCTGACGCGGTCCAGGCAGGAGCTGACGGAGGTGGGGGCAGACAACCTGTCTCCTTGCCGCGCGGCCCACGAGTGAGAACATCCCGGGACGCGCGGCCTAATCAAAACTGGCTCCGCTAAGCCCCGCCCCCCGCCGCTTCGCGCCAAACGCTGCCATTGGCTCCCCCCCCCCCTGCTGCCCGCCCCTGTCATGTTCCCTCCGCAGGACGAGCCTGCTACGCTCGTTCTTTCACATGGAGTTTTTTGGTGAGGAATTTGGTCCTGAATCCGTGTCAGAATCCATGTGTAAAAAAGAGTTCTATGGGTTCCGCTAGCTTTTTTTTCCGCTATTGGATTTTTTCTGCTAGTGGAAAAAAGCTTACTTCAGGCGAATTCTGCCTGCGCAAACCAACGCAGTCAATGGGAGGTGGAAAATCCACGTGGAACAGGCAAAAACCACATGGAAAAACTGCTAGCGTTTTTTTAATGGTCCGTACACTGTGCTGGAAGAAAAAACATTTCCTAATTCCTGAAGCGGATTTTTTCCTCGCCAAAAAACTCAGTGTAAATGGACCCTTAGGGCTAGTTCACACAGGGTTGCTAGTTCATCCCGTTGCGGCTTTCTGCTCCAGATTAGGCCCAAATGAATGGGCCTAGTCCGGAGGATAGTGTCGCAAAGTGGACGCCGCGGGAATTCACCTGCAGAAAGGGCAGCTTGCTACTTTTTTCCACTAGTGGAAGTAAATAACCGGGAGATGGCAGGATTTTGACATGGATTCCGCATCAAAATCCTGACCATTTTGCCCCATGTGAACTAGCCCATAGGCTTGGTCTTGAAGAGGTTAAGCAGTTTTTGAAGGAAAAACCAGGAGTCTGCTGAAAAAAGGAAATAACATCTGTCCTTTAAAGGTCGTCACCCTTTATGTTCTGGTTTTAGATTAAGAACCTGCATCATCACATCCTGACCATGTGTCTCTATTACCTCAGGCCATGCTTTTGTTATGCTAGGGTTCACACTTGCATTTGGGTGTCCATCGCATGACGTTTTGAAAGACGAGAAACCTGTCCGCTTAAAAAGCAGTTAAACTGATGGCGGTGAAGAGAAAATTCCTCCTTGCAGGACTTTATTCTCCGACGATTTTAAGCGGAATCTGTGGCAAGGTCTCGTACAGAGATCCAATGTAGATGTGAACTTGGCCTTACATGCTTTGGTTCTGGTTTGGGCTGTTTGCTCCCATATACAGCTGCACGCCTACACATCTGCCTTTTTATACATTTGCAGGTTACATTTTTTCAGTTGAAGCCCCCTTACAGAACATCATGGGACCCAAATGGCACCTTCACTAGCCAGATCTGAAGAGCAATATGGTGGAGAAGGACTTGTAATGATGGTACCTTCATTTGGAGAAAAAATGTGACTGAAAGACCTGTATTGACCAAGTGGAGTTCCTTTGTACAGAGGAGAAGACGCAGGAGACTGGATGGATTCAGGGTTTTCTTTTTCTATAGGGAGTGAGCTGGAAGCCAAGGAAAGAGCTGGGAATTATAGTGACCTCTTTATACCCCCTACATAGATGGCTCATAATAACAGCCTGGATATGCTTTTCTGCCTTTTATCACATTTGTGATATTCTGCAGTATCTGAGGTATGTATAAGGCTGTGTTCACATCTGTGGTAGTGATTTCTGTTGTTCTGCATAATCATAGGAGCAGAGCAACAAAAATCTGCCTCTGACACTTCCCATTAACTACAATGTTATCTGATAGGTTTATATCAGACAAGTGGCATTTTACCAAAGCAGATGTAAATAAAGACTTTTTAGATCTTGAACCAGCTGAGGTGTGGAATAAGAGGTCAGTGTTATCAAAAATGCATATTGTGATGTTCTGCAGCAGCTGTGGTGTTCTGCAGGGAGTCTTAGGAGCCCCCATTTACATGATATTTAGGCCCTCAGTAATAATAGTAATAATACATTTATTATCTATACTGTGAAAAGATGATATTTTGTGGAAACACAGCCTATAAAATAAGAGCCCCCCTCCCCCCACACCATTCTTAATTGCAATATTATATAATGACATCATCTTTGTAGTTCTATTATAAGAGGAAATTCAAGAAAGACCAAATTATTTATTTATTTATTTATTTTTTTTATATTTCATTTTTTTTGTGACAGTTGTTGCCTCTGACAGTAATCCGTTATACTGGGTCTTTTCCCATAAGTCCTTGACCTTTCTTTTTCCTGCAGAACATGTAGATGCTGAAATAAAGAAAAATGAATATTAGTTATTTGATATCTGCTACGTACGAGTGAGCTGTGAATTCTTATATACTGCACATGGGTGTAATGTGTGGAGATGTCCCTCGGGTATGATATCGCTCACATAGGACTTCTGATCCCTACAGTATCTTATAACTATTACCTACCGTATGCCAGCAAGTAACAGGATGGTGATGGCGATGGCACCGGCCACAGCTATTATTATAGGGAGGACCTTATTGTTTTCTCCTAGGACCTCAATGTGTGGCCACGCAGGCTGTGTGATGTCAAGCACGTCAGGGAGTGTAGGGCGAGCCTGGTATTTTTTTGTCGCCCTTTTGGATCCGCTGATAACTAAATAAAAAAGAAATGTATTTTATAGCACAAATAAAGGCATTTTAGGTGGCATAACAATAATTATCAGCAGCAGCAGCAGCATTATACAGATGTAATATATTGGAATATCAGACTCATATCTTCTTGTCATAGATGATAAATTCATAGAACTATATTTTTAAATCAAATTTGATAGAATCTGGTCTTGAGCTTCTGATGCTGATGATAAACTCACCCCAAAAAGTGAAAGTTTATTGGGGGTGATAGTGTGTACTTACCTGTCACATGGTAAACTATGCTGCTGACTGGCACCCCGGAGAACAGGCTGGTTGTACAGGAGTAGCGGCCGGAGTCCTGCAACTGTATCCCTTTGATTTCTAGATAGGGATCCTCAGTGACTTTTTGTTCAATATGGCCGTGCTGAAAAGAAAATATGAACAATTGTTAGATCCTCAAATGTCTCATTTCTTTATAATCAGGTTATTTCTATCACTGATACTATATTGTATCATTATTCTCTTTATATTGTATTTACCTTCCAGAATGTATTCTTATAAGAGTCCTCCAGCCTGGCATGCCATCCCAAGTTACAGTCCAGGATTAGGTCGTCATCCTCTGTAACTTCTATACTTCTCTCTAGATATAATGAAAAAAGTTATAATTTCAGTCTATTGCACCCTCTGACCTCTGTTACCTACTGTAGTAACCTTTACTATGTAAGTCCTAGTAACTGGCATATAAGACTATCTACTTACCTCCACAGCTTATAGCTTCAGCAATGCAACTTTTTTACCTCCAGCTGTTTTCCCAGCTCAAAGGCACCCCATCACCTTTCCGGTGAGGTAATCCTATCTTACGGATTCCTATCAATCATAGGCCAGACCAAATATTCCTGGCATAATAATGCCAGCCATTGGGGAGTCCAGAGCCTAAAAAGCTCCCCCCCCCCAACCACAGCCACATCCTCCTTGCCCAACTCCGAGGACCCCCCCACCACGGCACACAGTCTTGGGCACCTTAAGACTGTGCGTCCCGCCACACACTAAGGGCCAACTCGATGCCCTCCTGAACCACTAAGTACCACAAATTTGTGCCGATTGCATTTCAATGGACCCCATCCCTGCACCAGAAATTACCCTCCCCTGCCTCTAATTTCCTGTTTCGAATCGCCACATAACTATTGCGCTTGAAAAACCGAGCCACAGCCCTATTCACCTTAATGCGAGCTCTGTTGATGCTGTCAACGCATCTCGCTCCCCTTCACACATGACGGTACACTATGTCCTACCAGACTGTTACTAATCCAGGCGATGTAGCCCATAACCTTAACATATCGAACTAGATGTCCCTCATTAGTTCGCAAAATGGCCTGGTACCCAAGTCGTTTCCCCCAACATGTAGTACTAGTATGTCCGGTTGGCGATCCAACCTGGCAAACCTCTGAAATTCTGGGAGCTCTCCAAACCAGCATAGGCCTCTCTTTCCTAACCACCTCACTACTACCTGCTCCCGTGGAAATCCCAGGACGGACTGCGGCACGCAAGGCCCCCCAAAACACATAGCAGTGTCCCAAAATCGAAATGAGTGTTTGTGCTCCCATTCCTGCAAATAAGAAATGAACAACTCTAAACACCTATCCTTCCATTACCCAATTCACAACCATTCAGACCTGACATATGACCTGAACCTAACTGATTCCCATCTCCCTATTTTCCGAACTATCTCGTCCCCTAACCCCCTCCTAGCTGCCTCTGTTGCTGCCCCAATACGAAACAAGTGTCACCCGAACTTGTCCGGCCTCCTCCCGCATAAATCTAGACATTTTTTGAAAACAGATATGAACTGAAAACATGATAAATAAGACCCATCCTTGTGCCGCAATAAAAGTTGAGCTGCCGCCTGACCTCCCCCACCAAACTGCCACATGCATAACAACGGACACATAAAACAATCAGGAACCGCGAATAACACAACTTTGCATCCTCTCTCCACCTGATCCATTTTTGACCTACGAATCCAAAACTCCACCCTATCCTCGCTCAATAACACGTCCTCTGACACCACCCCCCCAGGTCTATTCTTAGATGGACTCGCTAACTCCCCTATTCACATAGCCCCAAATAATGCCAACGAGAATGCTAGGTGAAACAATACCAGCTCGAAGCTGTCCCTGCATACTCCTTACAATTTTTTGCCCATGTCCTGCAACAGCTGAAGAGACACCGGCTTCCTACTATTGGCTGTTTTCCAGCCCTTCCTCCAACCTTTTAACACCTGCCTCACCGCGAACGCCTTTGTGGCATCCTCCGTTCCCCTAATCCTAAAGCCGAATGCCAATCCCGCTAAGACCCTGTTCACTTTCGATACTGACCAACCTTCCTCTTTACACTGGCCCAACAGTAGAAAAACTAAGACCTCATTATTATCGCCCAAATCTCCAAATAACCGCTTCCACTCCTCCCATTGCCCCCAAGCCGTCGCATAAGCTGCAGATGTCCCTCCAGATAACGATGCCTCCATCAAGCTGTGCGCTGCCCGTAAGGCAGGTCCAAGAGGTCCCTCGGCCAATCGTCTTCAACGATCTCGGCCTCCGGTGCAAGCTGACGAAACCGCTCCCACTGTGAACGAGACAGCGTGTCAGCAATGCCATTCTCCACACCCTGGACATGAACAGCCACTAGCCACACGTTCAAGGATAGACACAGCAGAACTAATTTCTGTAGCAAACAAACCACTGGTGGAGAAGATGCCGACTGCTTGTTAATTGCATGCACGACTACCAAGTTGTCGCAATGCAATTACAACTTCTTATTCCTAAAGCTCTCTCCCCATACCGCCATTGATACCACAATATGAAACCGTTCCAACAGCGCTAGGTTCCTAGTCCAACCCCTCTCCACCCACTCCTTTGTCCATTATCCTACGCACCACATTCCCTGACAATAGACCCCAAATCCCCTGCTTCCTGCTGCGTCAGTGTACAATTCTAGGTCAAAGGCGTTAACCACCTCCTCCAAGATCATGGACTTCCCATTATAGCTTTCCAAAAAGGAATCCCACACCGCTAAATTGTCCCTCAGCTCCTTTCCCAGGCGCACATAGTGGTGGGGTACTTCCACCACAGATGTCACCGCTGCTAGCATTCTACAGAAAACCCTGCCCATCGGCAATATGCGGCACACAAAATTAAGTTTCCCCAACAGTGATTGTAACTCCCTCAAGGTAAGCTTCTTTCTCTTCTTTGCCCCGCGTACCTCCTCCCTCAACTGGCGCAAATAGTCCTCTGGCAACCGAATCTATGCAAATCCCTAAAAATGTCAAACAGGTAGTTGACCCTTCCATTTTTTCACACGCCAAAGGAATCCCAAAAGACCCTGCAACCTTCTCCAATGTGTGCAAGATTAAGGAGCACACCTTGGATCCTATCCTCCCGGGCCAATGCATAGAAAGTCATCCAGGTAATGTATTACTGACGACCACCCAGCTTCCCGCCGCACCACCCATTCCACAAATGTGCTAAATGTCTCGAAATATGCACATGACAACAAACAACCCATCTCAACGCTATTATGATAAGGGCAATAAGGCTCACACCCTTTTAGCCAAGACACCACGTGACTATCATACTTCTTCCACCCCACACGCTGTTCGGGACCCTCAGGGAGTTCTTCACTACCATCCTGATTCCATAGCATCCCTGTTTAAGGACTACTACACAAAGTTGTACAATTTACCTTCTCACTCGAATGCCGACCCGTCCCCGCGAGCTGCTGCACTGCGCACTTATCTGGAAGCCTGTCACCTCCCTAAGCTTTCCCCCTCAGCGCTCGCCACTTTAAATGCCCCTATCACAGCGGACGAGATTGGCTCGACTCTTAAAGAACTCCCTAATGGTAAAGCCCCGGGCCCATACCGTTTTACATACCTCTATTATAAGACTTTCGAGGCGGATTTGATCACTCATATGTGTCGCCTTTTTAATTCTTTTCTGGAAGGTGCCTCCATCCCCCAATCCATGCTCCATTCCCACATTACTTTAGTCCCTAAACCCTGTAAGGACCACCAAGAGTGCTCCAACTATTGTCCCATAGCATTGCTTAACACGGACTTGAAGCTCTTGGCGAATAAGCTTAGCCTTTGGCTCCCTTCTTTGATACACAAGGACCAGGTGGGTTTCATCCCCTGTCGTCAGGGGAAGGAACAACACCAGAAGGACTGTGGATTTAATCGAGTTAGCCAACAGCTCTGCCACCCCTACTATCTTACTGAGCCTTGATGCGGAAAAAGCTTTTGATTGCCTTGATTGGTTGTTTATGCGGGCCCCCCTTAGTAGCTTTGGTTTGTCTGGAGCTTTTCTTACTGCTATCGAGAGGCTGTACTCGTGCCCCTCCATGATAGTAAAACTTCTTAATTCAGTCTCTGTTCCATTTCTTATCCGCAATGGAACTCGTCAGGGTTGCCCCATGTCTCCCCTCATTTTTGCCCTCTGCATCGAACCCCTGGCAGCAGGAATTAGGATTAACCCCGATATTACAGGGGTTCTAGTTAGGGACAAGCCCTTTAAGATTAGTTTATCTGCACACGACGTCCTTCTGACCCTCACTAAACCCCACATTTCCCTTCCCAACCTTCTCCAGTCCCTTAAGTTATATGATGATCTCTCAGGTTACAAGGTTAACCCCACTAAAACTGAGGCCCTCCCTCTTAACATCCCTGAGGCTGATTTGCAACTGTTGCGGTCTAAGTTCGATTTTCAGTGGAGAGAGCGTTCTCTCCGATATTTGGGAATCCAGCTCTCCCCGTCCTACTCTACTCTATATGCGGTTAATTACCCTAGCTTGTTTAACAAATTGCAGGCCGTGCTAGATAAAAGGCGCCCCCTCCATATTTCGCTTTTAGGCCATATCAATGCAGTCAAAATTTCTCTCCTCCCTAAACTCCTTTATTACTTTGAGACGCTTCCAGTTGCTGTCCCTCACTCAGAGTTGCGTTCCCTTCTAAAATCCATTTTTAAATTCATTTGGAACGGCAAGCGTCATCGCATACCTCATTCGGTGATGCTTTCTGGTAAAGAGGAGGGGGGGTTGGCGGTGCCGCATATCCTACATTACTATTGGGCTGCCCATCTGCATTGTTTACCATTTTGGTCAGCCCCAAAGGCCTATACAAAATGGGTTGAGATAGAGAAGCTCTGGCTGGCACCGATCCATCCCAATGCTTTTTTGTGGTCCCGCCTCTCCCTCCTCCCTCCATCTCCCCTATTGGGCCCTATACGTTTTACAAGGACTATCTGGCTAACCTGCTCTAAAATTTTCCACCTGGCCTCCAAGTGTTCATCTATGATTTCCTTCCTGTACAACCTCCTCCTCCTGGAGGGACTTACTTCAGCTATGGTGAAACCCTGGATCAAGCTGGGTCTTTTCCATATCGCTGACCTTTTCAACCCGTTGTCCTTGGAGATCAGACCTTTTGACTATTTTGTAACTAGCTTGCACTTACCAGCTTCTGAATGGCTACACTATCGGCAGATTGTTCATTTTACTCATACCCACTTTGGCTCCCTGAAGGTATCTCGGCCAACATCATTTGAAAGACTGTCGTGCTTGTACATCCACGGCTGGCCTAATTTCTAGTATTTATTGCATCCTCTCGTCCTCTGGGGAGCAGAGCTCTGTTTCTCATGGATACATGGAGAAGTGGTCTAGGGCTTTGCATGGACAGATCTCACCTTCCCAATGGCAAATTATCTGGTCTCGTGCTGCTAAGTCCTCCACCTGTATTACGTTCTGTGATACCCAATACAAGTTGTTGATGCATTGGTATCATACCCCTGCCTTACTTCATTCTCTTAACCCAAGTATTTCCCCTTACTGTTGGCGATCGGGGTAATTAAGTGAGGTAGAATAATTTTCCAACAAAATCCCCAAGTCTTTTTGATTGGCAGTCTTACCCAGTAATTTACTATCAAGTACATAGTCATACATTTTATTACGTTAACCAAAGTGCATTACCTTACAAAGGGGGAACGTTGCAAGTTATTTATTCATAGGAGCAGAGCAACAAAAATCTGCCTCTGACACTTCCCATTAACTACAATGCTATCTGATAGGTTTATATCAGACAAGTGGCATTTTACCAAAGCAGATGTGAACAAAGATTTTTTGGATCTTGAACCAGCTGAGGTGTGGAATATGAGGTCAGAGTTATCAAAAATGCATATTGTGATGTTCTGCAGCAGCTGAGGTGTTCTGCAGGGAGTCAGGAGCCCCCATTTACATGATATTTAGGCCCTCAGTAATAATAGTAATAATACATTTATCTATACTGTGAAAAGATGATATTTTGTGGAAACACAGCCTATAAAATAAGAGACCCCCTCCCCCCACACCATTCTTAATTGCAATATTATATAATGACATCATCTCTGTAGTTCTATTATAAGAGGAAATTCAAGAAAGACCAAAGACAAAATATATATATATTTTTTTTATATATTTCTTTTTTTTTTTTGTGACAGTTGTTGCCTCTGACAGTAATCCGTTATACTGGGTCTTTTCCCATAAGTCCTTGACCTTTCTTTTTCCTGCAGAACATGTAGATGCTGAAATAAAGAAAAATGAATATTAGTTATTTGATATCTGCTACGTACGAGTGAGTTGTGAATTCTTATATACTGCACATGGGTGTAATGTGTGGAGATGTCCCTCAGGTATGATATCGCTCACATAGGACTTCTGATCCCTACAGTATCTTATAACTATTACCTACCGTATGCCAGCAAGTAACAGGATGGTGATGGCGATGGCACCGGCCACAGCTATTATTATAGGGAGGACCTTGTTGTTTTCTCCTAGGACCTCAATGTGTGGCCACGCAGGCTGTGTGATGTCAAGCACGTCAGGGAGTGTAGGGCGAGCCTGGTATTTTTTTGTCGCCCTTTTGGATCCGCTGATAACTAAATAAAAAAGAAATGTATTTTATAGCACAAATAAAGGCATTTTAGGTGGCATAACAATAATTATCAGCAGCAGCATTATACAGATGTAATATATTGGAATATCAGACTCATATCTTCTTGTCATAGATGATAAATTCATAGAACTATATTTTTAAATCAAATTTGATAGAATCTGGTCTTGAGCTTCTGATGCTGATGATAAACTCACCCCCAAAACTGAAAATTTATTGGGGGTGATAGTGTGTACTTACCTGTCACATGGTAAACTATGCTGCTGACTGGCACCCCGGAGAACAGGCTGGTTGTACAGGAGTAGCGGCCGGAGTCCTGCATCTGTATCCCTTTGATTTCTAGATAGGGATCCTCAGTGACTTTTTGTTCAATATGGCCGTGCTGAAAAGAAAATATGAACAATTGTTAGATCCTCAAATGTCTCATTTCTTTATAATCAGGTTATTTCTATCACTGATACTATATTGTATCATTATTCTCTTTATATTGTATTTACCTTCCAGAATGTATTCTTATAAGAGTCCTCCAGCCTGGCATGCCATCCCAAGTTACAGTCCAGGATTAGGTCGTCATCCTCTGTAACTTCTATACTTCTCTCTAGATATAATGAAAAAAGTTATAATTTCAGTCTATTGCACCCTCTGACCTCTGTTACCTACTGTAGTAACCTTTACTATGTAAGTCCTAGTAACTGGCATATAAGACTATCTACTTACCTCCACAGCTTATAGCTTCAGCAATGCAACTTTTTTACCTCCAGCTGTTTTCCCAGCTCAAAGGCACCCCATCACCTTTCCGGTGAGGTAATCCTATCTTACGGATTCCTATCAATCATAGGCCAGACCAAATATTCCTGGCATAATAATGCCAGCCATTGGGGAGTCCAGAGCCTAAAAAGCTCCCCCCCCCCAACCACAGCCACATCCTCCTTGCCCAACTCCGAGGACCCCCCCACCACGGCACACAGTCTTGGGCACCTTAAGACTGTGCGTCCCGCCACACACTAAGGGCCAACTCGATGCCCTCCTGAACCACTAAGTACCACAAATTTGTGCCGATTGCATTTCAATGGACCCCATCCCTGCGCCAGAAATTACCCTCCCCTGCCTCTAATTTCCTGTTTCGAATCGCCACATAACTATTGCGCTTGAAAAACCGAGCCACAGCCCTATTCACCTTAATGCGAGCTCTGTTGATGCTGTCAACGCATCTCGCTCCCCTTCACACATGACGGTACACTATGTCCTACCAGACTGTTACTAATCCAGGCGATGTAGCCCATAACCTTAACATATCGAACTAGATGTCCCTCATTAGTTCGCAAAATGGCCTGGTACCCAAGTCGTTTCCCCCAACATGTAGTACTAGTATGTCCGGTTGGCGATCCAACCTGGCAAACCTCTGAAATTCTGGGAGCTCTCCAAACCAGCATAGGCCTCTCTTTCCTAACCACCTCACTACTACCTGCTCCCGTGGAAATCCCAGGGCGGACTGCGGCACGCAAGGCCCCCCAAAACACATAGCAGTGTCCCAAAATCGAAATGAGTGTTTGTGCTCCCATTCCTGCAAATAAGAAATGAACAACTCTAAACACCTATCCTTCCATTACCCAATTCACAACCATTCAGACCTGACATATGACCTGAACCTAACTGATTCCCATCTCCCTATTTTCCGAACTATCTCGTCCCCTAACCCCCTCCTAGCTGCCTCTGTTGCTGCCCCAATACGAAACAAGTGTCACCCGAACTTGTCCGGCCTCCTCCCGCATAAATCTAGACATTTTTTGAAAACAGATATGAACTGAAAACATGATAAATAAGACCCATCCTTGTGCCGCAATAAAAGTTGAGCTGCCGCCTGACCTCCCCCACCAAACTGCCACATGCATAACAACGGACACATAAAACAATCAGGAACCGCGAATAACACAACTTTGCATCCTCTCTCCACCTGATCCATTTTTGACCTACGAATCCAAAACTCCACCCTATCCTCGCTCAATAACACGTCCTCTGACACCACCCCCCCAGGTCTATTCTTAGATGGACTCGCTAACTCCCCTATTCACATAGCCCCAAATAATGCCAACGAGAATGCTAGGTGAAACAATACCAGCTCGAAGCTGTCCCTGCATACTCCTTACAATTTTTTGCCCATGTCCTGCAACAGCTGAAGAGACACCGGCTTCCTACTATCGGCTGTTTTCCAGCCCTTCCTCCAACCTTTTAACACCTGCCTCACCGCGAACGCCTTTGTGGCATCCTCCGTTCCCCTAATCCTAAAGCCGAATGCCAATCCCGCTAAGACCCTGTTCACTTTCGATACTGACCAACCTTCCTCTTTACACTGGCCCAACAGTAGAAAAACTAAGACCTCATTATTATCGCCCAAATCTCCAAATAACCGCTTCCACTCCTCCCATTGCCCCCAAGCCGTCGCATAAGCTGCAGATGTCCCTCCAGATAACGATGCCTCCATCAAGCTGTGCGCTGCCCGTAAGGCAGGTCCAAGAGGTCCCTCGGCCAATCGTCTTCAACGATCTCGGCCTCCGGTGCAAGCTGACGAAACCGCTCCCACTGTGAACGAGACAGCGTGTCAGCAATGCCATTCTCCACACCCTGGACATGAACAGCCACTAGCCACACGTTCAAGGATAGACACAGCAGAACTAATTTCTGTAGCAAACAAACCACTGGTGGAGAAGATGCCGACTGCTTGTTAATTGCATGCACGACTACCAAGTTGTCGCAATGCAATTACAACTTCTTATTCCTAAAGCTCTCTCCCCATACCGCCATTGATACCACAATATGAAACCGTTCCAACAGCGCTAGGTTCCTAGTCCAACCCCTCTCCACCCACTCCTTTGTCCATTATCCTACGCACCACATTCCCTGACAATAGACCCCAAATCCCCTGCTTCCTACTGCGTCAGTGTACAATTCTAGGTCAAAGGCGTTAACCACCTCCTCCAAGATCATGGACTTCCCATTATAGCTTTCCAAAAAGGAATCCCACACCGCTAAATTGTCCCTCAGCTCCTTTCCCAGGCGCACATAGTGGTGGGGTACTTCCACCACAGATGTCACCGCTGCTAGCATTCTACAGAAAACCCTGCCCATCGGCAATATGCGGCACACAAAATTAAGTTTCCCCAACAGTGATTGTAACTCCCTCAAGGTAAGCTTCTTTCTCTTCTTTGCCCCGCGTACCTCCTCCCTCAACTGGCGCAAATAGTCCTCTGGCAACCGAATCTATGCAAATCCCTAAAAATGTCAAACAGGTAGTTGACCCTTCCATTTTTTCACACGCCAAAGGAATCCCAAAAGACCCTGCAACCTTCTCCAATGTGTGCAAGATTAAGGAGCACACCTTGGATCCTATCCTCCCGGGCCAATGCATAGAAAGTCATCCAGGTAATGTATTACTGACGACCACCCAGCTTCCCGCCGCACCACCCATTCCACAAATGTGCTAAATGTCTCGAAATATGCACATGACAACAAACAACCCATCTCAACGCTATTATGATAAGGGCAATAAGGCTCACACCCTTTTAGCCAAGACACCACGTGACTATCATACTTCTTCCACCCCACACGCTGTTCGGGACCCTCAGGGAGTTCTTCACTACCATCCTGATTCCATAGCATCCCTGTTTAAGGACTACTACACAAAGTTGTACAATTTACCTTCTCACTCGAATGCCGACCCGTCCCCGCGAGCTGCTGCACTGCGCACTTATCTGGAAGCCTGTCACCTCCCTAAGCTTTCCCCCTCAGCGCTCGCCACTTTAAATGCCCCTATCACAGCGGACGAGATTGGCTCGACTCTTAAAGAACTCCCTAATGGTAAAGCCCCGGGCCCATACCGTTTTACATACCTCTATTATAAGACTTTCGAGGCGGATTTGATCACTCATATGTGTCGCCTTTTTAATTCTTTTCTGGAAGGTGCCTCCATCCCCCAATCCATGCTCCATTCCCACATTACTTTAGTCCCTAAACCCTGTAAGGACCACCAAGAGTGCTCCAACTATTGTCCCATAGCATTGCTTAACACGGACTTGAAGCTCTTGGCGAATAAGCTTAGCCTTTGGCTCCCTTCTTTGATACACAAGGACCAGGTGGGTTTCATCCCCTGTCGTCAGGGGAAGGAACAACACCAGAAGGACTGTGGATTTAATCGAGTTAGCCAACAGCTCTGCCACCCCTACTATCTTACTGAGCCTTGATGCGGAAAAAGCTTTTGATTGCCTTGATTGGTTGTTTATGCGGGCCCCCCTTAGTAGCTTTGGTTTGTCTGGAGCTTTTCTTACTGCTATCGAGAGGCTGTACTCGTGCCCCTCCATGATAGTAAAACTTCTTAATTCAGTCTCTGTTCCATTTCTTATCCGCAATGGAACTCGTCAGGGTTGCCCCATGTCTCCCCTCATTTTTGCCCTCTGCATCGAACCCCTGGCAGCAGGAATTAGGATTAACCCCGATATTACAGGGGTTCTAGTTAGGGACAAGCCCTTTAAGATTAGTTTATCTGCACACGACGTCCTTCTGACCCTCACTAAACCCCACATTTCCCTTCCCAACCTTCTCCAGTCCCTTAAGTTATATGATGATCTCTCAGGTTACAAGGTTAACCCCACTAAAACTGAGGCCCTCCCTCTTAACATCCCTGAGGCTGATTTGCAACTGTTGCGGTCTAAGTTCGATTTTCAGTGGAGAGAGCGTTCTCTCCGATATTTGGGAATCCAGCTCTCCCCGTCCTACTCTACTCTATATGCGGTTAATTACCCTAGCTTGTTTAACAAATTGCAGGCCCTGCTAGATAAAAGGCGCCCCCTCCATATTTCGCTTTTAGGCCATATCAATGCAGTCAAAATTTCTCTCCTCCCTAAACTCCTTTATTACTTTGAGACGCTTCCAGTTGCTGTCCCTCACTCAGAGTTGCGTTCCCTTCTAAAATCCATTTTTAAATTCATTTGGAACGGCAAGCGTCATCGCATACCTCATTCGGTGATGCTTTCTGGTAAAGAGGAGGGGGGGTTGGCGGTGCCGCATATCCTACATTACTATTGGGCTGCCCATCTGCATTGTTTACCATTTTGGTCAGCCCCAAAGGCCTATACAAAATGGGTTGAGATAGAGAAGCTCTGGCTGGCACCGATCCATCCCAATGCTTTTTTGTGGTCCCACCTCTCCCCCTCCCTCCAACTCCCCTATTGGGCCCTATACGTTTTACAAGGACTATCTGGCTAACCTGCTCTAAAATTTTCCACCTGACCTCCAAGTGTTCATCTATGATTTCCTTCCTGTACAACCTCCTCCTCCTGGAGGGACTTACTTCAGCTATGGTGAAACCCTGGATCAAGCTGGGTCTTTTCCATATCGCTGACCTTTTCAACCCGTTGTCCTTGGAGATCAGACCTTTTGACTATTTTGTAACTAGCTTGCACTTACCAGCTTCTGAATGGCTACACTATCGGCAGATTGTTCATTTTACTCATACCCACTTTGGCTCCCTGAAGGTATCTCGGCCAACATCATTTGAAAGACTGTCGTGCTTGTACATCCACGGCTGGCCTAATTTCTAGTATTTATTGCATCCTCTCGTCCTCTGGGGAGCAGAGCTCTGTTTCTCATGGATACATGGAGAAGTGGTCTAGGGCTTTGCATGGACAGATCTCACCTTCCCAATGGCAAATTATCTGGTCTCGTGCTGCTAAGTCCTCCACCTGTATTACGTTCTGTGATACCCAATACAAGTTGTTGATGCATTGGTATCATACCCCTGCCTTACTTCATTCTCTTAACCCAAGTATTTCCCCTTACTGTTGGCGATCGGGGTAGGGCAACTTGTATCACATTTTCTGGGAATGTTCGGGGATCCGCCTCTTATGGTCGGAGGTTAAGTCCCTTATGGACGCTTTGTTTACCTGTGTGAGGTCCCGCTCGATCCCCTCGTGTATTTCCTGAACCTCCCACCTGCATGTCTTAGCAAACAGTCTTCCAGACTGTTCCTTTAGTTATGCACTGCGGCTAAGACGCTTATCGCCCTCCGTTGGAAGAAAGTCTCTCCTCCTTACTGCCCTGACCTTATTGCCCGGGTGAAGGATGTGCGCAGCCTGGAGAATTTGACAGCCTCACTTAATCATACCTCTGAAGCTTTTCAAGCTATATGGTCACCCTGGAACACATATTGTACTTTGAATGATCTCTGAACCCCCCCCCTCTCCCTTCCCCCCTCCTATACTATCTTAGACTTGTTATCTGTGCTTTGTATTTTTCACTGGGTTGACTCAGTGCTATTTGCCTGGTTACTTTTTACCATATGCTTTTTGTTTTTCATTTGTTTCTTTATTGTTTCGTAAATTTCAAAAAGTTTTTTCAATAAAAATTACAGTTTAAAAAAAAAAAAACGCTCACCAACAATAAAGCTGCTTCCCTATCCGGATACTCATTTAAAAACAGCCACATCGTGACCAGATTGATTCGACTCCGCCCCTATCCCAATATTGTCTCTCCCCCTGCCTATTCCACCTTTAAAACATCTAGCTGCTCCATGTGTCCCACCGCAAGCTGAGCACTCGTGCTTAAACTTGCATTTAGCTCCAAACTTACAGCATCCATCTTTAAAGGCAAAACACAAACCTTTTTGGGAAGCCGCCGAGCACCTCGAATTATTCAGGGGCCCGGCGCTAGCCTAAATGGACTGCCCTGCTAGAGCTATATCTTTATGATCCCTTCTAATGTTGGGTCTAACCGCCTTCCTCTGACGAAATTGCTCGTCATATCTCAACCATGCGTGTCCCCCATATACTCTATATGCCTCACCAATTGCATCCATGTAACAGAAGAGAGCGGAGCAGTTTTCTGGCGCTTTCTCCCCTCTCACACTCATCAGTATCGCAAAGGCCTGAAGCCAGTTTGAAAAGGTTCTCGGTATCAACCGAAACCGCCTCTTTTCTTCCTCTTCCTTCTTTGACTCTCCACATACTCCCTCCTCCATATCTTTTCCCGTACCTCCTGCTTCAAATGGGCAGATAACGGTCCCTCAAAACATACATAGACATCACCTTTTGCAGAGTCGTCTACCCTCTGTGTGTCATCTCCCTTACTCCTGTCTGCCACTTGCTCCTCCCCCACGCCAGCCCCTGCCGTTTGCAAATCCGCCGCCCCATCTGCTACTGCGCCTCTAGCTTGCCTTGAGCTACCTACCGCCCCTGTACCAACTCCAACCCCCCTTTCACCTATCCCACCTGCTGGGGCGCCAAGCCCCACCCATGCCTGGACCGGCGACTGCCCCACTGAACTGTGATGTGCCCCCAGCATATGACCCAAAGCCCCCAATAAATCTATTAGGCCTCTACCCACCTCCCCAGGATGGACACACCCACCCTGCCCTGGTAGTAAAGGCCACAGTAAATTAAAAGGAGAGTACCCACTTGACTGCCTATGTGCTGTGTTCCCTTCAGTCTAAATGCCTGGATCCAGATGCGTCAGAGCCAACACTTCCTGCTGCGGATTCCTGACCTGCTGCTGACTCGATGCCATCCATGCAGTTGCCCCTCCCCCTCCGATTGAGGGTGTGAGCGTAGCCCAGGAAGATGGTGCCGCCACGTGCACGCTATCGACTGGAACAGCCTGCTGCCCGGATTCCATGCCAAGCTGAAGGCCCACTGCCTGTGACTCCGTGCCTCTTAATAATCCAGAAAGCTGGGCAGGTCCACCTGTTATGGTCTCATTGCTCTGCCTTTCTGCCGTGCCTGGGCCTGATCCCTCGCCACCTGTTTCGCCTGGAGGAGGAAAGGCCTGTCGCCTCCTCAACTGGTCACGCCGTTTTGCAGGATTCCTCCCAGCCCTGGCCTGCCTGGTTTGTACAGTCCTACTGACACCCTGGGGTGGAGGGTCCCATGAGGGGCTCCTTCTACGGCGTCTGACCTATGGGAAATGTTCTGGGTTTAGGCCCTAGTCCTCCGCGGCCGTCTAGGAGTTGTGGGGGGAACCACAGCTGATGTCTCCCCAGGCCCCTTAAGCAGGCTTACCAGCTTTGCCTGCATCCATTCTGAGCCGCGTTCGTCCGCGGCGGCTCTCAGCTGCCCGATGAGCGCTTCCAACTACGCCATTACCAGCTGTGCTGCAGACAAGATGTTGCTCCCTATGCTCCTTCACCGCGAGTGCCGCCCCACCATGCGGGCTTCTCCTTCCAGCTGGACTTGCACCACGCCCATGGCCTGGCCATGCCTATCCACCAATGGCTGACATCCAGCCGCGCAGCGTCATGGGAGCCCTCCTCGAGCCGTTGTCCATCTGTCTGGCTCCATCTCACATCTGCCTGGTAATGAGACATGGGCCTGTGTGTACATCACATGACCATGGACTGATTTTTATCCACTGGGAGTAAGCAGAATGAATGACAGCAAGCAGAGAAAATTATCTAACTTTTCATTATACAAACAGTAACATTTGTCAATATTTGTCTGAAACTGGACAACACTTCTAAGAACAGGACTAGGTATGTATGCGCTCACTGCCTCTAAATTAAAACAAGAATGTTTGTATTCGTTGTGAGCAAATATTTTGAAACCAATGAGATATTGAAATATAAAGTATCACAGAGTTGCAGATGTTGGGGACGTCAAATGGTCCTCAATATGTTGCAGGGTTCCAAATTAAATAATTAATTAACAGGCCTGGATGGACTGCAGCCATCTTCTTTAAGCCTGGAGAACTGATTAAGACACAAGATGGTGGCGTATCAAGAGAGTTCTGATTTATTGTTACAGAGAGTAGCTTTTATACAGACAAAAGCAGGTTGGACTTGACATGATCGGTTATAAGATAAGCTGTGGCACATGACTATTGGATAAGGTCTGCATCTCATTATTACACTCCAACCTGGGATGACCTTTCTCATGACATGAAGAAGAATCTAAGATATTTATGTGTAAACCAACATCTTACACTAATTCTAGATGTATATCACAGCAAGAGAGATAATGATCACATGCTGGTCCACTCCGGCCTTGGGGCTAACGATCAACAGGTTATTTGAACCGGTTTCTACACCCACCCTCAAAGATGACCACAAATAGATAAGGAGTTATAACCCAACCATCAACATTCCACACGCCTTATTCCCTAAAGGGGTCTCAGACTCTAAACAGACCTCCTTATGAAGCTTATATAAGAAAAAGGTTACAAGATGGCTGACAGAATACAAGATGGAAGATGTGATCCTAACACAGAACTTCTAATTGTCTCTTACCATAGTAAACCTGTTTTAAGTAACCAAAGTTCAGACACTTAAGTAAGGTATGTGGGGGAGGTAGGCTCAGCGGTAGCAGCAGCGGACCCAGACAGTCAGAGACAGACACCAAAATCAGTTTAAACAGGGTTTTAGCCCTGTGTGTTTATTTTGCAAAAAGGTATTGGCAAACAAAAACAGGCCTTTACTTCAGGCAAAAACAGAAACATAAATACCTGCCCGGCTAGGCGACTAACTACATAGATGCACTCTGTCTATACGTGTGGCTTGCTTCAACCACACGGACAAAACAAATCAACAAGAAAACAAG
The DNA here is from genome assembly GCF_031893055.1 of Leptodactylus fuscus. NCBI lineage: Eukaryota > Metazoa > Chordata > Amphibia > Anura > Leptodactylidae > Leptodactylus > Leptodactylus fuscus. The sequence continues at coordinate 75,673,091 of NC_134265.1, forward strand.
CTGTGGAGCACCCACTGGTCTCACCAGTTTTCAGTTTGGATGGACAGGACCTGGCTCCACCACTCTCCCCCAGGAACTGCCCAGGACAGAAGTTTTGAGAGGCTTTATAGGCCTGTGATTAGGCCTAACTGTTCCCACCTGTACATGAAAGCTCCTTCCTGCAGTAGGATGAGAAGGGGTTAATACTGACATATGCCTTACTACAGCTATTGAAGCCCTCACTCACCAGACATATGAGAGGACTCTGGGGGAGATATAGCGTCCTTCCAGGACTTTTCCTGTCACTTTCTTACATACCCTCCCCCTTTGTTCGAACCTATAGGGGCGAACACCTTTCGCCACCATACAATGTGTCCTGGACAAAGCGTCTGCATTCCCCTGTAATTTACCGGATTGGTGTTCGACCTTAAATTTAAAATTTTGTAAGGTAAGGAACCATCTCGTAACCCGGGCATTTCTTTCTTTAGCCTGAGACATCCATGTGAGAGGGGAGTGGTCAGTAATCAACCGAAACTGTCGGCCTAGCAAATAATACCGTAGGGACTCCAGAGCCCATTTGATGGCCAAACACTCCCTTTCTACAATACTGTAATTTTTCTCTGCAGGAGTGAGCTTTCGACTTAAGTACGTGACTGGATGTTCCTCACCTTCAATCACTTGTGAAAGGACTGCCCCTAACCCTACATCTGAGGCATCTGTCTGTACCACAAACTCTTTGGCATAATTGGGAGTGACCAATACTGGTTGTATACAAAGGACCGCTTTCAACTTCTGGAATGCCCCCTCAGCCCCTTCACTCCATTTGATGAGGCCAGTTCTCCCTCCCTTGGTCAGGTCAGTCAGGGGAGCTGCAATGGAGGCAAAATTGGGTATGAACCTCCTATAGTACCCCACAATTCCCAGGAAAGCCCTCACCTGCTTTTTACTTACAGGACGGGGCCAATTCTGGATAGCCTCTACTTTATTCACCTGGGGTTTGATTACTCCTCTTTCTATTGTGTACCCCAAATACCGGGCTTCCTCAAGGCCCAAAGCACACTTTTTGGGGTTAGCAGTTAATCCGGCTGCACGAAGCGAATCTAGTACCGCTTGGACCTTCGGCAAGTGACTCCCCCAATCAGGGCTGAAGATGACAATATCGTCAAGGTAGGCTGAAGCATACCTGCGATGTGGCTTGAGGATTTTGTCCATCAACCGTTGAAAGGTGGCGGGAGCACCATGTAAACCGAATGGCATAGTTACCATGTAAACCGAATGGCATAGTTACGTACTGGAAGAGCCCATCTGGGGTGGCAAATGCAGTTTTCTCTCTAGCACTCTCCGTAAGCGGCACCTGCCAATACCCTTTTGTTAGATCGAGAGTAGAGAAATACCTGGAAGTCCCTAACCTCTCGATCAGCTCGTCTACTCTGGGCATCGGATAGGCAGCAAACTTTGAATTTTCATTTAATTTACGGAAATCGTTACAAAATCTGATTGTACCATCGGGTTTGGGAATCAGGACAATAGGATTTGACCACGCACTTTTTGACTCTTCAATGACCCCAAGAGCTAACATATTGTTAACCTCTTTTGTTATGGCCTGTCTACGAGCTTCAGGTACACGGTAGGGCTTCAGACTGATTCGTACCTGTGGCTCGGTTACAATGTCATGCTCTATTAGATTAGTACGCCCAGGTGTCTCAGAAAATACATCAGTGTTTCTTTGTACAAGTTCCTTTGTCTCTTGTGTCTGCACCTTAGACAGAGTCACCGCTATCTGTACATCAGGACAATGATTACCACTTGCACCTCTGACTTTAGTGGCAATATCTCTAGGGGTACTTAGGGCCGACAAGGATTCCCTCTCTTTCCAGGGTTTTAACAGATTCACATGGTAGATCTGTTCAGGTTTCCTTCTGCCTGGTTGGAGGACCTTGTAGTTTACATTTCCGACTTTTTCAATTATCTCATACGGACCTTGCCACTTGGCTAGAAATTTACTCTCTACCGTGGGCACGAGCACTAATACCCGGTCACCTGGGTTAAAGGATCTGAGCTGAGCCTTTCTGTTATAAACACGGCTTTGTGCCAACTGAGCATGCTCCATGTGCTCCTTTACGATGGGCATTACTGCGGTAATTCGGTCTTGCATTTGGGTTATGTGTTCTATAACGCTACGGTAGGGAGTGGGTTCCTGTTCCCATGTTTCCCTAGCAACATCTAACAGACCCCTCGGATGTCTACCATACACTAGCTCGAAGGGAGAGAATCCAGTGGAGGACTGGGGTACCTCTCGGATGGCAAACATTAAATATGGCAGCAAACAATCCCAGTCCTTACCATCCTTGCTAACCACCCTTTTCAACATTCCTTTAAGGGTCTTATTAAACCTCTCAACTAGGCCATCTGTCTGGGGGTGGTAGACAGAGGTTCTCAAGTGCTTAATACCCAGGAGCTTACACATTTCCTTTGTAACTTTGGACATAAAGGGGGTACCTTGATCCGTCAGGATCTCTTTAGGGATACCGGTTCGGGAAAACATATAAAACAACTCCTTTGCGATTAGCTTTGCTGAGGTATGTCTGAGGGGCACGGCCTCAGGGTAACGGGTAGCATAATCTACTGCAACCAATATGTACTGATGTCCCCTAGCAGATTTCACCAGTGGTCCCACCAAATCCATAGCTATACGCTCAAAGGGCACCTCTATAATTGGGAGGGGTACTAATGGACCCCTGAAGTGTGAGACTGGTGCAGTCAATTGGCACACTGGGCAGGAGCTACAGTAGTCTCGTACATGTCTGTCCACCCCCGGCCAATAGAAACGTTGTAATATACGTTCTTTAGTTTTCTCATACCCCAAATGTCCTCCCAGTGCATGCTTATGGGCTAAGTCTAGAACCACTTTTTGGAAGGGTTGGGGTACCAACAATTGCTCAATAACATTATTTCTTATTTTGCTTACTCTATACAGTAAATCCTGGTTCATAGCAAAATAAGGAAATTCTTGATCAGCCCCCGGATATTGGGACTTACCATTGATCACTTTTACATTTTCTCGTGCCCGAGACAAGTGTGGGTCCCTGAGTTGGGCAGTACCAAAATTGTCATGGGACACCTCAAGTTCTGGTAGGTCAGACACCTCCTGCTGACCTTCAGTGTCACCAGCTAACACGGTAAGAGGCGAGCTAGTTTCTTCTGGGACAGCGGCTATTGCTGGCCCACCACAGTCCGGGTCAAAAGGTTCAGGATCAATTTTCGGCAACCTTTCACACCCCTCCTGCTCTTTATCTTGGTTTTTCCACAGGCTCCAGAACCCAGGAAAATCTCTTCCAAGAATGACACTGTGGAACAGACTCTGAACTACACCGACCTGGTGACGGACTACCCCACAGGTAGTCTCGATGGGGACCTCGGCTATTGGGTACTTTCTGATGTCACCATGGATGCACAAGACCCCCACCGTACGCCCATTGTATTGGGCAGGGTCCACCAGAGTTGCACGTACCAGGGTCACCACACTACCAGAGTCCATGAGAGCAGACACAGACTGTCCTCCCACAGTTACCACACACATTTGGGGATCCTCATCAGTCGGCAGTTCGGCTAGACAGGCAGGTTGAGAAAACAGCGAGACTCGCCGGGCACTGCTACAGTCCATTGGCTCACTGGTCAGAGGGCAACGTGCCGCCACATGTCCCATCTCATGGCACCGCCAGCACCGTAAATGGGATTGGTCGCCATTTTGCCTTTTGAATCTAGGGAACACGGTTCCGGCTGCCTGCTCCCCGGGTATACAACCTTCCAGTCCAATCCTCCTCACACCCCTACTGTTGGGTATTATCTTGCCAGATTTCGGGGAGGTTAGTCGGGAGGGTGTCTGGAGGAGTTCCTCAGTGGCCCGATATCTCTCCACCAGGCAAACCAGTTCCTCTGCCGTCGTGGGACCTGCTTGGCCAACCCAGCGTTGGATTTTAGGAGGAAGGGAGCGGGTGTACTTGTCCAGCACTACCCGTTCCACCATCTTGGCAGGGGAGGCTTCTTCTGGCTGAAGCCACTTCTTCACCAGGTAGACCAGATCATGCATTTGAGACCTGGGCGGGAGGCTTTCAGAAAAAGTCCATTGATGTACCCTTCCGGCTCGTACATGCATGTTTACTCCAAGTCGGGCTAGGATTTCTCCCCTCAGCTTGGTATAGTCCCTGGCTTCGGTCTCACACAGATCATAATACGCCTTTTGTGGCTCCCCGGTTAGAAAGGGCGCCACGACATTTGCCCACTGTTCTCTTGGCAGCTTTTCTCGCTCTGCAACTCGCTCAAAAACATGTAAATACGCTTCCACGTCGTCTGTGGATGTCATCTTTTGTAGCGTACTCTGTACAGCAGCTCGAGCAGTGGGTCTCACCTCTTGGGTCTCAGCAGCAGACTCTCTCTCTGGTTTTTGAGCAGCCAAGGTCTCACTTAACGCAGCCAACTGCTTCATGAACATCACATTCATCTCTTGCTGCCATTTTTCAGAGGCCTCCATTGCACGCTGTTGTCGCCTTTCAGCAGCCATCTGGGCCTGTCCAAGCAGCTTAACCAGGTCTTCCATTGCGGCCGCGTTTGTGCTTTGTTCTCCCACCGCCTTCACCCAGGACATCAGGTGATAGAGCGAGGGAAAAAAAAAGGTATCTGTCTCTTTAAGAGCTGTTTTAAACTGGGCGTGCCCGCATCCTCCTCCAAATGTGGGGGAGGTAGGCTCAGCGGTAGCAGCAGCGGACCCAGACAGTCAGAGACAGACACCAAAATCAGTTTAAACAGGGTTTTAGCCCTGTGTGTTTATTTTGCAAAAAGGTATTGGCAAACAAAAACAGGCCTTTACTTCAGGCAAAAACAGAAACATAAATACCTGCCCGGCTAGGCGACTAACTACACAGATGCACTCTGTCTATACGTGTGGCTTGCTTCAACCACACGGACAAAACAAATCAACAAGAAAACAAGCTGTGGAGCACCCACTGGTCTCACCAGTTTTCAGTTTGGATGGACAGGACCTGGCTCCACCACTCTCCCCCAGGAACTGCCCAGGACAGAAGTTTTGAGAGGCTTTATAGGCCTGTGATTAGGCCTAACTGTTCCCACCTGTACATGAAAGCTCCTTCCTGCAGTAGGATGAGAAGAGGTTAATACTGACAGATGCCTTACTGCAGCTATATGAAGCCCTCACTCACCACACATATGAGAGGACTCTGGGGGAGATATAGCGTCCTTCCAGGACTTTTCCTGTCACTTTCTTACAGGTAATAAATAAATACATGTTATATGTCTGCACCACCTTACAACTGCACCATGTAAGTCCGTAAAGGAGTTGTCCAGGATAACTATTTTATACATACCTCCCAACTTTTGAAGAAAGAGGGACAAAGTGTGCGGCGCGCACAGCACGCCGTGGCAAATTTTGCTCCGCCCACTTTTATGTTGACCCCGTCCATTCTCATTCATTTTTCATGTGCACTCACACAGTATAATCCATCTCTACCCCCAGTTTCATGTCCCCCCTCCCTCTTTGCCCCCAGTTTCATGTCCCCCCTCCATCTTTGCCCCCAGTGTCATGTCCCTCACCTCCATCTCTGTCCCCAGTTTCATGTCCCTCCCCTCCATCTTTGCCCCCAGTTACATGTCCTTCCCTTCCATCTCTGCCCCCAGTTTCATATCCCTCCCCATCTCTTCCCCCAGTTTTATGCCCCCACCTCTGCCCACAGTTTCCTGCCCCTTCTCCATCTCTGCCCCCAGTTTCATGTCTTTCTTCCCCCCTTCATTTGCCCCTGGGCCCACTTCATTATGTCCCCCCTCAATTTGCCCTCAAGGTTTAACATAAAAAACAGTGATACTCACCCTTCTCTCACTTCCTCGCAGTTCTCTCTGCAGTCTCACAGAGTTGTAGGTGCGATGTGAGTGACGTCTTCACATCAAGCCTACATCACCAGTAGCTGGAGTGCAGCGGTAAAGCAGGAGCTGAGCTGTGACAGTTCCTGCTTCACTCGCCATTGTATTCAAATCCCGGTTGAATACACAAACGAGTGAAGTCCTGTGTATCCTCCAGACGCAGATGATTTTAAACCGGGACATTCTTCCCGCTGACCGGGACTGCGGGACAGGACCCTAAATCTGGGAATGTCTCTCAGAATCCAGGACGGTTGGAAGGTATGTTTAATATTAGACCAAGGAAAGAGAAATAAATTGAAAAAAAAAAAACACACTCACCTGTCTCCGATGCTCTAGTGTCTCCCAGTGTGGTCCGGACCCGCTGCTTCAGTGTTTTCTGGTCCCCAATGCACATGACCACTGAGTCCAATCAGCGGGCTTAGCAAAGCATATGAGATATCACTGCCTGACATGGGATATTGCTACCTGACTTGCTATTCTGAGCTTGTATATGTTCTTTTCTTGTAATATATTACTGTATTATCTATGCTGCTGTAGCACACTGAATTTCCCCACTGTGGGACTATTAAAGGATTATCTTATCTTATGTCACATGACCACGGACTGATTTTTGTCCACTGGGAATAAGCAGAATGAATGACAGCAAGCAGAGATCTAGAAAACTGTGAGGAATCGATATAGAAAGTGTATTGGAAAATTGTACAACCTTTTATTATACAAATAATAACATTGATCTCCCAATATTGGTCTGAAAGTGAACAACTCCTTTACCCTATTGTTTTGCCTTACCTGTGCCAGCCCACTTGCCTCACTAGGTGTTCATGTATGAAGATTGTACATCTAATTTGATTATAAATACAATATTATTGCTGGAAAAGTTATCTGCAGTGCATATATACAGAATGAGTCACTTCTTAAAAATGCAGGCTGTTTAGAGAATTTCTTTGTGATCTTCCACCCTTAGAAGCTCGCTGCACATCCTAAAGGTTCTTGATCGTTTGCACTAGCTGCTAAAGTCCAGAGTGACCTGTTATGCAACACGTTCAGATAAATGAGGTCACCTCTGTGAGTGGTACATGTCATTTAGTTCTGACTAATGCTACCATTACCTGTGCCTTAGCAACAGTGGCTACTTGTATCTTAAAGTAGAGACATAACATTTTTTGCTTTATTTTTCATTTAGATTTATGATTACTGTGACCAAATTGATGAATCATATGCCCTTCAATCCTTCTTATTTACCAGGGTGTAGGTGGCACTTATCTTCAGCAGCGAACCGCTATTCAAGACCGCTATTCAAGACCTGATAATATCTGTACTAATCTCTGCAGATATCTATTCTAGTTTTCACAGTACTGCAGAATATGCTGGAGCTTTATAAACAACATTGTATAGAGATACTGCCTGATGTTGAGAGACACTCAGTTATGTATCTTTCTATGAAATGTGTTATTCCTTATTCATATTAGTCTTACATACCTTTAGAAATGTTGTGTTTAAGCTGTGTTTACATTGATGTTTAATTCGCTTCAGTGAATTTATGTGTTTACCATGGGAGATTGCCCATTCTGGACCCCAGAACAATAGATGTCCACAGAGGGAGAGCGGACTAATGACCCTTAGTTGAACCCCAGACACACAGCTTTCCCCAGCCAGAAAGACATGCCTCTTTTCCAAGATCCTGCAGTGGGGTGGAAGAGGAAGGGGCTACCTGGAAGGGAGGTGTGACTGGACACTAGCCTTTTATTGAGAGGAAGAACAAGATTCTTGGCCACTCAGCATGGAGGCAGCTAGGGGTTAGCTGGGGTGTCCCTTCTGCACAAGAAGACCCTCTACACTTGTTCTGACCCGGGTCGACACTTTGCGCTGTTGACTTACGCAAGCATCCTAAGGCCTAGGAGTCAGGCCTCAGTGAACCAGATCACAGATTAATTCCGGTATTCGTTTTTCTCTTTTATTCCCATTTTATTTTCTGTACTGTATTGTGCATTTACCTGTATTTGCTTGACCATCCATTGATGTGTATTTCTGTATATGTTAATGGTTAGTACTGACCCACTCAGGTTAATAAATATTTAAAAGTTATAAAGCTTGTTTCATGTTATCCTATGAACTCAAGCATTCACGAGCCGCGAGTGGAAGGTAAGAAGGGTGATTGCAGGTGTGCTAATCGACTTGGCAAGGCGACATTCTTCACAGTGCCCCTATTCTGTAAATGATCACATAATCAGAAGGCATTCATCCACAGGCTAAATGCATTTATGTAGACGATTTCAGCACACAAAGATCAACGGATACTTGTGATTTGCCTAAAATGAAGGTGGCGGATGTATGCTTGAAAAATACTTCATGTAGGAGAGGAAGAAGACAAGAGAGCTAGCTGGCTAAGTGTAGTGGAGCCATGGTGTAAGATATATATATATATATATATATATATATATATATATATATATATATACAATAAATAGGGGAGGAATTGCAGTACTTCAACCAACAAGGTATTTTTGAGTGCTAGCAGCGGGCACTACCACAAAGCTAGATATTTCTACATGGCACGCCAGCTGTATGTGAGGGAGAACACAGGTGGACAGCCTGTCCTTGGTGGAGGTAAGTCACTCCAGAAATTCACATATAAAAAGCATTATGCCCTTCCTCCAGTTTCCATGTTTTTGGTCTGGTATGGAGCAAGTGCCAGACTTTTCTGTTAAATATTATCATGTTCGGTGTCAACATTATATTAACATTTTCTTTAAAATTTTGTTTTTACAGTAATAACTTAGTGTATTTTATGAATGGAACATAACATGGTAGCATCCAGGATGTAGGATGAATTTTAATCATTCACCACTAGATGTCCCTACTATGTGACAATTCATTATATGAGCCACTCAGCGATTTAAAGAGGACCTTTCACCACTTTTGGGCACATGCAGTGTTATATACTGCCAGAAAGCCGACAGTGCGCTGAATTCAGCGCACTATCGGCTTTCCCGATCTGTGCCCGCTGTAAAGAGCTTATGGTGCCGGTACCGTAGTGCTCTATGGTCAGAAGGGCGTTTCTGACCATTAGCCAGGAACGTCCTTCTGCCTCGCGGCGCCAATCGCGCTGTACTGTGGAGCCGGGAGGAACACCCCCTCCCTCTGCTCGCACTGCTCGATCATAGACGAGTATTATCAGGAGAGGGAGGGGGCGTTCCTCCCCGCTCCACAGCACAGCGCGATTGGCGCCGCGAGGCAGAAGGACGTTCCTGGCTAAGTGTCAGAAACGCCCTTCTGACCATAGAGCACTACGGTACCGGCACCGTAAGCTCTTTACAGCGGGCACAGATCGGGAAAGCCGATAGTGCACTGAATTCAGCGCACTGTCGGCTTTCTGGCAGTATATAACACTGCATGTGCCCAAAAGTGGTGAAAGGTCCTCTTTAACATTTGTCAATACAATGAACAAAAGCCTGATATACAAATTTGATAAACAGCATCATATTTTGCATTACTGAATAAATTTTTGGGTAGATGGTGGTCTTTTTTGTGTGAATTATTGTGGTGAGGGTGAAGTAAAAGTGGAAAAAGTCACAAATATTCCCATTCTTTACTAGATACATTACGAAAGTGCCCTGCTCGTATGAGCTGACAATCCACAGTAAACATTGAGTCAAGGAAAAGTGTAAGCAGCTCTAGATATATCAGGCGCAGGCTGCGTTTGAATACTTGTTGGTGGGTAACTAAGGCTAAGGCCCCAACGTAGTAAGCCACCATTGAAAAATGCTACAGAAATGATCGCGATGGAAACACATCGTGTTTCCGTTTTTCACAGAGAGGCCACAGAATTTTCCTACACGGAAAACGGAAAACGCCAGTGTATCTGTAGGTATAATTGACAATTTACAAAAATTCTACAGTTTTTGAAATCGCAGCATCTCAACTGTGGATTTTTTTTTTTATCTGAAAATATATCACATTAAAACTAAAGTGTGCAGCACTCACTGGTGCCAGTAGCCAGTACTCAGCTTCTCATGTTCTCCTCCCAGCAGTGTTTTTGCCCTTTTACTGTTTTTCAGACGTTGTTTCTGAAGCCATGTCACCTTCATGTGGAAAAATTGGGTCTCACACAATATTAGTTGGACTTATATGCCTCTAAAATCACTACCTTAGCCATCCTGTTTCTGAATACAATAGTTATTACTTTAAGTAGCCAGGGTAAAGTATTGTTTGACAACAACAGAAAAGAGGTTTGGTTGCTAAACAGAAAAATACTAACTGGACGTGTAGCTTACTACCAATCACACGAATCAACCAAAAAAACGCCATACAGTTTCAGAAGGTTCTCAGTGTCAGGACAGACCCAGCCACTTCCTCTCCTCCCAGCATCTGCACCCTTTTATGGGCCAGTAAGGAGCCTTAGGACCCACACCTGGGGCTAAAGCCTACTCCAGACTCAAACTGGATCACACATAAGTCAGGAATCTGGGGCTGATATAGTGGGACTCCAGCACTTTGCCTGTCACCTTCTCATAATACACACAAATGTGTGCATCTAAGGCTGGTCTTACACGACCGTAGTTTAAGGCCGCAAATGGTCTTGAGGGTTTTCAATTGCGGACCATTTGCGGACACATTATAGTCAATGCAGCCTCGTACACCACTGGATATTTTATCCGTGGTGTGCCGGGCCGCAACCGAGGTCCGAACTTTTTGGAACATGTCTGCAATGGCCGCAATTCACGGCACTGCACGGACTCGCCCATAGAACTCTATGGGCGAGTGCGGCAGCTCACGGACATCTGCGGAGTGTAAGTAGATGATCAGCAACTAGTGTTGCTGATCAGCAACTTGCGGACCGCAAATGCATTACGGTCGTGTAAGACCAGCCTAAGGGTTAGTAGAAAATGGCACGGACGGCACATTGTCACATGAATGATATCCAAGTACCATCCATGGACTGTATGGACCCATTCATTTCACGTAGTGAGCTCCCCCCATATACAGACCTGTGATAAGAAGGGTATGTGTACTGGGTCATAGAACATAATGGGTACATGTGCTAGCCTTTAGAAAGATGGCTAGCAAACTGACAAAGCACAAGGACATGTGCATGGAACCTAATTCAGGGGAAAAAATGGTAACTGAATTTCTATAAAAGTAAATATCTAACAAGCTAAGCATCTAAGTAATAATTATATAATATTAATAGCTATTGTCAGGGTCTGGGGTTGCTAGGTGGGGTGGCATAGACACAAAAGTCCAGTTTCTTTAGTCCAAAACAAAGGTAGAGTTTATTTTCACTCAAAAAAGGTAGTGCAGCAACAAAAGGAAACAATACAAAAATAAATACCTGCCCGGCTAGGCTCTAACTAAACATAGAATAGATTACCTCACCTAGAATAACAGAAATCAAAAGCCAGTAGAATCATTCAGGACACAGCTCCAAAAATATGACCTCTCTGTTGGCTCTCCAGCCAAGCTCTGCCCAAAGTCTGCTGCTGGAGCTGGCTTCCCTTGATGAGCAGACTATTTGCAGATGAGTATACGCGGCGCAAAATAGCGCCGCGTATACGATCCACACTCCCATTGAAATCAATGGGAGCGTGAACGGCCCGCAACAGCTCATGCAGCGTCTACGTGCCACATCACGCAGCACGTTACTCCGTGTCAACTCTCCCTAAGAGGAAGGGAAATTGCACACACCACTATGCTCTGTTACAGTCTCTCTCCTATAGAGGTCTCTCTCCCACTAATAACAAGCAGAATACTCATGACAATGGAATGAATGACGGGGATATAACTGGTCAGTGGTGAAAAGGAGATTAGTCCAGGGAAAATGTTGTAATCACATAGTGTTGTAGGCAAAGAAAGAGACCAATGTTGTAGCCCCATAACATGTCATGGTTGGGATTGAAAAGATTTCTAAAACTTTAAAGAGATACTTTTACACATTTACTACTCCTGTGGAAATTATATATTTCCCCTTCAGCAAGAGTTAAATGTTTTTTGTTTTGTTTTGTTTTTTAAAACTGAAAATAAAAAAATCTGCTGGCAGATGGTATTCTTTTAGTAATGAAATACAATTTCCTCCCATATTCCTCAGAAGGATTCTAGCATACTGTAAAACACTGTGCTTACAGCAATGATGGGCACATCTGCTATACTTTTTATTGCTATTGTGCCACCTGCAGTACTTGGTGATTACGTATACATTGAACTAACCATGGTTTTGGAGATATTTGGAACCTCTTGTTGATTCCTCTCTATTGATCTGCGCTTTACACATCTGACATTAATTACGCCTATTGTGCTCTGAAAGACGTTTGTAGAGATGTATCAGATGTAAATGCCTATCCAAAAGTGTTTGGGTTTGCAGGGTGTTTCCATGGCAACTGGCATCTTTCCATTTGTTCTTTGATCTATAATTTCTCTTTTTTTCTTGGACAGCATTCAGTAAACGAAGTACGATTCCTTTTGCGTGAGTGAGACATGGCTGCTTCTGCTGATGGAGGGGTTTTCATCACAATTTACTAATCAGTGCAATGAACATGAGAAGCTCCGTTGGCCAGTTTACTGATTATAGTTATTATTGGGATTTGCAGATGCTTAAGTTCTACTCAACGCCTTACTTTTAGAAGACTGTCATGTGCAAGCATTGTTTCTACATAGCTCAAGGATGTATACGCATAGAGGCAGCATAGGGTCCTTTGTGAATGAGGAGCAAGTCCAGGTTGTAGGATCTCTACGTACCCCTTGCAAAAAAAGCGGCCGTACATGTAGAGGAAATATGGCAAAGGCTCAGAAACTGATCCTGCACCATATTAGATAGATGCTGGCTGTGCTACATAGCTGACACTGGAATTAGAGATAACGCCAGTCACAAACATCATAAAGAAATTATACAGCTATTTAAAACTGATATTCTATCCATAGATCAGCGGGAGTCCAACTGCCCGGACTCCTGAAGATTGGTTGATTTCCCATATAGACACAAGCTGCAGTGCTACTATTACAAACCAGAGAGACAAAGCAGTACCAAATCGTAATCTAAAAGAGAAGTCACAAGGAAAGCCAAAGTTCAGAGGTCAGTAATACTCTAGGAGCAGAAAGAGTAGCTTAATAGGGCCAAGGGCAGAGTCACAATAGCCAGCAAACCTGTGTGGGCTGATTACCTGTATATAGGAACTTGAGGACCCACCCCAGACTTGATTGATAGACAGACTGTCAACCACACAGGAAAGGCTTAAAATTAAGGCCTCGATCACATCTGCGTCGGTAATCCGTTTAGGGAAGTCCACATGGGGACCCCCTGAACGGACTACCGAACGCATTTGCAAGAGTTGTGCAGTGAAAGCACACGGATCCCCATAGACTATAACGAGGTCCGTGTGCTTCTCCTCAGGGAACATGCGGACAGGAAAGTACTTCACAATCTACTTTCCTGTCCACATGATTCGTGTGGGCAGCGTGCGGCAAACACACAGACCCCATTATAGACTATGGGATCCGTGTGCTTTCACTGCACGCCGTTTGCAAATGCGTTCGGGGGGGTCCCCATGAGGACTCTCCAAATGGATTACCAAACACAAATGTGAACCAAGCATAACTATTTGAAGAACAGAGGTGAACAATATGCAGGAGATGGGTGTGTGGAAATTCAATTACAGTGGATAGATAATAGAACAGTGTTCAGACAGAGCAACAAAAACCTCTAAGTAAAGAATCAAACTGAACACGCCTCCTGCGCCACAGCATGCGAGCGGAGGGTGACGCAGAGACCTGAACGAGCAGAGTCGTTACAGGATTGATGACTCACTCAAACTGACTTATTTCAAGATACCACATTCTTAACTGGCTGTCATTTTACATCAGATTCAAGAAAATGCAATGAAGCAAGGAAACAAAACAAACCCAGCAATTTGGGCATTGTGATTTTATTTCCCTGTCATGTCGTTTATTGTCCAGAACAGATACTTGATTATGTTTTTTATTTTTTTAATACTTTGTTTATTTAAGTTTAAATGTATAATGTACAATATATAAAATTGATAGCCTATTTTATTTAAGGCCTATTTTTATAAGGCCATCCAGCTAGAAAAGGTAGAGAAGCACTTTAAGCTCTACCAGAGGCATTCATGGGTTGAAGGGAGCCCCATCCTTTCACTCAGCTGCTGTGACCACAGCGTATAAGGGGTTAAAAGGGTTATCCAGTAATCAATTTTAGAACTGATTTTGCCCCTGAGAATAAGTTGTTTCCCCTGTGTCATTGCGGGCTGCAATGCTCACTTACTGTACTTTTAATAGAGGCTGTAGTGAGCAGTGCCACAGACTTGAATACGACAACCGCTGCAGTACACAGCTCCTAGAGTATTACTGACCTCTAACCTGTGACTTCTCTTTTAGATTACGATTTGGTACTGCTTTGTCTCTCTGGTTTGGACCCTTGGCTTGCTGACTTTGCTTCTGTGTTGTTTTGTCCTATCTTGTTTTGTGTTATCACTTATTTCAGAGAAGGGAGTGTCACCAAGTTGCTCCTGTCACTAGGGCAGTATGCAAGCAGGTAGGGACGGGGGCTGGGTCAAGTTTTTGACTCACTGTCTCTGTCTTCTCTTCTTCCTGGTTTCAGCAGCAGCACTACGGAATTGCACAACTAGCAATTTCCTTACAAATCCTGTCTGAAGTTTAGATAGCATAAACTTAGACTAAATTTATCATAGTGACTTATGCTGTATGATAGATTGTCTTACTAGACAAGTTAGACACTTTTCTCTTTATTTTACCACCTATTGGCGTTAATGTTTTGCCAAAAGTTTCCCTTACTAAGAGTCCCTTACTTTTAATAACCCTAAAGTGCGAAGATTAGGCAACTCCTTGGACAGAGAATTGGCCAGCACATAACATCAGTGTCAACAAATGAAGAGCAAGCCGGTATAAGCAGAAAGGACATCCAGTCATTGCCAGCACTGAAAGATAAACACAAGTATGTTGGCACACTTGGCAGGCTTTCCTTAACAAGTTCCAGAGACAACTTGATTTTCAGCAAACAACACGTAGTCCAAAATATTCAGACGATTGTGCCCTATAACCTACACATGTTATTGTTGGGGGTTAATAAATATTCATTATGGAAGCCTATAGCATAAGTCTAGATAATGATATGTAAATAGCAATGAGCGCTCAGACAAGATTTTCCAGGAACATATCTGTCTTATAATTATGCACATGTTTAGGCTTCACGCTACGCCAAGCTTAATGATTCTTATTATCACATCCAGTTCTCGGATGCCCAAGATGCCAGACTATCATAGATTTTATATGGTCTTTCTTAACATTTATTGAAGTCTTCCAGTGTATTTCTATGAGTAGCTTTACTTTGTAATTATGGCAGAAATGTAATATTTATATAAAAACAAAGATACTTGTATCCTATTAATATTATAAATGTGAAAGTTTGTGGGTTTGTGAGTTTGGATGTTCGGATGTTTGTTCCTCAATCACGGAAAAACCGCTCCACCGATTTGGCTGAAATTTTCCACAAACATAGTTAATACACCCGATTGCGCAATAGGCTACTTTTTGTCACAATAGCGCACATACGTTTGTGCCAGGACCCCCACAAAACCCAAACTCACACCACCATCTCTGCAATCTCACACACTTTGGACCATAGCAAGCCACAAAATTCATATTGCCCTCTGCAGCCTCGCCCCTAACCCCACACAATCACATATACATATACTTTACCACTTTGCCCCTCACCTTACCGATACTCCAGGAGGCTCTCTTTAACGCTCCGGAGCAGCCATGTTTGCCGACCCCCACCACTCTGACAATCCGCGACACCGCCCACCCATGTCAATACCCCTAGGCGTCTAATAAATGCAAAAAAAAAGTTTACAAAAAGTAAAAAAAATATAAAAAAAATAAATAAAAAGGATTAAAAATTCAAATCACCCCCCTTTCCCTAGAACACATATAAAAGTAGTTAAATACTGTGAAACACATACATGTTAGGTATCCCCGCGTCCGAAATCGCCCGCTCTACAAAGCTATACAAATATTTTTCCTGTTTGCTAAACGCCGTAGCGGGAAAAATGGTCAAAAGTGCCAAACCGCCATTTTTTCACTGTTTTGATTCTGATAAAAAATTGAATAAAAAGTGATCAAAGCAATAACATTTCCCGAAAATGGTAGAACTAAAAAGTACACCCGGCCCCGCAAAAAAAGACGCCCTATGCATCCCCGTACACGCATGTATAAAAAAGTTACGGCCGTCAGAATATGGCGACTTTTCAAAAAATAATTTTTTAACACAGTTTGGGATTTTTATTAAGGGGTCAAAATGTAAATAAAACCATATAAATTTGGTATCCCTGGAACCGTACCGAAACAAAGAATATAGGGGACATGTCATTTTGGTTGCACAGTGAACGCCGTAAAACCAAAGCCCGTAAGAAAGTCGCAGAAATGCATTTTTTCTTCAAATCCCCCCCATTCTGAATTTTTTTCCCTGCTTCCCAGTACATTATATAGAATAAATAATGGTGGCATCATGAAGAAAAATTTGTCCCAGGAAAAATTAAGACCTCATATGGCTCTGGGAGCGGAGAAATAAAAAAGTTATGGGGTTTAGAAGGAAGGGAGTCAAAAACGAAAATCACAAAATGCGGGAAAGGGTTAACTTCAAATACTTCTGTCCCAAAGTCACTATGTAAAGTTTATACCAACACCGTATATATAGCAGCTCAAATACAAAGTAACTTCAACACAAAAGTCTCACGTATTCTCTGAATTGCAGCAAAAACAAGATACAAAGTTACATCTCATATCCCATACCTTATACACAGTACGAAAACCTTACCCGCGCCTGTATATACCCACTGCTACAATCACCACAGACGAAGTCGTGGGTAACAGCTAGTCTTGTAATATATAAAGCTTTGGCTGCCTGGATCCTAAAGAACTACAGCATCATTTTTCAATTGTGAAGAAAAGACATACTAAGGTTGCAGAATAGAATGTATCCTTGTATTTTATTAAAGTTTTTGGCATAGATAAAGCTTAAAGGGATCCAATCACTCAGACATGATTTTTTGTAGGTACCACGTCAGAATAGCCTTAATAAAGACTATTCTTCTCCTACCTTTCGTCATCTTCTCCGCGCTGCCGTTCGCCTACAATCCCGGTTCTTGTCGGTATGCTAATGAGCTCTTTCGCAGCACCACTGGCGGGCCCCAGCACTCAGACAGTACTGGGGGTATCCCCAATGCTGCAATAGAACTCTCTCTAGCGCCGCCTCCTCTTCTTCAGCAGCGTCATCTTCAGCCTCTTCTTCCGGCGGTGGCTTGTAACTTCTATGGCCTCGGGCCTTGGGCAGAGCAGACTGCACATGCCCACAGGTCACGAGAAAATGGCCGCTTGCACAGTATTGGAGCTCATTAGCATACCGACAAGAACCGGGATTGTAGGCGAACGGCGGCGCAGAGAAGACGACAAAAGGTAGGAGACGAATAGCCTTTCTTAAGGCTATTCCGACATGGTACTTAGAAAAAATCATGTCTGAGTGATAGGATCCCTTTAAATTTTGGTGCAATACATTTTTGCACCTTTTTACTACATTACGCCATTACTACGTTGCCATTATACATTAGAGATACCATGAAGAGATTGATGGGCCATTCAGGTCTTTTAAATGCACTGCTGGCAAGTGTTGATGTGGAGGCTCTGTCCCTTTTGGTAGGGGATGTGGAGCTGTATAAAGTATGCTTTGCTTTAGGGAATTCATTTTTAGTGCCATAACCAACTGGTCCTCTCCCTCTTTATGTACATGCTGACACACAATTAAATTTTTTTTACTTTTGTTTGCAAGTCTATTCACCAGTGTGGAGTAATGGCTGCGGGGGGCCCTTGTACTCCTACTTCTGCCAATCTCTCTCTGGGTAGGTGGGAGAGAGAAATTTTGTTTTAAGATAGCATGGACCAATGGACATACATGGATATTGGACATCTGGTGGTAGACGTACCAGCTTTGACGCTAGGTTCACACCTGCATTTGGGTCTCCGTATAATGGGGTCCACTGGGTTTCTACCAAAAAAATGCGGAGAGAAAAGCGCAGCTTGCAGTCATTTTCTCTCCGCAATTTTAAGTGGAATGGGGAATGGAATCCCCAGGCGGACAGCAGGCGCCTTAGTTAGTTCACAGCTATCTCTGGCCTGTAACACAGACTATAGATTCATATAGATCTATCCCAGGCACATACAGATGTCGCTCATGCAAGGCATTTATTTTTATTTTGATAAGCATGTCCTTTAGCAGCTCGTAGAACGTCTGGTGTGGTTTATCTAATCACCTGTGGCTTTGGGTCCCAATATTTTGGTAAAAAGATTAGGGAATTCCACAGGAAGGTGAGAAACCACATTAATGATATTGGGTGCAAGGCTGATATTATGATTATTCACCGCATCTGGGAATGCCATTCAGGCAACCCACAGTGCCTTAACCTTCAAGGCGTGGATGTTGTCAGCATTGTGGTTAATGTCATAGGTGTGATAACGGATTATACAGGCATCAATGCCGATTGCGTTTATTTGTGATAATGGAGTTGTCCATGGTTAATTAGCCTTTTGTACTCTAGGTTTTGCCAATTCAGCTTAATGGAGTTATCCGGTTTCTAATATCGATGTTCTGTGCTTCCACAGCTCCTATTCATTGACAGGCGGCGCATGGATGACAATCAGGTCGTCTCAGTCTAGTCCTAACATAACCTATCGGTTGGTTTGCCGTGTGCCAAAATTTTGGTACAGATTGATGCCTCTGAAGCTTTCCCTCTAAATTATGGCACTTCATTGGGCAAGATGCAAAATAATAAATATGGTGCTAAGCATATATGCCAGTTAATTTGTTTTGGGGTTTTTTAAGCGAATTAAACAGAATCCTGGTACATTTAGGCTAGTAAATCTATCCCATGATTTATAGCATTGCAGGTTTGTTCAATATATTTCTAAATCTATTTTACAAACCTACAAAATTAGATTCAGCATTCACATAAATCCACGTTAGCTAATTCCATTAATGGTTAGTGAAACACATTGCCATACGATTACGCCAGGCATGTTGTGTGGATAGTGGAATCTGCTGTGCTAATGATTGCAGTGTCACTAGCTGTAAAACGATAGGCGGAGTGGTAACAGATCTGAGAATGTTGATCACAAGTGTCTTCAGGGGCTATAACTATATAACATATGAAGGTCTGGTGAAAGTGGTAAACAAATGGGAACGTGACAAGGAAAGAGTAAATCTGAAAGTAAAAGTATCACATCAAGATCAGCTATATGTATAGTCACACGTGGGGTATGGTATTTAGATTGTTAAAGCATAGAAAAAGGCCTAAAGAAACTTCAGACATCCGGCCACAGAAGCAACTTGACTTTCTATGCATTTTATTTTCTAATTTAGCTAAAGCATTGCTTCTAAGTGTTATCTTTGCAGATGTATGCCTAGCTGAATGCGTAAGGCAAGTGATTTGGTTTCTGTACATAATAAATCATATACATTGCAGACTGGTCTAAAATGTCAGAAGTGCGTGCTGTGAGGTATACTTAAATAGACAGTATATGTGCAGCTGCGCGCTCTCATGTTTACCACAAACTGTGCTCAGCATATTTCTACCTTTGAAGAGAAGCATTCATACATGCAGATTTGTTGAAGAAATTTCTGCTACTGTCCCATTCATCTGAATATCAATGTGCTGGTCACCAAAATAAACAGATTTTTATGATGATTCTACAACATCCATTTGGTCTTCCAGTAAAGTGCCAAATTTGGTCCAGAAAATCTACTAATACATATATTGCCTGCATTTCCTTGGTATAACCCTGTTCAGTGACCCATACTCTATGCACCATAGTCATCTGTTCATGAATATAGTATGGTATAGTTATCCACAGAAGACATGGACTCCTATTGTCATAGATGACTGATGCTTGGTGTCCAGGTCATCAGACAGTGCTGGTGTCTGGAAACATGGCCAGCATACTGGATTTTCCAGACTGTATTTGGTTATTTAATTTTTCCTAAAGTTAATCTTCATCACAAAATCCACAATGGTTTCACACATTGCAAAGAAAGACAATAAATGAAATTTCTGGCACTCCTAGATCCACTAGGACTACATATCCAATTTACTTGGGCTTCCTATTCCTCCTCCTACCTACCGACACACTGAAGAAGGTCTTTTACTTTGACCAAAACGTTTGTGTATTTGTCGGAATAAAAATTAAGTTTTGGAAGCATACTCACAGAGTGCCGGAAATTTCATTTATTGCATTAAAGGGGCTCTATCACTGGGAAAAGTCATTTTTATCTAAACACATGCTTGCATAGGCTTTAGAAAGTCTATTCCACACTTACCTTTTGTATGTAAATTGCCTCAGTGGTCTCTGAATAAGTCCGTTTTTATTCATATGCTAATGAGCCTCCAGCCAGCTCAGGAAGTTCCCAGCAGCCTCCTCTCTCCTATTATCTTCTATGTGTGTGGAGCAAACAGGAAGCTGGGTCATCAGCAGCAGCAGCAGTCTCCCATAGAAAACAATAGGAGAGCTGTGCACGATCTATCGTGCACTAGTCTAATTAGCATATGAATAAAAACGGACTTATTCAGAAACCACTGAGGCAATCTACATACTATAGGTAGGTGTGGAATAGACTTTCTAAAGGCTATGCAAAGGTGTGATTAGTTAAAAATGACTTTTCCTAGTGATAGAGCCCATTTAAGAAGCCTTTTCCGAGCACCAGCTTAAAACTACCGAGTGACGGTTCATTATTCACAAGATGCAATGAAAGACACCCGCTGTATTTCCATGACAGATAGGACATGTTGTAGAATTGCATCCTGCTACTGAATGGGGTATGGTGCCACAGCCTGATTTTGTTTTGTCATCTCCACCTTCCTTGAGCCATACATTTTTATATTTCTGTTGATGTATTTGTATGAGGGCTTGTTTCTTTGCAAGGCCAGTTGTACTTTTTAATGACACAATTTCATGTTCTATTTTTTTCCAGTCGATTGAACTGTGTGAGAGCCTGTTTTTTGTGTGATAAGTTGTAGTTTTTATTTACTAAGTACACTCTGCCTCTGGCATTCCTTATGGCAGTTCATAAGTAGTTAAAAAGAACCAGGAATATGGTTTTAATAATTTAAGAGTCAAGTGTTTCTGAGAAGCATATTCATATATGATGCTTGTAACAAACTGAAACCCAGTTTGCTTGCGACATATAGGGGAAAATGCATGGGGTAGAGAAATGATATTGTGGCACCAATACACTTTCTTGTGTCAGACTTGAGCCACAAGCCCTAATTCATGCCTTGCTCGCCACATTGTGTGGTTGTGGGCACAGCGGGGTGGGTCAGTGCAGGAACAATTATGCCCCACAAATTCATTATAACAAATAGTTTTTGATTGTGGGAATTACTATCTATACCCTCTTTATCTCTCTCTTAATAAAGAAGGGGTCTTTACCAAGACAGTCATGTAATACTCAAGTCTTAAAGAGGCTCTATCATTGGAATAACATTATTTGTGATATTCATATGCCTGAATAGCCGTTAAAAAGGATATTCGGTTGCTGCTACTCATTTTTTAAAAGACCCTCCTGTTTTTATTACATACCAGTAAAACCGATATGTAAATGAGCCCCTCTGTGCACCCTGGGTGTTCCCCCAAACCACTGTGCACACCCCTGTGCACCCACCTTTAAACCGCCCCCTCTTTAGCTTGTGCTCCGATAATTCCTCCTCCGTTCCTGTAACCGCCTCTATTTACTGTAATCTCACTCCTGCGCTTTGAAATGTCAGGCATGCACTGTAATGCTCCCTTCTGAGTGCTACTGCACATGCCCAAGCGCCATTATCTTGTGCGCTTTCTTTCATTGTCCACAACAAAATGGCGCTAAGGCATGTGCAGTAGCGCTCAGAAGGGAGTGTCACTGTGGTTACAGGGACGGAGGAGGAGGAATTATCGGAGCACAAGCTATAGAGGGGGTGGTTTAAAGGTATGACGTAGGGGGGTGCACAGTGGCTTGGGGGAACACCCAGGGTGCACGGAGGGGCTCATTTACATATCAGTTTTACCGGTATGTAATAAAAATGGGGGAGGGGCTCTTTTAAAAAAACGAGTAGCAGCACCTGAATAGCCTTTTTAAAGGCTAGTCAGGCATATGAATATCAGAAATAATGTTATTCCAATGATAGAGTCCCTTTAATAAATCTGCCCCTTCATATTTGTTTCAGTAAATACTTGCAATAACAGTGCTAGAGTATCTTTATTCATAGCTGTGTGTTGTGCAGTTATTCTGTTATTCCTCCTGGATATTTATGAGAAAATACCTCGACATTTAGAGCTCCAACAGTTTCTCCGATGGGTTCTTTCCTTATAGAATCTGATGCTCTTTGGAGAATAGCAAAGATGCACCCCAAACTGGCCACACCCAGTTGACTATTCATAAATTACTAGGAGGAATGATGGAGGGATAGCATTATGTAAAGTTCTAAAAAAAAAAAAAAAAAAAAAGATCCAGTAAAATTGTTATTTTATGTTAAATACAAGTATTTACTAAAACAGACAGATCAGGAAGGGTGTCAGGTTGTCTTTAAATGTAGTTGTATATAGCAAAATCAATTGTAGGGGAACATCCATAAGGATGAGAAGGGACTTAGTATCCACAAAACCTGCCAGGACCTACCATCTGGTGTATGTGGTAAAAATGTCCTTGTGAATGGATGGTCACATTACATAACAGATAGGGATGACATCTGTTTAGTCAGTTTGTTCCTGCTGCATATTCTAATTGGTAACATATTCTAACGCAAACCAATGACAAATGTGAGTGCAGCATGTTGTTTTCTGTTCTTCATGTATGCCAGCTGCAAAGAAAAACACAATTCATTTACTGGTATTTTAAAGGGGTCGTCCACCTCTGTAATATTTATGGCCTGTCCTTACAATACCTAAACCCACTGCGACATACATACTGTAAGGGAACAGCACAGATTTCTGCTTACTCTCTGTACCAAGAGCTGTATTGTCCCTGAACAGCTGATCTGTGGGGGATCCGGTTTTCATACCTCTGCAGATCTAAAACCAATGGCCCATCTTAAGTATAAGCCATCAATATTAGAAAGGTGGAGAGCTTGTTTAAAGAGGACCTTTCACCATATCTGGGCACATGCAGTGTTATATACTGCCGGAAAGCTGACAGTGCGCTGAATTCAGCGCACTGTCGGCTTTCCCGATCTGGGCCCAGTGTGAAGAGCTTACGGTCCGGTACCGTAGCTCTTCTATGGTCAGAAGGGCGTTTCTGACCATTAGCCAGAGACGTCCTTCTGCCTCGCGGCGCCTATCACGCTGTAGTGTGGAGCCGGGAGGAACGCCTCCTACCTCTCCTGATAATACTCGTCTATGGACGAGCGCTGTGAGCAGAGGGAGGGGGCGTTCCTCCCCGCTCCACAGCACAGCGTGATAGGCGCCGCGAGGCAGAAGGACGTCTCTGGCTAATGGTCAGAAACGCCCTTCTGACCATAGAAGAGCTACGGTACCGGACCGTAAGCTCTTCACACCGGGCCCACATCGGGAAAGCCGACAGTGCGCTGAATTCAGCGCACTGTCAGCTTTCCGGCAGTATATAACACTGTATGTGCCCAGATATGGTGAAAGGTCCTCTTTAAATTCAGTCATCCTCATAGGCATTTTTATTGTGAGCTCCAATCTATTAAAGGGGTTATTCAAAGTTATACAACTGATTTGAATAGGACAGCGCTGCAATATCTAAAGTCACCGCTAAAAATCATATACCTAGTGAGTAGTATGGCCCCCAGCATGTAAATATTACCAGAACACCGCTGTCCTGAAGCAGCTGATCTGCGGAGCCCCCTTGGTGTCGCACCTACTCAGATCTCATATTGATAGTGTTTGGCTATCAATATTAGAAAGTGGATAACAGCTTTAATGATATTGTTCTGTTAAAAGCTCTTATATTATGTCTTATATGAATAGCAGTAAATCTGTTATAAACCTAGTTCCTTGTAGACGTGATTCTATAGTTTCTAAATATGCTTCTGTTATTCAACTTCGGAGCCCCATTTTCATGGAAATTGATATTTTCTTCATTTTCATATGACTCATATACATTCTATATAATATTGGGGCTCTGAAGCTCAATAAAAGAGGTACTGTATATTTGGCAATTGTAGAATCACCTCAACAGGTGCGTTTTACATTACCTGCAAAGTGGACGGGATTTTGGCTTTATCTGGCCACACATTGCAGATAAAAATCTACAGCTGAAATGTTGTGATTTCAAAAACACTCAAGTTTTTGTAAATGGCAACATATCAACTGTACCTACAGAAATGCTGGCATTTTCCATATAGGTATAATAGAGGCAGAAAGTCCCCAAACGAAAACTCTGCGGGAAAAAAACCCAATGTGATGCAGCTCGCTAAATAACACCCATTCTTTAGGCTGAGGCCCTACGTAGTGTAAAGTGCGGTTTTGGAAATCGCAGCATGTCAATTATATCTACAGAAACAATGACGGCTTCCCCGTAGATATAATTGTTACAGAAAGTCCGCAGAGGAAATCTCTGCAAACTTTCTGTTTAAAGCGCTATGGGAAGAACTGCGTTGTGTTCCTGCCGCAGTTTTTCCTGCAGCGCTTTACAGCTGCGGGTCGTCCTGTGGGGCCTTAGCCTTAAAGAGGCTTTCTGGTCTTAAATAATTGGTGACCTGTCCTAAGGGTCTGACACCCAGTACCCCCGCCAATGAGCCGTTCTCAGCAGCTGATAAACAGAGAATGGAGCAGGAAACATACAGCACCCCTCTGTGTAGTGGCTGAACTGAATAACTGCAAACTTAGCTTCCATTAAAGTGAATGGAAGCTGTTATGCAGTACTCTGGTGTGACCATTACATAGAGGAAAACTGTACTGTCTGATTCCTGCTCCATTCTCTGTTTTTTTTAGCTGCTGTGAACAGCTGAATCATGGGAGTTCAAGTCACTGGCATCTTTTCTATGACACAGTATGTCAGAGGATAAATTAGCTTTTCTGGTGGGGGCAGGTCTGTATGTTTTAGAGCTGTTTTCCCACTGATCACATATATCTCTTATTTTGGTTAGGGGATAAATGCCTGATTACTGGAATTCCAACCATTGAGACCCCTAGCAAACTTGAGAACAGGGTCCACAACTGTTCCCCATGTGGCGGTGGACTGCCTCTCCAGAAATCTCATATAAATAAATGTAGATCTAGCTGAGCATGCGCAGAAATGCTCCATTCACATGCAACACTTAGGAACTTGAAGCCTCTTGGGTGTCGTCTTCTCTCCCCCCCTCAATAAGTATGTCTTTGGAGTGTGGGATGAAATCCACGCAAACATGAGAACATACAAATTCCTGCAGATGGTGTCCTTGGCAGGGTTCAAACCCAGGACTCCAGCGCTAACCACTGAGCCACCATGCTGCCTTCTTGATCTTCTGATAATGGGGGGTCCAGCAATAAGGCACTTATACCCTATCCTATGACTAGGACAAAAGTTATGACACAGTTATATATCTGTCAGGTAACAGCCATGGTATCATGACCTTTCTTTTTTTAACATAGATTGTGAGCCCCACGTAGAGCTCACAATGTACATTCTTCCCTATCAGTATGTCTTTTTGGAATATGGGATGGAAAACCACGCAAACACAGGGAGAACATACTGTATAAACTCCTTGCAGATGGTTTTTTGCCCTTGGTGGGATTTGAACACCAAGACCCCAGTGCTGCAAGGCTGCAGTGCTAACCACTGAGCCACTGTGTGGCCCCCTGGTATCATGACCTTTCTGTCAGGCAAGCTACTGTGATTTCAAGTGGGTTTCAGGTAAGTAACATGCTATGAAGCCAGAAGAAACGGCTCCCGGAAAAAGCTCCTGCGCTGCATTTACAGCCTCAAAACCCTGACCAAAAAACTCCATGTGAACTAAGCCTCAGTCTCTTATTACTATTCTGTTTGCTGTGTAAGTGAAAAACTTTGATGTCAGCGATGCAGACTTCAATTTAGCATAAAATGCTTCTGGCTATAGATGGCTTGGAGGAACGCATCTTTTATCACTGTACAACTTTTACTAAGAGATTAAGGAGAAATCTAGTTATGTTGGTTAAGTGTCAGCTGGATACGGGAGGAATAGCAGGAGTAAGTGATGTACACAAAGTGAGGTGAGCTCTTCAGGGTACAGTCAGCTCATTCCCTGGACCGCAGTGTCAATTGCCAAAAGTAGGATGCAGGAAATAGTTGTGCCTGACATATCTACAACACTGACATACTGATCCCTGTATCCCTGTTGAGCTGTATATACTAATGAAAAACATATTCCGTTTTATAATGTATTCTATCATTTGCTAGAATTTGCATAATATGTGAAAATGTTATTCTTTACTGTTATTAAACCGATATTTTATGGCTATTGGTATTCTGTTCAACCAGGCAGAATTTCTACACGAAGTAAATTATCATTAAAAAATTATAACTCACTAGAAGGGATTTATTAATGTTTGCTGTGCCCTTGTCATCCGCCAGTACAGTGTGCGTTCTAGTAATCCACAGGGTGCACGCCCTGATAATAATTCTACTAATAGACCGAAAGGCCTTTTTTTTAATTGTATTTATCAGAAAACTAAAGTGGCTGTCAATGAGTCATACGGTTGTATATGGCAGGGTCATGTGTTCTGTGTATGCTTTGGGAGATTTTTTTCATGGTATTCTGGTGTGAAAAAAACTGTAAAGATGCACTTCGGTGATTTTTATTTTTTTATTCAATAAGTACCTATTTCCAAATATAAATAATTCAGACAGTATTACCTTATTGAGTTATTCCTGTCTATCTGAATCTTTCTCTGACTAGATAAAATGTGCAGGAGTTAAAAGTTTTTTCCATTCTAAAATTATTAATGACCTATCCTAAAGACAGGTTATCAATGTCAGATATGTATGGGTCTGACATGACTTCCAGCACCCCCACTGATCAGCTTTTCTCAGCAGAGAATGGAGCAGGAAGCAAACAGATCTGTTCAGTGTGCAGTGGCCATACCAAGTTAGTGCAGCTTACCATCTATTCATTTGAATGAGAGGAGATCTGCAGTAACCTGGCCTAACCACTATATACAGAACAGCGCTGTCTGCTTCTTTCTTTGCGTATCACCTACTGAGAACAGCTTATTGCGCCAGGTGTTGGACCCTCACCAATATGATATTGGTAACCTATCCTTAGGATAGATCATCAATAATTTTAGTCTGGAAAATTTCTTTAATTCACAGATCCCTGACTTCCTGTATGATGGAATGTACCACATAAACTTTTCTGTCTCTCCCCATGGAAAGCCTGTCACTAACTACTGATGAACAGAGAGTTCCTATCACAAAGTTATAATCAAGTAGCTTACAGCTCAGCCTCCTAAACTATATACTTAGGGTAAGTTCACATGGAGATTTTTGGTCAGGATTTTGAGACTGTATCCGCCTCAAAATTCTGACCAAAAAGACGGCTCCCATTGAAATCAGTTCCTGGGTAAAAGAAGCGAGGTGCTCAGGCCATTTCGCCTCTTGAAAGTTATTTGTTGTTGTTCAGCTTTTACTTCACTTTTAGAGATAGAGCGAGTAGTGAAATATTCGATATTTGAAATTCGATTTGAGTAGACCTCAATATTCGACTATTCGTTTGAATATCGAATCTCATTATAGTCTATTGGAAAAACATGCTCGTTTCAGGGAAACCAAAATTCGACCAATTGGAGTCACCAAGTCCACAATGACAACTCAGGAAATGATGCCAACACCTCTGGAATGCAACTGGGACAGCAGGGGAAGGATGTCTGGGGGTATCTAGCATGCCCAAGTCCCAGTATTATTCTTATTATTATTATTATTACTGCTGCTACTGATTTAGCCAGCCAATGACTGTATACGTTTTTTTCCAATGCCTATGTTGTCCTAGTTCCTGTCCCACCTCCCCTGCATAGTTATTGGTGTAAAAAAAAAAAGCGCCAGGGAAGGATCGCCCTAGCTATAATCAAAAACATATTACTAAAAGAGGACATATCACAGGAAAAAAGGCCACACTTACCCAATAGCAGATGAAACATCGCTTTGTGTAGGATCCAGGCAAACTCTTGCAGTATAAGGGGGCATTTACACAGAGTATTTTGGTGCAGATTCTGATGCAGAATCCGCGCAGAAATAAAGCCTCCCATTGATTTCAATGGTTTCCGTTTTCCGTGTGGAACTCATTGAAATCAATGGGAGGCTTTATTTCCCATTGATTTCAATGGATTCTGCGTGGAAAATGGAACCCATTGAAGTCAATGGGAGACTTTATTTCCATGCGGATGATGATGCGAATTCCGCGTCAGAATCAGCGCATGGAAACTCCATGTGAATGCCCCCTAAGATAGGAACAGTACAGGTGCATAATTCACCTTGTGGCTAAGGTTGTACACAACGATTTCCTGCAAAAAAAAACTGCATAAAAAACACAGCAGAAATGTATCAAATTATTTCTGCAGCATTTTTCACCGCGTTTTCCTTTACGGAATTTCTGCTTCTATTATACCTAAACAGCGTTTCCATCTGTACAATTGACATGCTGCGATTTTTTTTCTGCAATGTTTGGATGGGATTAGTCAGAATCTCATCCACTTTGCAGGTACTGTAACACGCTGCGTTTTTGCAAAATGCACCCCAGGCTTGACGTTGGTTTATGAGCTTGCGTATATTGGCCAAAATATTGACTAATACCTCATGGTTATTTAACCCTGTTTTGCAGGATGGAGCCAGGCCCTGTCATATTTGCAGAATGCTGATACTGGTGGGATGCACGTATAAAGGACTAGACAGCCCATCTGATCTAATAATGTGGGGCATGAGCAATGGGCTGTTCATTCTTCATGTTAAAATGTTACTTTACTACACTTTATTACATATAGCAAATGTTATTTTTAATATTGTTATGATATTTTAGTAAGCATAGGTTTATTGTCTGTAAATGCTCAGGAAAAAAAAGCAGCCTTGTTTACTGATATAAAATATCACAAGGTCATCTGAAGATCCAGATAGCAGTGGAATATTAGATCCCAGAAGTAATGACAGACCATGTGTAAACATGCTGAAACAAGGAAGGCTGCTGTTCTAATCTCACTGTTCATTGGAATGCAAAGCAAATGATTCCCCTACTGACATCTGCACCGAATGCACAAATTAATCACAATCATCAATCAACTGAATTGCATTTGACAGCAATCGCGGGGCTATATTTTGTTTAGTAAGCCAGTCAATATATGAAAAAATTGTCCATCCATTTTATCTGCTATAGAATACAGTAGCAATAAATTGATGTAAATTGTTCTTCCGACCCACTTTCAACTTTCATGCAAAATAAAAATCTTTAATTTAAAATAAAATAAAACTTTAATAATAATAAAACTTTTTTAAAGGCTGTATGCTTACAGGATTAATGAAATATATAGTGGACTATGGTTTTAAAGTGACAACACTTAATATGAAAAAGTAACACCTTTCTTAAAGTGTTCGTTCAGTTCTTATTTATTAATGACCCATCCTCAGGGTCAGTAATAACAGATCGGTGGAGGTCCGACACCTGGGACCACCACTCATCAGCTGTGTGAATAGGGAGCAGTGTTTGTTTATATTGTGCAACTAGAAGTTTGCAGCACACTCGGGGTTGCGATGAGAATACTTTCATTAACATGACTAAAAACATACAAATAGAGGCAGATGTCACAGTCAAAGTCACCATGTAGCCCTTGACGTAGACAGAATGCGCCGAACAGAGCATAATGCGCATGCTCAGTAAGGTCTGTACAGCCCTCCGACACGAGTGAAGTCATCCAGGCTTCGGAGGGCTGTACAAACCTTACTGAGCATTCGCAGTACGCTCTGTTCGGCGAAGACTACGAGGAAAGTACTGCACATATACGCGCAATTGCGGCCTCGAAAATATGGCCGCCAGCATATGCAGTCGGCTCTACTAGTGTCTCATTGTCAGAGCCGACTGCAAAGGCGTCGGAGATGACGCAAAAGGAAGATGACAAGAGAAAGGGAGGATGCAGTTGAAGAAGGAGGCGTCGTTGGAGAGAGTTCTCGGGCAGCAGTGGGGACGCCCCCATCACCATTTGAGCGCTGGGGCCTGCTCTCATTGCTGCGTGAGAACTCATTAAACTGGGATTTCTAAGGTAAGGCGCTGCGGAGACCACGTCTAAAGATAAGAGACAAATAGCCTTTCTAAAGGTTATTCCGACATCTAAAGCAGAAAAAATAGCTATTTAGTGGTAGAATCCCTTTAAATCTTGTAAATCTTTAAGCCTGTTGTGTTCTTAATTTACAGTGTTGTACTCGGGCAGAGCAGCTGCTGTGAAAAACTATAGTCCTAAATAAAATACATTATTCATAATGAATCCATACATTTTATCACCATCTTTAATCTTCCTGCCCCGATGTCATCTTTACTATTCACATTGTAATTGAGTAATAAATTCATTGACCACGGAGTCAAGGCCTGCTCGGTCTATATAAATCTGTCTGATCAAGGAAGACACGGGATACAACCTCATAACTTTACCAAGAACCCACAAAAGAGGCAAATAATTCAGAGATAGCGGACACAGAGTCAACAGTAGTTTTGTACAGGCTTGAATTTACTATTTTATTTGTATAACCTGTTTTTCAATCATAGAAAAAAACGGGAAGTGCTGGAAATGCAAATGTCAATAATGTAATATGTACATGTAATATATAAGAAAACAGGCCTTAAACGTTCTAGTTTGGCATAGAACAAAACATTCACCAGAGTTTCCGTAAAAAATTAATTCTGTTAATTTTTTGTTCAGTTTTGTTTGGATTTAATACATCTTACAGAAGACTATATTTTCTTTCTACTTGGCTATAGTTTTTATTTTCCTCCATTCTTCATTATTCATTATTGCACCACCTTTAGATGGACTGTTCATTTTACCACATCCATTCCATTACAATTGTACAACTTAACTTTTTGAAAGGGTCAGAAAAGCATAAAAACAGAAAGGAATTGGTATTTACCTCAACAATTTCCCAATACTCCTATTCCAAAAGCTTCTTGGGTCCCATTGGTTTCTACTTCCTGGTTCCTTCCAATACACAGGAAGTGACTGCTCTGCCAATCACTCTCTGAGACTGGTCACTGTTGCTGAAGGTTCTACATTGAAAGCCTGTTCAAACCTTAATGCGTAACCTGATCTTGTATGAGTACCCAGAAAGACACTCTACTAAGTATTATAATAACACACTTATCCCCGTCCAACAGGTCCATTGCCTTTGGATAAACTTAGTCTCTAACTTATCCTTAGAGCCACACATCTAAGTCCTCAACAACTATTGCTGCCTATAACTCAAGAACATTCATGAAATTTACTCCTTCCTAACCCCTAAAACTATGAAATAGGTAGTCCACGTCTTCTTCTGGTAGTCTAATCTTCTGCTTAATTTACTGTAACGCCCTTCTCCTCAGCCTCCCAGCTAATGCTCTTGCTCCTGTCCTGTCCACCAGTAACTACCAGGGTAGCAGGGGTAGCAGCTGCCACAGGGCCAGGGACATTTTTTTTTTTAATAGGCTGTTAACGGGCCCTATTTACTTACCGATCATGGCAGGCTAATAAACGTGTTACTTACCTTTCCACGCTCCTGGCAGGCTTCGGGCCTAGTTGTGTAACATTCCTGATGTCACATGACCCAGGCCTATGTCCCGGGTCATGTGACGTCAGTACTAGAGATGAGCGAAGACTGTTCGATCGAATTCATATTTGATCGAATATCAGGCCGTTCAAGGTATTCGATTGGAATCGAACGCCACGAGGCAAACGCAGTAAAAATTTGTATCCCCTCCCACCTTCCCTGGCACTTTTTTTGCACCAATAACTGTGGAGGGGAGGTGGGACAGGAACTACGACAACGGAGGCATCGAAAAAAATTTGGAAAAAGTAATTGGCTGGCTAAATCAGGTGACTTCCAATTTATATGAATGGTGGATTTAACATTCGATTAATTTGAGACTGTGAACTATGTGACTGTGAGACAGGGATAGATGTACAGGCAGGGTTAGCTAGGGATTAGCTTTATTTAGGTGGGAATGTTACTTACCCAGCTCTTTGGGGCTCTATCTGGTCGGGATCCCTGTCAGCTTGCGATATGCGCGTTGAACCCTGCTGCACACTCAGCTCTGCTGCATCTAGGGTGTAGCAGAGCTCAGCGCACACTCAGCACTGCTACATCTCCAGTGTAGCAGTGCTGGCCGTGCGCTCAGCTCGGCTGCATCTCCGGAGTATTCGAGCTGAGCGCACGGCCACCTCTGCTTCATCTCCGATGTTGCAGTGCTGGCCGTGCGCTCAGCCCGACTGCATCTTCAGCATAGCCGAGCTGAGCGCATGGCCAGCTCTGCTTCATCTTCGATGTAGCAGTGCTGGCCGTGCGCTCAGCTCAGCTGTATCTTCGGAGTAGCCAGGCTGAGCGCACGGCCAGCTCTGCTACATCTCGGCATAGGAATGCATTGACCAGCGTTGATTGGCCGAATGCCATACAGAGTACAGCATTCGGCCAATCAATGCTGGTTCTGCTGGAGGAGGCGGAGTCTAAGATTGGTCCACAACAGTCTCCATTCTGGTCCGATATTAGACTCTGCCTCCTTACAGACGAGCCTCCGTCAGAACCAGCGTTGATTGGCCGAATGCTGTACTCTGTATGGCATTCGACCAATCAACGCTGGTCAATGGAAAAAGTCAGTTCCCGCATATCACAAGCTGACAGGGATCTCAACATATTACAGTGACTTGGGCTTGTTAGATGCCCCCAGCCATGCTTCCCCTGCTGTCCCAGTTGCATTCCAGGGTGTTGGCATCATTTCTTGGGATAGTGTGATAGTGGACTTGTTGACTCTTCGAATGAGTCGAATGGTGGGATCCCCTGAAACGAAGCATTTTCCCCATAGACTGTAATGGGGTTTGATATTCGTTCAAATAGTCGAATATTGAGCGGCTATTCGAAACGAATATCGAATATTTTACTGTTCGCTCATCTCTAGTCAGTACGTCATTAAAGCTGCCCAACACCACCGAAGACTGCAGCGGAGGCGGAGATAGGTAAGTAACAGTGTATTTTTATGTTTGTATCCCCCCGGGTCTCCGATTATTATATTCTGGAGACTGAAAAGACCCCAGAGTATAATAATTGTTCATGGGTGTTCATTATGGGGCATAATACTGTGTTCAGGGGCCACTATGGGACATAATAGTATGTGCGTGCAGGGGCCACTATGGGACATAATACTGTGTGCAGGGGACACTATGGGGTATAATACTGTGTGCAGGGGCCACTATAGGACATAATACTGTGTACTGTGGCCACTATGGGACATAATACTGTGTGCAGGGGCCACTATGGGGCATAATACTGTGTGCAGGGGCCGCTATGGGGGATAATACTGTGTGCAGGGGCCACTATGGAGGATAATACTGTGTGTAGGGGTCACTATGGGACATAATACTGTGTACTGAAGCCACTATGGGGCATAATACTGTGTGCAGGGGCCCACTATGGGGCATACTACTGTGTACTGGGGCCACTATGGGGCATAATACTGTGTACTAGGGCCACTATGGAGCATAATACTGTGTACTGGGGCCACTATGGGGCATAATACTGTACTGGGGCCACTATGGGGCATAATAGAGCGCGCAGGACTGCGGCGGAAGGGTCGGTCGGTTGAGGTCTTTGGTGTCAGGAAGGGGGGTGGCCCCATGTCAAAAGTTTGCCACAGGGCTCCACCATTCCTAGTTACGCCACTGCTGTCCACCCTAAACTCTGACCATTACTTAATCCACATTTCCTCATTTTTTATCAGCCACTCTCCTCTGCCATTCCCTTCACTGGTTACCCATCACCTTGCGAATAGAACCATGGAAATAATATAATGTACAGCACCATGGAATTAATATAATAATGTGCAGCACTATGGAAATATAATAATACACAGCACCATGGAATTAATATAATGTATAGCACCATGGAATTACTGGTGGTCTAAAAATAAACAATATTGAGGACAGAACTGATTAATGACCTATGTGCTTTTCTTACTTGCACAGCTAATGAGCCCCTTAAGAAGTTCACAAAATATTTATCTGCAGACCTTTAGCAAATGCAGCTAAATTTGGTGAAATCTGACAAAAATCTGATGTCTGTTATGATCATACACATAGATTAACAGCTGATTCTACTAAAATAAGCTCAATCTGCCAATGATCTACAGATAAGTTTCTCATGAGTATGGCCAGCTTTAAGGCCAGGGCCCCACATTAAGGAAGACCCACGTTTTGCCTGTGGCGGAAACGCCATGGAAAAAAAACGCTGTTTTACAGTCACTGTGTAGTATATGGTATTCTGCGGTAAAATGACAACATGTCAATTATATCCATGGAAACGCAGGCGGTTTCACTATAGGTATGATTGAAACAGAAAATCTGCAGATGAAACCTCTGCAAATTTTCTGTGAAAAGCGCTGTGGGGAAAAAGGGGTTTTGTATTGTTTTTTTCCATAGTGCTTCTTTTGCTGCAGTTAGCTACATGGAGCCTTAGCCTAAAGACATTATCTAGCTTTTTAAAATCATTGTTCTCTACAATTTAGATCAGTGGGTTCCAACTGCCAGGACCCTTGCAGATCAGCTGTTTGCTCATCCAATAACCATGCAACATGCTGAAACATTTCTCTTAAAGGGGTATTCCCACGTAATAATAATCATATCTAAATTGACATATGACATAATCATATCTATATTTGTAGATAATTAACATTTAAACATTTTTGCAAATATAAGTAATTAAAAATTCTGCAGAGTTTTAAATATTTTCTCTGACTTTCTTAGTAGTCATAGTCTGTTGTTTTGATTGGTTGCCATTCGATACGACCACAAATTCAGAAACTTTCTATGGTCTGGGACTTGTCAGGAACTCAGCCATGATGTCCTTATTGTATCTGGGTTATGAAGCAGAGACACTATATGTATAAGAAGATATCCTGGGTACAGTAAAGAAATCGTGGCGGATTTTCTGACCTTAGAAAGTTCCTGCATTCATGGTTGTTTCCACTGGCAACCGATCAAGACAACAGACTGTGACCACAAGATATTTAGAGAAAATCTTTAAAATGCTGCAAAATATTTAATTACTTATATTTGCAAAAATGTTTAACTTTTAATTATCTGCAAATTTAAAAATTGTTATCTTCATGGTAATACCCCTTTAATGAGTGGAAAACTGGTTGGACTATCAGTGATTGTGATGATAATATCACTTTTAGGGCCCGTTCACACATGTGTTCACACACGCATGTATTTTGGAAAAATACACGTGTAAAAATAAGACTCCCATTGACTTCAATGACATTTTTTTACACGTGTAAAAAATACACGTCAAAATACACGTGTAAAATGTCATTTTTACACGTGCATTTTTTACACATGTATTTTGCCAAAATACACGCACGTTTACTCCATGTGAATGTGTGAACGGGCCCTAATATAGCAAGAATCCATGTTAAAATCAGTTAGAAACTTACTTGTGTGAATGGAACCTTAAAGTGGCCCCTTAGACATTAACTTGTACACCTGCTTCTCATACATTAACCTATCCCCTAAGGGCTAGTTCACACGTGAAAAGGGTGTAGCGGAATTTGGACTGGAAAAAAAATGCTTCAAGAATTAGGAAGCGATTTTTGACATTGAGGCTTTTTTGAAGCGGTTTTCGGAGCGGATTTTAGTAAAAACCGCCTCAAAAACCGCCAGGCACCTCCCATTCACTTCTACTGATTTCCTGAGGTGGAATTCGCCTTAAGAAAGGGCAGCTTGCTTCTTTTTCTACATAGACCTCTATTGTGAGGAGGTGGATTTTGAGAAGGATTCTGTACCAAAATCCGCCCCCTCATGCCCCGTGTGAACGAGGCCTTAGTGGCCCCTCTGACATTATATTATAATGTCCTTCTCCAGTTGCCCCCACAGTTTCTTGTCTCTCTCCAGTTGCCACCACAGTCTCTTATCCCCCTCAGTATATATTTTCCCTCTCCAGTTACCACTACAGTTTCTTGTCCGCCACAACATATATTGTCTCCCTCCATTTGCCCCCACAGTTTTTTGTACCCCTCAGTATATATTGTCACTCTCGAGTTGCCACCATAGTATATATAGTCCTAGGGTGGCTTTAACCATATGGCCAATAGTGCACTTGCACGGGCCTTATGGTAGATGGGTCCCCCTTGGTACAGCCCTGCATTTGCTGAACTTCTGTTCCAGACATTGGGACCTGGCTGCCCCAACTCCAACTCATCAGTGTCCACTGTCCCAAATGTGCCCCCGCTACCATAGGGTCCAGTGCAAATGCATTGTTGGCTCCATGTATAAAACAACCCATGGATAGTGATAAGTTTCAATCTTGGCGCAACCCTTTTAAGTACCAGTCTTGTTTTACATACCCTCGTACCATGACATCACCAATTTCCATTGCGCATGAAGCTCTAATGGAATTGTTTAGTGTTTTATTGGAATCCTGGTCAGTTTTCACGAACTGTGCTAGAAGAAGAATATGGAATGCTGTCATATTGCATTATTAGTCAGCCAGGAAAGCAGCAAGTATTTTCCATTCATAATAACAAATAAAGACATGCAAGGAAATAAGATTGCTGGTATAGCATTACCTAAGTCATTACCTTTCTAAGCAGTTATATAGAAATAATAAAACCTGCTTTTAAATTAAAAGACTTTCAGATTTTGTTCTTTAACATACAGCGTTGGCTTCATAATTTACAGCATGGTCTTTCATTCCTGAGAACGGAAGGTCTTTAAATTTGACATCAATTTGCACACAATGAAACATATACGTAAGTACACACTTCATACTGAAAGGCTTAAGTATTGAAACAGCAGCAGGTGATGAGAAACAGCAAGAAAGTCGAAAAAATAAACCTTGGAGCAACTTTCAGGATACTCAAGAACAATTTACCACCTCCACACCTTGCTGGAAACAATTGGTAGGCTGAGAATAAATTCTGCTGATGGGATCCGCCGATGTGTTCTTTTCAGGTAGAAGATGAGGATTGATTTATTAGATAGAGATTTAACCATAAGCAAAAGAATACGAGCAATATATTCCAGTGTATTTCCTCCTGAAAGTACCAACACATATATAAACTCTATCTGCAGTAATAGGAGCATCTAGAAAAATAAAGGAATGGTGATAGATGAACTTTCCTACATCTCCAGGTCAGGTATTTACTGAAGGTGGACATATTGGTTGTCTGTCTATAATGTCCCAGATATCACTATAGTATTTCTGTCCATGGCAGGGTTGAAACCTAAGACATACTGTTTCAGCTTTAGTGAAACATTGTGCATGCGTCAGCATATAGATATCTGGGACAATAAACTATTAGTCCATAAGAACCTGCTGGTGGTTTAATGTGTGTAATACATCTGACATATTGCCATTAAAGAGGACCTTTCATCAGATCGAGCACATGCAGTTTTATATACTGCTGGAAAGCTGACAGTGCGCTGAATTCTCTTTGATCAGTTAATATATGCTGGTTGGTGATGTTCATAGAGAATGCTATATTGTGATATACTGCTATTGGTTGGCACTTGGTACACTATACCAGCATGAGTCAGTATTATTAAATATTCCCATTGTGCTTAAAGAGGACCTTTCATCAGATTGGGCACAGGTAGTTTTATATACTGCTGGAAAGCTGACAGTGCGCTGAATTCAGCGCACTATCGGCTTTCCCGATCTGTGCCCAGTGTAAAGCGCTATCGGTCCCGGTACAGTAGGGCTTTACAGTCAGAAGGGCATTGCTGACAATTAGCCAGGGACGCCCTTCTGCCCAGCAGCGCCTATCGCGCTGTGCTCTAAGATTGGGGAGGAACGTCTCCTCCCCTCCTGATAATACTCGTCTATGGACGAGCACTGTG
This sequence comes from Leptodactylus fuscus, assembly GCF_031893055.1. Classification (NCBI taxonomy): domain Eukaryota; kingdom Metazoa; phylum Chordata; class Amphibia; order Anura; family Leptodactylidae; genus Leptodactylus; species Leptodactylus fuscus. The sequence goes on from NC_134265.1 coordinate 75,711,077, forward strand.
AGCAGAGGGAGGGGGCGTTCCTCCCCGCTCCACAGTACAGCGCGATGGGCGCTGCTGGGCAGAAGGGTGTCCCTGGCTAAGTGTCAGAAACGCCCTTCTGACTGTAAAGTGCTACGGTATCAGGACCGATAGCGCTCTACACCGGGCACAGATCGGGAAAGCCGATAGTGCGCTGAATTCAGCGCACTGTCAGCTTTCCAGCAGTATATAAAACTGCATGTGCCCGATCTGATGAAAGGTCCTCTTTAAAGGGAGTATTGATCCACCACTGCTTAAAGGAAGTCTACCACTTCCATAAAGCATATTCAACTGTCAGCACCGTGTTACTGAGCACATTACAGTGATGAACAACTTACTTTTATTTTGCACATTTGAAGAAAAACTACTTTGAAGTGTCATGTAAATGAAGGAGTTGGTGCACTGGGGGTGGGCCTTTAGCCTTGGGAGCACTGCTCTTGTCATTGTAGAATGGTGATGTCATAGCAGTGGGACAATCACAGGTAGGAGATGGTAGGAGTCTTAGTGGTAAGAGCAGTGCTCCGGGGAGCTGAAGGCCACCCCCAGCGCACCAATTGCCTTCAGCATAAGAATTCATATTTGTTTTCCTCCAAATCTACAAAAGTGACATACGTAACGAAGGTATGTTGTTTATCACTATAATGTGCTCTGTAACATGATGGTGCCAGATTAATACGATTGGAGTAGGTGGGGTGGTAGACTCCCTTTAAGCAGGGATGGATCATGGTTGGAAATCTTATGACCCCCTCTCTACTGTAATAGTCTTAAGGCTAATTTATGACTACAATCTAATATGTATGAGGACAGCAGCACCACTGTTGGAGAAAAAGGGCTTGGTGTTTTGGAGATAATCACAGATTAACATATCTGGCAGCTACTTATCTCTCGCTTCCAGTGACTTTAAATACACATGTTTAACTACCAGGTTTCATCTAGTCTGTAACGCCGGCAGATGGGATATCAGAACTTCATTCAAGGTAATTTTGAGTTCTGGCCCTTAAAAACATAGGGTGAACAATAACCTCTTCTGTCACGTCTGGTTGCTGGGAAGGCTTGCAGGTAAATGATTGTGGAAGTCCCTAAACAATTTCCACTTTTGTTCTCCACATAATCCAGACCTGTCTCTGTCATGGGTAGGATTCATACCTTTAACAACATGTAAAGTGGTGGCAACATGGTTGGGGTGGGGGGGGGGAGTTGTTTAAATTTTTCTAGGATAGGATGTGAAAATTTTCAAGTCACACCCCTTTATCATTAAACTACACCCTTTTGAAGCCCCAATCCCACAGTGCTTCCTTTTACTCAGAGAGTTCCCTGCCCACTTTATATAATTTATATCTCCATCTATTATATGGCTCCTTAGGATTGGTCATTGATATTACATCTGTAGGTGTCTGACAGCCAGGACCGCTGCAGATCAGCTGTACCATGATAAAGCGATTCCCATTAATAACATGCTGGGAGCTGTGCTTCTCACCATGCTGCAATACCTAAACCCACTGATACTCTGCTAACAACCTGAATGGCAGAACCCGGGAGAACCACCAGTATCCAGACACTGTTCTCTATTCCTAAATTACAGTGCTAATCTCTTTGATACTGCATAATGTTAAAGGATTTTTCCCATCTCAGGTTTTCTTCTCTCTTCTCTCCAATCCGCTTCTGATTTTCAGCTTAGTCCAGCAGCCTGGTCATGCTTGTTGGAAACTGCACATTTATCTCTGGATTTACGTATGTAGATAACAGAGGCAATGGTCAATAAACTTTTCTAGCTCTTATCAGGGCTCAGCAAAGGAAATCAATATGCAGAGAGAGGGAAAGAAGAGGATAAAGATGGCCAGAAGCAAATTAACTTTTTGCTGTTTTTACTGGCCTTTTGTTACGGTTTGTTTTGTTTATTGTATTGAAAATTCTACTAATAAAAATTTACAGTTGTCAAAAAGAAACCCACTTCAGTTAGCTATAACTACAAGTTTGTGTATGATGCCAAAACTGGGAATATCCTTTTAGGTTAAAACCCCACGTTGCAGAAACAGCTGACTTTCCGGAAACAGCTGTCTGACATGGAAGCCACTTCACAGGCTATGTGACGTCTCATTCATTGCTCATATATCATAGTTCTGTCCCATTCAAGTGAATGTTGCGATCCTCATAAGTGAGCCGATTGGCCAGGGGACCAAGTGTTGGACCCCTGCCAATTTTTAATTGATGAGCTATCTTAAGACAAGATCATCAATTATTTAGCCGTATTTAACCAACTTATGTTGCAGACTGTGCAATACAACAGGAAACACCATGTGAAATATAGATGCAATATATATGTGAAATTTCTCTTTTAGTATTTGTTTTAGTTAAGCACATTGCTCCTGATCCTCTAAGGAAAAGCTTTATTAGCAGGAATATGAAAAGCTATGCTATACATTACATCTACAATTTCAGTTATAAAGCACAGCGCATATAATACAGTGTAAGAGAAAACCATTTGCAGTCTGGTACCAATGTGCTGTCCCAGTGACCTGTTTTGTAGAATGCTAAAGTATTGTCATGGGAAACATAGGAAGAAGACCCATTAAAGTAGATCCGATGTGAAGGACCCTTGGTACCCATCAGCATATATAGTAGCTTCTACGCTTTTTTTATTCTGCACAACTGGAGCAACTAGACTGCACAACTGGGTCAGCGCTAATTTCAGAATACATTGTCAAAATAGAATTAACCCATTCCTTTTTGCAATGCTTATATACCCTACAACTATATTGAATTGATTTAGCCATAGATTATTTTTTAGTACCTTTTGTACTCCAGTGGTTTTTTTTTTTTTTTTTTAGCTATGAAAGGCAGTCATCGAAGTAAATTCTTAATATGCTATAACTGATACTATCACCAAATTCAAGTATCTGTACCCATGTCTGTTTCCTATTACTACAATTCTAATAAAACAAATACTAAAATATATTTTCCAAGACATTCACTTTGATGATGATGTCATCACATGTCCTAAAAGCTGCACCAAGAAAACTGATAATACAGGGAAGATGGGGGCATGGTGACCCAACTGTGATAGGGGAGAACTATAGGGATCAGATATCAGAGGCAGGAAGAGGTAAGACAGAAGAACAACAGGGCAGGACTCCAATGAATCTGAGAGCACATGGTAGCTCAATAGTATCTGCAGGCAGCAGAGAAAGACATCTGGTTTACACAGCAACCTATGTTGGAAAAAAGAGGTCACACTGAGATCATGTGAATTACTGAAGAAGGTGAAAGTAAGATAAAGAAAGACACTGTGAGGAGACAGCAATTACTAATAAGAGGATGCTCATTTGGATAATATAATAAGTCAAGAAAAAACTGGATGCTCTCCTGATATGTACATTTTGATAAATACTTGCACTTCTCTAAGTGTAACAGTTTTAGATCATATGTGAGTTTTGTATCATATCTTATGATTCTACATTGTACTGTTCCTGTGTTATTCCTCCTGGAAATGTATAACTATCTTAACAACTTGGTGCCACCAGTTGCGGGTGTATTGCTACAAAGTCTGACATTGTACAGTGTGGACTGTATTAGACTGTGCAGGAACATATCTCTTTAAGGGGGTATGATAAGATATGGTTACCATTTTATTCATGAATAACTAAGGAACAGCAAAACACATAGTTAGGAATTATCTCATAATGTCTTCAGTGGTTGAAGTAGTTGATGTTGAAGACTGGAAAACTAACATTAAATGTATATTCCCAGATTCTTAGAGATTATGAGTTTCCAATTTTATACCATTTTCACTGAAATCCTTTTAATGGAGACACTGGCTCAAATAAAACTTTACTTTTATTAAGATATATAAAAAATAAAAATATGCTCCAGGGCAAAATACATACCCGTATATGCTCGAGTATATGCCGACCCGAATATAAGCCGAGGCCCCTAATTTTACCACAAAAAAACTGGGAAAACTTATTGACTCGAGTATAAGCCGAGGGGGGGAAACGCAGCAGCTACTGGAAAATTTCAAAAATTAAAATGGTCGGAGTTTTTGGGTGCAGTAGTTGCTGGGTGCTGGGAAAGGGGAGGGGGTGTTTTGGTTGTCTGTCTGCCCCTTCCCTGAGCTTGAGGACTGTCTTTTCTTCCCCCACTTGGAATTCAATAAAGATTGATGCTGCTGCACACAATTAACGTGAAAAGGTTAACAATTTATTGAAGCATAAACGCCATGAACAAGTTTGTAAAGCATATGAGAATATAGTAGTCACTAGATCATTGCTATAGACATGACGTTTCGGTCACAGACCTTCATCAAATTAGATCTAGAGCATGGCAGAGTACGCATAGGGGTCATGGAATTCAGTCTGGCTGAATATAGGGTGTCTGCAGTGCTCCTATTAACCCCTTCCCGACGGAACAGGAGCACTGTAGATACCCTATATTCAGTAGACCGGACACTTTCAGACACAGGGATACCTAATGTGTATAGTGTGTTTCACAGTCATTTTCTACTTTTGTATGTATTCCAGGGAAAGGAGGGATTAAGAACCTTTATTTTATTATTTTTTTTAAATCTTTTTCTTTTTTTTTGCACTATTTTATGGGAGGTTCTATACATTGATATTGTGGCTGGTCATAGACTCCCCCTATAAGCCGAGGGAGGCTTTTTCAGCACAAAAACTGGGCTCAAAAATTCGGTTTATACTCAAGTATATACGGTAAGTCACACTGGTCACATTAATACCACCTGATTCCAGCAGTATAAGTTACAAGTTATGTAAACATGTCAAAAAGTCAACGTGCTGATATTAGTGTTCAGACATTATTACTAGAGATGAGCGAACACTAAAATGTTCGAGGTTCGAAATTCGATTCGAACAGCCGCTCAATGTTCGTGTGTTCGAACGGGTTTCGAACCCCATTATAGTCTATGGGGAACAGATACTCGTTAAGGGGGAAACCCAAATCCGTGTCTGGAGGGTCACCAAGTCCACTATGACACCCCAGGAAATGATGCCAACACCTCTGGAATGACACTGGGACAGCAGGGGAAGCATGTCTGGGGGCATCTAACACACCAAAGACCCTCTATTACCCCAACATCACAGCCTAACAACTACACACTTTACACACTCAATACCACCTCTCTGACAGTAGGAAAACACCTTGAAACATGTGTATTTGGCACTTGCAGTGAGGAGAGCTTGTCACCAGCAGTGAATTTGGCCCTTGTAGTAAGTTGAGGTTGGCACCAACATTTGTTTTGAAAATCAGGGTGGATTGAGCCTCTAACCAGCAGAGTTTGGGCAAATTCATGGTGGAGGGAGCCTCTAAACACCCCAGTTTGGGCAAATTCATGGTGGAGGGAGCCTCTAAAAACCCCAGTTTGGACCAATTCATGGTGGAGGGAGCCTCTAACCAGCCCAGTTTGGGCAAATTCATGGTGGAGGGAGCCTCTAAAAAACCCAGTTTGGACCAATTCATGGTGGAGGGAGCCTCTAACCAGCCCAGTTTGGGCAAATTCATGGTGGAGGGAGCCTCTAACCAGCCCAGTTTGGACCAATTAATGGTGGAGGGAGCCTCTAAACAGCCAAGTTTTGGGAAATTCATGGTGGAGGGAGCCTCTAACCAGCCCAGTTTGGACCAATTCATGGTGGAGGGAGCCTCTAAACAGCCCAGTTTGGGCAAATTCATGGTGGAGGGAGCCTCTAAAAAACCCAGTTTGGACCAATTCATGGTGGAGGGAGCCTCTAATTAGCCCAGTTTGGACCAATTAATTGTGGAGGGAGCCTCTAACCAGCCCAGTTTGGACCAATTAATGGTGGAGGGAGCCTCTAAACAGCCCAGTTTGGGCAAATTCATGGTGGAGGGAGCCTCTAACCAGCCCAGTTTGGACCAATTAATGGTGGAGGGAGCCTCTAACCAGCCCAGTTTGGACCAATTAATGGTGGAGGGAGCCTCTAACCACCCCAGTTTGGACCAATTCATGGTGGAGGGAGCCTCTAACCAGCCCAGTTTGGACCAATTCATGGTGGAGGGAGCCTCTAAAAAACCCAGTTTGGACCAATTCATGGTGGAGGGAGCCTCTAAACAGCCCAGTTTGGGCAAATTCATGGTGGAGGGAGCCTCTAAAAAACCCAGTTTGGACCAATTCATGGTGGAGGGAGCCTCTAACCAGCCCAGTTTGGACCAATTAATGGTGGAGGGAGCCTCTAAACAGCCAAGTTTGGACCAATTCATGGTGGAGGGAGCCTCTAAAAACCCCAGTTTGGACCAATTCATGGTGGAGGGAGCCTCTAACCAGCCCAGTTTGGACCAATTAATGGTGGAGGGAGCCTCTAACCAGCCCAGTTTGGACCAATTAATGGTGGAGGGAGCCTCTAACCACCCCAGTTTGGACCAATTCATGGTGGAGGGAGCCTCTAAACAGCCAAGTTTGGACCAATTCATGGTGAAGGGAGCCTCTAAAAACCCGTTTGGACCAATTCATGGTGGAGGGAGCCTCTAACCAGCCCAGTTTGGGCAAATTCATGGTGGAGGGAGCCTCTAAACAGCCCAGTTTGGGCAAATTCATGGTGGAGGGAGCCTCTAACCAGCCCAGTTTGGACCAATTAATGGTGGAGGGAGCCTCTAACCAGCCCAGTTTGGACCAATTAATGGTGGAGGGAGCCTCTAACCACCCCAGTTTGGACCAATTCATGGTGGAGGGAGCCTCTAAACAGCCAAGTTTGGACCAATTCATGGTGGAGGGAGCCTCTAAAAACCCCAGTTTGGACCAATTCATGGTGGAGGGAGCCTCTAACCAGCCCAGTTTGGACCAATTAATGGTGGAGGGAGCCTCTAAACAGCCAAGTTTTGGGAAATTCATGGTGGAGGGAGCCTCTAACCAGCCCAGTTTGGACCAATTCATGGTGGAGGGAGCCTCTAAAAAACCCAGTTTGGACCAATTCATGGTGGAGGGAGCCTCTAACCAGCCCAGTTTGGACCAATTCATGGTGGAGGGAGCCTCTAAACAGCCCAGTTTGGGCAAATTCATGGTGGAGGGAGCCTCTAAAAAACCCAGTTTGGACCAATTCATGGTGGAGGGAGCCTCTAATTAGCCCAGTTTGGACCAATTAATTGTGGAGGGAGCCTCTAACCAGCCCAGTTTGGACCAATTAATGGTGGAGGGAGCCTCTAAACAGCCCAGTTTGGGCAAATTCATGGTGGAGGGAGCCTCTAACCAGCCCAGTTTGGACCAATTAATGGTGGAGGGAGCCTCTAACCAGCCCAGTTTGGACCAATTAATGGTGGAGGGAGCCTCTAACCACCCCAGTTTGGACCAATTCATGGTGGAGGGAGCCTCTAACCAGCCCAGTTTGGACCAATTCATGGTGGAGGGAGCCTCTAAAAAACCCAGTTTGGACCAATTCATGGTGGAGGGAGCCTCTAAACAGCCCAGTTTGGGCAAATTCATGGTGGAGGGAGCCTCTAAAAAACCCAGTTTGGACCAATTCATGGTGGAGGGAGCCTCTAACCAGCCCAGTTTGGACCAATTAATGGTGGAGGGAGCCTCTAAACAGCCAAGTTTGGACCAATTCATGGTGGAGGGAGCCTCTAAAAACCCCAGTTTGGACCAATTCATGGTGGAGGGAGCCTCTAACCAGCCCAGTTTGGACCAATTAATGGTGGAGGGAGCCTCTAACCAGCCCAGTTTGGACCAATTAATGGTGGAGGGAGCCTCTAAACAGCCCAGTTTGGGCAAATTCATGGTGGAGGGAGCCTCTAAAAAACCCAGTTTGGACCAATTCATGGTGGAGGGAGCCTCTAACCAGCCCAGTTTGGACCAATTAATGGTGGAGGGAGCCTCTAAACAGCCAAGTTTGGACCAATTCATGGTGGAGGGAGCCTCTAAACAGCCCAGTTTGGGCAAATTCATGGTGGAGGGAGCCTCTAAAAAACCCAGTTTGGACCAATTCATGGTGGAGGGAGCCTCTAACCAGCCCAGTTTGGACCAATTAATGGTGGAGGGAGCCTCTAAACAGCCAAGTTTGGACCAATTCATGGTGGAGGGAGCCTCTAAAAACCCCAGTTTGGACCAATTCATGGTGGAGGGAGCCTCTAACCAGCCCAGTTTGGACCAATTCATGGTGGAGGGAGCCTCTAAACAGCCAAGTTTGGACCAATTCATGGTGAAGGGAGCCTCTAAAAACCCGTTTGGACCAATTCATGGTGGAGGGAGCCTCTAACCAGCCCAGTTTGGGCAAATTCATGGTGGAGGGAGCCTCTAAACAGCCCAGTTTGGGCAAATTCATGGTGGAGGGAGCCTCTAACCAGCCCAGTTTGGACCAATTAATGGTGGAGGGAGCCTCTAACCAGCCCAGTTTGGACCAATTAATGGTGGAGGGAGCCTCTAACCACCCCAGTTTGGACCAATTCATGGTGGAGGGAGCCTCTAAACAGCCAAGTTTGGACCAATTCATGGTGGAGGGAGCCTCTAAAAACCCCAGTTTGGACCAATTCATGGTGGAGGGAGCCTCTAACCAGCCCAGTTTGGACCAATTAATGGTGGAGGGAGCCTCTAAACAGCCAAGTTTTGGGAAATTCATGGTGGAGGGAGCCTCTAACCAGCCCAGTTTGGACCAATTCATGGTGGAGGGAGCCTCTAAAAAACCCAGTTTGGACCAATTCATGGTGGAGGGAGCCTCTAAACAGCCCAGTTTGGGCAAATTCATGGTGGAGGGAGCCTCTAACCAGCCCAGTTTGGACCAATTAATGGTGGAGGGAGCCTCTAAACAGCCCAGTTTGGGCAAATTCATGGTGGAGGGAGCCTCTAACCAGCCCAGTTTGGACCAATTCATGGTGGAGGGAGCCTCTAACCAGCCCAGTTTGGGCAAATTCATGGTGGAGGGAGCCTCTAAAAAACCCAGTTTGGACCAATTCATGGTGGAGGGAGCCTCTAACCAGCCCAGTTTGGGCAAATTCATGGTGGAGGGAGCCTCTAACCAGCCCAGTTTGGACCAATTAATGGTGGAGGGAGCCTCTAACCAGCCCAGTTTGGACCAATTCATGGTGGAGGGAGCCTCTAACCAGCCCAGTTTGGACCAATTAATGGTGGAGGGAGCCTCTAAACAGCCAAGTTTTGGGAAATTCATGGTGGAGGGAGCCTCTAACCAGCCCAGTTTGGACCAATTCATGGTGGAGGGAGCCTCTAAACAGCCCAGTTTGGGCAAATTCATGGTGGAGGGAGCCTCTAAAAAACCCAGTTTGGACCAATTCATGGTGGAGGGAGCCTCTAATTAGCCCAGTTTGGACCAATTAATTGTGGAGGGAGCCTCTAACCAGCCCAGTTTGGACCAATTAATGGTGGAGGGAGCCTCTAAACAGCCCAGTTTGGGCAAATTCATGGTGGAGGGAGCCTCTAACCAGCCCAGTTTGGACCAATTAATGGTGGAGGGAGCCTCTAACCAGCCCAGTTTGGACCAATTAATGGTGGAGGGAGCCTCTAACCACCCCAGTTTGGACCAATTCATGGTGGAGGGAGCCTCTAACCAGCCCAGTTTGGACCAATTCATGGTGGAGGGAGCCTCTAAAAAACCCAGTTTGGACCAATTCATGGTGGAGGGAGCCTCTAAACAGCCCAGTTTGGGCAAATTCATGGTGGAGGGAGCCTCTAAAAAACCCAGTTTGGACCAATTCATGGTGGAGGGAGCCTCTAACCAGCCCAGTTTGGACCAATTAATGGTGGAGGGAGCCTCTAAACAGCCAAGTTTGGACCAATTCATGGTGGAGGGAGCCTCTAAAAACCCCAGTTTGGACCAATTCATGGTGGAGGGAGCCTCTAACCAGCCCAGTTTGGACCAATTAATGGTGGAGGGAGCCTCTAACCAGCCCAGTTTGGACCAATTAATGGTGGAGGGAGCCTCTAACCACCCCAGTTTGGACCAATTCATGGTGGAGGGAGCCTCTAAACAGCCAAGTTTGGACCAATTCATGGTGAAGGGAGCCTCTAAAAACCCGTTTGGACCAATTCATGGTGGAGGGAGCCTCTAACCAGCCCAGTTTGGGCAAATTCATGGTGGAGGGAGCCTCTAAACAGCCCAGTTTGGGCAAATTCATGGTGGAGGGAGCCTCTAACCAGCCCAGTTTGGACCAATTAATGGTGGAGGGAGCCTCTAACCAGCCCAGTTTGGACCAATTAATGGTGGAGGGAGCCTCTAACCACCCCAGTTTGGACCAATTCATGGTGGAGGGAGCCTCTAAACAGCCAAGTTTGGACCAATTCATGGTGGAGGGAGCCTCTAAAAACCCCAGTTTGGACCAATTCATGGTGGAGGGAGCCTCTAACCAGCCCAGTTTGGACCAATTAATGGTGGAGGGAGCCTCTAAACAGCCAAGTTTTGGGAAATTCATGGTGGAGGGAGCCTCTAACCAGCCCAGTTTGGACCAATTCATGGTGGAGGGAGCCTCTAAACAGCCCAGTTTGGGCAAATTCATGGTGGAGGGAGCCTCTAAAAAACCCAGTTTGGACCAATTCATGGTGGAGGGAGCCTCTAATTAGCCCAGTTTGGACCAATTAATTGTGGAGGGAGCCTCTAACCAGCCCAGTTTGGACCAATTAATGGTGGAGGGAGCCTCTAAACAGCCCAGTTTGGGCAAATTCATGGTGGAGGGAGCCTCTAACCAGCCCAGTTTGGACCAATTAATGGTGGAGGGAGCCTCTAACCAGCCCAGTTTGGACCAATTAATGGTGGAGGGAGCCTCTAACCACCCCAGTTTGGACCAATTCATGGTGGAGGGAGCCTCTAACCAGCCCAGTTTGGACCAATTCATGGTGGAGGGAGCCTCTAACCAGCCCAGTTTGGACCAATTAATGGTGGAGGGAGCCTCTAACCACCCCAGTTTGGACCAATTCATGGTGGAGGGAGCCTCTAAAAAACCCAGTTTGGACCAATTCATGGTGGAGGGAGCCTCTAAACAGCCCAGTTTGGGCAAATTCATGGTGGAGGGAGCCTCTAAACAGCCCAGTTTGGGCAAATTCATGGTGGAGGGAGCCTCTAACCAGCCCAGTTTGGACCAATTAATGGTGGAGGGAGCCTCTAACCAGCCCAGTTTGGACCAATTCATGGTGGAGGGAGCCTCTAAACAGCCCAGTTTGGGCAAATTCATGGTGGAAGGAGCCTCTAACCAGCAGAGTTGTGGGAAAGCAGGGTGGAGGGAGCCTCTAACCAGCAGAGTTGGTGGAAATCAGGGTGGAGGGAGCCTCTAACCAGCAGAGTTGGGGGAAATCATGTTGGAGGGAGCCTAGTATTAGCAGAATTGTGCAACGCTTATGGTGGATGAGTATGAGGATGCGGAGGAATTGGAGAGGTTGAGTACAGACATGGAGTTTCATGTTGGGGTGCTTTACACAGGTGGGCACAAAAATGAAGGCTCTATCCAGTGGTGGTTCATTTTTATCAAAGTGAGCCGGTCGGCACTCTCAGCTGACAGACGGGTGCGCTTGTCAGTGATGATGCCACCGGCTGCACTGAACACCCTCTCAGATAGGACGCTGGCGGCAGGACAGGACAGCACCTCCAAGGCATATAGGGCAAGTTCAAGCCACAGGTCCAACTTCGACACCCAATACGTGTAGGGCGCAGAGGGGTCGGAGAGGACAGGGCTGTGGTCGGAAAGGTATTCCCGCAACATGCGCCTATACTTCTCACGCCTGGTGACACTAGGACCCTCCGTGGCGGCACTTTGGCGAGGGGGTGCCATCAAGGTGTCCCAGACCTTAGACAGTGTGCCCCTCGTTTGTGTGGACCGGTGAGAACTTGGTTGCCTACTGGAGGAACTGCCCTCCCTGCCGCCACTGTCACATGCTGGAAACATCTCCATCATATTCTGCACCAATTGCCTGTGGCAAGCATTGATGCGATTGGCCCTCCCCTCTACCGGAATAAAAGACGAGATGTTGTTTTTATACCGGGGGTCAAGGATAGCAATGATCCAGTACTGGTTGTCCTCCATGATTTTGACAATACGCTTGTCGGTTGTAAAGCACCCCAACATGAACTCAGCCATGTCTGCCACAGTGTTAGTTGGCATGACTCCTCTGGCCCCACCGGAAAGTTCAATCTCCATTTCCTCCTCATCCTCCATGTCTACCCATCCGCGCTGCAACAATGGGACGATTCGAAGTTGCCCGGAAGCCTCCTGTATCACCATCACATCATCGGACAACTCTTCTTCCTCCTCCTCCTCCTCCTCCTCCTCCTCCATTAAACGCAGTGAAGCGGACAGATGTGTGGACCTACTCTCCAGCTGTGACGGATCGGATGCTATCCCTAACTCCTCTGTGTGATCTGAGTTATCCCTGATGTCAATCAGGGATTCTCTCAGAACACACAAGAGCGGGATTGTAAGGCTCACCATCGCATCCTCAGAGCTCACCCTCCTTGTGGACTCCTCAAAGACCCGTAGGATGTCACAAAGGTCTCTCATCCATGGCCACTCATGGATGTGAAACTGAGGCAGCTGACTTTGTGGCACCCTAGGGTTTTGTAGCTGGTATTCCATCAAAGGTCTCTGCTGCTCAACCACTCTATTCAACATCTGAAACGTTGAGTTCCAGCGTGTGGGGACGTCGCACAAAAGCCGGTGTTGTGGCACATGCAGGCGTTGCTGGAGAGATTTTAAGCTAGCAGCGGCTACTGTCGACTTGCGAAAGTGGGCGCACATGCGCCGCACTTTCACCAGTAGCTCTGGAACATTGGGGTAGCTCTTTAGGAAACGTTGCACCACTAGGTTGAAGACGTGGGCCAGGCATGGAACATGTTGGAGTCCGGCAAGCTCCAGAGCTGCTACCAGGTTCCGGCCGTTATCACAAACGACCATGCCTGGGCCCAGGTGCAGCGGCTCAAACCATATTGCCGTCTCATCGAGGAGGGCATCCCTCACCTCGGAGGCAGTGTGCTGTCTGTCCCCCAAGCTGATCAGCTTCAGCACAGCCTGCTGACGTCTACCAACGCCAGTGCTGCAACGTTTCCAACTCGTAGCTGGGGTCAATCTAACAGCGGAGGAGGAGGCGGTGGCGGAGGAGGAGGCGGAGGAGGAGGCGGTAGAGGAGGAGGAGGAGGGGGGTGTTCTTCTCGTGTCCCTGCCAGGAATGTTAGGCGGGGAGACGAGGTACACCGGGCCAGTTTGGGAAGCAGTCCCAGCCTCAACTACATTTACCCAGTGTGCCGTCAGTGAAATGTAGCGTCCCTGTCCGCATGCACTTGTCCACGCGTCGGTGGTCAAGTGGACCTTTGTGCAAAGCGCGGAACTAAGGGCCCGCCTGATGTTGAGTGACACGTGCTGGTGCAAGGCGGGGACGGCACACCGGGAGAAGTAGTGACGGCTAGGGACGGCATAGCGAGGTGCCGCAGTTGCCATCAGGTCCAGGAAGGCGGGAGTTTCAACAAGCCGGAACGCCAACATCTCCTGGGCCAGCAGTTTAGCGATGTTGGCGTTCAAGGCTTGCGCGTGTGGGTGGTTAGCAGTGTATTTCTGCCGCCGCTCCAATGTCTGAGAGATGGTGGGTTGTTGTAAAGAAACGCCTGATGGTGCCTTTGATGGTGCAGGAGAAGGAGATAAGACAGGACCAGGGGAGGATGAGGTAGAAGTCAACAAAGTGGCGGAGGCAGATGAAGTGGTGTCCTGGCTCGTCCTCTGGAGTGCATCGCCAGCACAGTCAGCAGTGGCAGTGGCAGAGGCAGAGGCAGTGGCAGTGGCGTGAACGGCAGGCGGCCTTTGTCCTGCCGTTGCTGCCTGCCACTGATTCCAGTGCTTGGATTCCAAATGACGGCGCATTGAAGTGGTGGACAGGTTGCTCTTCTCAGAGCCCCTAATCAATTTCGAGAGGCAAATTGTGCAGACAACACTATATCTGTCCTCGGCGCATTCCTTGAAAAAACTCCACACCTTCGAGAAACGTGCCCTCGAGGTGGGAGTTTTTCGGGGCTGGGTACGAACTGGAACATCTTGGGAGATTCCGGGTGTGGCCTGGCTTCGCCTAAGCTGCTGACCTCTGCCTCTGCCTCTAGCTACCCTTTTTGGTGCTGCACCTGCCTCAACATCCACACTACTTTCCCCGCTTGACATCCCCCCTGTCCAGGTCGGGTCAGTGTCCTCATCATCCACCACTTCCTCTTCCAACTCCTGTCTCATCTCCTCCTCCCGCACAATGCGCCAGTCAACTGGATGCCCTGACGGCAACTGCGTCACATCATCGTCGATGAGGGTGGGTTGCTGGTCATCCACCACCAAATCGAACGGAGATGGAGGAGACTCTAGTGTTTGAGCATCTGGACACAGATGCTCCTCTGTTAGGTTCGTGGAATCGTGACGTGGAGAGGCAGGTTGAGGGACAATGAAAGGAGCGGAGAACAGCTCTGGGGAGCAGGGACAGTTTGGGTTATTGTTCTGTAAAGCTTCGGAATTTTGGGAGGAAGGAAGACAAGACTGTTGGGTAATAGGAGGAGAGGAGGCAGAGTCTGACTGGCTGCTGGACAATGTGCTGTAAGCGTTCTCTGACAGCCATTGCAAGACCTGTTCCTGGTTCTCGGGCCTACTAAGGTTTGTACCCTGCAGTTTAGTTAATGTGGCAAGCAACCCTGGCACTGTGGAGTGGCGCAATGCTTGCTGCCCCACAGGAGTAGGCACGGGACGCCCTGTGGCTTCACTGCTACCTTGCTCCCCAGAACCATTCCCCCGACCTCGCCCACGGCCTCGTCCACGTCCCTTTCCGGGAGCCTTGCGCATTTTGAATTCCTAGTTAGAAATTGGCACTGTATACCAGTAGTAAAAATTGTGGGTGCACGTAACCCCAATATATTCTTTGAATTCCCAGTCAGACACTGGCACTATATGGCAGTAGCAAGAAATGAGGGTATTTGTATTCCCAATATACTCTTTGAATTCCCAGTCAGACAATGGCACTGTATACCAGTAGTAAAAATTGTGGGTGCACGTAACCCCAATATATTCTTTGAATTCCCAGTCAGACACTGGCACTATATGGCAGTAGCAAGAAATGAGGGTATTTGTATTCCCAATATACTCTTTGAATTCCCAGTCAGACAATGGCACTGTATACCAGTAGTAAAAATTGTGGGTGCACGTAACCCCAATATATTCTTTGAATTACCAGTCAGAAACTGGCACTATATGGCAGTAGCAAGAAATGAGGGTATTTATAACCCCAATATATTCTTTGAATTCCCAGTCAGACAATGGCACTGTATACCAGTAGTAAAAATTGTGGGTGCACGTAACCCCAATATATTCTTTGAATTACCAGTCAGAAACTGGCACTATATGGCAGTAGCAAGAAATGAGGGTATTTGTATTCCCAATATACTCTTTGAATTCCCAGTCAGACAATGGCACTGTATACCAGTAGTAAAAATTGTGGGTGCACGTAACCCCAATATATTCTTTGAATTACCAGTCAGAAACTGGCACTATATGGCAGTAGCAAGAAATGAGGGTATTTATAACCCCAATATATTCTTTGAATTCCCAGTCAGACAATGGCACTGTATACCAGTAGTAAAAATTGTGGGTGCACGTAACCCCAATATATTCTTTGAATTCCCAGTCAGAAACTGGCACTATATGGCAGTAGCAAGAAATGAGGGTATTTGTATTCCCAATATACTCTTTGAATTCCCAGTCAGACAATGGCACTGTATACCAGTAGTAAAAATTGTGGGTGCACGTAACCCCAATATATTCTTTGAATTACCAGTCAGAAACTGGCACTATATGGCAGTAGCAAGAAATGAGGGTATTTATAACCCCAATATATTCTTTGAATTCCCAGTCAGACAATGGCACTGTATACCAGTAGTAAAAATTGTGGGTGCACGTAACCCCAATATATTCTTTGAATTCCCAGTCAGAAACTGGCACTATATGGCAGTAGCAAGAAATGAGGGTATTTGTATTCCCAATATATTCTTTGAATTCCCAGTCAGACAATGGCACTGTATACCAGTAGTAAAAATTGTGGGTGCACGTAACCCCAATATATTCTTTGAATTACCAGTCAGAAACTGGCACTATATGGCAGTAGCAAGAAATGAGGGTATTTATAACCCCAATATATTCTTTGAATTCCCAGTCAGACAATGGCACTGTATACCAGTAGTAAAAATTGTGGGTGCACGTAACCCCAATATATTCTTTGAATTCCCAGTCAGAAACTGGCACTATATGGCAGTAGCAAGAAATGAGGGTATTTGTATTCCCAATATACTCTTTGAATTCCCAGTCAGACAATGGCACTGTATACCAGTAGTAAAAATTGTGGGTGCACGTAACCCCAATATATTCTTTGAATTACCAGTCAGAAACTGGCACTATATGGCAGTAGCAAGAAATGAGGGTATTTATAACCCCAATATATTCTTTGAATTCCCAGTCAGACAATGGCACTGTATACCAGTAGTAAAAATTGTGGGTGCACGTAACCCCAATATATTCTTTGAATTACCAGTCAGAAACTGGCACTATATGGCAGTAGCAAGAAATGAGGGTATTTGTATTCCCAATATACTCTTTGAATTCCCAGTCAGACAATGGCACTGTATACCAGTAGTAAAAATTGTGGGTGCACGTAACCCCAATATATTCTTTGAATTACCAGTCAGAAACTGGCACTATATGGCAGTAGCAAGAAATGAGGGTATTTATAACCCCAATATATTCTTTGAATTCCCAGTCAGACAATGGCACTGTATACCAGTAGTAAAAATTGTGGGTGCACGTAACCCCAATATATTCTTTGAATTCCCAGTCAGAAACTGGCACTATATGGCAGTAGCAAGAAATGAGGGTATTTGTATTCCCAATATACTCTTTGAATTCCCAGTCAGACAATGGCACTGTATACCAGTAGTAAAAATTGTGGGTGCACGTAACCCCAATATATTCTTTGAATTACCAGTCAGAAACTGGCACTATATGGCAGTAGCAAGAAATGAGGGTATTTATAACCCCAATATATTCTTTGAATTCCCAGTCAGACAATGGCACTGTATACCAGTAGTAAAAATTGTGGGTGCACGTAACCCCAATATATTCTTTGAATTCCCAGTCAGACACTGGCACTATATGGCAGTAGCAAGAAATGAGGGTATTTGTATTCCCAATATACTCTTTGAATTCCCAGTCAGACAATGGCACTGTATACCAGTAGTAAAAATTGTGGGTGCACGTAACCCCAATATATTCTTTGAATTACCAGTCAGAAACTGGCACTATATGGCAGTAGCAAGAAATGAGGGTATTTATAACCCCAATATATTCTTTGAATTCCCAGTCAGACAATGGCACTGTATACCAGTAGTAAAAATTGTGGGTGCACGTAACCCCAATATATTCTTTGAATTACCAGTCAGAAACTGGCACTATATGGCAGTAGCAAGAAATGAGGGTATTTGTATTCCCAATATACTCTTTGAATTCCCAGTCAGACAATGGCACTGTATACCAGTAGTAAAAATTGTGGGTGCACGTAACCCCAATATATTCTTTGAATTACCAGTCAGAAACTGGCACTATATGGCAGTAGCAAGAAATGAGGGTATTTATAACCCCAATATATTCTTTGAATTCCCAGTCAGACAATGGCACTGTATACCAGTAGTAAAAATTGTGGGTGCACGTAACCCCAATATATTCTTTGAATTCCCAGTCAGAAACTGGCACTATATGGCAGTAGCAAGAAATGAGGGTATTTGTATTCCCAATATACTCTTTGAATTCCCAGTCAGACAATGGCACTGTATACCAGTAGTAAAAATTGTGGGTGCACGTAACCCCAATATATTCTTTGAATTACCAGTCAGAAACTGGCACTATATGGCAGTAGCAAGAAATGAGGGTATTTATAACCCCAATATATTCTTTGAATTCCCAGTCAGACAATGGCACTGTATACCAGTAGTAAAAATTGTGGGTGCACGTAACCCCAATATATTCTTTGAATTCCCAGTCAGAAACTGGCACTATATGGCAGTAGCAAGAAATGAGGGTATTTGTATTCCCAATATATTCTTTGAATTCCCAGTCAGACAATGGCACTGTATACCAGTAGTAAAAATTGTGGGTGCACGTAACCCCAATATATTCTTTGAATTACCAGTCAGAAACTGGCACTATATGGCAGTAGCAAGAAATGAGGGTATTTATAACCCCAATATATTCTTTGAATTCCCAGTCAGACAATGGCACTGTATACCAGTAGTAAAAATTGTGGGTGCACGTAACCCCAATATATTCTTTGAATTCCCAGTCAGAAACTGGCACTATATGGCAGTAGCAAGAAATGAGGGTATTTGTATTCCCAATATACTCTTTGAATTCCCAGTCAGACAATGGCACTGTATACCAGTAGTAAAAATTGTGGGTGCACGTAACCCCAATATATTCTTTGAATTACCAGTCAGAAACTGGCACTATATGGCAGTAGCAAGAAATGAGGGTATTTGTATTCCCAATATATTCTTTGAATTCCCAGTCAGACAATGGCACTGTATACCAGTAGTAAAAATTGTGGGTGTATATAGCCCCAATTCTATTGCTAGGGGACTTGCAGGGTATTTCTGGGGTGAAGGTGGGGGGGCACACCGTTGGAACGGGTATCGGGGTATATATCGGGTATACGGGAATACACTGACAGTGTATTCCATTCAGGATCCTGGGAAAGCTGGGTTGCGGCGATTGAGCCCGTCAGTGCCACGTTACACTGACAAGCTTCTCCCTGGAATTTAGCTCTTACAAGAGCTGTTGGTTGTCTTCTCCTTCCTATCCTAGCCTGTCCCTGCCTACCCAGAATCTAAGCCCTAGCTAGCTGGACGGAAACCTCCGTCCTCGGTGAATTGCAAGCTCAGAATGACGCGAAGCTGGGCGGCGCTGTTCTTTTAAATTAGAGGTCACATGTTTTCGGCAGCCAATGGGTTTTGCCTACTTTTTTCAACGTCACCGGTGTCGTAGTTCCTGTCCCACCTACCCTGCGCTGTTATTGGAGCAAAAAAGGCGCCAGGGAAGGTGGGAGGGGAATCGAGTAATGGCGCACTTTACCACGCGGTGTTCGATTCGATTCGAACATGCCGAACAGCCTAATATCCGATCGAACATGAGTTCGATAGAACACTGTTCGCTCATCTCTAATTATTACACATCCTGAACTAGTCACCAATAAGATATTATTGTTAAGAAATGTATCTAGGGAGATGTATCCTCTCCTACTCTGGGGCTACTGGCCTAATGCTAAAGGAGACAAACCTCTCCTTTAACTGGGTAATGGCCACAACAGCAATGTTCACTGACCTATAACTCATTTTACTGCAAAGAAACTATTTTCTTACGCGTTTCCTAGTTATGATTCATCAGGGGTTCAAATGGAATACATATCGGAGTCAGAACATATAGGAGAAGTCTTTAATGTATGTAAAATGGATCGTCATCGGTTTTACATCTATTAAAAATAAATCAGTAGGTTGAGTCTAAAAAGATAGATCAATGAAATTCATTTGTGTTTTTTTTGTTAACCCTAGAACGCATACCTGGGGCCTTTTAGGCCTGCATGCTTAACTTTTTGCTCCATTATAATAAAAATTTTGGCCACTATTCAGATTTTAATTTACAATTTTGAAATAAACTTGTGAAAGTAATTTAAGTGTGTTTTTCTATATTATTTGCATGGGGGCTAAAAGGCCCCCAATACCTTAAAATTTATGTATTTTTAACGTCATGCGTTCTAGGGTTAAAAACTGATGCTAAATGGGATACACAAGGCCAGGGGCGTAACTACCGTAGAGGCAGCGGAGACGGCTGCCACAGGGTCCGGGCCATTAGGGGGCCTGGTGACAGCCGCTACCACAGTTTTTTTTTTTTTTTTTTTTTAATAGGCTGTTACAGGCCCTATTCACTTGCCGATCCTGGCCGGGCCGGGATCGGTAAGTGACACCGCGGGCCCCACAAATACTATCATTATACTCAGGGATCTTTGCTGACCCCCGAGTATAATGGTCGGCGGATCGGGAGAGGTAAGGGAACGTAAAAAATACTGTTACTTACCTCTCCACGATCCTGCCAGGCCTCCTTTCTGATGTCCTTTCTGACGTCTCTGACGTCACATAAACCCGGCCTGCCTTCTGGGTCGTGTGACATCTGACGTCATTTCAGAAGGACGCAGCGGAGAAGACAGTGTAGGAGCCGGGGACAGGTAAGAAACAGTAATTTTTTATGTTTTTATTCCCCTGGGTCTCCGATTATTATACTCTGGGGTCTGAAAAGACCCCATAGTATAATAATTGTTAATGGGTATCCACAGTGGGACATAATACTGTGTGCAGGGGCCATTATGGGGGATAATACTGTGTGCAGGGGACACTATTGGGGATGATACTGTGTGCAGGGGCCAGTAAGGGACAAAATACTGTGTGTAGGGGCCAGTAAGGGACATAATAGTGTGTGCAGGGGCCACTATGGGGGATAATACTGTGTGCAGGGGACACTATTGGAGATAATACTGTGTGCAGGGGACACTATTGGGGATGATACTGTGTGCAGGGGCCAGTAAGGGACAAAATACTGTGTGTAGGGGCCAGTAAGGGACATAATAGTGTGTGCAGGGGCCACTATGGGGGATAATACTGTGTGCAGAGGCCAGTAAGGGACATAATACTGTGTGCAGGGGCCAGTAAGGGGCATAATACTGTGTGCAGGGGCCACTAAGGGACATAATAGAGTGTGGAGGAGGGGGCCGGTCAATGTCTTCGACGTCAGTGTCGGATGAGGGGGGGGCATGTCAAAAGTTCGCCACGGGTCCCGCCATTCCTAGTTACGCCACTGCACAAGGCCATCAAAGAAACAGATGCAAGAATGATGCAAAATGGCTGTCCAGAAAGGTATCATAGATAGGACCATGAGGTCTACTCTCCACTAGCATACTGCAACCAGTCTATTGGCGAGAACTGTATATATGTTCTCATTTACAGGGGTTTGTCTTGGTGATTCTATTTAAGCAACAGTCAAAACTAAGTATGTGTAATTTGCCACAAGGCTCGCTACTGTACAAAAGGACTAAAAGTGATCAAGTGACAGAGAGGGATTGAGTTTCTAGTGAATGGTATTTATGTAAAGCTCTATATAGATTGTGAGCGTAACAAAACTGTCTTCAGCCTATTAAACCCATCAACAAGTTACGCTGCATTACTGGAATCAGTAACAAAATATATGTATACGTTTGATTCCGCAAACTGAGATTTTGTGTTTTGTACAACTCTGTATAAATCCATCCCATATCATGTTCAGAATATTGTAATACTGTTTCTTTATATAGCGCCAACATATGGTATTCTGCAGCACTTTACAATACAAAGGATACATGGACAAACAGTATCAGGCATTATAGAGTAACATGCAATAAAGTCAGGGATAGAGGACCCTGCTAAGAGTCTGTTGGTCAGAACTTCATATGGGTAATTCAACTGTCTGTGTGGAAGGGACCAAAGTCTCTGCAATTATATTAAACCATCATACTAAATTAAAAAAAAGCTTGACATGGTGGAGAATTATCTCAGTGGTGGCCATTCTGATAATATAACAGTATGAGTACAGTAACAAGTCATCCAGTAAGTCAAAAATAAAACATCCAATGAACTGCAGGCCTAAGGTCACTGTAAGAGTAAATTTAACCTATGAAGCAATGGCCTATTTTGGACTTCAAGAAATCGTTGTTTTTTTTCCATGTCCACAATTTAAAAGCCATACCTTCTTTATTTCTCTGTCATTGTATAGCCATGTGAGGGCTTATGTTTTGTTTAACCTTTATTAAAGGGGCTATCCAAGTTTCTACTATTGATGGCCTATCCCCTGGTGATCATGGTCATTGGCCAGAGAATGATTCTGCCTATTTTGTTATTTTTTATTACCTATATTTTAGTTTGCCCGTAAAGAAACAGCTACATTAATGTTACTGGTTCATATAAAACTTCACTTTTATTAAGATATATAAAAATAAACATATGCTCCAAGGCAAAATACATAAGTACAAATATAGAGCATGTCAGTTATTTTGATGGTCATGAAAAACAGTAAAAAAATGACATGTGGATAGACACATTGATATCCATGTGTATTGATATCCATGTGTTCGCAAGATGGCTGTTTTTCACTGTTAATAAGGCCTAGTAATCTCTGCCCTACTGCAGAAAGGACACAGCAGGGAACCTTAGTGCAGCAGTCACCTCATTTACATCACAAACAAGATAAACAGGATCACAACAGAAGATTACTCCTTTACAGATAGCACCCATAATGACCCATGACCCATAATGACCCAATCCACTGCAATGTATTGGTCCTCTAGGGGCTCTGCAAATGCGACATGGAACCCGAAAACTATTCCAGCAAAATCCACCCTCCAAAAGCCAAATAGCGCTCTTTCCTTTCCAAGCCCCACCATGTACCCATACAGCAGATTAGGATCACATATAGGGTATTGCCATGTTCAAGGGCAATTGTTTAACAAACTGGGGGAGGGGGGGGCTTTTTTTCCTTTAACCCTTGTGAAATGAAAAATTTGATGAAAAAGTGCCATTCTATTAATTTTTCCATTACACATCTCGATGTTAATAAAATCTGTGAAAAGGCTGTTATGTCAAAATGCTCACTATACCTCTTGATTAATTCTGTGAGGGGTGTAGTTTCCAAATTGAGCCACTTTTAGGGGGCTTCCTTTGTACTGGTACTTTAGGGCCTCTGCAAATGAGACATGGCACCAAAAACTATTCCAGCAAAATCTACTTTTCAAACCCTTAGTGTCGCTCCTTCCCTCCATGCGCTGCCATGTGCTCAAACATCAGTTTACACCCACATGTGGGGTATGTCTGTGCTTGGGAGAAATAAAATATTGTGAGATGCATTTTCTCCTTTAACCTTTTGTGATTGTATTAATTTTAGGGCTAAATGAATGTGTTATTGAAAAAAAATGAAATGTCTAAATTTCACCTCCATATTGTTTTAATTTCTGCTTAAAGGGGTTGTCCCATCACAAGGATCCTATCTATACTGCTTGTTAATGTGGATGTAAGACTTTTCCTAAATACACTTCTTCAGCAAAACTGCTTTGTTTGTCCACTATCTTACTTTATTCAATTCATTGTTGACACACCCCTTTACTTATCTGTTCAAATGTCAAGTGATATATCTGCCTGCTCTCAGGGGGGAGGGAGGAGGGGCTATGTGCACAGGAGCGAGCCTATGTTTCTAGCTATTCCTGTGTCTACACCACGTGACCTAGATTCCTGCTATCAGATAGGGGAGAGGAGCTGCTTTCATTTCTGAACTCGTCTTCTGTTCTCCCAGTTATCAGGCTAGCTAATACAATTGTGTTCATTATGGCAGAGACAGGCAGTCTCTGTATGTAACACAGAATGGAGTTGCTCCTACCTGTACATCATAGTCTAATATTGTGCATATAGTATTGTTAGAGGACCTTTGATGACATCACAGGCCCTTCAGCCGCCCCATAGGATCACGCTATGTGGTGGGCAGAGCTACATGCTAATTTGGGGGCGGAGCTAAACAGCAGGTTGCATGTGAAACCCCACCCACCAAATGACGCAAGAAACCAGGAAGAAAGAAGATTTTACAGCAGTGAAGACTGGTGAGTATGCGACGTGAGAATACCCCTTTAAAGAGTTAACAAACTTCCCAAATGCTGTTTTGCATTATTTGAGTTGTACAGTTTTGAAAATGGGGTTATTCATGGGGATTTAAATATAGGTCTTTATAATTTGGTTCAGAACTGAAGTGGTCCTTAAAAAAATTAGTTTGGGAAAATTTCTTATAAATCTGGAAAATCGCAGTTGTACTTGTAAGCTTTATAATGTCCAAAATACATTAAAGGACAATTAAAAGATGATGCCAATAAAAAGCAGAGATATGGTGGATAATATTTATTAACCCCTTAGTGACCTTTGACGTAATATTACGTCCTAAACGCAAAGAAGTTTGCACACCAGGAGGTAATATTACTTCAAAGGTAAGCCGCCCACTTACTATCTGAGTGGGCAGCATTAGAAGAGGGTGTTAGCTGTTACCAAGCCAACACCTGCCTCCATAACCTCCTTTCGGAGCTGAGCTCCAATGGGGGTTTTTGACCCCTCGGATGCTGCGGTCAAATATGACCGTGGCATCAAAGGGGTTCCACGATGTTTGAGCTTCCCCCCTGGCAAGATCAGGGGGTGCCAGTATCTGTAATATGCAGCCTGGGGTCTGGCCAGTGACCTCAGGCCGCCTGGAGACCCCCATTACCTGGTGAACCTGATAGGACCTGTCGAAGTCAGTCTATGCGTCTGTGTAGGCTGACTTCCTGCATACAGTGCAAGACACGTCAGTTTTGAAAAACGAGGCCTAGTCCTTAACGCACTTTTGGACTGTGTCCTTAAGGGGTTTATGTATTTGTGTGATATGACTATCTGTTTCAGAGGCAGAACATTTCACATTTTCATAATTGCGATTTGTTTACAAATTTCCATCAAATTTTCTAATTTTTTTCCCTAAGTATGAAAATATTGATCAGTATTTACCGCTAACATGTAGTACAATGTGTCACAGGAAAACAAAATCAAAATCACTTGTGTAAGTTAAAGCATCACAAACTTATTTCCACATAAAGTGACACATGTCAGATTTAAAAAATGAGGCCTGGTCATGAAGGTACTTTTAAGGGTCCATTCACATGGAGTTTTTTGGTGAGGAATTTGGTCCTGAATCCGTGTCAGAGTCCACGTGTAAAAAAGAGTTCTATGGGTTCTGCTAGCTTTTTTTTCCGCTAATGGATTTTTTCTGCTAGTGGAAAAAAGCTTACTTCAGGCGAATTCTGCCTGCGCAAACCAACGCAGTAAATGGGAGGTGGAAAATCCACGTGGAATCGGCAAAAACCGCATGGAAAAGCTGCTAGCGTTTTTTTCATGGTCCGTACACTGTGCTGGAGGAAAAAAACATTTCTTAATTCCTGAAGCGGATTTTTTCCTCGCCAAAAAGCTCAGTGTAAATGGACCCTTAGGGCTAGTTCACACAGGGTTGCTAGTTCATCCCGTTGCGGATTTCTGCTCGAGATTAGGCCCAAATGAATGGGCCTAGTCCGGAGGATAGTGTCGCAAAGCGGACGCCGCGGGAATTCGCCTGCAGAAAGGGCAGCTTGCTACTTTTTTCCACTAGTGGAAGTAAATAACCGGGAGATGGCAGGATTTTGACATGGATTCCGCATCAAAATCCTGACCATTTTGCCCCATGTGAACTAGCCCATAGGCTTGGTCTTGAAGAGGTTAAGCAGTTTTTGAAGGAAAAACCAGGAGTCTGCTGAAAAAAGGAAATAACATCTGTCCTTTAAAGGTCGTCAACCTTTATGTTCTGGATTTAGCTTAAGAACCGGCATCATCACATCCTGAACATGTTTCTCTATTACCTCAGGCCATGCTTTTGTAATGCTAGAGTTCACACTTGCATTTGGGTTTCCATCGCATGACGTTTTGAAAGACGGAAAACCTGTCCGCTTAAAAAGCAGTTAAACTGATGGCGGTGAAGAGAAAATTCCTCCTTGCAGGACTTTATTCTCCGACGATTTTAAGCGGAATCTGTGGCAGGGTCTCGTACAGAGATCCAATGTAGATGTGAACTTGGCCTTACATGCTTTGGTTCTGGTTTGGGCTGTTTGCTCCCATATACAGCTGCACGCCTACACATCTGCCTTTTTATACATTTGCAGGTTACATTTTTTCAGTTGAAGCCACCTTACAGAACATCATGGGACCCAAATGGCACCTTCACTAGCCAGATCTGAAGAGCAATATGGTGGAGAAGGACTTGTAATGATGGTACCTTCATTTGGAGAAAAAATGTGACTGAAGGACCTGTATTGACCAAGTGGAGTTCCTTTGTACAGAGGAGAAGACACAGGAGACTGGATGGATTCAGGGTTTTCTTTTTCTATAGGGAGTGAGCTGGAAGCCAAGGAAAGAGCTGGGAATTATAGTGACCTCTTTATACCCCCTACATAGATGGCTCATAATAACAGCCTGGATATGCTTTTCTACCTTTTATCACATGTATGATATTCTGCAGTATCTGAGGTATGTATAAGGCTGTGTTCACATCTGTGCTAGTGATTTCTGTTGTTCTGCATAATCATAGGAGCAGAGCAACAAAAATCTGCCTCTGACACTTCCCATTAACTACAATGTTATCTGATAAGTTTATATCAGACAAGTGGCATTTTACCAAAGCAGATGTGAACAAAGACTTTTTAGATCTTGAACCAGCTGAGGTGTGGAATATGAGGTCAGTGTTATCAAAAATGCATATTGTGATGTTCTGCAGCAGCTGTGGTGTTCTGCAGGGAGTCTTAGGAGCCCCCATTTACATGATATTTAGGCCCTCAGTAATAATAGTAATAATACATTTATTATCTATACTGTGAAAAGATGATATTTTGTGGAAACACAGCCTATAAAATAAGAGACCCCCTCCCCCACACCATTCTTAATTGCAATATTATATAATGACATCATCTCTGTAGTTCTATTATAAGAGGAAATTCAAGAAAGACCAAAGACAAAATATTTTTTTTTTTTTTTTTATATTTCATTTTTTTTGTGACAGTTGTTGCCTCTGACAGTAATCCGTTATACTGGGTCTTTTCCCATAAGTCCTTGACCTTTCTTTTTCCTGCAGAACATGTAGATGCTGAAATAAAGAAAAATGAATATTAGTTATTTGATATCTGCTAAGTACGCGTAAGCTGTGAATTCTTATATACTGCACATGGGTGTAATGTGTGGAGATGTCCCTGGGGTATGATATCGCTCACATAGGACTTCTGATCCCTACAGTATCTTATAACTATTACCTACCGTATGCCAGCAAGTAACAGGATGGTGATGGCGATGGCACCGGCCACAGCTATTATTATAGGGAGGACCTTGTTGTTTTCTCCTAGGACCTCAATGTGTGGCCACGCAGGCTGTGTGATGTCAAGCACGTTAGGGAGTGTAGGGCGAGCCTGGTATTTTTTTGTCGCCCCTTTCGGATCCGCTGATAACTAAATAAAAAAGAAATGTATTTTATAGCACAAATAAAGACATTTTAGGTGGCATAACAATAATTATCAGCAGCAGCAGCATTATACAGATGTAATATATTGGAATATCAGACTCATATCTTCTTGTCATAGATTATAAATACATAGAACTATATTTTTAAATCAAATTTGATAGAATCTGGGCTGGAGCTTCTGATGCTGATAATAAACTCATCCCAAAAACTGAAAGTTTATTGGGGGTGATAGTGTGTACTTACCTGTCACATGGTAAACTATGCTGCTGACTGGCACCCCGGAGAATAGGCTGGTTGTACAGGAGTAGCGGCCGGAGTCCTGCATCTGTATCCCTTTTATTTCTAGATAGGGATCCTCAGTGACTTTTTGTTCAATATGGCCGTGCTGAAAAGAAAATATGAACAATTGTTAGATCCTCAAATGTCTCATTTCTTTATAATCAGGTTATTTCTATCACTGATACTATATTGTATCATTATTCTCTTTACATTGTATTTACCTTCCAGAATGTATTCTTATAAGAGTCCTCCAGCCTGGCATGCCATCCCAAGTTACAGTCCAGGATTAGGTCGTCATCCTCTGTAACTTCTATACTTCTCTCTAGATATAATAAAAAAAAGTTATAATTTCAGTCTATTGCACCCTCTGACCTCTGTTACCTACAGTAGTAGCCATTACTATGTAAGTCCTAGTAACTGGCATATAAGACTATCTACTTACCTCCACAGCTTATAGCTTCAGCAACATGAGTCTTATGGTCTTTGCATGGAAAGCAGTATAGGTTCGTTTTCAAGTCTGATAAAAGAGAAATATCTAATGTAAGCGGAGACTATATAAGAATGTATCGCATATGGTGATCTGTATCACCTCTGGTTATATGACAGAACACAAGCTGCCACAAACATTGCTTTTTCTGCTTGTGGCACATGTAGGATTCTCTTTGGACAGAGTCATATTAATCTCACTGTCCTTTGGGCTCATAAAGTCAGATTTTCTAGAATTATCTGTGGACTGTTGGAAGTGTTCTGGATATAAATATAATATATATGGGGTATTTAGTGTCCTGAGCTTTTACCAAATAAATCTATGAGTTTATAGATAGGAATATAAAGGGCTACATTACCAGAGCATCTATTCCCGGGGCACATGCAGCTGCATCGATCAAAGTATTCTGTCAAAAAAGAAAAAGCATGTTATAGCAAATAACTTCATTCATATAAGAGAATATTGTCACTAAGCATGTAAGGAGAACACACATCTCCTAGTTCCTCTAGATTATTGCAGACATGTTATACTATACCTTGATTTTTTGGAGGGCCTCCGGCACAGACAACCTTTTCTTCCACACAGCTCGTACATTTGGTGTAGGATTGAATCATTAGTCCTAGGAAAAGCACTTGTGTTAGAGACTTACAATATTATAGAAAATATAATATATATAAGATGAAAAGTCATAGAAAGTGTACTTACCACAGCTGTCTGCACCTTAAGGAGGGGAAAGAAAAATAACAGATTACTGAAAGGTTTTATTCTTAGACTCAACTGTAAACTTTATATACAATGATATTCTTTGTGTCTCTATATTATTATATTATGGCAGTGACGCCCTGTCGTATTATGGGAGATTTTCAATAACAGAAATCTCAGAGCTGCTGCCTCTAGAGCAGGTTCCAGACCCAGAGGATAGCAGGGACTACTACAAACATCCCTGGCAGCCAATCGGATAGTTCATGTCCCTACAAGAATTTCTCCATAAGGCCCTGGGTGATTATTACATGTATGTAGAATATTACTGTAGTGTGCTAGGAAGTAATAATGGATAGAGAAGAACTTACCTTGTTTATTTGGACACCTCCCTAAAATGTAAAGAAATAAAGAAAAATGACTTATTAGAAATGAATAGAGCCTAGTGACACACTGTATAATATAAGTATGAATATATGCACTTATACACAACCTATACTAATAGAAAACTGCATAAATAGTCATTGACAATATAGTTGTTTTATCTTCTTATTCATAGACTATAAGCAGATACATGTGTGAGGAGAAGGAGCAGAGAAGGCCGGCTCATAGTAAGTATGTGATACTCAGAACAAAGGGAACTGGTAAATCCAACCCTAGTAATATGTTTATACATGGAGTTTGGGGGTATATATTTGGGGTATATATATATATAACCCCAAACAGCACAGTAGACAGTAGAAGATGGGTGCAAGAGGGTGGCAAATCCTCATATAGTGTATATAGTAAAAGTTAAAATGTTTTGGATCAAAACGCTGTCTGTTTTGGATTAAATCCACTTTTGTTTGGTAAGTACTGGAGTGCTGCCATTTTATATATATATATATATATATATATATATATATATATATATATATATGAGAGAGAGATTGATATTTACATATGTATGGTATATACTATTACATATACAACAATGCCCACTTATATCAGGGTCTTTAACCCTGTAGTCTGCACTGTTAGAATTGAAGACACTTACTGTTATTGGAGTCCTGAGCAATATCCTTGAGTTTATTTTTAAGTCGCTGGAAATGAAGTCCAATGATGTGAAGAAGTTGGACATCTGGAATACACAAAGAGAAAAATATAATACAGATAAGATAAAATACAATCCCCCTCATTTATTAATCTGAACCCCCAATATAAAGGCTATTTTAGGGGGGGGGGGTTACTAAAGGAATTTACAGATTTGGAAAATGCAGAAATTACCTTTAAACTTGGTGCCCTCGATGACATCAATAGATTTTTTATATTCGGACACTAGTTCAGTGATTGCATAGGTATCTGGAATGAGAACAGAGCAGTTATAGCCATAATCTATCAATCATAATCCACATAATCTATAGAATAATAATAATAGCTATAAGACTTACCCAGCACCCTGACTTCATCCTCAAGGTAATCCAGGAGTTCTTGTTGAGCGGCTTTAGCAAACCGCTGGATATTCGAATAAGCCTCTGGATTTTCATCCACTTGGCTTCGAATAAGGGTCTTAAATTTATTCATGGCCTCTTTCCCTCTGGGGTCGCATTGTATGCAGCAGAAGGACTGGCCAATGAAGAAAGATGTTAATAGCATTAGATGCCACATCATGGTCTAGATTGAATTAGACGTTTTTCAGAAAAATTGCTTCCAATAGCCAATAATCGCTAAGGTCGCTAAATGAACTGATCCTCGCACAGAAGTAACCAGAACTGATTATTTTCAGTCCCAGACACTGACTTAAGGGAAATGTCTGCATGACATCACAATATGACATAATTCCATGACCTCATATGGAATATGCAAATGAGGACATGTGACACTTGAATTGCTGGAAGACGAGAGGGAAATTGTTATTATTATATCATATAATATATGGAGTCTGAACATATGAGATATTACACATTTTAAGTTTATTCCCCTTTAAAAACAATTTTAGTTGACATGTTATAATGTTATTTCCAATTGCTTCTTGTGACTTGTGAACATTTTGTACATTTTATAATAAACATTCTCCTATGTAAATTGCTCAGGTTGCCTATATCTGTTTGTTAGTACATTTATAGTACTACAACAATTACTATCATTAAAGGGGCTCTATCAGCAAAATTATGCTGTATGAGCCCCACATGTGCGTGAATAGCCTTTAAAAAGGCTATTCAGGCACCGCTAATCTTATTTTAAATCCCCTGCCCGTTTTCAAATAAAACTATAAAAACATAGATGTAAATCATACCTCTGCATGCACACTGGGCGGTCGTGCACGATCCGACGTCATCTTCGGTCCCGCCTTCCTCTTTTTCTTCTTCCAACGACGTCCTCCTGTCCTCGCTCTTCTCCGCCTTCATCTTCTGTTCTTCCGGCGGTTTGTGTTCAAATCCCACGCGTTCGCAGTAGCACTTCCTCCAGAGCGTTACTGCGCATGCGCCGACAACATTTTTATTGCAGTTTTAAGTATCCCTTAGAACTACGCGACAATGCGCAGTACGCTCGCGAAATTCTTCACTCTGGAAGAAAAGAAGATGAAGACGGAGAAGAGCCAGGACAGGAGGACGTTGCTGGAAGAAGAAAGAAGAGGAAGACGGCATCGAAGATGACGTCGGATTGTGCACGACCGCCCAGTGTGCACGCTAAGGTATGATTACCTATATGTTTTTATAGTTTTATTTGAAAACAGGCAGGGGGTTTAAAATAACGTTAGCGGTGCCTGAATAGACTTTTTAAAGGCTATTCATGCATATGTGGGCTCATAGAGCATAATTTTGCTGATAGAGCCACTTTAATAATCCAGTACATATTCATTAATTTTCATATAACTGCTTATCTGAAAGTGACACATCTGTATTTATTTCATTATAAGTACGGATTGACTTCCAGTTTCCCATGAATGTAAAACCTGAGATGAAGACATTTAGATTTGCTGATAATTATGATGGTATTTCAAGTTTCACATTTTAATATTGTTTTCTATGTCAGTAGTTCTATTTTTACACTATGTATTATTGTTGTACTCTATGAATACTACAATGGGATGTCTATGGGATGGGAGATCTACAGAGGGCAGGAATATAGCAGAGAATTATGTAGTATTTAGTCACAAGCCTCTCTACTATCTCAAATATCTAAAACACAGCATCAACACATGAAGTACAGTCAGTGGTCCTATGGTCCCAGTTGCAAATTTTAGGCCAGAGCCCTTCTGCAACCTTCTCCTTTTCCACAACATTTATTTTCTGCATCTTATGTTCATCTTTTCACCCCAGATAAACAATACCCACTTTCCTGAGACAAAAGCAAAGTAACAATAGGCACAAAAAGAGATACATCCTTCCCACACAATGATAAGAATTAAAATAAGGTGGAGAATAAGGAAAATAAAGGGGGTCTTGATAAATATCCCTCCCACCAACTAAGTATATCATGCTAAGTTCAGACTAGAGTTCTGGAATTTAGAACTAAAAAAACGGGATCTGTCAGGTTTCCCTCGGTTTCTGCTGTTTTTATATTGAAATCAGGGGAGCAAAAAGTCTTCCTTGCAGGACTTTTCTCTCTCCCGATTTCCAATTTAAGTCTGCTTTCACATGGAGTAACACGATGCCCATTCTGACACGTAAACACGTGTCAGACTGAGCGCTGTAAAAAAGAATCCCATTGACTTCAATGGGTGCCGTCTTACACACGCTACACCTTGAAATCAATGGGTTAAAAAGCCTCCCATTGATTTCAATGTGTAGCGCACATAAGACAGCATCCATTGAAGTCAATGGGATTCTGTTTTACAGCGCTCACTCTGACACGTGTTTACGTGTCAGAATGAGAAGCGCGTTAGTCCGTGTGAAAGCAGCCTAAGCCAAGGCCCCACTTTGTGGAAATGCAGGGTTTTTTTGTTGCAGATTTTGTTGCGGTTTTTTGAGCCAAAGTCAAGAATGTTAGAAACGCCCTTCTTACTGTAAAGAACTACGGTACCAGGACCGCCAGCTCTTCACCTGGGACACAGATCGTGAAAACCGACAGTGCACTGAATTCAGCGCACTGTTGGCTTTCCAGCAGTATACAGAACTGCCTGTGCCCCAAACCATGAAAGGTCCTCTTTAAGCTAGGCTTCGCTAAGTGGGGCCTCAGCCTAAAAGTGCTTATATCTTTGGAATGGCTGAATGGATTTGAATAAACTAAGCACGAAAATGATCTGGGCCTGATAGTGATTGTTAACACTGCACCCCCTTTAGCTACAGTGATGGCCAAAAGTATTGGCACCCCTGCAATTCTGTCAGATAATACTCATTTTCTTCCAGAAAATGATTGCAATCACAAATTCTTTGGTATTATTCTCTTCATTTAATTTGTCTTCAATGGAAAACCACAAAAAGAATTGTCAAAAAGCCAAATTGGATATAATTCCACACAAAACATAAAAAGGGGGTGGACAAAAATATTGGCACTGTTTGAAAAACAATGTGTTTTGTGTAATTAACAGCACCTGTTACTTACCTGAGGCACCTAACGGGTGGTGGAAATAGCTAAATCACACTTGCAGACAGTTGAAATGGATTAAAGTTGACTCAACCTCTTTCCTGTGTCCTTGTGTGTACCACATTGAGCATGGAGAAACGAGAGAAGACCGAAGAACTGTCTGAGGACTTGAGAAGCAAAATTGTGAGGAAGCATGAGCAATCTCAAGTCTACAAGTCCATCTCCAAAGACCTGAATGTTCCTGTGTCTACCGTGCGCAGTGTCATCAAGAAGTTTAAAGCCCATGGTACTGTGGATAACCTCCCTAGATGTGGATGGAAAAGAAAAATTGAGGAGAGATTTCAACGCAAGATTGTGCAGATTGTGGATAAAGAACCTCGACTAACTTGCAAACAAGTTCAAGCTGCCCTGCAGTCCGAGGGTACAACAGTGTCACCCCGTACTATCCGTCGGCGTCTGAATGAAAAGGGACTGTATGGTAGGATACCCAGGAAGACCCCACTTCTACCCAGAGACATAAAAAAAGCCAGGCTGGAGTTTGCCAAAACTTACCTGAGAGAGCCAAAAACGTTTTGGAAAAATGTTCTCTGGTCAGATGAGACAAAAGTAGAGCTTTTTGGGAAATGGCATCAACATAGAGTTTACAGGAAAAAAAAAGAGGCCTTCAAAGAAAAGAACACGGTCCCTACAGTCAAACATGGCAGAGGTTCCCTGATGTTTTGGGGTTGCTTTGCTGCCTCTGGCACTGGACTGCTTGACCATGTGCATGACATTATGAAGTCTGAAGACTACCAACAAATTTTGCAGCATAATGTAGGGCCCAGTGTGAGAAAGCTGGGTCTCCCTCAGAGGTCATGGGTCTTCCAGCAGGACAATGACCCAAAACACACTTCAAAAAGCACTAGAAAATGGTTTGAGAGAAAGCACTGGAGACTTCTAAAGTGGCCAGCAATGAGTCCAGCCCTGAATCCCATAGAACACCCGTGGAGAGATCTCTTTATGGCAGTTTGGAGAAGGCCCCCTTCACATCTCAGGGACCTGGAGCAGTTTGCCAAAGAAGAATGGTCTAAAATTCCAGCAGAGCATTGTAAGAAACTCATTGATGGTTACCGGAAGCGGTTGTTCGCAGTTATTTTGTCTAAAGGTTGTGCTACCAAGTATTAGGCTGAGGGTGCCAATACTTTTGTCCGGCCCATTTTTGGAGTTTTGTGTAAAATGATCAATGATTTGACTTTTTTTCATTCTCTTTTGTGTTTTTTCATGGCAAGCAAAATAAATGAAGATATTAATACCAAAGAGTTTGTGCTTGCAATCATTTTCTGGAAGAACATGAGTATTATCTGACAGAATTGCAGGGTGGCCAATACTTTTGGCCAACACTCTACATCCCTGGTCACCAATACTAATTGAATTAACTAGATTAACAACTTCAGTATCGGGCCAATTTCTAGTTCAGAACAGATACATTTTCAGGATTTTTGTATGTTCCGCTTTGAGGGCTATAACATTTTTTATCATTTGGGTTAGTAAACTAATTTCTGTGGCTTTTTTCTGTAACACATAGGGCTTTATTTTTGTGTTGTTTTTATTTTTGCATATTTTTTTTATTTGGGAAAATATAAACAAAAGAGAAGGAAAATGTGTCTGTTTTTCACCTTTTTTCGTATTAATAATTTTTATTGAATTTTTACATGAATACAATACAGGAAGTCAAAACAAAACAAGAAACACGGGATACACTGATGGCTTTACAATCTGCTTGTACAAAATGGAGTCCAAAATACTCCTTATGCTTAGTGTTATAAGCAGCAGGAGAAGTCTGTGGGTGTGAAAGGTCAGCGGCCGGCTGTGGCAAGCATAGTTGAGCTGAGGGAGTGTCAGGTATGAAACTAATCTAGCATAGGTAAATGTTTCCCTTGTAGATAGGTTATACTTTTCCTCCAATGTGGAGTGTGGAGAAGGGCACAATGGTATCGCCTCTGTATAGGTCAGAAATATATCCCACAGCTGTATCTAGGGACAAATGTGAGACCTTGTGAGGGAGCGTTGTAGGAGTCAAATTCAAAGTATCCCCAGGGATATCATGGTCTGAAACAGCACAGAAGGCATGCCACGCTCCAATTGTAGCCCGTGCAGCCTGTGGAGCAGAGAGGAGTAAGGGTCCATTCACACGGAGGAAAATGGCGCTTTACTTGGCACAGAATTTTCACCGCTGAAAAAAAGCCTCCAATTGATTTGAATGGGTTTGGCAGATCCTGACACTAAGAAGAAACCCTCTCAGTCAGTAACCTGAGCCATTTGAGCCTCCATATCTGGTCATAATATATCGTGGTTCAATGTAAGCCAAAATTTAAGTTGACCCAAAGTTGTCGCTAAGTGTTAATTGTACAGATTTGCTATTCCCATACCTCAGTTGTCTCATTTTAAATAGTGTATCCAAAGCTATTCTGGGTTTTCAGCCACTCCATATAAAAACCATCATATGCTTTTGGAAACCCTGGAAAACAGACTTGGGTATCGGGATCACTGAAGTCCTTAAATAGTAAAGTATCCTAGGAAGAATCAACATTTTATACAATACTATTCTCCCCATCCAGTCGTGCTCAAAGTTAGTTAGAAGATCAAGTTCTTTCTCAAGAGAAGTCAACAAAATATGACAGGGTCTGGGATACAGTATGTAGTGTGTTGTCAGAATAAGAAAGAGACAGGATCACATCATCTGCGAATATATTATTTCTATGGTCTGTCTGACCAAACTTGACAACAGTAAGGCCAGGGTGTGACCTAATTTTTTCAGATAAGGGCTCCATCATTAACGAAAATATTAAGGGGGATAGCAAACACCCCTGTCTTATGCCGTGTGTGATAGAGAAGGGGCGAAACAGAAGCAACTATGGGGCCGGATAAGCCAAATTTACGTAAAACTTCAAAAAGATATTTCCAATGTACCCTATCGAACCCCTTCTCCACATACAAGGATAGGAACAGAGAAAGTGTCTGCCGGGCCCGGGCTTGTTAATGTTTATGTTTAAGCCCCAGATCTGACTCCTAGACCATTCTTAGTTACATATAGTAGATGAGGTTGGATCAAGACATCAGTCCGTCAAGTCCAACCTATAACCACCCTACAGTCCCCTATAGTGTTGATCCAGAGGAAGGCAAAAAAACCCATGAGGCTCATGCCAATTGCCCCATTTCAGGGGAAAAAGATCCTTCCTGACTCCAATCTGACAATCCTTATAAAACCCTGGATCAACCTGTCCTTAAAGGGATCCTATCACTCACACACAATTTTTTCTAGCTTCCACGTTGGAATAGCCTTAAGAAAGGCTATTCTTCTACCTTTCGTTGTCTTCTCTGCACCGCCATTCGCCTACAGTTCCGGTTTCTCTCGGTATACAAATTAGTTCTCTCGCAGCACTCAAACAGCACTGGGGGCATCCCCCATGCTGCGAGAGAACTCTTTGTCAGCAGTGTCCTCTTCATCCTCTTCTTCCGGCGGTGGCTTGTAACTTTCAGGCCTCAGGCAGAGCAGACTGCGCATGCCCACAGGCCAAGAGAAAATGGAGGAGGAAGAAGAAAGACGTATCAGGACCAAACGGAAACAGGTGTCATGGAGGAGATAAACACCAGGCACCAGCAGTGATCAATTTAACCAATGAAATACTGGATAAGAATTGTATAGCAGTACTCCAAAAAGGACTGAACTTTGGCATAACTGAGACGTTTGATCCGGTCGACTTTGAAGTCGATCTTTACAGGGCTATCAGAAAAATGAATCTGATGAAGTTTTACAGCAATAATAAAAATACTGCTGAGAGTGAACAAGTGCATACTATAGAAAAATTTGAAATTGGCCCATTAGGTTTTTTCTCGAGCGAATGGTCAGAACAAGAAAAGAGTGTCATGATAGATCTAGACATGTTGCAAAATGAGGAGAGTAACAGTGTCACAGTTGACACTAGTGATTGTTTCAGAGGAGGAGTGACATCACGATTTGATCCTCCGATCGTCCCTGGGAGTAGTTTAGATATGTTCCACACACAGGTGATGAAAGATGTAAAATCTTTAATCTATGAAAAAAATCCCCCGAATTTAACAAAAGAGGAAAGGGAAGCGCTGGCATGGTTAAAAAAACAGGACCACCTAGTTTGTAAAAAAGCTGATAAAGGCGGGAATATAGTAATTATGAGTAAAGAATATTATATGAGAGAGGCTTCCCGTCAATTGTCAGATCTAAGTACATATGATAAACTGCCTAATAATCCACCGAAAGAATAAAGAAAAAAGTTGTGGCCTTCTTGCGTAAATACGTACAGAAGGGCGTGGTACCTAAAAAAACGGCTGAGAAATTGATTATCGAATATCCAGTTTGACCATGCTGGTACTTGTACCAAAGGTTCATAAATCGCTTATAGATCCACCTGGCCGCCCGATTGTGGCCAGGCTCAGCAATCGAACCAGTGTCCCAGTTCATCGATTGGATGCTTAGACCAATCTTGAAAAATATTCCCGCTTATGTGCAAGATACTAAAGACTTTCTCAATTTAATTAAAAACGTTGTTTGGGAAAAATATGATAAATTAATGTCAATAGACGTTGAAAGTCTTTATTCACGGATCCCTCATCAGAAAGGGATCGAAGCAGTTGTAAGTGTATTAGAATCTGCGGGTGAGGATCTAGATCGAATAGAGATGGTAAGAGATGGTCTGGGATTGATCTTGAACAATAATTGTTTTATATTCGATAATCAATGGTTCAGCCAGAAAACAGGAACGGCAATGGGCACGCCCGTGTCGTGTACATACGCAAATATATACCTGGCAGTATTCGAGGAAAAAAAAGTGTTTTCGACATGTAATAGATTTGCCAGATATATAAAAATGTATTTGCGTTATGTGGATGACGTGTTCATCATTTGGTCTGGTTCAGACGAGGAATTTGTTCAATTTGTGGATTATCTTAATGATAATACATTCAATATGAAATTTACATACAATATTGGGGGCTTAGCTTTAGAGTTTCTAGATGTCCAGCTTAATATTGAGGAAGGAGAGGTCAGCACTCGGGTACACCGAAAGTTAACAGCAACCAACTCACTATTACATTATAAAAGCTTTCACCCTGAGCATGTCAAAGAGGCCGTACGATACGGCCAGTTTATTAGGCTAAGAAGGGATAATAGTCAGTTCCAACATTTTGAATTACAAGCACAAAATTTAAAGAAAAGACTAAGAGAAAGAGGATACCCTAAAAGAATAATCGATAAAGCCTATCATAGAGCCAGCAATATTGATCGAGAAAAACTGTTTCATGTAAAAAAGAAAAACACACCAAACAGGTTTGTGTTTTCCTTTAAGTTTAGCCCACTGGCCAACCAAATTAAAAGCGCGATTCATAGAAACTGGCACTTGTTAGAAAATGACCCTATATTGGCGAAGACAGCAACTAATCGACCATTAATCACTTTTAAAAAATGTCGAACAATTCGAGATAGTGTTGTATCGAGCAACTTTACATCACAAAAAAATACGTGGTTAACCGGGTTAAAACCGCAAGGCAACTTCCGTTGCAAAAACTGTTCCTACTGTCAGTTTAACAGTCAAGCGAAATTCATGAATATAGGAGGCATTGAATTTAATATTAGACAGTTCATTACGTGTAAAACGTCCTTTGTGGTCTATGTGATCACATGCCCATGTAGGAAGTTCTATGTGGGCAAAACTATTAGACCGATGCATCATAGGTTCAGGGAACACGTTCGGTCTATCAGCAGTGGCAAAGGATCGCCACGACTGATAGAACATGTTAGGGAGGCCCACGGAGGGAGAGCTGATTGTCTGTCTTTCTGTGGGTTACGCCATATAGAACCCCCGCCCAGAGGAGGCGATAGAGGTAGAAAGTTATTACAGGAAGAGGCTAAGATCATTCTGCGCACGGGAGCAATGGGACCACTTGGTCTCAATGAGAGGGTTGATATGAGCGTTTTTTTGTAATCTTCGCATGAACAATATGTGTCTGCTTCGTCCTGTTTGTTTTTCTTATGTTATCCCCTAGAAGAGCTCTGACACGTGTTATAATGTGCAATATAGGAAAAAAGTCTTTACTTCAGCTATTTCCGCTAGTAAGGAGTACAAGATAAATCGCTGTTTACATCTAGCGATATCTGGTACGATCCGTTATAGTTTTCCATAGATTGATATACGTAGCTAGACAAATTTACTCAGCTTCTTTTTTTCGATAGGTGTTTATAATCCTGTGGTATAGGGAATTAGGTGTAGACAATAAGAGACTGCTATAGACCTAAACGGAACAACGTTGTTTAGTCCTATATTATTTAAAAGAATGAAGTGGAGGAGTTTAGAGTAGGCTAGGTTACTTTCCCTGCCCCATAGCACAGGAATAAGGATAAAGGTAGTTTATGTATGTAGTTCCTGTTTGGGTCCGTCTCTAACAGATTGATAATCAGGGATCACGACAAATGTCACAGTTTCAGTATAGGAATAGCAATGTAGTTCCCTTTTATACATCCGTTGTATAGATGTGCTGGTGGCGGAAGGTGAATTAGGGGTAGCGCTAATTGGTGCACATTTAATAAAAGAATTATGCTCTATAGAGAAAAATGTCACAAATTGAGGCTAATAATGTATGATGTATTACATGTTATCAACATTACATCGATTGTGTATTTTAACTTGTTTTTAACTGATGAATGTAATTATCTGAACTTGGGTGTAGTAAGGTCAAAAGTAGGCGTGTTGACCTGTTCCATCTGGATAAATCAATGATGTTGCTAGCAGTTGAAGGAAGCCTGACGAAGTGCGCTAAGCACGAAACGATCGTCGCTGTTTGTTTCTTTGCATCATTCCATCTTCTGTACCCCGATGGTCAAGGTTTGACCTTTTTTAAAGAGGATGAAATAAAAACGAATGTTTTATATATCCCGTGGCGGGTGAGTGCCCTGTTTTCTACATTTCACATGTTTATGTTTAAGCCCCAGATCTGACTCCTAGACCATTCTTAGTTACATATAGTAGATGAGGTTGGATGGAGACATCAGTCCGTCAAGTCCAATCTATAACCACCCTACAGTCCCCTATAGTGTTGATCCAGAGGAAGGCAAAAAAAACCATGAGGCTCATGCCAATTGCCCCATTTCAGGGGAAAAAGATCCTTCCTGACTCCAATCTGACAATCCTTATAAAACCCTGGATCAACCTGTCCTTAAAGGGATCCTATCACTCACACACAATTTTTTTCTAGCTTCCACGTTGGAATAGCCTTAAGAAAGGCTATTCTTCTCCTACCTTTCGTTGTCTTCTCCGCACCGCCATTCGCCTACAGTTCCGGTTTCTCTCGGTATGCAAATTAGTTCTCTCGCAGCACTCAAACAGCACTGGGGGCATCCCCAATGCTGCGAGAGAACTCTTTGTCAGCAGTGTCCTCTTCATCCTCTTCTTCCGGCGGTGGCTTGTAACTTTCAGGCCTCAGGCAGAGCAGACTGCGCCTGCCCACAGGCCAAGAGAAAATGGCCGCTTGCACAGTATTGTAAACGGCCATTTTCTCTAGGCGAACGGCGGCACGGAGAAGACAATGAAAGGTAGGAGAAGAATAGCCTTTCTTAAGGTTATTCAGACATGGTACCTAGAAAAAATTGTGTGTGAGTGATAGGATCCCTTTAAAATCTAGAATCCATAACCCGTAATATTGTTCTCTTCAAGAAAGGCATCCAAGCCCTCTTTGAACTGGATGAGAGTTCCAGAGCCTCGCTGTTCTTTCTGTAAAGAATCCCCTTCTATGATGCTGGTGAAACTTTAGCTCCTCCAGACGTAGTGGATGTCCCACTATCACTGGCTTAGGAATAAAAAGATCCTTGGAAAGATCTCCCCGTAGACATCTTTTCTCTCAACTGAATAACTTCAAATTTGTTAATCTAATGTTGTACTCCAATCCACCCATCCGCCGAATAATCTTGTTTTTCCTTCTCTGCGCTCTCTATAGTTCAGTTGTATACTGGGGCCCAAAGTTTTGCACAATATTCTAAGTGTGGCCGTACCAGTGATTTGTATAGAGGCATAACTATGTCCTTGTTATGAGAATCTAGACCTCTTTTGATGCATCCCATAATTTTATTTGCCTTGGCAGCAGCTGCCTGGCACTGGTCATTAAAGGTAAGCTTGCTGTCCACCAAAATCCCCAAGTCTTTTTCATTGGCAGTCTTACCCAGTAATTTACTATTAAGTACATAATCAGACATTTTATTACGTCGACCAAAGTGCATTACCTTACATTTGTCTACATTAAATTTCATTTGCCAAGTCCCGCCTATGCTTCCAGTTTCCTTAGATCCCCTTGTAATATTCTACTATCCTCTGCATTATTGATTACCTTACAAAGTTTAGTATCCTCTGCAAATATGGACGCCCTGCTCTGTAAACCCTCTACCAGGTCATTAATAAAGATATTAAACAAGAGTGGACCCAATACTGACCCTTGTGGCACCCCACTGGTGACTGTGGCCCAGTCTGAATATTTACCATTAACAAGCACCCTCTGTTTCCTATCAGTGAGCCAGTTGCCAACCCAAATGCATATGTTTTCCCCCAGTCCCAAGTGCTGTTTGAGCACAGAGGACGCCCCCAGTGTTGTCTGAAAATTCATTTACATAAGGAAAAAAGAATTTATTTCTCAGGAATGACGACGCAGATCAGAATAATGAAGGTAAGAGAAGAATAGGCTTTATTAAGGCTATTCCTACGTGTATTTAGTTAAAAAGGGTATTCTAATGATAGGATCCCTTTAAGTGAACCTGTCACCATTAAAATGCAATCTAATCTTGCTAAGACACATCTTGACATTTGCTTTGATTGGTGAAAGATGACATAATAAATATCCTGTTTAACCCGTTCACTGCCAAGGGTCTCTGGAAATTTTGCCCCTCCGTTAGCCAGAGTAATTTTCACAGTTTTGAGATCAAATCAAACCTAAAATGCAACATAAAAAAATA
The DNA here is from genome assembly GCF_031893055.1 of Leptodactylus fuscus. Lineage (NCBI taxonomy): Eukaryota > Metazoa > Chordata > Amphibia > Anura > Leptodactylidae > Leptodactylus > Leptodactylus fuscus. The sequence goes on from NC_134265.1 coordinate 75,753,205, forward strand.
ATCCAACCCCCCATACCTATATATTTTCTTAAAGTAGACACCTGCAGCATTTTCAGAATGCTACTTGGTACTGTATGTGAACAGGCACCTTCATGCAATTTTGATTTAAAGTGAATTTTTTATATAAAAAAAAAAAGAAAATAAATGTACTGTATATTAGTTGCTAAAAGTGGAACCCAAACAATACATTATATGCACAAAAACTCCTATAAACAAGAGTTCATCATGTGCTGAGTTCATTCATATCACTGTGACCTACACCCACATGCACATGTCTTCAGAAAATCACTAGAACTGGTCAGAGATTTTAACTCTTTGGATGCCGCGGTCAAACATGACTGCGGCATCAAAGGGGTTCCGCAATGTTTGTGGCCTATCCACTGGCACCCCCTGAGGACCTATGGAAGTCAGCCTATGCATCTACATGGGCTGACTTCCTGCATACACTGCAAGTCACGAGCAGTCTCGTGTCTTGCAGTGTATAATACTATATCAGCAATCAAAGTGTTGCTGAATCCAGTGTCCTAAAAGGGACACATGAAAAAGTGTACAATGTTATAGCTTATAAACTTCCCATCTCCACACAAAGCATGTATAGAAAACTCTCCCAAAGACCCCAATGAGTCAGCTTCAGGCTAATTGATCATGTATGGACCGTCCTAGTACATGACATGGGTGCAGCTGTCGGGTTAATTCACTCCACTAACTAAATTTTTCACTCACCCTTCACTCAGATTGAAAATTGAGCATAAATCATACTCCAATATGGTCAACACACCCCAAATACATGCTGCTGCCACCACTGAAAAAGGACGGGGATCAGTAGAAATCCCACTTTCATACGCACACATCTCTCTAACAGTCAGATGCAAACACTCTTTAAACAAGTAATGGATTCATAGAGCAAGCAAGAAGTAGCATTAAATTTAATGATTTAATAGCCAAGGGGTTCAATGCTGATATATATACACTCACCGGCCACTTTATTAGGTACACCTCTCCAACTGCACGTTAACACTTAATTTCTAATCAGCCAATCACATGGCGGCAACTCAGTGCATTTAGGCATGTAGACATGGTCAAGACAATCTCCTGCAGTTCAAACTGAGCATCAGTATGGGGAAGAAAGGTGATTTGAGTGCCTTTGAACGTGGCATGGTTGTTGGTGCCAGAAGGGCTGGTCTGAGTATTTCAGAAACTGCTGATCTACTGGGATTTTCACGCACAACAATCTCTAGGGTTTACAGAGAATGGTCCGAAAAAGAAAAAACATCCAGTGAGCGGCAGTTCTGTGGGCGGAAATGCGTTGTTGATGCCAGAGGTCAGAAGAGAATGGCCAGACTGGTTCGAGCTGATAGAAAGGCAACAGTGACTCAAATAGCCACCCGTTACAACCAAGGTAGCCAGAAGAGCATCTCTGAACGCACAGTACATCCAACTTTGAGGCAGATGGGCTACAGCAGCAGAAGACCACACCGGGTGCCACTCCTTTCAGCTAAGAACAGGAAACTGAGGCTACAATTTGCACAAGCTCATCAAAATTGGACAATTGAAGATTGGAAAAACGTTGCCTGGTCTGATGAGTCTCGATTTCTGCTGCGACATTCGGATGGTAGGGTCAGAATTTGGCGTCAACAACATGAAAGCATGGATCCATCCTGCCTTGTATCAACGGTTCAGGCTGGTGGTGGTGGTGTCATGGTGTGGGGAATATTTTCTTGGCACTCTTTGGGCCCCTTGGTACCAATTGAGCATCGTTGCAACGCCAAAGCCTACCTGAGTATTGTTGCTGACCATGTCCATCCCTTTATTACCACAATGTACCCAACATCTGATGGCTACTTTCAGCAGGATAATGCGCCATGTCATAAAGCTGGAATCATCTCAGACTGGTTTCTTGAACATGACAATGAGTTCACTGTACTCCAATGGCCTCCACAGTCACCAGATCTCAATCCAATAGAGCATCTTTGGGATGTGGTGGAACGGGAGATTCGCATCATGGATGTGCAGCCGACAAATCTGCGGCAACTGTGTGATGCCATCATGTCAATATGGACCAAAATCTCTGAGGAATGCTTCCAGCACCTTGTTGAATCTATGCCACGAAGAATTGAGGCAGTTCTGAAGGCAAAAGGGGGTCCAACCCGTTACTAGCATTGTGCACCTAATAAAGTGGCTGGTGAGTGTATATATATATATATATATATATAGAGAGAGAGAGAGAGAGAGAGAGAGAGAGAGAAACAAGATGATAAGCATGCAAAACTGTTTTTTAAATAAAAGTAGAGAAAAAGACAGAAAGACCTGATAACTTGGAGTGTTTTTGTTTCCACGGAGCTTAGTGGATCTCTGAGATGTGTTGGTTACACCCAGCTTGTTTGCTGGGTTTCAAGGTGTGACAAAGTGCCAAGGCATTCTCAGTTTTTTGTAAAATGTTCCTGACTTGTGCTTAGCTATGCCCCTGCCAGGGTGCCATCATCTTCCCCCTTTCCTTATCTGGAAAGCTGCTAAAGGAGTTGTTCCATCTTCTCCCCCTTCCCTCATCTTGAAATACTTGGGAATGATGTCTTCCATCTACACCCAATGACCGAGGTCACTGTCTGGTAACAGCTTTCCCTGTCTTATACCAGATTGACTATGATAGGGATAACTAGTTTTAAAACAATAAAACTGACTTGGGGATCTCTGGTCTTGTGATTGCAGGAAGTTAAAGAGAGTCTATCATTGGGGATTTCGTTTTTAAAGTAAGCACACAATGGAATAGCCTTTAGAAAGGCTATTCTATTCCTACCTCTCTTCCTCTCCTCCTGGCAGCTGTTTTTGAAATATATTGCTTTTGGCAACTATGTAAATGAAGCTCAGAGAGCACCACAGAGTCATGTCCTTGTGCCCAAGCACCACAGAGTCATATCGTTGTACCCAAACACCACAGAGTCATATCGTTGTACCCAAGCACCACAGAGTCATATCGTTGATGCCACCTCCTGGGCCATTCCTTCATGCAGATTAGTTCATCCTCTTCACTGCCTAGCAGCCAGCTCTGTCTTCAGTGGGATCCAAATCCTGTACATGAGCTCCTGTCTGGGCTGTGCGTACAGCGCATGCTCGTCCAGCCATCCTTATTATATTCTTACAGGAGTGAACATTTATTTTAATAAATTTATTTATTTATTTTTTAATAAAAAAATGTAAAACAAATGGTGATACTTTCCTTCTAAGAATGGATAGTTTGAACAGTTAGGAGGTTATTTGTAGTTTTTTCTGCATAGGTTATTTTCTTTTTAAAGATTATCTTCCTTTTTTCATTTGTAAAAATACGCTTTGTTAACCTATAAAATGTATGACGCAACTGATTGGTTAGTTCTTATTTCATTGACAACTTAAAACAGTAACATATGAGTCAGATAATTTATTTATACTATGCAACACTGTAAGGTGACAGAAAAAAACATACAAACAAAGGCTTTGCTATATGCTACCCTATCCAACATTACCCCTATGAGCTAGGGAGAAAGAATGTATGACGCTAGTTAGAGGCACAGCTGTTGTTGTGCTATCCCAAATCCCACGCATTAAAGCACCGTTGTGGCTTCTGGATCTTATGGACTGGTAATTTAAGATGAAGTTATTTTTTTAACTATGCATTCTGCCAAAAAGCAAAAATACATAGGAAAATGTATGCTTTCCTATTAATTCATAAGTCTATCGTATACATATGTATTAAATGCTGGGAGGTAATGTCATTGATAATATAGCAATTTAGAAAACCACTGTTGTTGGAAATAATGGAACTAATAACCCACAGCACATATTATCTGCTTAAGCAGCAGGTTTTCTTTACCATAAGGCTTAATATTTAGTGATGTAGAGAGTAGAGCCTTTAAACTACAGTGCTTTTGGCCCTTCGCATGAGTAGAGCCTTTATAAAGCAGTGTTTTTGGCCCTTGGAGTGAGTAGAGCCTTGCACCAGCAGTGTTTTTGGCCCTTGGAGTGAGTAGAGCCTTTAAACTACAGTGCTTTTGGCCCTTCGCATGAGTAGAGCCTTTATAAAGCAGTGTTTTTGGCCCTTGGAGTGAGTAGAGCCTTGCACCAGCAGTGTTTTTGGCCCTTGGAGTGAGTAGAGCCTTTAAACTACAGTGCTTTTGGCCCTTCGCATGAGTAGAGCCTTTATAAAGCAGTGTTTTTGGCCCTTGGAGTGAGTAGAGCCTTTAAAATTAATTTTCAGGCCCATGGGGTGAGCCCTAAAACATGAATTTTCAAGCCCTTGGGGTGAGACCTAAAACATTAATTTTTCAGGCCCTTGGGGCCTATACCCAGCTGGTTAATCACGTCCTCACCCATGTCCTCTGCTGCTGCTGGCAGCCCCTTTCCAGTACCTGGACTGTGGACTAGACACCCAGCTGGGTATGCACGTCCTCGACCCCTGCTGCTACTGACGAGGGACACTGCTGGCAGCCCCTCTCCAGTAGCTGGACTGTGGGGTGGATATACGGCTGGGTATGCACGTCCACGTCCTCGCGCACGTACCCTGCTGCTACAGACGAGAGGCAATGCTGGCAGCCCCTCTCCAGTACCTGGACTGTGGATTACACACCCAGCTGGGTATGCACGTCCACGTCCTCACCCACGTCCCCTGCTGCTACGCTGCAGGATTTGCTAGCTAGCTACCTATTATTGAGCTCTGAAAAGAGCTGTTATTATTGACAATTCCTGCCTAACCAAAGCACTGTATCACACTGACAGTCTGACACCACACTCTCCCTATCACTCCAAAACTGAAATGACATGAATAAGGGCGGTGGCCGTTCTTATGAATTGGGACGGCGTTTGCTCATCTCTAATGCAGAACACTTTTGTATTGTACCTTAACTATGGTTTTTATTACACATATCACACAGATGTCTGGAAAAGACACTTTTTTTTGTATGTCTGATTCAGAGAAGTTGATGGACAAATGTATTAAATTCGTTTAAAAAAAAAATATATATGGCGTTTTAAAATACATCATAGTATACCCAAACCATGCTAACATTTGTACAGTATATTACCACATACATATTTCATCCCAAAGAAACAATCCTGAAAAAAAACAATATAGTGTCTTATGCTTGGTGCAGGGCCTGAGGGGCCCGTGTATGTCTTTTCATTACCCCCCTACCTAGGCCCTGCACTAGTTAGAACACAGTATATGAGGCTTGCCTAGAGTCAGATAATATTACTTTATATATGTGTAGTTCACTACTGATTTTTGATCAACCACTTTCACTTATTCTTTTTTTACTTCACTTTTTAGGTGCTATGTTTGTACTGAAAGTGGAAGCTCTCTGCAAACGTCCTCAAATTTCTGAAACACTGTGGCAATGTGTGGTCACATGCTTTTGCAAACAAAATTCCCATTGTGATTTTCATGTGATCTGCAAACCAAACATCTACTGTGTCTAGCTGCTTCCTATTCAGCGAGAAACACAATACAGCGAATCCAGAATTTTATGTGTCCTTATTGACTTCAAACTAAATTTTCGCTGAAGGTATTTTTTGTTATATACTTTCTTTCAGTTCCTTAACATTTTCAAGATTGTTCTATGCCAGTGGTTCTTAACCTTGTTTGAGGTACCGAACCCACCAGTTTCATATGCACATTCACCGAACCCTTCTTTAGTGATAAATCAAATATGATTTATTTCCAAATTCAAGACATAGGTATTAGAGATGAGCGAACAGTGTTCTATCGAACACATGTTCGATCAGATATCAGGCTGTTCGAGATGTTCGATTCCATATGGACACCACATGGCAAACTCCAAAAAAATTTGATTCCCCTCCCACCTTCCCTGGCGCTTTTTTTGCACCAATAACAGCGCAGGGGAGGTGGGACAGGAACTACGACAACGGGGGCATTGAAAAAAATCGGAAAAAGTCATTGGCTGCTGAAATCAGGTGACGATTAGACGAATAGTGGATTTCAAATCCGGGTCATATGAGACTGTGAACTTTGTGACTATGAGACAGGGATAGCTGTACAGGCAGGGATAGCTATGGATAACCTTTATTTATGTGGGAATGTTATTAAAAATAACTTTTTGGGGCTCTATCGGGTGTGTAATTGTGTTTTTTGTGAGATAAACTTTTTTCCCATAGGAATGCATTGAGCAGCGTTGATTGGCTGAATGAGATACAGAAGACGTGCAGAGACTCAGCAGTGTTGAGCCAGTTCTGCTCAACTACACCGTGTGCCAGTCGGCTCTGCTGTGCGAGCTCGGCACACACTCAGCTCTGCATCACCACTGACATTGGCCAGCGTTGATTGGCCAGTATGCAGAATCAGTATACAGAATCAGCAGAGCTGAGTGTGTGCCGAGCTCGCACAGCAGAGCCGACCGGCACACGGTGTAGTTGAGCAGAACTGGCTCAACACTGCTGAGTCTCTGCACAGCAGAGGTGAGTGTGTGCACTCGCTCAGCACGCTGCATCACCGCATACCCATAGGAATGCATTGGCCAGCGTTGATTGGCCAGTCTCCAGCCAATCAGCGCTGGCTCTGCCGGAGGAGGCGGAGTCTAAGGTCGGACCTGAATGGAGACTGGTGTGGAGCGATCTTAGACTCCGCCTCCTCCGGCAGAGCCAGCGCTGATTGGCTGGAGACTGGCCAATCAACACTGGCCAATGCATTCCTATGGGTATGCGGTGATGCAGCCGTGCTGAGCGAGTGCACACACTCACCTCTGCTGTGCAAAGACTCAGCAGTGTTGAGCAAGTTCTGTACAACTACACCGTGTGCCGGTCGGCTCTGCTGTGCGTGGTCAGACTGCAAAATATGGCCACCATACGGATTGTACCTCTTGGGATGAATAAGTTCATGCACAAGGGTCCTTAAAGAGATTTTTCCATCTACTGATGTATTTACGCACAGACCGCCTACTTTGAATAAAATTGTATGCATTTCTGTTAAAGGGGTTGTCAAGTTTCAGATCAAAATTTAGAGATAAAAAGTATTGTTTTTCTTTCATAATGAACATTTCTACAATTTTCCAATATACTTCCTATATTAATCCCTTATGGTTTTCTAGATCACTTCTTGCTGTTATTCATTCTGTTTATGTCCAGTGGATAAAAATCAAACCATGGTCGTTATAGCCATAGCACAGTAATCATGACGTTGCAGTGCCTAGTCCTCCACCATCATTCACCGTTTACCTGAATAAAGACTCAATACACCAGAATGGATTAAAATTGGCCACAGCAGCCATCTTTATTACAACCACATACATCAAATTTAATAACAAATTTAATAACCTATTGCTAACCTAACCATTCCTTGAATTTTATATCCTTAGAAGGCTAAGGATCCTTGAAGTTCTGTAAGCTGTCCACTTCACCATTTATGCAACTTTTTTTTACCTCCAGCTGTTTTCCCAGCTCAAAGGCACCCCATCACCTTTCCGGTGAGGTAATCCTATCTTACAGATTCCTATCAATCATAGGCCAGACCAAATATTCCAGGCATAATAATGTCAGCCATTGGGGAGTCCAGAGCCTAAAAAGCTCCCCCCCAACCACAGCCACATCCTCCTTGCCCAACTCTGAGGACCCCCCGCCACGGCACACAGTATTGGCCACTTTAAGACTGTGCGTCCCGCCACTCACTTAGGGCCAACTCGATACCCTCCTGAACCAATAAGTACTACAAATCTGTGCCGATTGCATTTCAATGGACCCCATCCCTGCGCCAGAAATTACCCTCCTCTGCCTCTAATTCCCTGTGTCGAATCGCTACATAACCATTGCGTTTTAAAAACTGAGCCACAGCCCTATTCACCTTAATGCGAGCTCTGTTGATGCTGTCAATGCACCTCACTCCCCTCCACACATGACGGTACACTATGTTCGACCAGACTGTTACTAATCCAGGCGATATAGCCCATAACCTTAACATATCGAACTTGATGTCCCTAATTAGTTCACAAAATGGCCTGGTACCCAAGTTGTTTCCCCCAACATGTAGTACTAGTATGTTCGGTGGGTGATCCAACCTGCCAAACCTCTGAAATTCCGGGAGCTCTCCAGACCAGCATAGGCCTCTCTTTCCTAACCACCTCACTACTACCTGCTCCTGTGGAAATCCCAACTGGCGGCCTTCAGGACGGACTGCGGCACGCAGCAAACACATAGCAGTGTCCCAAAATCCAAATGAGTGTTTGTGCTCCCATTCCTGCAAATAAGAAATTAACAACTCTAAACACCTATCCTTCCATTACCCAATTCACAACCATTCAGGCCTATGACCTGAACCTAACTGATTCCCATCTCCCTATTTTCCAAACTATCTCGTCCCCTAACCCCCTCCTAGCTGCCTCCATTGCTGCCCCAATACGAAACGAGTGTCCCCCGAACTCATCCGGCCTCCTCCCACATAAATCTAGACATTTTTTGAAAACAGATATGAACTGAAAACATGATAAATAAGACCCATCCTTGTGCCGCAATAAAAGTTGAGCTGCCGCCTGACCTCCCCCACCAAACTGCCACATGCATAACAACGGACACATAAAACAATCAGGAACCGCGAATAACACTACTTTGCATCCTCTCCCCACCTGATCCATTTTTGACCTATGAACCCAAAACTCCACCCTATCCTCGCTCAATAACACGTCCTCTGACACCACTCCCCCAGGTCTATTCTTAGATGGACTCACTAACTCCCCTATTCGCATATCCGCAAATAATGCCAACGAGAATGCTAGGTGAAACAATACCAGCTCGAACCTGTCCCTGCATACTCCTTACCATTTTTTGCCCATGTCCTGCAACACCTGAAAAGACACTGGCTTCCTACTATCGGCTGTTTTCCAGCCCTTCCTCCAACCTTTAACACCTGCCTCACCACGAACGCCTTTGTGGCATCCTCCATTCCCCTAATCCTAAAGCCGAATGCCAATCCCGCTAAGAGCCTGTTCACTTTCGACACTGACCAGCCTTCCTCTTTACACTGGCACAACAGTAGAAAAACTAAGACCTCATTATTATCGCCCAAATCTCCAAATAACCGCTTCCACTCCTCCCATCGCCCCCAAGCCGTCGCATAAGCTGCAGATGTCCCCCCAGATAACGATGCCTCCATCAAGCTGTGCGCTGCCCGTAAGGCAGGTCCAAGAGGTCCCTCGGCCAATCGTCTTCAACGATCTCGGCCTCCGGTGCAAGCTGACGAAACCGCTCCCACTGTGAATGAGACAGCGCGTCAGCAATGCCATTCTCCACACCCAGGACATGTACAGCCACTAGCCACATGTTCAAGGATAGACACAGCAGAACTAATTTCTGTAGCAAACAAACCACTGGTGGAGAAGATGCCGACTGCTTGTTAATTGCATGCACCACCCCCAAGTTGTCGCAATACAATTGCAACTTCTTATTCCTAAAGCGTTTTCCCCATACCGCCATTGACACCACAATAGGAAACAGTTCCAACAGTGCTAGGTTCCTAGTCCAACCCCTCTCCACCCACTCCTTTGTCCATTACACTACGCACCACCTTCCCTGACAATAGACTCCAAATCCCCTGCTTCCTGCTGCGTCAGTGTACAATTCTAGGTCAAAGGCGTTAACCACCTCCTCCAAGATCATGGACTTCCCATTATAGTTTTCCAAAAAGGAATCCCACACCGCTAAATCGTCCCTCAGCTCCTTCCCCAGGCACACATAGTGGTGGGGTACTTCCACCACAGATGTCACCGCTGCTAGCATTCTACAGAAAACCCTGCCCATCAGCAATATGCGGCACGCAAAATTCAGTTTCCCCAACAGTGATTGTAACTCCCTCAAGGTAAGCTTCTTTCTCTTCTTTGCCCCGCGTACCTCCTCCCTCAACTGGCGCAAATTGTCCTCTGATAACTGACATTCCATGGCCACCAAATCTATGCAAATCCCTAAAAATGTCAAACAGGTAGTCGACCCTTCCATTTTTTCACACGCCAAAGGAATCCCAAAAGACCCTGCAACCTTCTCCAATGTGTGCAAGATTAAGGAGCACACCTTGGATCCTATCCTCCCGGGCCAATGCATAGAAAGTCATCCAGGTAATGTATTACTGACGACCACCCAGCTTCCCGCCGCACCACCCATTCCACAAATGTGCTAAATGTCTCAAAATATGCACATGACAGAGAACAACCCATCTCAACGCTATTATGATAAGGGCAATAAGGCTCACACCCTTTTAGCCAAGACACCACGTGACTATCATACTTCTTCCACCCCACACGCCGTTCGGGACCCTCAGGGAGTTCTTCACTACCATCCTGATTCCATAGCATTCCTGTTTAAGGACTACTACACAAAGTTGTACAAATTACCTTCTCACTCGAATGCCGACCCGTCCCTGCAAGCTGCTGCACTGCGCACTTATCTGGAAGCCTGTCACCTCCCTAAGCTTTCCCCCTCAGCGCTCGCCACTTTAAATGCCCCTATCACAGCGGACGAGATTGGATCGACTCTTAAAGAACTCCCTAATGGTAAAGCCCTGGTCCCAGATGGTTTTACATACCTCTATTATAAGACTTTCCAGGCGGATTTTATCCATGTGTCGCCTTTTTAATTCTTTTCTGGAAGGTGCCTCCATCCCCCAATCCATGCTCCATTCCCACATTACCTTAGTCCCTAAACCCTGTAAAGACCACCAAGAGTGCTCCAACTATCATCCCATAGCATTGCTTAACACGGACTTGAAGCTCTTCACTAAAATCTTGGCGAATAAGCTTAGCGTTTGGCTCCCTTCTTTGATACACAAGGACCAGGTGGGTTTCATCCCCTGTCGTCAGAGGGGGGGGGGGGGGAACACCAGAAGGACTGTGGATTTAATCGAGTTAGCCAACAGCTCTGCCACCCCTACTATCTTACTGAGCCTTGATGCGGAAAAGGCTTTTGATCACCTTGATTGGCCGTTTATGCGGGCCCCCCGTAGTAGCTTTGGTTTGTCTGGAGCTTTTCTTACTGCTATCGAGAGGCTGTACTCGTGCCCCTCCGCGGTAGTGAAACTTCCTAATTCAGTCTCTGTTCCATTTCCTATCCGCAATGGAACTCGTCAGGGTTGCCCCTTGTCTCCCCTCATTTTTGCCCTCTGCATCGAACCCCTGGCAGCACGAATTATGATTAACCCCAATATTACAGAGGTTCTAGTTAGGGACAAGCCCTTTAAGATTAGTTTATCTGCAGACGACGTCCTTTTGACCCTCACTAACCCCCACATTTCCCTTCCCAACCTTCTCCAGTCCCTTAAGTTATATGATGATCTCTCAGGTTACAAGGTTAACCCCACTAAAACTGAGGCCCTCCCTCTTAACATCCCTGAGGCTGATTTGCAACTGTTGCGGTCTAACTTCGATTTTCAGTGGAGAGAGCGTTCTCTCCGATATTTGGGAATCCAGCTCTCCCCATCCTACTCTACTCTATATGCGGTTAATTACCCTAGCTTGTTTAACGAATTGCGGGCCCTGCTAGATAAATGGCACCCCCTCCATATTTCGCTTTTAGGCCGTATCAATGCAGTCAAAATTTCTCTCCTCCCTAAACTCCTTTATTACTTTGAGATGCTTCCAGTTGCTGTCCCTCACTCGGAGTTGCGTTCGCTTCAGAAATCCATTTTTAAATTCATTTGGAACGGCAAGCGTCATCGCATACCTCATTCGGTGATGCTTTCTGGTAAAGAGGAGGGGGGGTTGGCGGTGCTGCATATCCTACATTACTATTGGGCTGCCCATCTGCGTTGTTTACCATTTTGGTCAGTCCCAAAGGCCTATACAAAATGGTTTGAGATAGAGAAGCTCTGGCTGGCACCGATCCATCCCAATGCTTTTTTGTGGTCCCGCCTCTCCCTCCTCCCTCCATCTCCCCTATTGGGCCCTATACATTTTACAAGGTCTATCTGGCTAACCTGCTCTAAAATTTTCCACCTGGCCTCCAAGTGTTCATCTATGATATCCTTCCTGTACAACCTCCTCCCCCCGGAGGGACTTACTTCAGCTATGGTGAAACCCTGGAGCAAGCTGGGTCTTTTCCATATCGCTGACCTTGTCAACCCGTTGTCCTTGGAGATCAGACCTTTCGACTATTTTGTAACTGGCTTGCACTTACCCGCTTCTGAATGGCTACACTATCGGCAGATTGTTCATTTTACTCATACCCACTTTGGCTCCCTGAAGGTATCTCGGCCAACATCATTTGAAATACTAGAAATTAGGCCAGCCATCCACGGCTGGCCTAATTTCTAGTATTTATTTCATCCTCTCGTCCTCTGGGGAGCAGAGCTCTGTTTCTCATAGATACATGGAGAAGTGGTCTAGGGCTTTGCATGGGCAGATCTCACCCTTCCAATGGCAAATTATCTGGTCTCGTGCTGCTAAGTCCTCCACCTGTATTACGTTCGTTGAGACCCAATACAAGTTGCTGATGCATTGGTATCATATCCCTGCCTTACTTCATTCTCTTAACCCAAGTATTTCCCCTTACTGTTGGCAATGTGGATGGAGGGTGGGCACCTTGTATCACATTTTCTGGGAATGTTCGGGGATCTGCCTCTTATGGTCGGAGGTTAAGTCCCTTACAGACGCTTTGTTTAACTATGAGGTCCCGCTCGATCCCCTCGTATATTTCCTGATCCTCCCTCCTGCACATCTTAGCAAACAGTCTTCCAGACTGTTCTTTTATTTATGCACTGCGGCTAAGACGCTTATCGCCCTCCGTTGGAAGAAAGTCTCTCCTCCTTCCTGCCCTGACCTTATTGCCCGGGTGAAGGATGTGTGCAGCCTGGAGAATTTGACAGCCTCACTTAATCATACCACTGAGGCTTTCCAAGCTATATGGTCACCCTGGAACACATATTGTACTTTGAATGTTTTCTGAACCCCCCCCCCTCCCCCTCCCTTCCCCCCTCCTATACTATCTTAGACTTGTTATCTGTGCTTTGTATTTTTCACTGGGTTGACTCAGTGCTATTTGCCTGGTTACTTTTTACCATATGCTTTTTGTTTGTCATTTGTTTCTTTATTGTTTCGTAAGTTTCAAAAAGTTTTTTCAATAAAAAAAAAACGCTCACCAACAACGGTCACCCATAACCATAGAGCTATATCTTTATGATCCCTTCTAATGTTGGGTCTAACCGCCTTCCTCTGACGAAATTGCTCGTCATACCTCAACCATGCGTGTCCCCCATATACTCTATATGCCTCACCGATCGCATCCATGTAACAGAAGAGAGTGGAGCAGTTTTCTGGCGCTTTCTCCCCTATCATACTCATCAGTATCACAAAGGCCTGAAGCCAATTTGAAAAGGTTCTCGGTATCAACCAAAACCACCTCTTTTCTTCCTCTTTCTTCTTTGACTCATCCTTGCTTATGCTATACAGATTAAAACGTTCTGATGGGAGAAGGGAAAATATCTCCATGAGACATGGACCTGTGTGTACATCACATGACCATGGACTGATTTTTATCCACTGGGAGTAAGCAGAATGAATGACAACAAGCAGAGGCCTAGAAAACTGGTAGACATTGATACAGAAAGTATGTTGGAAAATTATCTAACTTTTCATTATACAAACAGTAACATTTGTCAGTATTTGTCTGAAACTGGACAACACTTCTAAGAACAGGACTAGGTATGTAAGCGCTCGCTGCCTCTAAATCAAAACAAGAATGTTTGTATTCGTTGTGAGCAAATATTTTGAAACCAATGAGATATTGAAATATAAAGTATCACTGAGTTGCAGAACTTCTAATTGTCTCTTACAATAGTAAACCTGTTTTAAGTAACCAAAGTTCAGACACTTGAGTGCTGATAAGTATAGCTATAAAAGGAATGGAACGTTAAGGGCATGGTCTTTTTGTGTCTTAAAATACTTAAATAGAAAGTATAGCATTATACGTATTCCAGAAAAATAGGCAAGCAGAACTCATCTCAAGTGCTCATATCCAGTGCAATATACTCACATAAATAAGTCCAAGCATGTGACCAGGGGTGTAACTTGAGTAACTTGGGACTTATAAGAGTTAAACCAATGTCATCAGTGAAACAGACACTCTGATCCATAAAATATAACAAATATAGCTATTACATCTCATGGACTGAGGGGTGAGCGTGAGGTGACACCGTTGAAGTAGATGGACATCCCAACACAAATTAAATATTCATTGCAATTGGCAGGATCAGGGTATACCCGGCTGGACAAGCACTTCTGCCACATGAGGATCCTTATTTTGCACTACTGATAGCAGGCTTTGGAATCAGGACTTATAAAGCAACATAGCCTCTCATGTAAATTCTTAGAGCTCCAGTATTTATGGAAATAAAATCTACTAGCACAAAAGCCAGTAACATATTGCAAAAAGGATCTGTGTAAAACCATGCATTGGTCAGGGATACATGTTCTGTATGTGCAGCAGGTTAGCTGCTGAAAAATTGCCAGTGTCTAACCCATTGCGATGTATAGTAGCAGTGTAGTGGATGGTATTTAAAGAAATCCCTTACAGTGGGATACCTTTTTCACATCTTAGGGTCTGGGGACCTAAACAAAAAGTCAATGTTCAAATTGGAAAAGGTATTTAATCTTTGATAACTGCTTCATTGATTGATGTCCATGGAAGGCGTTAGTGGCAGACTGCCTATTGTCTAAGCAGTGTCCCATCTTGCTAAAGAAAGCCTGTCACCAGAACCCAGCATATCAACCCCATGGATAGATAGGTTACAGATACTTGAATGAAATGGCATTTCCCTTTGTGTAACAGTGCCTCCTTTACTGAGATATTACTGCTTTTGTCCGTACGTAAATGAGCTCTTTGGAGCAATGAGTGTGTTGCCAAACAAATAAGGCACAATGCTCTTGCCGACCCAAAGAGCTTGTGATGAACAAAACCTTACTTGTATGTATTATCAGTGAATTATATTGTTTATGTTTGTACATATGTAGTGGCTAAAGGGTTTTTCCTATCTCCCACTCTCAGCAGTTTGCCTGCTCTCTCTTCTCACTTCCTGTATTCTTCAAAAAACTGGTGGGTAAGCTTTGACTGTATAATGGACAGGACACTATGAAGTATTTCAGTAGATATAGACATTGCCTTTACTATGTGAGAATATTTATTATGATTAGAAATATATAATAAAGCAGATCAAATAATATGCACAGTAAATGTATATTACATTACACAAATTTGTAGAGAAAAAAATGTACATGCTGCTTGCAGACAAAGAACTTGCAGTAAAATCAATGTAATCTTTGTGCTTACACAGTGAAATAACAGACATTTTATTCCTCAAGTTCCATGGAACCAAAAGGACTATAACCTACAAGATGTTTTCAGTTTTGTTTTTTTTGTTTTTTGCTCCTTCTTATTTTAAATATTGTTGTAGTCATTTTGTCACCTTTTGTTTGTCTTTTTTTTGTGTATGAGCACTGAATTCTCTGATATTGAATACTTCAATTTAATGGTGGTCCATGGATGCCTTTTAAAGTGTATTTTTTCCATCTGACTGTTAGAGAGATGTGTGTATCCATGAATGGCCTGTGTTGGGGTCTGATTTACGCTTAATTTGCAGCCTGACTGAAGGGTGAGTACAAGATTGAGTGAAATGAATAAACTGCTGACAGCTACACCCACATTATGTGTTAGGAGAATCCGTACATGACAGAGCTCATTTGCATATTGACAGAAACGTTAATATCTCAACAAAGGAGGCAAAAAAAAATCACAAGGTGAAAATACAGTTTGATTCAGGTGACCCTAACCTATCTATCTGCGTGGCTCAATTGATATGTTGGGTACTGGTGATAGACTTCCTTTAACCTTGCTTCATCTCTTTATGATTGCTGTCATGTTTCTGCTCCAGTAAATGGTGCATATTCCTGCAGGGTTTTCCAGGAGTTGCCTGGGTCCCCTACTGCATAGGTTAGTGTAAACTCTACAGTGTAAGTGTGCAGTACATGTGTGTGCACAAGAAATACAAATCACGTGATAAAACCATTAATGTTGAATAATTTCACCTCATTTAATGCATAAGAGACATACCTAACATATTGGTTATAGAGATCTATACATAGGACAATGGCTATCTACCACTTGCTGGCTGTAAAATATCTCACACTGGCATACATGCCTTCCTCTAGGTTTACTTAGCTTCTGTGGTCGTGACCCTAAGAACTGGATTCCTACTCAGCTGTCATGTGATTGACATACCAAACATCTAGCGTATTCAGTGCGTCCTATTTGGACAGATTAAATGACCATGAGAGATGAAACCTGCTAATCTGCTTTTCATGTGTCTTTTCCTGGGAAGAGAAGGCTCTATCACTACTGATAGCTTGTATTAATAAGAGAGATTAGAGTGTTTTTCACCTTGTTAGTGCTGTAAAAATGTAACATAGTCAGTAGTAGTGGTAGAAGAACTCAAGAATTTAAGAAACAAAGGAAAGCTTTTATAAGATATGGGGTAATAAAAGAAACGTACTGGTTCCTTCTGTGTAAAATAAATTGTATCATGAATAAAATTATCAAGTGAAAATATTGCCACTCCATTCAGACCTTGAGTTTCTGGTCTAACCAAATAGTGACTAATACTGTTACAACAGAGTGCCTGCAGGGGGAACATCCCAGAAGTGTAACAGTACCCCTGCCAGTCTCATCCACACTGTCACATGACACTGCGTGGATGAGTAGAGTTCATTTCTGCATATGGAACCTACTTTTGAAGAGTAAATGTTCGGGATGTAATCATAGCAGTCAGGGATATATATCCTATTAATATTATAAGGG
This sequence comes from Leptodactylus fuscus, assembly GCF_031893055.1. NCBI lineage: Eukaryota > Metazoa > Chordata > Amphibia > Anura > Leptodactylidae > Leptodactylus > Leptodactylus fuscus. The sequence continues at coordinate 75,770,008 of NC_134265.1, forward strand.
TGAAACAGCCAAACGGCTGAATGGATTTTGGGGAAATTTCACACACACACACACACACACACACATATATTTGCCAGGAAAAGGTAGTAGGCTACTTAAAATGTGGGTCACTCACCCCAAATCGCCACCATGACCCTCCAAAGACCCCTCCAGGCTCGGCTGTAGAAGCTGGCATTCCGCCAGCGCTGGTCTGTCCACGCACCTCCTATTGGTGCATGGCAGGTTGTGGGCGGTCTATAGAGCCAGGGCTGCGGCACCATAGGTTGGGGGCTGAATGTGAGCGTGCCGATTGAGCAGGGACACAGTGAAAAAGATGGAGGCAGACCACATCGTCCCGGAGCCGCAGCTATACTAGGCCACCTGCACACATCGTGGACGAAGGAGGCTGCTGCACCCGACACTCCACATACAGGTCAGTGCAGCGGGGGGAAGGGGGTGTCCCGGGGGGGAGAGGGGTGTCCCCAGGGATAACCATGTTCCCCAGCTTTATGTCCCCCCCCCCTACATTGGCCCCAGTGTAGTAGCACTCACCTTGGCCATGCTTCCCCGCCGCTCTCTCCGCTCGCTCAGTGCACATAGTTCGCGCGCTGCTGCCTGTGTGTGTCGTATATGCAGCAGAGTGGGGGGGCAAGCAACTGGAGGCAGAGATGGAGGGACAAGAAACTAGGGCCAGAGATGGGGAACATGAAGCTGGGGGCAGAGATGGGGGGAAAAGAAACTGGGGGAAGAGATAGAGGGACAAGAAACAGGGGGCAGAGATAGGGGGACACAGATAGGGGGACAAGAAACTGGGGGCAGAGATGGGGGAACAAGAAACTGGGGGCAGAGATGGCGGGACAAGAAACTGGGGGGAAGAGATGGGGGGACAAGAAACTGGGGGGAAGAGATGGGGGGACAAGAAACTGCGGGGACAAGGAACTGGGGGCAGAGATGGGGGGACAACACATATAAGCGGTTCAACGCCACCGCCAACCCGCAGACGAAGTCGCGGGTAACTGCTAGTACTATATATGCCTATGTTGTGCAAAGATGAAATTATTTCAGGGCTGGCCTAATGTTGGATTGTACTCCCCCCATCCATTTTCTCAGATGGCGCCTTTTCATACAGAGTTAAGACAATCTTACCAATCTGGCCATAAGACTTGCATGCACCACTTGCACCAAAAAAGTAAAACATGATAAAAGCTTCCATTATGCCTTTTACATGAGGCTGAATGTAACACCAGATGGAGGGTGCTCCATTTATATTGGTTGTTTATATCCGTTGTTCTTATCTTGTGATAAATTAGAATAATGGACATTATATAATGGTAGTGTGAACCTACCCTTACATGAAAATGGGGCTCCAAAGCTGAATAAAAAAGACATACTGGGAAAATGTAGAAACACCTCTACAAAGAACTATGATTAGGTTTAGAACCAATTTATTACTGACAGACTCCCTTTTCGAAGTTTGAGACTATTTCTGTTTTTGTGCTTTTCAGATGACACAATTGGGAGAGATTTGCAATAAAAAAAAACTGTCTAGCGTGTCTTGAGCCACATTTATCAAGAGTTTTAGAGACTTTTTAGAGATTTTTGTATGAAAAAAGGACGTGGCTTTGTGGAAAGCGAGCATGATTTAAAGGGGCTCTATCAGCAAAATCATGCTGCTAGAGCCCCACATATGCGTGCATAGCCTTTAAAAAGGCTATTCAGGCACCGTAAATGTTATATTAAACTACCCCCCCGTTTTAAAAAAATAACCTATAAAAGAATGTGCTCTACTTATGGATCGTGCACGCTGGGCGGGCATTCAGGGTGTGTCTTCATCTTCTTCCCCGCCTCTTCTTCCTCTGATGTCCTCCGGTCCCGTCCTCCTCCGGCGCTCGCTCACGAACACTGATATTAAAAAATGGCCTGGGCGCATGCGCAGTAGCATGCGGCTTCTACTACAGCTACTGCGCATGCACCCAGGCTATCACTGTCCGTTCGTGAGCGCTGGAGGAAGACGGGACCGGAGGACATCGGAGGAAGAAGAGGCAGGGAAGAAGATGAAGACACACCCTGAATGCCCGCCCAGCGTGCACGTTCGGTAAGTAGAGCACATTCTTTTTTAGGTTATTATTTTAAAACTGGGGGGTAGTGTAATATAACTTTTATGGTGTCTGAATAGCCTTTTTAAAGGCTATGCACGCATATGTGGGGCTCTAGCAGCATGATTTTGCTGATAGAGCCCCTTTAAATTGTGACAGCATGGGCCAACATTTTGAGACATATTTCTGAATTTAACCAAATCAATCAATAGGAAGTGTAAAGTTAGAAAATCTAATAATGTGTCACATTTATCATTGAGCATCCGACACTATGATAAATCTGGCGCATTTAAAACTGTCTGGTCTGACTTTGCACTGGCTAACTTTTACAGAATATTAATAAATCAACATCAGGCAAAGCAGAGATCACACCGCACAGAGAACTAAATGATTCTGAGTCCTTCTTTTTCTTTTTAGTTGCTATGACTTCTAGTATATTTTCTATCTGCTATGATATTGTATATGTTCTTTCTTGTAATATATTATTGTATTATCCATGATGCTGTAAAACACTGAATTTCCCCATTGTGGTACTGTTAAAGGATTATCTTATTTTATCTTATCTTAAATTTGCCTGTTTTAGTTAAAATTAGAGATGAGCAAGTAGTATTCAATCGAATACCTCCCCGCCATAGGTATGCGTGTTAGGAAGGGGTTAAGCATATCAAATATTCGATGCGTTTAACCCCTTGGTGTTGGGCCGCTTACACGCATACCTATGGCGGGGAGGTATTCAATCGAATACTACTTGCTCATCTCTAGGCAAAATGTGTTCTGTATTTCATTTCACCAGATAACCCGTTAGCTCTAGCACTTCATGCTTTAAAACTAAGCCAGATATTCTGCTTCAATATCCTTTTTCTACTTCATGTCAGTGACTGTACTTGTCTATTACCTCCTGGCTATTCACTTATTCATGGATTTTGATGTATATTATGCCTCTGCCACTGCTTAGACTATATATGGCTATAACTTTTTTTTTTTTTAATCTAAAAACCCAATAAAATAAAAAATGTAAACGTATATGATTTTAAAGTTTAATGTTCCTTTAAATAATTCATAAAAGCATATCAAGGAGTTAAAATGTAATGACTTGTGTAGGAGCCTTTTTATTGAGAGTCGTGCATGCTTTACTTGTCCCCATGGCAGCAATGTATCCAGAAGTGCTCAGTTATTGTAAAAGAATATTTTCCTGTGACAAAAAGAACTTATTAACTTGAGTTCACCGGGTTTCTGGCATAACAATGGCATATTTTTTGGCAGACGGTCATTTTGCACCTAAATTGTGCCCATTTTCTGCAGTGCCTGCCAGTTTTGAAAAAAAATATGGTCAGGGCAGGGACCAAGGCAAGCCATGGTATAAGTTAGAAATAAAATCTAAGCAAATTACTGGCTGGTATAGATTTCAGTTCTGACGTATGGGACCTCTTGAGATGCACCTGAATTATTGAGCAGTTTTCTGTTCTGTAAATAATTCTGGCACACCTTACACCAGCACAGAAACTGATCAAGACTGTTGAAGGAAATAAAAGACTGCAAGAAAACATAACAGGCCGCCATAAGTAATATGTGCTTGATATACCAGATAAAGCTGATTATCACTGTAGCCAGTGGTAGCCAGTGAAGTACAGGACAGTGGGAGAATCCAGTAAAGTCAGAATGGGAGCAACAGAAGATAGGTGAAGTCAGTACTGCTTCTGTTATGGTTTTAGTCCATTCTCAGAATCTCACAGCACCTTTACTATAGCACTAAAGGGGTTGTCCAGGATAAACTAAGAATTAACCCCTAAACTAAACCCTCTCCCCCATCTAACGTCTAATTTACTTCAATTAAAAAAATCTATAATAACCTGGACACTTTCTAATAATCCGGTGACATTCCGTTTCACCACTTCTGAAATGGAACATCACCATTACAACCCCCCCCCCCCCTCCCCTATTCTCTTACAGCTCCTCCACTCTTCCTCTATGCTAGTAGTGGGCGGAAGAGGGTACCTAGGGAGACAGTAAAGGGTGGGAGGGACTAGTAACAGGTGGGATAGCTAGGTTAGGGAGACTGGGGGAGAGTGGGAGGGGCTAGTAATGGACAGGATCGCTAGGCTAGGGAGACAAGGGAGGGTGGAAGCAGCTAGTAATGGGCGGGCTCGCTAGGTTAGGGAGACAGGTGAGGGTTGGAGGGGCTAGTAATAGGCGGGAATTGCTAGGCTAGTGAGACAGGGAGGGGCAGTGTAACAGAGTGAGAGAGAAGGGGAGGCTGAGTAAGAGGGAAGTAGTGTAGAAGCTACACAAGAAGTTACATAGCAGGAAGATACATCATGTAAACAAACACAGAGGGTGTAGCAGCAACCAGAGACAAACAGAAATCACTCCAAACACTGCTAAAGGTATATGGGTGCACTTATTAACCCATTACTAGCACTAACAGACCTTTCAACAAAAAAAAAGAAAAAAAAATGATTTTCTGCCCGGAAAAGCCCTTTAATGCTCCCTCTTTTATGTGATTATGGAAGACAAATTTGCTATTGAACCAATACAGGTAATGTAACAACTTGTATAATATACTGTCTTTGTATCCAATACATAACATTTGTTCATATTGTATCCATGGAGATGATATATCTCTGTCTATTTAGTGTTATGTCTGAGTTTTAAACAGAAATCTATCATCTGCTATTAGATAATATTGATGGACACAATTTCCAACACTGCATATAAAACTGCTCAAGCATTCTATTAAGAGAAGCTGAATATAGGGTCTTTAGTAGGAAACCTGACAGCACCACTATAGAAAACACCTGACAAATCCTAAAGACATATCAGGCCATCAAATGAGCGATATAGCATTGAGACCCCTACCAATAGCTAGAACAAAAGGGTCTTTGGTCTTTGGTGCTCTGCAAGCTTCATTCGGGAGAGGAGAAGGCTGTAATATAAGTCTATAGCCCTAAAACTAACATGAGCTGAAGGGACAGCCCTTTGTAATAGTGGGGGTCCCATTGATGAGAACTTTTGTTATGTCTATATGATGTGTTAGAATTTGTATGTAACTGGAGATACATTTTAAATAAGTTGTTTTATGAAGATAAGCCCTGTTAATACGCCCGATTAGGGTGCATGGACATCATAGAGGTGGTGGTTCACAGAGACAGAACAAAAGCTGCTTAGTGAGGGCTTCCTTCCATCATGTTTGTGTACTTTTGTAAAATAAGAAAAAGTCCTGTATGAACAACCATCAGAAAAAGTGGGAATGAAGCTTTCATGTTTTTTCCATTAAAGATAAAGCAGCCAGACAGTGCTCTGTCTGCTTCAGTGCACTCTATTGTTTTTAGTGTCCGTTACTTCCATCCTGACAGATGACATCAATGGATATTAATAATGGTATTCTGAACTTACCCTTATATGAATGGCCGTTCATGTAAAAGGTTGTCATATAATGCTGTATTTTTTTAATGTTGTTTTCCACGGGCAGAGATAGCATTTTGAAAGGTGTTATATCTGATGAGACCACCCTTTAGGTACAAGGAATGTACCGTTAATGAATTTGAATAACACTTCACATAGGAACTCGCCACTGTGTCCTCTTCTGACTTCTAGGAGACCATGCGTAACATCTCTGCCTGTTTGGGTCTCTGCGCCACGATCCGCTCGCACGCTGTGGCACAGGAGGCGTGTTTGATAAGGTTAGAGGCTGTGTTGATGACCAATTTACCAGTAATCCTGGGTAACTGTTATCGTCCTAATTAGTAAGGCTGAGTGCCAGCAGTAAGGAAATGACACCAGACACACAATGTTGGTATTAGTTCCTCTCTCAGCCGAGGAGGAAGAACACTGACGTAGTTTATTTAAGGCAACGTGGAGTTCAATAGCAACAGAGAACAGAAGAGATAACAGCAGCATAAGTCTTGTGTTTATTCCTGATTGGTGTAATACATGATAATCACACAAAGAAAGAAAATTTAAAGGGGCTCTATCAGCAAAATTATGCTGTATGAGCCCCACATATGTGTGAATAGCCTTTAAAAAGGTTATTCAGGCACCGCTAATCTTATTTTAAACTCCACCCCCCCCCCCCCCCCCGTTTTAAAATAGTATCCTAAAAACGAATATGCAAATTATACTTACCATGCACGGTGGGCGATCGTGCACTGTCCGACGTCATCTTGCTGTCACGCCTTCCTCTTCTTTCTTCTTCCATTGACGCCCTCCTGTCCTTGTTCTTCTCCACCTTGATTTTTGTTCTTCCGGCGGGTTTGGTTCAAATCCCAGGTGTGCGCAGTATCTCTTCCTCTAGAGCGCTACTGCGCACGCTCCGGGGCCATTTTTGTAGTAGTTCTAAGTTCCCCTTAGAACTACGCGAGCATACTGCGCATGCACAGTACGCTGGCGAACCTCTTCATTCCAGAAGAACACATGTCTCACTTGCACAGAAAGGATCTCATTCTGAAGTGCAGGCATCATTTTGTCACATAACATTATTCCAGTTTCAAGCATAAGCAACTATATCTAGCATTCAGCTTTTAAGGGTAACAATGTTTTTCATACATTACATGCAGTGGCATAACTAGGAATGGCGGGGCCCCATGGCAAACTTTTGACATGAGCCCCCCCTGACCAGCACCGAAGACCTAGATAGACCGACTCCCCCTCCCCCATTCCTGCACACTCTATTATGCCTCATAGTGGCCCCTGCACACAGTATTATGCCTCATAGTGGCCCCTGCACACAGTATTATGCCCCATAGTGGCCCCTGCACACAGTATTATGCCCCATAGTGGCCCCTGCACACAGTATTATGCCCCATAGTGGCCCCTGCACACAGTATTATGCCTCATAGTGGCCCCTGCACACAGTATTATGCCCAATAATGAACACTCGTGAACAATTATTATACTCTGGGATCTTTTCAGATGGATGGAGTAACTCCAGCCGGTAACAGCCTATTAAGAAAAAAAACGCAGCAGTAGCGGCTGTCGTCGGGCCCCTAATGTCCCAGGCCCTATGGCAGCTGCTACCCCGGTAGTTACACCACTGATTACATGCTTATGACTTTCACATATTCAGTTTGATTCTAGGAAGGGTTTTGCCTCCCAGTTGTTTTCTGTTGCCTAAGACAGTTCAGGCAAGTACACGGAGAAATGAGGGCATAGGGCGCAATTGGTCCATATGTTTGGGCTTGTTAGGTATGATGGAATCCCAGGTCACTCGTAGAAGCAAAACCACATCTCTTTTTTGATAAGTACAGGGCACAACGGCATTTTGGGAAGGGTTCCCGATTATCAAGTCATAGATGACATAGATGATTAACCCGAAACCTCACCTGGAGTTTTCAAGCAATTTTATGACATACTGGATATAGCCTTTTCTGATCTTGTATGACATCTGCATTGTGCATTTCAGGGATATTTGTATTAGTCTGTAATAATTCATTGACCAGCAATGTTAATATTTTGATATTTCTTTACCTGATGTTTGTGTCTATGGAATGTGTGGTTGTAATGTAATATATATATATATATATATACATACAGTATATACACAGTATATATATATATATATATATAATAGGGAGGGTGAGGAAGGGGGGGTTTGGCACCAGAGGGCAGAAGGTAAGTAGGGGAGAGGGGGGCCATATTGCACATGTGGAAAGTGGGGGGAGGGTAACCGGGGTCATGAGTAGGTGGTGGTGGGGGGGAAGGGGTAGATGTAGGAGGTGACTGTGATCTCTAAAGGGGGGTAAGGGGGTCGGTGGCGCGGGTGGGGTGAAAGGGGAGGGCTGGAGGTGCAACAGCGGGGCCATGGGGTCCTGGCCCACGATGCTGTGGGAGGGTCCAGCGCCAGCCACAAGGAAAGAGCCGTGGGGGTCCACGGGCCGCGCTGCAGGTCGTTCACACAAGGGTGAGGGGACAGCGGACGAAGTCGCGGGTTATAGCTAGTATATATATATATATATATATATATATATATATATATATTACGTTATATTTCTTTAGACTTATGTTCTACTAGCTGCTACCCGCGACTTCGTCTGCGGTGATTGTAGAAGTGTTTAAATCGAGTCGCGGGTGAAATTTTACGATCGGGTTTACGCGTACAAGCGACCGTAAACGCGCACTGTAAATAGCACGGCGCAAACGCTCCTGTAATGCGGCGCTCGTCATAAAAATAAGCACCAAATGAGCGCCACGTTACGCCGTGTGAATGGACCCTCACAGGTGTATTTGTAGATATGTATGCAAATACATGGGCGTTTAGTGGGTGTGAAGGAGAGCAGGGGGTGCGCTGAATAATGCAATGCATTGCAATAGTAATGTATTGCAATGCATTGCCTAATAGTGTGAGTGTATGCAGGCGTAATGTTTAGTTTAGTTAGTAGAGTGGGGGATTTCGGAGGCGGGGATAGGTAATGTGTGTGTTTCACAGAATTGTTTTTTTATTTTTTTATTTTTCATTTTAATGCTAATGAGGTTTTCAGGCTGCATCCAGCAGTTTGCAAAACAATACCTTTGTAAACCAGCAGGGGGTGTCCTGAACAATGCAATGCATTGCAATCGTAATGTATTGCTATGTATTGCATAATCGTGCCAGTGCTATTGCAGGCTATGTAGCATAGCCTGCAGCAGGCTGAACACACTGAGCTGTGTGGGAGGCGTTTGAGAGCTAGCGGCTGCTATAGGAACCTTCGCGGCGGCAGCCTAGCCCAGTGTAGGCGGCGGAGATGAGCAGGAGGATGCCTCCGCGCAGCGAGGGACAGACGGGAGCCGCGGGAAAGGTAAGAGAAGGCGACGGAGGACGCAAAGTTGGCAAGAACCGGAGACATGATGGGGGTAGCGCAGTGTATGCGCGATTGTGTAAGGGAAGGGCTATGACGTACGTGAACTTACCAGTGTCAGGCTGGTGGATGGATCGTGCAGAGGAAACAGCAGGGAGGTGATAGCGGCGTCGGGTACTGTTGCGGACTGGAGGCAGGATTTTGTGTGCTGCGGGCTAAGGTGGAGGTGCAAAATGGTGGCGTGCTAGTAACACGTTGTTGATGTGTGCAAAGTGCGCATGCTCCTGTGAAGCTAGTGGAGTAGTGTGGTGGGCGGTGGCGCGGATCCTCCCAGTGGTGGGGGTCGGCAAACATGGCTGGTTCGGAGAGTGCCAGAGGTCGGCTCCTGCAGGATGGTGAAGGTGAGGGTGAAAGTGGGAAAGTATATGTGAATGTGAGTGTGTGGGGTTAGGGGCTAGGCTGTAGGGGGTAATGTGAAGTTTAGGGGCTTGCTATGGTCCAAAGTGTGTGAGATTGCAGAGATGGTGATGTCAGTTTGTTTTTTGTGGGGTTCGTGTGGAAAACGTATGTGGGTTATTGTGTTCAAAAGTAGCCTATTGCGCAATCGTGTGTATTAACAATGTTTGTGGAAAATTTCAGCCAAATCGGTGGAGCGGGTTTTGCGTGATTGACCGCCAAACATCCGAACATCCAAAGTCAAAACCCACAAACTCACAAACATTTCACATTTATAATATTAATAGGATGTTCCTTTTAAAGTAAATCCATTATTTACTATTCTTAAATGTGGAATAAATGGGATATGTCTTATTTCCTGAACTTGTATGTAGAAAGTGACTACTCCAGTGACTGAAAGATAGCTTGTGTGGACTTTTATAGCTTGCCCTGTGGTGCCATTTTCACTTGACCTCTTGATCATGCTGTTCCTCTGCAGTATATGGATGATATTTCACTTTACATCTGCAGAATAAGCAATGCCCCGCTCACATTTATGTCTAATGATTTTGCTAACACCTGGATGTGAGATGTTGTGAAAGGCAAAATAAGTAAAATTGCACAGTATTAATCCAGCTCTCTCAGGACCCTCAAAAATAGGAACTTTTATAGAATTATTGGATTGCTATCATTCAAGTAATAAAGAAAGAAAGCCTTTCTTACAAAGATTAAACTGGCAATGCACATTATATAGCTGTGGCTGACAGATATCATTTCAGACCACCTCATACACTTAAAAGCTCACCTTGGCAGGCTGTGCATGTGTTCTGAAAGGGGAGAGGGGAGGAGGTGTCTTCCAGTGAACAAAAGGATGGGGCATATTAAAATACAACTGCTGGATTCTTATATCTCCTAAGATCTGATGTCAGCACAGAGGTGAGAGGTCCACATATACATTAGATGGATGATCAACTTTAGAACCTCCAGAAACACAGGTATGGATTAAAGTTCATTCTTTGGAATAGGTTATGGCCTATACTGTTGCATGTCAAGCAGTGCCACTAAAATCATAGGACAAACTGTACAACTGCACTGGACCCTTTGGCAGCGGGAGCCCTGTTTGGACAGTGGGACAATCCTGCACTTCAGGCTCTCTCCTCCTGTTCTGGGCAGGAGGTCCTGATTTAAACTCAGGATACAGATACAATTCAATACAATGGTGAAACATGGAGCTTTAACGTGTGATGAGGGACTAGGGGAGGCAATAAAATGTGTGGTAAGCCACTGAAGTGCATTATAATTTGTGGACCACATAGGGAACATTATACTGTATGGTGGAGGCATCATCATTGTACAGTATGTCATAAAGAGAAGGGCACTATTACTGCATAAGAGCACAAAGGAACATGATAGGAGTGAATAGGTTTAATGGCGGCATGGATGTGCTTAGGGGCACAGCTAAGTACCAAAAATTTTGCTCTATTGCACTAGTACATTTTTGTGTTCTCTCAAACTTAAGAGACATGACTAAGTAATGGTGAGGGAAGAAGGCTCTTATCAAACTTGTGCACTGGGCCCACCAATGTGTAAATACGGGCCTTCTGTCCACCACTGCATTGCAGAGGCAGCTGTGCTCCAGGGGTGAAACTATACAAGAAATTTTTTTTAAATTCATTATGTAACAGAGTCCTCCACAAGTGAGGCCAAGTTCACATCTGCGTTTGGTATTCCGTTCACTTAGGGACCCCCTGAACGGAAACTTAAACGCTTTAAAAAACGGTTAGCAGGGAAACCATATGGACCTCATAGACTATAATGGGGTCCATGTGATTTCCGCATGAAACATGTAGAGAGAAAAGTGCTGCATGTAGTACTTATCTCTCCTCATGATTTGTGCAGACACCGAGTGGAAACCACACGGACATCATTATAGTCTATGGGGTGCATGTGGTTTCTTAGGTAACCGCTTTACCAGGGGGTCCCCAAGCGGACTTCCCGAACGGAATACCGAACAGAGATGTGAACCTGAACTAATATATGCCTGTCCCTGAGAAAATTATATCTTGTATATTATTTACTGAATTGTAGCAAAGTATCAGAACCCAGAAGTAGAGAGAAAAGAAAGAAAGAAGAGCAAGGGCAGCAATACTAGAAATAGAGATGAAGAAGGAAGAGAGATGATGGGGTGTGGAGAGAGAAAGAACAGCTCAGCATACAGTTTTAATATGTCAATTGAGCAATGGAGTGTTGGGGGAAGGGTGTTCCTTTAACATGGTATTTCCAGTAAAAAAAAAAAGAAAGCTACTACATGCTGTATTGAATTTCTATGTAACAACATAGTTTATGTCCTCTGTTATGTTCTACCTATATATACATTTCTATACATTAGTTAGTTTTCATTTCAAACTTTTGCCTGTTGTATAATGGTCAATAGGAAAAGAGAAGTCACCAGTGAGCTGGCCTTTGGCCAATATGTTACAGGAGGTGTAGTTATCTCTGTCATCCAGCCTAAAGCCTGTCCTATTTTAGACTCGTACACGTAGACTCGTATGACTCTGTCATAAATCCACTCTGGGGGATCCTCCTTTCCACATTTCACTTCAGTATAATAATAGTTACTGACCCTGTGCTAATATACATGTCTGACACTGTACATCTGCTGAAAGTTATATATCCTTAAGGAATACATACAGGATTTTTACATCTGGCAGAGAATGATGTGTTACTTATGGAGATCATCAAAGAATACAGTGTATAATAAAGGGAAAAAACACAAGGGATTATTTATGTGTTTGGCTGCTAATACAGGTGATAAATGGTTAATAAAAATATCCTTACATCTCCTTTCCTGTAACCCGTGCCCTATTTTGTGCAAGTACATTTACTTTTCACTTATGTTATAAGATGAAGAAGAATCTAACTCTCCCCCTTCTAACTGTTTCTGTAGTGAATAATCTGTTCCTGTACCAATGAGTGAAGTCCCTAATCTTTTATCATTTAAAAAAAAAAGGCATTTTTGTAACATACAAATATAAAGCCTGGAGCTAAATACAGTCGGCTTTGCCATAGGCCAGAGGCCTAGAAGTTTGAGGCCAACCCCCAGAAGAAGACACGTCAAGACCCCGTTCCTGAAGAAGATGGAGGCGGCGCTGGAGAGTTCTCTTGCAGCATTGGGGACGCCCCCAGTGCTGCAAGAGAACTTAGTTGCATACCGGTGAAAAACGGGATTTTAACCGAACGGCAGCGCCAGAGAAGACATCTAAAGGTAGGAGACGAATAGCCTTTCTTAAGGCTATTCCTATGTGTCAACCAGAAAAAAATGTGTTTAAATGATAGGATCCCTTTAACATTCATTTTTCATTCTGTTATAGGAATATAAAAATAAACAAAATTTGTCTTATGTCATATGACATGTTCAGGGACAGATTTAGCCATAAAGGTTTATGTCGGCTGTTTTATGGCTTTCTTTCGCTTTTTTTTTTGTTTGTTTTTTAAATGCCATTACCTATTGGATTATTCCAACAGCTAATGGCCAATATCCTTCTCACCGTTCCCTGTTCCTGCCCAGGTTGGCCTCCTCTGTGGCTCCGGGGAATTTTGTACATTACATCCCAATTCTAAAAAGTGATGTGGCAATTGCGCTTCATATAAGATCATTTAGGCCAGTATACTGGCCATACGATCATTGAAAGCTATGCCAGGTACAAGCTGGCGCAGATTCCAGCACAGGCGAATGGCCCACGATTTATAAACATTTGTGAGCCTCATCATAAATGACGCAGCTGTTCTACTAGTGCTGAAGTTATGAAGATTGTCATTCAATACGCCAGTCTTCATAAATACGCCCCTATGAGTCTGTATACCACTCTGATTGTGTTTCCAAGAGGTGAGGTTTATTTATGTGGTTTAACAAAACCCTATATATGCATGAAAACTAGTACTATGCATGCATGTAAGCAGTGGAATAACTAGGAATGGCAGGGCCAAAAGGTGAACATTTGACCCCAGAGTATAATAATCGGAGACCTAGGGCAGGATACAAACATAAAAAACCATCTTACTTACTTCTCCTGGGCTCCGGCGCACTCTGCTCAGATCTTTTCAACATTGGACCAGCTGTCACTGGACCCAGGCCGGCGTCACGACGCATAATAACGCTGGCCTGGGTCAGGTGACGTCTCTGATGTCACCAAACAGGCTCAAAGCCTTCTGGAGCACAGTAGAGGTAAGTAACAGTGTTTTTTAAGTTGACTCACCTCCTTTGGGCCCCCGATCGTTGTATTCCGGGGTGTGAAAAGACCCCAGAGCATAATGGTAGCAGTTTGTGTGGGGTTGCAGGCCTGCACCCTCACTTACCTATCCCAGCTCCTGATCATGGCTGTCTCTGGAGAAGGGGAAGTGCAGGCGGCTGTGAGCAGGAGCGAGGATTGGTAAGCAAATAGGGCCTGTTACCTGCTGGTGTTACTCCAGCACGTAACGGCCTATTAAAAAAAAAATATATATATATATATCAGGGGCTTGCCAGGCCCCCTAATGTCCTGGGCCCTGTGGCAGCTGCTACCACTGCTACCCCAGTAGTTCTGCCCCTGTATGTAAGGACATACCCCTTGCATAACATGCTGCAGCATATTCTTACTCTGTAGATAAAATGCTGCAGCAAGGACATGAATGGCTCTATGTGAAAATAAAAAACCTTGTATTCTAGTAAGATTCATAACTGCTCTCAATGAACAAGTACCATGTTTATTTAGTAGAATAATATATCTATGTAGTATCTAATCTTGTTTTGCCATAGAAGATTTGGCACAAAAACCTTGCAACTCTAAATGAATTTTCACAGCTTCGGAGTAGGCGTTTAATGCTCAGAAAATCAATCTTGTTCTAAAGTGTTCAGCAAGTGTCCAATAAATAAACTAAGCCGCTATACAGGGAATAATAGTAATAACTTCATATCTAAGTTTGTTGGGGAAATATGGAGCAGTCGCAGCACCTGGGCCTTGGTATCTAAGGTGGTCCAAAGGTTTATAAGAAGATGCCAATGTGATGAATGCCACATGGGGGGGGCCGTGGACACTGTCACAGTTTATGGCTTGTTGAACAATTTCCAAGTGGTACATTAGAATCCATAAGACTTCATTCACACGTATATACAATATCTGTTTTCTGTCAGTGACAATGTCCATTTTTCCTATGTTTGCTGTTCTTGTGTCCATGATTGTCCCTCCATATATCATTTGTTTTTAAAAAATAGGGGGCCCATTTTGACTCAATCCATTAAAAAGTGTCATGTGACACAAATGCAATTTCTCATAGTAACAGTTCATGAAAACCCAATAGCAACCCATCATAATGTATCTTTCATTTTTAGAATATAAAATGACAGCTATTCTGTGATTCATTGCTATGGGAAACGAAGACAATTTTGCTTTTAGACCGCTATAATCAATCTACCTCATTGACTTGGATAAGCGTGCTCTGTACGAAAAAAAGGACAAACGCAGTGCATGGATCTGCAGAGATCAATGGACACAGAAAACTACGGAACTCTGACTTCATATATGTGAGACATTGAATGTATTATACTGTGTCAGGACTTATGTGGTTTTTTATACTGTAGTTATAGTTTTTTTTCTTTCATGGGTGTAGTTAGGAAATTGGTCTGTTTCCTGCGCAATCCACAGCTCAGACTATAGAGAGAGAACAAGTCCCAGTTGCTAATTCATGATTGGAATATGGGCCGCTAGGCCAGCAAGCTACTTGTCCTTTACACTGACTATTGCTGCCTAGTGTAGCCCGGCGGCCCCCGCTCTATACCTTCAGAGCAGAGGCCGCCAGGTAGACATTCAGACTGAACAGATCCCAACCAAAACTTCTGGCCCCAAAGTATAATGAGCAGAGGACAGGGGAAGTGATCAAACATAACATTGTTACTCCGCTCTCCAGGGCCCCGATGCAGGTCTTCCGGCCTCTTCTGGTTCTAGAGACATCATTCATAATTTACATGACATTACATTGGCATCATTTTGTGTCATAATGCCAAAGTGAGGTGTGTGATTGGGCCTTAGCGGACTCTGACATCATTGATGACGTCTCTAAGACCAGAAGTGGCCTGAAAACCCACACTGGAGCCCAGGAAAGGTGAGTAACACTGTGTTTTTATAAACATTCACCTCCCCATGGCCTCCACTCATTATACTTTGGAGTCTGAAAAGATTATTATACTGTGTGCAGGGACTACTGTGAGACATTATATTGTGTGGTGGGGTCACTATGGGTAATTATACTACATGAAGGGGCCACTATAGGACACTATACCGTGTGACAGCCAGTGTGGGGCATTATACTGTGTGCACTATGGAACATTATTCTTAAAGAGGAATAACATTAATAAAAAAAACATACTCATCTGTTCCCAGCGTTCCAGCGTCTGACATAGCAGTCCTTGTCGGTCACACACCATGTCTCATTCACCCTGCACCGCCAATTATGCAGTTACTGGAGAGGGACCATTGATGTCACTCACATATGTCACTAGCCCTTCTCCAGCGACCGCTGAGGCTGAGGCTGCTGATTGGCCTCTGCGGTCTCATGGGGTGCATAGGCTCAAAGGACCGAAGCACGGTGCGCGACCGAATGGGCTGCGGCAGTGGACACTAGAGCGCCAGGGGTAATGTTTTTCTTTTTTATGTTGCACCTGCCCTGGGTCCTGCAGGAATTTGCCTGCTCTGGGTTCTGCCTCTAGATTGAGGAATCAGTGGACTGTGAGTTTCATGGTGGCTGCTGCCGTGCCTACAATTTCATGGCCATCCTGACCACATTACTTTTAACTTTACTTATATAAGTTAAAGTTTCAGGGTGACATGGTAATTTACATAGGACTGCTGCCTCTACCTCCATGTAAAGCAGTCCTGTGGAAAAATTACAGAGGACGCTTTACATGAAGGAGCTGGCCCTGCCTACTTGTATTGACTCCACCTATGTCTACTAAGCCTTTCTATAAAATGAGGCTACTCTTACATTTTTTTCCAGGGCCACTTTCAAATCCCAATCTGATCTAACAGAATCTGCACCTTAAATCCATAACAGCTTCTCACATCTGAACTCACACTAAGATCCATTGTTCATAGAATACTGTAGATAAAATAGTCCACTTATTAGGTTTTCATAATATGTAGATCTCGGATATCTTTTATAAATGTAGTAAGAATAGGCATTCATGTTTGTCACTTCTGTGTATGTTTGGTCAGATGGAACATGAGGAGTAGGTTGTGACTGGCAAGTCTGATGAACTAGCTCAGTGGTACAGGCTGTTCTGTATTCTTATCTAAAGGGAACTTGTAATTTACTGCCCACGTACCATGGTGTTTCATCGTGAAATTAGTTATTCTACTAGGAGAACAAAATAGTTTCCATCAAGATCCGTAAAATTCTTTATATAATCGGTAATAATAGTTTTAGAAAGTGTTGCTGACACTACACGTGAAGATATCTGTATACACGCAGCTTTAGCATCCGAATTACACAGTAATGAGCCCAAATTCTTCAAGTCCAATTCTAGATTTCTATTATTACTAATAGATATTTTTATTATCATACATCAACATTTAGTTGATAAAGATACTTTGTGAATTGTTTTGATTAAAAGCAATTCTAGATTTTGTGAATAGCGGTCTTAGGGTGCATTCAGACTACGTAACGCCGGGCGTGTATGAGAGCCGTACACACCGGCATTACGGCAGACTGCCGAACACTTCCCATTCACTTCAATGGGAGCGCTCGTAACAGCGGCGTTTACGAGCGCTCCCATTGAAGTGAATGGGAAGTGTTCGGCAGTCTGCCGTAATGCCGGTGTGTACGGCTCTCATACACGCCCGGCGTTACGTAGTCTGAATGCACCCTTAGGCAGACATGTTTTTCCATTGTTGGAGACTACAAACATAGTGTAGCCTTCTCCTCTTGTTCTGCCCACTTTTCTTGCAAATTTATATACTGTAGGACAGAAGGGTGGATGGAAAGGAGTAATACATGTAACATGATTTATCACATTACAGTCACATGCAGCTTTCTTTGTTTCTATATAGCAGACTTGGCATGTAACAGCCAGTATTTGCCAAACATTGCAGCATGCTGTCTGTAGACCACATTAATGGTCTGCTAAAGAAAATAGTGCAAAACCAGAGCAAACTGAGCAAGTACACAGACTTGCGCTTGACGCTTATTATATTACTATTAGATTATATGCAATAGAAATAATTTTGGCAGAGTGACCACTTGTATTAAGCACAATGGGAATATTTAATAATACTGACTCATGCTGGTATAGTGTACCAAGTGCCAACCAATAGCAGTATATCACAATATAGCATTCTGTATGAACATCACCAAACAGCATATATTAACTGATCAAAGAGCAACCATTGAATATGAGCAGCTGACTATTCCAAGCAGCCTTTAACCAGCATTAATTTATCTATTGCAGAGTAATTTGCTTATTATAACACTCCTCTATACATATAGATAACTGTCAGCTATTTCTTTCGACCCCCTGCAATACATATGCATGCTCAGCTTATCCAACCATAAATTTGTTCTGAATAGCAGAAGTGGGTAAAAATCACTACCAGATAATTCTAGCAGTGGCTTATCATGTAAGAACAAAAGGATCAGGTATGTTGAAATCAAACACCCAAATGGTTAGCCAGTAGTACTGAAATAAAGTGCAGATTTGTACATACAATGTGCTGTTTAAAGGGGCTCTATCAGCATAATTTCGGCGTGGGTGCATGCGCAGTAGCATGCTGCTTCTACTACTGCTGCTCATGCATCCATTTTTTATCAATGGCAGTTCACGAGCGCCAGAGGAAAACGGGATCCGAAGACATCGCTGGAAGAGGAGGCGTGGCTGAAAATGATATCGGACCCTGAATGCCCGCCCACCGTTCATGATAGATAAGTTTAACATATTCTTTTTTAGGGTTTTATTTGAAAACGGGGGGGGGGGGGGTAGTTTAATATAACTTTAGCGGTGCCTGAATAGCCTTTTTAAAGGCCCATTAGCCATAGTGAAGAGAAGAGTATAGAGGTGGTTTGAACAGGGGTTAATGTCACCAGCTCAACCACTGCAACTAGTTAGCAGAGATGGTCTGAGACTTACCTAATGAGCTGCAGACACTGAGGAGGCATACTCAGCAGTAACTTACAAAGATAATGAATTGGGAAAAGCAATTCTAGCGCAAGGTACAAATTTAAACATGGTCCTGGAGTTGGGATTACCTTTTTAAGATATTAGGACATCCTCCCTGTCTACGTACAGAATATATATGTGTGTTATCCTTAGTAATAAATATTATTAAATTCTGCATATTCAGTCCTTTTGCTACATATTAAAAATGTAATATTGTTGGAGGCACATTTAAACAATTGCCTAGAAAAGGCTAGAGGTATCTAAGAAGGAGGTGGAGGACCCACGACATATGCCCCAATACCCACTATATATACTGTAGGACATATGGCGGCATATGGAGTTTTTCAGAATTTTAATTGGTAATCTAGTTCAGATTTACATAATGTAGTGAAATGTGATAATATTGGTTTTCCTTGAAACATTCTTATAATGTGTGCATAAACATTGCTCTTATGAATACATGGGGCATGGGTTCAGAAGAGGACCGGACCAAGGGTCAGAAGAGGACATGCTGAAACATAGCCAGTCGTGTACAGAGCAAAGGTTTACTTTTGAGGAGAAGTCAGCCTATAGGAAAATCAATAACATATATTATATTAATGTAGAAAATATACTAAAGGGATAAGTCATACAATATATAATTGCTCACAAAACCAAACACCCATAAGCACAAATACTATTTATTTGACTATATTTCTGCTATCTTTAGTACTAGGTCAATGAGCCCTGGGACTTCGCATTATTATAATACAGTCTACTGGTATAATGTAGAAAACTCCTTCACAGAGAAGAGGAAATAACAGCAAAATCTCCTGCATAATGTATATACTAAAGGAATAGCAAACTAAATTGCGGCTAGATAATGTAATAATCTATTGTAGTTTTAGCCTAGTATATCAGGCCATCTACTCTCTCTTCATATGGAGTATGAATGCCATAATCCTATCCTTAATCTTCACATTACAAAAGTGTCACCCGCAGCAGGGAGATCCCACCACAGCTGTTCATCACGGTTAAGATGGATTTATAAGCGGCTATTATCAGATTTGACGAAGAGAAAAATGGATTATTGCCATAAACTAATCCGAAAGCTACTTAAATTGGAGACATAATCTAATCTTTAGTTAATGTGTAGGATTCTTTAAAGTTTTATGGCTTATCGTATAAAAAACCCACCTGAACAATATACCCTATATGTGTTCTTACAACAGAAGGTGCGACCACCCTCCATACTGGGTCTATGAGTTTGTAGTGCTGACAACCACGCTCTGCACCACAGGTTGTCACAGCCCAACCCCTATTATGTCCAGCACTGAATATCATTCTTAAATCCAGACTTAACAATAATGTTAACTTCTTCCTGCATATTGGCGTGCACGTATGTCATAAGTAGGAGGTAATACTTGAATTTTGATGTTAATGTTTATATTTGTTAGTACTGTTGTTTCCTTGCATGTCAGCTGAGGCTTATTAAGGAAATATTCTGATGTCTAAGTATTATGCCTTCCATTATGGGTCTTCCTAATCCAGATAAGAATACATCCTTTATCTTGATTCTCGGCCTAGCCTGCATCAATTACCCTCCTGACTGGCTTTAGCTCAGCCCAGTCCCAGGAGAAGACCAGCACTGCGTTTTATCAATAGTCCACAGTATAAGCCTCGGGTTGGTTGTATAAAGGAATGCTGAAACCAACAGAAACTTATAAGTGGCTTAAATGTGTCTGAACTTTGGTTTCACATGAGAATCAAGGATAATTCCAGGAATGACTGAAAGAGCTGTGAACTCACAAAGCAGAGCAGAAAGGTGCGCTCTTCTTGTTTTTGGCCTTGGTTTAAGTCTTGCACTCATCTAAGGCAAGATAAAAGTTATAAAACTCAAGAGAGAGAGACATAGGAACTGAAATAACAGCTGCATAAGGATATGCTGAAGGTTCAGGCCAGGGCATCACAACTGCTGATGACATGACTGTGGAATGTTTAGTTACTGATGGACCCAGATGTGGACAACTGATTATCCTTAAAGGGGATGTCCCATTATAGACACTTATCCCCTACTCTGTAGAAGATAAGTGTCTATAGAAGATAAATGTCACATTGCTGAGGGTCCAACTTCCAGATGATGAGAAGGGTGCACTGAAAATCCCCCAAGCCTCGTCCATGTTAATGAAGCGTTAGTGCACTTGCATGACTAGTGCTCCATTCACTGCTATGGGACTACAGGGATTACTGGTGAGTACATTCTCGGCAGGCCCTATTGCAATGAATGTAGTGCTGGTCACACAAATGCACGTGTGCTTCATTCATATGGAAGAGACATGAAGGACTTTCAGTCCCCCAAACAACTCCAGGGCACTTAAAGAGGTTGTCCCATCACAAGGATCCTATCTATACTGCTTGTTAATGTGGATGTAAGACTTTTCCTAAATACATTGCTTCAGCAAAACTGCTTTGTTTGTCCACTATCTTACTTTATTCATTTCTCTGTTGGCACATCCCTTGACTTATCTGGTCAAAAGTCAAGTGATGTATCTGCCTGCTCTCAGGGGGGAGGGAGGAGGGGCTAAGTGCACAGGAGTGAGCCTGGAGGGGGGGTAGTTTATACTTTGGGGGGGAAGGGGCCGCCAATACAGACCCGGCATCCGCTGTAATAGAGAGGCGGATGCCGTGGAGGGTTAGACGCCAGCGCAGGTGCCTGCGACATCACTACGCTCCTGCCCTGCATGAAGCCAGCAGCGGCAGGAGTGATACTGCTATTCCGGAGGGGAGGGGGGGCGGAGGAGCGGAATAGCAGCATCGCTCCTGCCGCTGCTGGCTTAATGCAGGGCAGGAGCGTAGTGATGTCGCAGGCACCTGCGCTGGCGTCTAACACTCCCCGGCATCCGCCTCTCTATTACAGTGGATGCCGGGTCTGTATTACATTGTGAAGGCTGTACATCCGATGCCTAGCTGCACCGGGAGCGCACACGCAGGGCCAGCGGCATAGAAGCGACGACTTCTCGCCGCTGGCTTTGCATATGTAACCCCGCCCACCAATGACGCAACAAAGCCGGAAGAAAGAAGAATTTACAGCATCGAAGACTGGTGAGTATGCGACGTGGGAATACCCCTTTAATGCAGACTTTGAAGGCGATCCACCATCTGCAATTTTACATCCACTGCAGCCCTTTCCAAGCCAGCTTGCCTCAGTTGGCCTCTCCAAGTTCCTTATCATCATCTTCCTCATAGTCTGCACGCCAATACCTGCATTCGCCAATTACTGGTTCTGATACCCCATCCTTTGACTCTGCCTCTGGTGACTTTACACGCTGACACCTCCACCATTGGTGATATGATAGACACCCCCTGTGGGCTGGCAGCCAGCTATTGCCAGTCAATGACCTTGTTGACATTTTGCATGCCAGCTTTTTATCCCAAGCCCTAGGGTACAACAATTAACCAACATTTTGCATATGGTTGAACATTCTTATGAAGAATTCTTTACTTGAGTTTTCTATCTTATTTGAATGTTCAGTATTGGTACTCTTATCCCCTACCAGATGTTTTCCCTAAAGTACCAAGTTGTTTTCTGAAAATGGGTGAATGGAGCACAGTACACTGTAAGCAAATAAACTGCTCGCATTTGTATCATTCTATAAGGTAAATGTTCGCCAATGTTTCCAATAACGCTGTAAAATCAGTAAGAAAAGCAATAACAGGTAAAAACAAGAAGATGTTTATCATTGAAATGTTACCGCAACGTGGGGATCACAGTCACGAGGCGAAGGCTGCTGCCATGGTAACTGTAATTCTTATAACATATCCTCGTACAAATTTCATTTTAGCCTTATGTCTGTGTATTGAGCTTACACATGTTAAACACTAAGGGTGCATTCACACTGAGTAAACGCTAGCTTATTTTGTAGAGTAAAATTACACTTGTAAATTTTGCTATCCCATTGACTTCAATGACATTTTACAGGCGTATTTTTACAGGCGTATTTTTTACAGGCGTATTTTTTACAGGCGTATTTTTACACTTGTAAAAAAATATCATTGAAGTCAATGGGATAGCAAAATTTACAAGTGTAATTTTACTCTACAAAATAAGCTAGCGTTTACTCAGTGTGAATGCACCCTTACAATGATAATCCTCAATGTCATTTACTTTTAGATCTTCATGTAATTCAAAACATTTTGATAGAAAATGGCTTAGAGAAAATTTCTTCAAACTCCCAGGAGTGTACGTATTTCCCATGTCATTGTATATGCACAGCCTCATACGTACATATTCAGTATTGGTGTCACTGGGATCCCAGATATAGAACCTATAGAAAACTATTGCCTGTACTGTCTGATTCTGATTTTATGTACCGTAGTTTTTTTTCTCATTCATCATGGAATGGGGGTGCAATTCACAAAAAATTACAGGTTTCATTTTCTCTGGGGTCAAAGTTATTAAAATGATCTAAAAGCAAAACTGTCTTAGTTATCTATTAAAACCAATCACAATGAAAGGGCTTTTATTTTTTAGGAGCAGGATACAAATGAAAGCTGCACTGTGTTTTGTCACTATTGACAGCTAAGACCATTTTAATAAATCTGGCCCCCTGTATGGAGAAAACAACACATTATATATATTCTGTGGATCAGGACAACGGTGATACCAAATTTTTATAGTTTTTTTTCATATTTTTCTACCTTTACAAAAATTACAAACTTGTGACCCCATGTCACTTTTTTATTCCTGTATAAAAATTGGTGTATTGGGTCAGTATTGTGCAGCAAAGTGTGTTTTTTATTGATAACATTTTGAACATTGTCTGATGGTTTATTCCATGTTTTTTTAAGGGGATATGAGAAAGTGAAAAAAAAAAGGTTTGACATTTTATTTTTCCACTATGGTGCTCACCAAGCGAAGTATCTATTTTTTTATATTAATATGTCAGGCATTTTCAGTAATGTATTTTGTTTATTTTTACTTATTTTTATGTGTATTCTAGAGAAAGGGGTGATTTGAACATTTTTATTTCTTCAAACTTCCTTAAGAGACAGAGACAGAGACAGAGACAGAGACACACACACACACACACACACACACACACACACCCCGAACAGAAACCTATCTGCTTAATAAAGCGGTTACCTCTGGAAACCCGTAGACCTCAAACTATAATGGGATCTGCCTGGTTTCTGCAGCGCTTTTTTCTCTGTGTTTTTTAAGCGGCTTCAGGGATGGAAACCCCTAATGGAGTTTAAGCGCTGATGTGAACCCAGCCTCAGTATTTTATTTTTAGCCCCCCCATGGGCTTTAACTTGTACTTATTAAATTGCTTATTCCTTAGTCTGCAATACCATTGTACTGTAGTCTATGGTAAAATTGGTATACTACTATTTTAGTAGTATCGCTCAATACTATTCTAGATTTGGCTGGTCTGGGAATCTTCCGAAAGTTACCAACTGAATAGAAACAGAATGACTCCTGCGATCTCTCCCATGGGATTAATTGCCCATAAGTAACGACATAACTGATCATGGGCACTGTTGTCAGGTCCCTTTAATAGTAGAGCCCACTTTGGTGCCCACTGAGCTCTTAACTGGTAGCTATATCTAAGGGATTACGAAGTCTTTACATGGCCTTATTTTCAACATAATTGGTCTTTTACACGTCTTGTCAATAGTTGACAATGAAGCAAATGCTTTTGTGTTGTGTGATCTTTTATATGATATTAAATATGCAGATTATTGGCAGCACATTGCCCTGTGTACACAGATCTGCTGCCAATAATGTACAGAACTGAGTGGGGATGGAATGATCTCTATTACAATCATTCATGTGCTTTACATTGGTGGTGTAAAAAGGATAATGCAAACAAGCACCGATAGAAACGGCGGGTACAGCGCGCTAAAAAAAAAAAAAATGGTGGTTGTCATTGACTCCCTTTGAAATAAATGAGGGGTAGACTAGGGGAGATGTTTGGGACAGGCTGCCTCAAAATCTGCTCCATTATCCTACATGTGAATTAACCTTTAAATGGCACTACAAGTCACCACAACATAACATAGGCATTGGAACATTACCCCATAATGCTAAACAATGAGGCTTAAATTCAACAATAACGTGAAAGACTGTGTTTCTATGTAACATGAGACACATATAAAAATCAGGCACATGTAAAATGGCACGTCAATCATGTAAAATCAGGCACATCTTGAAACATTGGATATGATTTTTATCCCTATTTACTCCAGAGCGCTCCTCCAAATCTCCCTGCGCCAGAAGTCCAGGATGTTCTTATCGAATATTCAGTTCCATTGTTATCAGGCACAGGATGACCCATACGCCATATTACAGATGTGTAATAACGCTATATGCTTGATGGCTTAGGGCTCGTTCACATCTGCGCCCGGGAGTCCGTTCTGCAGGTTTCCGTTTCCTGCACAAAACTGAACAGGAGACAGAAACCTGCCGGCATCTTTCGAACCCATTCATTTGAATGGGTTTGAAAAGTGTCCGGCCGTGAGTCGGCCATGCAGTATTCTGAGTCTGGTTTAAAAAAAAACTGTTTTGCCGCAGAGAGCATAAAATGCTCACCGGCGCTCACGGCCGGACTCAGCATGACAGGTTTACTGAAAGCGGAGACCCGAACGCTGGTGTGAACCCAGCGTCAGGTGGTAAAACCAGTCATTACATTGCAATAACAATAAATAAAATCTTGTCAATCCCATTGTCTAGCATTTCACGCTAAGTAACATCTGGAAGGGAGCAAGGGATTTCATTTGCTTAGATGAAATATTCTTCCCATTGCTGAAATCATCCTTTATAATAATCTCCTGCAATTCATTCCAGCATTACATTATCATGAGCTAGTGGGATAAACTTGTCAAATGCTATTGTAAAGCTTGTTCTCTTATGTCATTACAGTACAGATTACTATCAAGAATATGAAGCTAATCCTCCTAACCCAATTTACTTTGCTGTAGTTTCTATATGTTAATCCGTGCCACTTTATAGACCAGCAAGATGGAATTTTAAGGCTGTTGTGTGACATATAATTCACAATGTAATCCACCGAGGCAGGTGTTGTACTATGTCAGTTCATAGTGGAGGGGTTCCTCGATGTCCAGATTGAAGGTAAAACAGTGTAATGGGTTACAGATATGGAACAAATAAAATAATGTAGAACTTTAGTGTGATATCAGGGTTCACATTTACATGAAGTATGGGGGGGGGTAATCAAGTACAGACCGGGCAACCAGGTATTAGGGCTAGTTCACACGGGGGGCAAAGAGACTGATTTTGATAGCGGATTTGGCTTCAAAATTCACCCCTTTACAATAGTTGTCTATGTAGACTGCTAGCAGAGGAAAAGAAGCAGCGACATGACCTTTCTTCAGGCGTTTTCTGCCTGAAGAATGCAATAGAAGTGAATGGGAGGCGAAAAACGCGCATTTTTTTGGCCCATTCACTTTACGGGAGGGGAAAACAGCCTGGTGTTTTTTGAAGCGGTTTTTACAAAAACGCTCCAAAAAAAGCTACAAAAACGCGTCAAGGTCCAAAAAAAGCTTCCTAAATAGGAAGCGTTTTTTTCCGGTGCCAAAATAAGCCACACGTAATTTATGTGTGAACTAAGCCTTAGATAACTGTCCATTTTTTTTAGTGATCACTGTGCTAGGCGAGGGCTACGTAGTAACTTTAACCCCTTCCCGCCGATGGCATTTTTTGATTTTCGTTTTTCGTTTTTGACTCCCCTCCTTCTAAACCCCATAACTTTTTTATTTCTCCGCTCCCAGAGTCATATGAGGTCTTAAGTTTTGCGGGACAATTTTTTCTTCATGATGCCACCATTAATTATTCTATATAATGCACTGGGAAGCAGGAAAAAAATTCTGAATGGGGTGGATTTGAAGAAAAAATGCATTTCTGCGACTTTTTTACGGGCTTTGGTTTTATGGCGTTCACTGTGCAGCCAAAATGACATGTCCCCTATATTCTGTGTTTCGGTACGGTTCCAGGGATACCAAATTTATATGGTTTTATTTACATTTTGACCCCTAAAAAAAATTCCAAAACTGTGTTAAAAATTTTTTTTTCTAAAAGTCGCCATATTCCGACGGCCGTAACTTTTTTATACATAGGTGTACGGGGATGCATAGGGCGTCTTTTTTTGCGGGGCCGGGTGTACTTTTTAGTTCTACCATTTTCGGGAAATGTTATTGCTTTGATCACTTTTTATTCAAATTTTTATCAGAATTAAAACAGTGAAAAAACGGCGGTTTAGCACTTTTGACTATTTTTCCTGCTACGGCGTTTACCGGACAGGAAAAATATTTTTATAGATTTGTAGAGCGGGCGATTTCGGACGTGGGGATACCTAACATGTATGTGTTTCACAGTTTTTAGCTACTTTTATATTTGTTCTAGGGAAAGGGGGGTGATTTGAACTTTTAATGCTTTTTATATTTTTTTATATTTTTTTTTAATTTTTCTTTTGCATTTATTAGACCCCCTAGGGGTGTTGAACCCCAGGGGGTCTGATCACTAATGCAATGCATTACAATGCTAATGCATTGCAATGCATTGCAAAAAATCATCATCTCTTTTGCAGGCTGTATACACCAGCCTGCAAAAGAGAGAATTTGCAGACCGGCTGGGAGCCTTTAACAAGGCTCCCGGCTGTCATGGCAACGGGGGGCCGGCCCTGGAGCATGCTCCAGGAGCCGGCGATCCCTGCCAAAATGGCGGCGCCCATGCGCCGCCGGCAAAATGGCGCCTCCGGCGCCTTTGACAGCAGCGCCGGAGGGGTTAATGCCTCCGATCGGTCCGGGGACCGATCGGAGGCATTAGAGCCGGTTGTCTACTGCTTAAAGCAGTAGACACCCGTCGGCTATGACGGCCGCCCGGCTCCCGGGCGGTCGCCATAGTTACAGACCCGACACGCACCGTACTATTACGGCGCATGTCGGGAAGGGGTTAAGCCCTAGGTCCCATGATGCGGATAAGCAGCTTCTGTTGTTGCAGGTTTTGGTGCATTTTTTTTAGTCAAACCCAGAAGTGGCTACAGTAGGTCAGCAAATCTAAAGGAAGTTCTTATACGTGTCCCCTCTACTCAATCTATTTCTGGCTTTGGCTTTGGCCACACAAAGTGAGCCGGAGCCAAAACTGCTGCGGAAAAGACCAGGTCAAACGATTTTTCTGTACTGTTTTTCACAGAAAGGCTGCAGAGTTTTCCTCTGTGGACTTTTTTCCTCTATTATATCTATATGGAAAACGCCAGCATTTCCATAGATAGGGTCCATTAATAATAATAATAATAATAATAATAATAAATAATACATTTTATTTATATAGCGCCAACATATTCCGCAGCACTGTACAATTTGTAGGGTTCAAATACAGACAGAAAGATACATTACAAAGAAAGTCATTTCACACAATGGGACTGAGGGCCCTGCTCGCAAGAGCTTACAATCTATGAGGTAGAGGGGGTGACACAAGAGGTAGCAGGGGCGGCATTGCTTATACAGAGGTCAGACAACTTAATAATAGACCTGTCACTAGTCATGTCCTTTAACATGTGGATGGTGCTTGGCCATATAAAGTTAGCCTGAAATGGCATCATATCATGTGGGGTAATGTGGGAGTGGGGACAGAGGAGGGTTAAATTTATGGATTCTAATTATAGTATGGAAGGGTTTAAATTAGAAATTGTGATAGGCTTGTCTGAGAAGATGTGTCTTTAGTTTGCGTTTGAAACTGTAGAAATTGGGAGTTAATCTGATTGTCCGGGGTAGAGCATTCCAGAGAAGTGGTGCAGCTCGGGAGAAGTCTTGTATACGAGCGTGGGAGGTTCTGATAATAGAGGATGTAAGTGTTAGGTCATTGAGTGAACGGAGAACACGGGTTGGGCGGTAGACAGAGATGAGGGAGGAAATGTAGGGAGGTGCGGCATTATGGAGATCCTTGTGGATGAGGGTGATAACTTTATATTTTATTCTATAATGAATAGGCAGCCAATGTAGCGACTGGCACAGACCAGAGGCATCGCTATAGCGTCTAGCCTGATAGATGAGCCTGGCCGCTGCATTCAGAATAGATTGTAGGGGGGAGAGTTTAGTAAGGGGAAGACCGATAAGTAAGGAGTTACAGTAGTCAAGGCGAGAATGAATCAGAGAGACAATAAGTGTCTTTAGTGTATCTCTGGTAAGGAAAGGACGTATTCTGGAGATGTTTTTGAGGTGGAGGTGACATGAGCGTGCCAGTGATTCAATATGGGGAGTGAAGGAAAGGTCTGCGTCAAATATAACCCCGAGGCAGCGGACATGCTGCCTAGGAGTTATAGTAAGGCCTGAGACTGCAATGGATATATCAGGGACAGATCTATTAGATGGTGGAAACAGTAGTAGTTCAGTCTTAGAGAGATTTAGTTTCAGATAGAGCAAGGACATGATATTAGAAACAGTAGAAAGACAGTCACTGGTGTTCTGTATGAGTACAGGGGTGATGTCACAGGAAGATGTGTATAATTGGGTGTCATCAGCATAAAGATGGTACTGGAAGCCAAATCTGGTGATGGTTTGTCCAATGGGGGCTGTGTAGAGAGAGAAGAGCAGGGGGCCTAGGACCGAGCCCTGAGGAACCCCAACAACAAGGGAAAGAGGGGAAGAGCCCGCAAATGATACACTGAAAGTGCAGTCTGAGAGGTCCATTCACATGGAGTTTTTTTTTTTTTGTTGGAGGGGGGGGAAATGCTTCAAGAATTAGGAAAAACCACTAACGGTTTTTCCACACAATTTTTGCCAATTCCATGTGGATTTTCCGCCTCCCATTGACTGAGTTGGTTTTTACAGGTGGAATCTGCCTGAAGGAAACTTTTTTTCCACTAGAGGAAAAAAAAAAGCTAGCGTAACCCATAGCACTCTATGGGGAGGCATTTTTTCCACGTAGAATCTGACACAGATTCAGCGCCAAAATCCTTGCCAAAAAACGCAGTGTGAATGGACCCATATAATTGATATGCTGCGATTTAGAAAAGCACGACGATCAACAGATTGTTGTGGCAGCCTAAATATAAAGAGGCAGTGTCCAGATAAAACAACTCCCTTTAACCCCTTTAATGAACATAAAATAAGCATGAAAGAATTCAGTATTTATTAACAATAAATATATAAAATAATAGGGCTGGGTGGGTATGACCTAAATCAGAATGACTATTAAATTGGTCATTTTACTTCAATTGTGATTAATGGCGACTGTTTAGGTTACTATACAGAACTGCTATTTTACTCTGAGGTCTTAAGAGATATATAATTAGCAGAGGCCTAGCGTAGCTGAGTAAACAAAAAAACAGTGTTAGGCCGGGGTCCCATGCTGTGAAAATGCCATGTTTTGGCTGCGGTGGAAACACGGTGGCAAAAAATGCAGCGTTTTACAGTACCTCCAAAGTAAATGGGATTCTGGCTAATCCCATCCACACATTGCAGAGAAAAAACCGCAGCAGAAATACTGCGATTTCAAAAACGATTGCATTTTGTAAATTGCAGCATGTCAGTTATAGCTACAGAAAAACTGGCATTTTCCGTACCAGGGTGTAGCATATTAAACTGTGAAGGTTGTAAATATATGAATCACAAAAACATTGGGTACTATTCCGTTATCGGGCCAGCAGCAGCGCATTTCAGCACCAGCTTTCGGGACAGCAGTTCAGTTCAGCAGCGGGAATTACAATGACATCCGAGGACTGCTGGCCCGATGCTTGTGCCCAGTAGCCAGTACATCAATGACCCCCCCTCCATCTCCTCCTCCTTCCAGTGCTGCCCCCCAGCTCTCCTTACATCTACCCCGTACCCTCTCCCCGCCACATGACTAAGCCGATGCTGGCCCGATGATAGAGGCCGTGCTTGTGTGTAGTAGGCAGTACATCGATCGATGCCCTCATCCTCCTCTTCCTTCCAGTGCTGCCCCCCAGCTCTTCTTACATCTGCCCCGTACCCTCTCCCTGTAATAGGCCTCACCGTAAATCTTGAGCAATGAATGCTACTAGATAGCCGCCGGACGCTGCAGAAAGTTTGTCCCTCCGGCTCGCTGTAGCTCACCGTTCCTATAGTCGGCGTGTTTCTTGTCAGGGCCTGGATTGAGCCCCGGTGTCTTTCCTTTCGGTCTCGGTACTAGCGCTGAGGTGAGGCCTAGTCGTGTGGCGGGGAGAGGGTACGGGGAAGATGTAAGGAGAGCTGGGGGGCAGCACTGGCAGGAGGAGAAGGATGGGGGAGGGGGGTCATCGATGTACTGGTTACTGGGCACAAGCATCGGGCCAGCAGTCCTCGGATGTCATTGTAATTCCCGCTGCTGAACTGCTGTCCCGAAAGCTGCTGCTGAACTGCGCTGCTGCTGGCCCGATAACGGAATAGTACCAAACATTGTTATCCTTAAAAATGAATGCAGTACAACTATTTATGTTTCAAAGTGAATATGATATTATGTGACAAGATGACACCAGCAATATCTAGATATAGCTATATTATGCCTTTTTGTCCCAGGTTGAAACTAAAATTATATGTCCCTCCTGGCATCTTGTAATCTATTGTCTCTGGAGATAGTAGTCCTCCCCCAGCTGACTTGAGCAGTCTCCATTTGGTTGGAGACAATGGGCATCTCTAAGTGGAAAAACCAGTTAGGCTGTTGTGGAGCATGAACAATTAACCCAAAGCCCTCACACATCTAGTGGCTGGGGGTGGATGGAGTTCAGAACTAAATCAAAGCTGTATACTAGGCTATATGTATATACTGTAATGAACGCATGGGATTGTGAAGATTGGGGCTGCAAAGACATTCCTGTAGGTTTTGGGCTTTTGACAGTGTACCAGACATCATGACAAGATGGCCTCTATACTGTGCTCAGGTGTGGGCCTAAACATGTGGACACAGGGAGATTATACAGGGATTCCCATGAGAGGACTTGGCACACTCACAGGAACTACATCACAGAATCACATGACAAGAAGTCACTCTCACAGGAAATGACATCGGATAAGTCACACTGCAAGAAGCTACATCACTTCCTGGAGCTAGTGCCCTGGAGCTGATGTCACAGGAGGCGGATACCTCGACCAACCAATCAGAGCTTGCTGTTTGTTTACTTCCTGTATGTGGCTATAAAAACCTTGATGTATAATAAAGCTCTCTCTCTTTCTCTGTGCACTGTTCTGACTAAGAAAGAGATTCTTATACCAAACATTTCGTGTGGTATGAAATTTCATTGAGAGCACTTAGTCTTTGAATTTGGCCAGCAATAGTCACTCACAAGTTAGCTACTGATCAGGTGACCAAAAAAGGCCCTATTTCTGACAAAACCACTTAGGCCAGGCTTACCCAATTGTAAAGGTTTTTTCCCCATGTAAATTCGTGCCTCTGTTTCCAAGTTATTCGTTTATTTCATAATACGCACATGAACGGTCTGGTGCAAAGAGAGTGACTCCATTGTTCCAAACTGCTTTGCCCCAACACTGCTCTAATACGTCCTCCCTTTTATGAATGATTAGTCCAGGGAGCTAAGCTGAAATACAGCCTGACCCTGTCACTCAGAGAAGGGAGGGAGGAAGGAGGTCGTATTAAGGTGTTGTAAGTCGTAACAATGAAGCCCTTGGTGCTCCAGACTGCTCATTTGTATATTTTGAAATTAATGAATCTCTCAAGAAACAGAGGCACAAATGTTTATGGTGAATAAAAATCGGGCGAGTCTGACCTGTGCTCCATTCTGGTGACAGACTCCCTTTAACATTGCACTAGTATTGGGCACCAAAACTAACAGCTCTGATTGTGGGTGGCTGCAGAGGTATGCACTAGCAAGATCTCATCATCTGTCACTCACTTATTCCAGCATATGTAAGGTCCGTATTCTATTTTGGTTGCAATAAATGTCAAAGTTTGCCAGGAGGAGGTGGGAAAACCTGTTTGCGCACTAGTTTTAAATAGAAAACGCTGCGTTAGCCTTCTTTACTCTCTAGTGGCTTTCAAGTCCTTTGTGCTGCTTCCAAAATCTATTTTCACCTTGATTTAGGATTACTTTGTTTGTATTCATTTGTCTCATCTTTAGGATCTTCCACTAAATAAATAAATAAATAGGAAAAAAAAAAAACTTTGCCAGCACTTTTCGATCACACTTAGCAATCAGTTTCTTAGCAACATCCTTCACACTTAGAACAAAAGTCGAAGACAATGTAGCTAGTTCTCTGGAGAATTAGGAATTCATGTTTATAAAGCAGGATACGATGTGCATTTCTCACGCCGTGCACTCCAAGCTTGATAGCATTCCTGCTAAATGCTTGAAACGCGGCGTCTCAATTACCGTGATTTACGTTGTGAGATGCTTTCGTTTACCAAGTCAGAAATAAAACACACTTTAAGCCAAGGCCACAATTTGCGGAAACGCTGTGTTTAAAAAAAAAAAAAAAAAATTTATACAGCATCTTGTACTTACATTTTCACTACAAAAGCCTATGGGCAATAAACAGTCAGTTTATGGTGTACGAGGCATAAAAAGTCACAATTTTTATGCACAAAATGTGGTTTACCGCAAAAAATTGTAACGCAGTGGCACAAAACGCAGCGTTTTACAGTACCTGCAAAGTGAATGCAATGCTGGTTAATCTTATCCACACATTACAGAAAAAAATTCTACAGCGGATATTGTGCAATTTCAATAACGTCCGCCTTTTTGAAAATCGCAGCATGTCAATTTTAGCTGCGGTAATGCTGGGGTTTTCCATATAGGTATACAGAGGGTACGGAAAGTATTCAGACCACTTTACATACAGTATTTCACTCTGTTTCATTGCAGCCATTTGATGAAATCAGGAAAGTTCATGTTAATTCTTATTAATATAAACTCAGCACCTCATCTTGACAGACAAAAAACAGAAATGTAGATATTTTTGCAAATTTATTAAAAAAGAAAAACTGAAATATCACATGGTCATAAGTATTCAGACCCTTTACTCAGTATTGAGTATTTGCACCCTTTTGAGCTAGTACAGCCATGAGTCTTCTTGGAATGATGCAACAAGTTTTTCACATCTGGATTTGGGGATCTTCTGCCATTCTTCCTTGCAGATCCTCTCCAGATCCATCAGGTTGGATAGTGAATGTTGGTGGATAGCCATTTTCAGGTCTCTCCAGAGATGCACAATTGAGCTTAAGTCAGGGCTCTGGCTGGGCCATGGTCACAGAGTTGTTCCAAAGCCACTCCTTCGTTATATTAGAATTGTGCTTAGGGTCATTGTCTTGTTGGAAGGTGAACCTTCAGCCCAGTCTGTGGTCTAGAGCACTCTGGAAGAGGTTTTTTTTCCAGGATATCCCTGTACTTGGCCATATTAATCTTTCCTTCAATTACAACCATGGCACTGACTTCCTAATTACATCATAGAAGTCAGATTAGCATATTCTTCCTATGTTCCTTTGCACAGTGGAGCACTCATGGCTTAATAAGACTCCACACACCTAAATGGTGGTCTCTCCCTATTGAGTGACGATATCCCCTCAACCCTGTCTAAGCCTCTCACCTCTGCCAGATCAGTCCTCTCTGTGCCAAGCTGACGAGATGCAATAACATCGAAACAGCTGTCCTTGGCTGAGAGACTACCTAGTAAAATCCCAGCATCATTGCAAACAAAGGCCTCTGAGAAGGTCAGAATGATGTTAAAGGGAGCACCCTCTATTGAATTGCTTGACTGATACTCTGTCTTCCTAATTACATCATGGAAGATAGACTTGCACATTCTCAGTGTGCGCCCTCTATTGGTGTGCATGCCTGAGGCACTGACTTCCTAATTACATCATGGAAGTCAGATTTGCATATTCTTCCCATGTTCAATTACAACCAGTCGTCCTGTCCCTGCAGCTGAAAAACACCCCATAGCATGATGCTGCCACCACCATGTTTCAAAGTAGAGATTATATTGGGCAGGCGATGAGCAGTGCCTGGTTTTCTTCACACATACCGCTTAAAATTAACGTCAAAAAATTCAATCTTTGTCTCAGCACACAAGAAAATCTTATTTCTCACAGTCTGGGAGTCCTTCTTGTGTTTTTTTGCAAACTCTATGCAGGATTTCATATGTCTTGCACTGAGGAGAGGCTTCCTTTGGACCACTCTGCCATAAAGCCCTGACTGGTGGAGGGCTGCAGTGATAGTTGACTTTGTGGAACATTCTCC
This sequence comes from Leptodactylus fuscus, assembly GCF_031893055.1. Taxonomy (NCBI): domain Eukaryota; kingdom Metazoa; phylum Chordata; class Amphibia; order Anura; family Leptodactylidae; genus Leptodactylus; species Leptodactylus fuscus. The sequence continues at coordinate 75,804,659 of NC_134265.1, forward strand.
CATCTCCCTGCTGTATCTCTGAAACTCAACCACAGAGATCTTTGGGTTCTTTACCTCTCTCACCAAGGATCTTCACCCATGATTTCTCAGTTTGACTGGACAGCCAGGTTTAGGAAGAGTTTTGGTTGTCCCAAACTTCTTCCATTTAAGGATTATGGAGGCCACTGTGCTCTTAGGAACCTTGAGTGCTGCAGAAATTCTTTTGTAACCTTGGTTAGATCTTTGCCTTGCCACACTTCTGTCTCTGAGCTCCTTGGGCAGTTCCTTTGAATTCATGATTCTCATTTGCTCTGACATGCACTTTGAGGTCTTATAAAGACAGGTTTGTGCCTTTCCTAATCAAGTCCAATCAGTTCAAACAGCTGGACTTCAATGAAGGAGTACAACCATCTCAAGAGGGATCAGCAGGAAATGGACAGCATGTGAGTTAAACATGAGCGTCACATCAGAGGGTCTGAATACCTATGGCCATGTGATATTTGAGTTTTTCTGTTTTTAATAAATTTTCAAAAAGATCTACATTTGTTTTTGGGGTTTTTTTCTGTCATGATGGGATGTGGAGTGTACATTAATGAGAAATAAAATGAACTTTTTTGATTTTAGCAAATGGCAGCAATGAAACAAAGCGTGAAAAATTTAAAGGGGCCTGAATACTTCCCATACCCACTGTAATAAGGACAGAATGTTCGCAGAGTAAAATTATGCAAAAATGCAACCTAAGACACTGCAGAAAAAAAAATGCAATGCATTTCCGCCACTTTTTTTTTTTGTGGGGCTTCTATTTATTTATTTGTTGCTTTTCACTACGTTGAGCCTTAAGTGGTTTTTCATTTGACCAGAGGGCAGCTGATAAGTTACCATACTTCATTGTTCTAACTTATGCTGTCCACTCAATGCTATCCAATTGTTAAAACAGGGATATGTGTTGCATCATTTTCCCACAAGTGCCAAAAATCAATGTAAGCTTTTAGGCTGGGATCACATTCTGCGTTTGGCTCTTGGAACAAAATCAGTTTTTGAAACCGTCTCAAAATCCTCAAAAGAAAATTTCAAATGGTTTGTTTTAAAACCCATTTATTTCAATGGGTTGTAAAAACCAGTCGCAGGTGCGCGGTTGGAGCATTTCCATTTAGTATCTGCTCTTTTGAACAGAGAGAAAAGTTGGACTTGCAGAACTTTTTCTCCATCCAAAAAATAAGGATTCCAGATGGAAAGCAGCCAATTTTTTTTTTTTTAAAAACACTGAGGTCTATGGAAAGTGGATAACAAACGGATAGCAATTAGTTTGTGTCCATTCCAATGCAATCCAGTTTTTCCTCTGCGCATGCTCAGAATGAAGCAGGGGAAAGGAAAAAAAAAAACCCACATTGGTCAAAATGAGACACAAACAGAAAAAAAAACCGAATGCACACCCGTTGACTAAATGTCTAATAAGACGGATTCGGTATCAGCTGTGTAACCATTTCGAATCCCTTTTGTACCAAACTGTTTTTCTCTTAAAACGGTTCGCAAATGGACAGGTACCAGATGCAGATGTGAACCTAGCCTTAGCCGCAACACTACTCGTGACCTTTGACTTTATAAGACAAGATAAATTTGTGTCCATGGTAGCAGTCATTTTGATAATAAGTCTCCTCCTGGTCCTATTTCCTCCCCTCTGCAACCAAACAATCCACAAAGAGGGTTCTCACGGTTATATCCTTTATCCTGGACACACAATAACATCGAGGCAGATTTATCCTTTATCACACTGTTTTAAATATTATGGCTGTGGCTAGATAGTAACTTGTAGCCATAAATGACAGTGATTGTGGTCAAGTTGCAACCCACAGTTGTCATCTGACAGTTAACAGGGTGACCACCTTAACTACTATTAGTTGCAAACAACAACATGACTTCTGCAATCTTAAAGGGGTTTTATGGCCCGAAATTAATGTCTCGTACTGATGACCTATCCACAGGATTAGATCATCAATATCTGATCTGCAGGGGTCTGATACCAACCTGTGCAGCATCCCAGAGTGCTATTGCTTTAATGATTTGTCTTTTGTGCCTCTAGGTTATGTTGGTATGTCCCTTCCATTATGTTCTATGTTACTTGTATACATTGTTATGCAGCTTTCCTATTGTTTTCCCCAGTGTTTCAAACCTTTTCCTTGTTCAGCCCTGGCCAATCACAGGGCACTAGGCGGGGTTGTGGGAGACCTAGGTCTTCAGGGTGTCTGAAGAGGCCTCAGTGCAGTGTTAGCACTGAGATTGGGCATCAACAGCTACTCATACAGCCTCTAGGAGGATTATTACTTGCCCCAGGCTCAACTAGAGAGCCTTTAAAAGGCAGTTTAGCTGTCTGGACATTTGGACACCATGCCAGGAGGAGCAGTGGAGGACGCTGACAAAAGGAATTCATTAGGGCCTAAGCAGAAGGTAACCAGATCCCTATCAGGACTCCCTGCACCACTGTTCCCAGCATCCCAGGGACAATGCAGAGAAAACAATCACTGTGTTAAATAATATTATGCGTTTCCACTGTTTTTTATCAGCTGCGTTTCACTACGTTGAGCCTTAGCCTTATCCTAGACAAGGCACAAGTCCATCATACATATAACCATGTTCTTATTGCATGCTAGAAGAGCCAGCTGAAGACTAAACCCTGTAGGACACATGAAAATGTCAGAAGGTAGAGAATTACATATCGCTCTCAAAAGTGAACTTTCCATTTTGGAGAATAATGAAATCGTTCCTCCTCCACAGGTATTTATACATTGGTTTACAAGACTGTAGGGAGGAATCTGTATAGGTCAGTCCCATTCTGCATCCAAAAAACAAGCCCGTTAATCCTCCTTTAATTACAGTGGGTGGGGGCAGGGCTCCAAACACTTAGTTCCTGTTTAATCAGATTAGGTGGGTTTTTCTCAGCTATGGACCTGCAATACTATTATGTCTAAGCACATCACTTATATATCACATCAGTCCAGAAACCTCAGCTCAGGACTGCGTATCAGTCCAGGAGACCACCTGTTCCCTTCACATATTAGAAAAAAAACCTCACAAGTTTAGTGTCCGCGTATCAATTACACTAGATACGACATGTATCTAAGCAACTATCTATCCCAGTAACTGATGTTGATGGATTAAAGCGCTTACAACCTGCGTTATATTATGCCGGTGCTCTAATCATTTCAATGCTATTGTTACCTTGAAAAGGTCAGTTCTCATGAGCTGTATAGAATAAATGTAATATACTGAAGGGCCCTTTCTACACCCGCATGGCTTTTACTCTGCACAGACACCAGAATAAGAAGTTAGTAAAAATAAATAAGTCATAAAACCCCTATAAAGTATCCAGTGGTCCCATCAATTTTTGATCATTGACATATAGGACAGAGTTGGTTTGCTTCCATGGTGTAGTCATTCGGACAAGGAGTCTTCTTCTCATCCAGGTGGCACCTGAAACCACAGCACACACACTTACCAAGCGATACACAAACTGGTGCCAGATGCCGACTAGGGTTCATTCACACCACCAGAATTTTATAAGAAACTTGCATTTTTAAAACCTATATTATATCAGTTATCAAATACACAAGTATTACATATAAGGCGATGGAGACAGTCACTATGTCCGCTTAGAATCAGAGGACGTATGGAAGGCTTTTTTGTTAACCATTTTCAGTTTTAAAACAATGGACCCCCATCGGCAATGAGGTCCATTGGGCTCCACCTGCAGCCACTATTTCAGTGGTCCACTTACCCGTTGTTCTGGTCCTCGGACTGACCAGAATAATGAAAGCCAATGCTAATATGAACTTTATGTTATGTTGTATTTTACAAATAGTTTTCCGAGTAGTTGTTGCTCTGCTATCTATAAAAGTGGCATCTTTGGGCCTCGGTTTGGTGGGGAAGGGTCAATATCCAAGAGAGAAGGAAAAAGTTTTACCGCACTACTGGGTAAGTTTAAGTATGTGTACATGAGAAAACCCTGTGCAGGGCCATAACCTGCTTGTTATTTTACAGTTTTCACTGCGGGATGTGCAAGTGTCAGTTCTCCCTGAGCTGATGGGTGGAGACCAGTTGCTATGATACACTCCCATACACTGGGCAAATAAAACTGCAGAGATGGACTTCTAAGGCTGAGTTCACACTGAGTCTTTTGGTCAGGAATCCACCTCAATCAGCCTCCCATATACACTCACCGGCCACTTTATTAGGTACACCTGTCCAACTGCTCGTTAACACTTAATTTCTAATCACCCAATCACATGGCGGCAACTCAGTGCATTTAGGCATGTAGACATGGTCAAGACAATCTCCTGCAGTTCAAACCGAGCATCAGTATGGGGAAGAAAGGTGATTTGAGTGCCTTTGAACGTGGCATGGTTGTTGGTGCCAGAAGGGCTGGTCTGAGTATTTCAGAAACTGCTGATCTACTGGGATTTTCACGCACAACCATCTCTAGGGTTCACAGAGAATGGTCCGAAAAAGAAAAAACATCCAGTGAGCGGCAGTTCTGTGGGCGGAAATGCGTTGTTGATGCCAGAGGTCAGAGGAGAATAGCCAGACTGGTTCGAGCTGATAGAAAGGCAACAGTGACTCAAATAGCCACCCGTTACAACCAAGGTAGCCAGAAGAGCATCTCTGAACGCACAGTACGTCGAAGTTTGAGGCAGATGGGCTACAGCAGCAGAAGACCACACCGGGTACCACTTCTTTCAGCTAAGAACAGGAAACTTAGGCTACAATTTGCACAAGCTCATCGAAATTGGACAATTGAAGATTGGAAAAACGTTGCCTGGTCTGATGAGTCTCGATTTCTGCTGCGACATTCGGATGGTAGGGTCAGAATTTGGCGTCAACAACATGAAAGCATGGATCCATCCTGCCTTGTATCAATGGTTTAGGCTGGTGGTGGTGGTGTCATGGTGTGGGGAATATTTTCTTGGCACTCTTTGGGCCCCTTGGTACCAATTGAGCATCGTTGCAACGCCAAAGCCTACCTGACTATTGTTGCTGACCATGTCCATCCCTTTAAGACCACAATGTACCCAACATCTGATGGCTACTTTCAGCAGGATAATGCGCCATGTCATAAAGCTGGAATCATCTCAGACTGGTTTCTTGAACATGACAATGAGTTCACTGTACTCCAATGGCCTCCACAGTCACCAGATCTCAATCCAATAGAGCATCTTTGGGATGTGGTGGAACGGGAGACTCGCATCATGGATGTGCAGCCGACAAATCTGCGGCAACTGTGTGATGCCATCATGTCAATATGGACCAAAATCTCTGAGGAATGCTTCCAGCATCTTGTTGAATCTATGCCACGAAGAATTGAGGCAGTTCTGAAGGCAAAAGGGGGTCCAACCCGTTACTAGCATGGTGTACCTAATAAAGTGGCCGGTGAGTGTAGAACTCTATTGTGAGGCTTTTTTTTTTTTAGGCGGATTTCTGACCAAATAACTCCGTGTGAACTCAGCCTCTCTCACCAGTTGTAGCAGGATCATAGAAGCCATTATAGCGCTGTACTGACCTGGTCCTAATGTGAATTAAAGGGGGCGTTTCAGTTTCATACACTTACCTCTCGGTTTGGCAGGAAGATCCACTTCAAAATTTCCATTCAGGTTCCTAGTCTACCTGACATATTTGGGTTCAGCAAAAGATAAACAAAGACTGGGAGACCAAAATGTAGGCTCTACTGTATCCCTAGCCAAATAGAGCAGCAAGTGTACAGTATAGGTTATTTTAAGCATTGACATGTGCTAAATATATAAACTAGAATACCCCAGTTGAGATAGAAAGATTCAGATTTCACTCCTGCAGTTTCTATGTGAGCCTGTGCCTCAAATTCTCCCTCAGACCTCTATGGGGAGGAGTGACAAGGAGATATGTATTCTTATACTTCTGCGGGCTGCAGTCAATGTCAGTTTAGTGGAAAGAAAAGAAGAGGGGAAGAGAGGAGGGGGGATGTTTATCTAAGATATATTCCAAAATTTCTGATATTTGTCTGTATCCCGTTTGATGAAAAGTTAATGACCCTTTAACCCCTTCCCGACATCCACCATAATAGTACGGTGCTGCCGGGAAGGACTTCCCGCAAACTGCTGTAGTACTACAGCGGCTGCATGGTGCGCACACAGAACCTGTGTGCGCACCATGCCCTGCAAGTGTCAGCCGTATGTTACAACTGAAAATGCCCTGGGTCCGATCGCGGGGGTTAACCCCTGAGATGCCGGCGGTCAAACATGACTGCCGGCATCTCAGGGGTTTCGGTACGTAATAGTGTCAATCGGCACCCCCCCCACGACAGTTTCGGGGGGTGCCAGTGTTGGTAGTGGGCAGCCCGGGGTCTGATCACTTCCCCCTCCATGTACCTGGTTGATCCTGCCAAAATGGAAGCTGTGTGCACGGGGCTGAGAGTTTCCTGTACACTGCAATACACGTGTATCGCACCGTACATGTAGTTAAGCAGTGATCAGCAGATAACTGCTTCAATCCCCCATGGGGACAGAAGAAGAAAAGAAAAAAAAAAGTTTAAATAAATTAGAAATAAATAAAGCCCCAAAAATCCCATTTTCCAATATAAAATGTTTTATTACGTAAAATAAAGAAAAATAGAAAAAAAAAATTATATATTTGGTATTACCGCATCCGTAATAACCTGAACAATTAAATTAAAACATTATTTAACCCGAACGGCGATCATAAAAAAAAAAAAAAAAAAAATTAAAACCGCACAAAATAATTATTCACCACCTTTCCCTTACAAAATGTTCAATAAAAAGTACCGTATATACTCGAGTTTAAGCCGAGGCCCCTAATTTTACCACAAAAAACTGGGAAAACTTATTGACTCGAGTATAAGCCGGGGAAGGGGGGGGGGAATGTAGCAGCTACTGGAAAATTTCAAAAATTAAAACGGTCGGAGATTTTGGGTGCAGTAGTTGCTGGGGAAGGGGAGGGGGTGTTTTGGTTGTCTGTCTGCCCCGTCCTTGAGCTTGAGGACTGTTTCTCTCTCCCCCCCCCCCCCCTGCCATTTTTGCTTTGCGCGCTGCGGGAAATTTAGCCCCACCCACCGTTATGTTGACTCCGCCCACTCATTAATTTTCCATTTGCCCGCACACTGTATAATCCTCCTACAGTCACCCGTAAATTATATGTCCCCCTCCGTCTCTCCCCTAGCTTCATATACACCCTACATCTGCCCCCAGATTCATGTCCCCTCCATCTCTGCCCCAGATTCATGTCCCCACATTTCTGCCCACAGATTCATGTCCCCCCATCTCCATACCTCCCAACTTTTGAAGAACTAAAAGAGGGACAAAATGTGTGGCGTGCTTAGCGCGCCGCAGCAAATTTAGCCCCACCCACTTTTGTGTTGACTCCGCCCACTTGTTAATTTTTCATGTGCCCGCACACAGTATAATCCTCCTACAGTCACCCGTAAATTATATGTCCCCCCTCTATCTCTCCCCCAGTTTCATATACACCCTTCATCTGCCCCCAGTTTCATGTCCCCCTTCCATCTCTGCCCCTAGATTCATGTCCCCACCTCTCTGCCCCCAGTTTCATGTCCCCCCTCCATCTCTGCCCCCAGATTCATGCCCCCTCCATCTCTGCCCCCAGATTCATGCCCCCTCCATCTCTGCCCCCAGATTCATGCCCCCTCCATCTCTGCCCCCAGATTCATGTCCCCACAGTGTCATGCCGTCCCCTCCTTCATCTGCCCCAGTGTCATTCCGTCCTCTCTTTCATCTGCCCCCAGATTCACGTTCCACCTCCACATTAAACTTACCTTCTCCTCCGCTCCCTCGCCGCTCTCTGCGCGTCTCTCGCTGACACATATGCGGCTGAAGCGAGGAGCTGACCTGTGTCAGCTCCTCGCTTCGCCGCTGCCGGCTCTCTAGCTGACACATATGCGGCTGAGCCGGGTTCCGGCTCAGCCGCATATGTGTCACCGAGAGAGGCGGCAGCTGCGAAGTGAGGAGCTGACACAGGTCAGCTCCTCGCTTCAGCCGCATATGTGTCAGCGAGACAGGCGGCAGCGGCGAAGCGAGGAGCTGACCTGTGTCAGCTCCTCGCTTCAGCCGCGTATGTGCTCAACGCAGATCTGAGTTGAAACGGGACATACAATGACTGCTGCCGGCGCCAGGGGGCTCGGGGCCCCCCCCCCATTTTAAAATTTGGCCGGGCCCCTGACGCCAGTAGCAGTAGTACTGGCCTATCGGCGGCCCTGGCTGCGACTAGAAGGAAATGTATAAGCTGTGCGAGAGTTTTCAGGGGACACCCCATATTTAGAGCTTATGAGAGAGAATACACCAGCGCTGATCTCCCAGAATGCCCCTCTTTCCCATCCGTGTCATAGGAGCTAGTGGGAAAATAGAATGGGATTTGGTGTACCCAATTTACTCCGCACAGCTTACATATTCACTTCGGGGTTACTAATGCTCGCAACATCACTTGATAAATTCTTTGAGGGGTGCGCTTTTCAAAACTGGGTCACTTTCTAGAGGTTTCCACTGTTTTGACACCTCAAGGGCTTTGTAATTGAGACATGGTGCCTGAAACTGATCGCAGCCAGATCTGCCCTCTAAAAGATCCTTGGCACTCCTTCCCTTCTGTGTCTTACTGTGCATCCATATATTAGTTTACACCCACAAGTGGGGTACTGTGGTAGTCCATTTTGTATTAATTCCTGTTAAGTACTTATAGGGTTGAAATACTAGGTATATGTTGTTTTGGCTTATTCAAGGGGTGCAGTTTTGAAAATGAGTGATTTATGGGGGGGGGGGGTTAATACAAGGGTCTTTCAAAACCCCTTCATAACTGGATTAGTCCCTTAAATAATGGGTTTTAGAAATTTTTTGAAAATTTTGAATATTGTTGTTTCACTTGTAAACCTTATAATGTCCGTACAAAATAAAAGGGTGACTTAAGTTTGATGCCGAAATAAAGCAGAGATCTGGGACATGAGATTTAGGATATAATTTTGGCGGTCTGACTATCTGTATGCAATGCAAATCATTTCAAACTTTATAAAATGCATATTTTTCTAAATTTCCAACAAATTTCCTATTTTTTCATAATTAAACACAAAACATATCAACCAAAATTTACTACTAACATGAAGTACAATGTGTTACGAAAAAAACAATCTCAAAATCACTTTGGTAAGTTAAAGCGTTCCAAAGTTATTGCCACAAAGTGACACGTCAGTTTTGGAGAAAAAAAAAAATAAAAAAAATAAAAAAAAAAATCGAGCTTGGTCAGGAAGTCAAAAAATGCCAGCGGCGGGAAGGGGTTAAGGTCCTATGACACAGCCCAGTGTTGGAGTGTGAGCACTTATTGCTAGCTTGTGCAAAGTACATGGCGGAGGAAGGATCACTGCTAGGATTGTTTCATTCCCATTCAGTGTTATTGACCATCAGCAACACATCCTTATTTATACAGGGCAAGGTACTGCTGCTAATCTTCCATGTTTTTATTTGGTGTATGATGGGGGAGACAATTACATAGACCTACTATAAATATATTAGTATAATAGGCCCGTTATTCTAGACAGTTACAGTGTTAGCCAAAAGTATTGGCACCCCTGCAATTGTCAGATAATACTCATTTTCTTCCAGAAAATGATTGCAAGCACAAATTCTTTGGTATTAATATCTTAATTTAATTTGTCTTCAATGGAAAACCACAAAAAGAATCGTCAAAAAGCCAAATTGGATATAATTCCACAGCAAACATAAAAAAGGGGGTGGACAAAAGTATTGGCACTAGAGATGAGTGAACACTGTTCGGATCAGCCGATCCGAACAGCACGCTCCCATAGAAATGAATGGAAGCACCTGGCACGGCGACCGGCAAAGTGTACGTGCCAGGTGCTTCCATTCATTTCTATGGGAGCGTGCTGTTCGGAACGGCTGATTCAAACAGTGTTCGCTCATCTCTAATTGGCACTGTTTGAAAAATCATGTGATGCTTCTCTAATTTGTGTAATTAACAGCACCTGTTACTTACCTGAGGCACCTAACAAGTGGTGGCAATAACTAAATCACACTTGCAGCCAGTTGAAATGGATTAAAGTTGACTCAACCTCTGTCCTGTGTCCTTGTGTGTACAACATTGAGCATGGAAAAAAGAAAGAAGACCAAAGAACTGTCTGAGGACTTGAGAAGCAAAATTGTGAGGAAGCATGAGCAATCTCAAGGCTACAAGTCCATCTCCAAAGACCTGAATGTTCCTGTGTCTACCGTGCGCAGTGTCATCAAGAAGTTTAAAGCCCATGGCACTGTGGCTAACCTCCCTAGATGTGGACGGAAAAGAAAAATTGACAAGAGATTTCAACGCAAGATTGTGCGGATAGTAGATAAAGAACCTCGACTAACATCCGAACAAGTTCAAGCTGCCCTGAAGTCCGAGGGTACAACATTGTCAACTCGTACTATCCGTCGGCGTCTGAATGAAAAGGGACTGTATGGTAGGATACCCAGGAAGACCCCACTTCTTACCCAGAGACATAAAAAAGCCAGACTGGAGTTTGCCAAAACCATTTTGGGAGAATGTTCTCTGGTCAGATGAGACAAAAGTAGAGCTTTTTGGGAAAAGGCATCAACAGAGTTTACAGGGGGAAAAAAAAAAAAAAAAAAAAAAAAAAAAGGCCTACAAAGAAAAGAACACAGTCCCTACAGTCAGACATGGCGGAGGTTCCCTGATGTTTTGGGGTTGCTTTGCTGCCTCTGGCACTGGACTGCTTGACCGTGTGCATGGCATTATGAAGTCTGAAGACTACCAACAAATTTTGCAGCATAATGTAGGGCCCAGTGTGAGAAAGCTGGGTCTCCCTCAGAGGTCATGGGTCTTCCAGCAGGACAAGGACCCAAAACACACTTCAAAAAGCACTAGAAAATGGTTTGAGAGAAAGCACTGGAGACTTCTAAAGTGGCCAACAATGGATCCAGACCTGAATCCCATAGAACACCTGTGGAGAGATCTCTTTATGGCAGTTTGGAGAAGGCCCCCTTCACATCTCAGGGACCTGGAGCAGTTTGCCAAAGAAGAATGGTCTAAAATTCCAGCAGAGCCTTGTAAGAAACTCATTGATGGTTACCGGAAGCGGTTGTTCGCCGTTATTTTGTCTAAAGGTTGTGCTACCAAGAATTAGGCTGAGGGTGCCAATACTTTTGTCCATCCCATTTTTGGAGTTTTGTGTAAAATGATCAGTGATTTTACTTTTCTTTCATTTTCTTTTGTGTTTTTTTTATTGCAAGCAAATTAAATGAAGATATTAATACCAAGGAGTTTGTGCTTGCAATCATTTTCTGGAAGAAACTGAGTATTATCTGACAGAATTGCAGGGTGGCCAATACTTTTGGCCAACACTGTATGGAGTGCCAGATTTAGCACCATAGCCATTGCATGTTTATACCTTCTAGTCTAAGTTTATAGCAACTATTAGTTGGATTACTTTGTGCCAAAAGTTGGGTGCACATTATAGCATCTTATGCCTCACCCATTTCCTGCTGCAGCCCATTTATGTGAGTTAGTGGGCAGTGAGCCTTCAATAGATAACTTATCACCACAAATGACCACCATTTTGTGACATTGGCTTTGAACAGTATAGCCTTTACAACTTCTGGCCCAGTGAGATGGTACAGTTAGAGCCAGAAATATTTGGACAGTGACACAAGTTTTGTTATTTTAGCTGTTTACTAAAACATGTTCAGAAATACAATTATATATAGAATATGGGCTGAAAGTGCACACTCCCAGCTGCAATATGAGAGTTTCCACATCCAAATCGGAGAAAGGGTTTAGGAATCATAGCTCTGTAATGCATAGCCTCCTCTTTTTCAAGGGACCAAAAGTAATTGGACAATGGACTCTAAGGGCTGCAATTAACTCTGAAGGCGTCTCCCTCGTAAACCTGTAATCAATGAAGTAGTTAAAAGGTCTGGGGTTGATTCCAGGTGTGTGGTTTTGCATTTGGAAGCTGTTGCTGTGACCAGACAACATGCGGTCAAAGGAACTCTCAATTGAGGTGAAGCAGAACATCCTGAGGCTGAAAAAAAGGAAAAAATCCATCAGAGAGATAGCAGACATGCTTGGAGTAGCAAAATCAACAGTCGGGTACATTCTAAGAAAAAAGGAATTGACTGGTGAGCTTGGGAACTCAAAAAGGCCTGGGCGTCCACGGATGACAACAGTGGTGGATGATCGCCGCATACTTTCTTTGGTCAAGAAGAACCCATTCACAACATCAACTGAAGTCCAGAACACTCTCAGTGAAGTAGGTGTATCTGTCTCTAAGTCAACAGTAAAGAGAAGACTCCATGAAAGTAAATACAAAGGGTTCACATCTAGATGCAACCCATTCATCAATTCCAAAAATAGACAGGCCAGAGTTACATTTGCTGAAAAACACCTCAAGAAGCCAGCTCAGTTCTGGAAAAGTATTCTATGGACAGATGAGACAAAGATCAACCTGTACCAGAATGATGGGAAGAAAAAAGTTTGGAGAAGAAAGGGAACGGCACATGATCCAAGGCACACCACATCCTCTGTAAAACATGGTGGAGGCAACGTGATGGCATGGGCATGCATGGCTTTCAATGGCACTGGGTCACTTGTGTTTATTGATGACATAACAGCAGACAAGAGTAGCCGGATGAATTCTGAAGTGTACCGGGATATACTTTCAGCCCAGATTCAGCCAAATGCTGCCAAGTTGATCGGACGGCGCTTCATAGTACAGATGGACAATGACCCCAAGCATACAGCCAAAGCTACCCAGGAGTTCATGAGTGCAAAAAAGTGGAACATTCTGCAATGGCCAAGTCAATCACCAGATCTTAACCCAATTGAGCATGCATTTCACTTGCTCACATCCAGACTTAAGACGGAAAGACCCACAAACAAGCAAGACCTGAAGGCTGCGGCTGTAAAGGCCTGGCAAAGCATTAAGAAGGAGGAAACCCAGCGTTTGGTGATGTCCATGGGTTCCAGACTTAAGGCAGTGATTGCCTCCAAAGGATTCGCAACAAAATATTGAAAATAAAAATATTTTGTTTGGGTTATGTTTATTTGTCCAATTACTTTTGAGCTCCTAAAATGTGGAGTGTTTGTAAAGAAATGTGTACAATTCCTACATTTTCTATCAGATATTTTTGTTCAACCCTTCAAATTAAACGTTACAATCTGCACTTGAATTCTGTTGTAGAGGTTTCATTTCAAATCCAATGTGGTGGCATGCAGAGCCCAACTTGCGAAAATTGTGTCACTGTCCAAATATTTCTGGCCCTAACTGTATGTGGCTGTTTGGACTTTACAGAAACACTAGCTCAAAGCTATGCCGCTTCCAAAACTCCCATAGAAGTGAATGGACATTAAGGAAACAGCATGGAACAGTGACCTACGTTGTTTCCATACTTCACTTCTATAGTTCAAGTTACTATTTCCATGAAGCCCAACAATAGGTGGCTCAAAATCTTCTGAGGGGTAAGCAGTGGGGGCTGATGTTAGAGATAGGTGTGAATATGCCATAAATGTCTTTTGTGGAAGTACGTGTGATATTAGTTCTGAGGAGAAATTAATAGTTTGTTTTCCACATTACGGTGACACCGAACAAGGGGTAGGATATATTAGGCAGCAAGTGAAGGGTCAGCTTCTGCCATGAAAGGAGACATGAGAGGTTACTATATCTTTTTCCTATGTAACTACTACTAGGTTCAGCTCGAGAACCATTTCCTTAAAGCAACAAGATGGCAGAAATAAAAGTGAATACCTTTTAATACAGGTGTTTTCTTTAAGTAGATGAATCCATCTATATAGGAATGCAGCTACACACGTCTGGAGCACAAGGCACATTTTGTGGCACTACAGAAATGTATACAATAGAGTTCAAACTAAGCTTGAAGGGGACTGTGGATATCACTGTAGGGAACACTGCAGCCCACCATCACCAACTTTAGATAGTCTTTATATCGTCTTAGCCAGTGGATATGAAATGTAAAGACTGAGAGTCCTCAGTAGTTAATACCTTTTTTTAATGGCTAACAAAAAATGACCTATTGCAATCTTTCGGAACTACTAGGTTCCTTCATCAGGCTGGTATACAAGCCTGATGAAGGAATATAGTAGTTCCAAAAGCTTGCAACATGTCATTTTTTGTTAGCCATTAAAAAAGTTAACTACTGAGGACTCTCAATCTTTACATTTCAACTTTAGATAGTCCAGTAGATGCACCATTTTCTTGAAAGATTCAGGCCAATGGGACAGCCCAGTCACACTTCAGACCCAACTGTATAATAAGGGAAGCATTTCAATGAAACGGAGTATCACTGGATTATATAAAGGCATGATTGTGATCAGTATAATGCCGGATTGATATGGAGTTTCCTGGTGATAGACAAATGTAACTAAAATTACAAGAAAAACTTTTGCAACATCAAGTAATTTTTAAGAAGATCTAGCTCTTACTTAAGAAATATCTTATTTTCTTAACTATCATAGCACTTCTTGAAAAAGAACTTCCCTTTAATCAGTTACCAACCTTACAAGAGTACGATGAAGCATATAAGAAAAGATCCAAAGTGTGTTTAGTAGGTTCTTCAAGCAATCCACATGTTTGTTTCTTTGAATCGTTTTATTGTAAGACATTTGCAGGGCCAATATAAATGTTATTCTGGAACAATAAAGTGCTGTTAACGTATTCACCTGAATCTTATTGTGCGCTCTACACTCCTCATGACCACATCAAGCCCTTCCTACCAAAGGAAAAAAAAAACACTATAATAACGGGTGAACAAAATAACTTTATGGGTTGCATATGTAAATTACAACAGTCGCAGCTTTTCCAGAATGGCTCGATGCCAATGAAAAAGCCGAACTGGGGCGAGCGAGTTACCTGGACTGAGTACTTGAAAACAGATAGGACATGAATGCAAAATATATGAGAAGCCCTGGCAAACCCTTTTATAACCACACTACTTATGTATTAGTACTCACTGTAGATGCAGCATGCCACGCAGGCAACAATCTCTGCAAGATTTAAAGGGACCCCACCAAAAGGGAAAAAAAAAAAAAAAAAAAAAAAGTTACTTGTCACAATCTTAAAATAAAGTCATGTATTTTTACAATACAATAGTAATTTTTAATACATGGTGAATCCCTGCAGTCTCACAGATTTTTTATTTTTTTTTCCTCTGTGCCATTTTCTCACCAGCTTTTATAATACATGGTGTATGGCTCCTCAAAAAATAAGAAAATGGTCATTTAAACCTATTAAAAAGGAATTCCTAGAGCGAAGAGCCTGGAAAAACAACTTGGTATGACAGTGTCCCTTTAAAGCAAAATCCAAGGTGAAAGCAATGAAGGAATAAGAGGCATTCTGCACAAGCATGTTAAGTGTTAAATTTAATTCTAAGGATTTAATAATCCAGAATATTCTCAACCTATAAAGAGACCTCCATTAACATTAGGTAAAGGAAAGGCAAGATTGAAAGAAGCCGTTTTGTCTGCGGAAACTCGGCAGAACTCCAATAAAAAATAGCCATGCTGCTTAGTGCAGAATCAAAAGGGAAATTTCAACCAAGTACAAATTGGGTTTTAGTTGGGCTGGCAAAATGCTGCATAGAAGTATGCTAACACACAACAGTCATGTCTAAGCCAGTGCATAGAGGAGATAAAGCACTTATGGTAATTGCAAACATTAACATGTTCATAAAGCTTTTACAACTTAGCAAATGGTCCATAGAAAGAGAAACCCATCCACACACTGGAAGTGAAAGGTCTGGAGATAACGAGAGCAAAAGAACCACCTTAGACATAGAAATTAGGAAGGAAAAATAATCCACAAAACCAGCATGAGCAGGGTCAGAAGAGGAGAGGGGGGAGAAAAAAAAAAAAAAAAAAAAAAAAAAAGAGAAATTTGCCACTCTCCCCTACCCCGGCACCAACAGGCAGACATCACACCAAATGGTAACAGAATCTGGCAATCGTACAGGTCAAGGTGCAGAGGTTTCAAATTTAGGATGACATAAAAAAACCCAAATTTTAGCTAGAACTCTCCTATTTAAATATGGGCGACCAATTCTTTCAATGCTGATGGAGCGAGATTAGACACATTCGGATCTAGACATTACCAGCCGATGCACGATGTTTCCCCATTAATAGTGCTTTTCTAAGAAACCAACAGTCCAAGCACACACCCTTCTAGAAGTCCCATAAAAGCATCATCTATGAAGCAACACAAAGCTTTCCAGCTTTTCGGGGATTTGTTTTCTGTATTGTAGGTTGTGTTTGACAATGACGCGTGCTGCCAGACACTGCAGCGTGGTGTGATTGATGGGCTGGATCAAGTTCTTGGCCATTTCCTTCTCATCCAGCAAATCACAGGCAGTTTGGTTGTGCGCGTTCGTAGAGTCAAAGTGTGCCCCAGATTTTACAAGCAAATTCATGATGTCTGGATGATTGTTGAGCGCTGCAATGTGTAGCGGGCTGTTCTCTTCAGAGTCCCTGACGTTCACATCAGCGCCACACTCCAACAAAATGGCGGTCACTTGAAGAGAGGGAAATTTGCAAACAGGATAGCGGCCGACACATGTGGTGTTCTTGTCTACAGCCAGGTGCAGAGGGCTAAAGTTGTTTTTTCCTTTGGGATGCAGCTTAAGGAATCGATAGATGTTCTGTTTTTTGAAGTGCTCTTGCTCTGCGCTGCAGGGTACCTTCTCCAGCAAACAGATCAAGTGCAAAATAATAGAAAGGGCCTTGTTCAACTGGATTTGGTCTGGCGGCGTTGTTGCATGTCTGACGGCCCGGTCGATCTCTAGCACGCTTTTGCACAGTACACCCATCAGGTCATCAAAAGTAACTGTAGTGTCAAACAAGCCTTTTGCTCGGTCCTGCAGCATGAAAGAAAAAAGCTCCGCAAAAGAAAGCAAACTGCTTGCCGTCATAGGACTTAAAGGATCCAAGTTGTTCTGCTGCATTTCCAAGGCATACTTCCATAAGTTAATGCAACGCTTGAAGTTTCCAGAGTCTGCATAAACTGCGCCTCGATAGCGGATATAATAGGATGTATCTGGATGGGATGGACCCAAGATTCGCTCTCTTATCAAAAGCGCCTGCATCCTCATCTCATCGGGGTCAGCAATAAGGTTGTCTAATTCTTCAGCAGTATTCACCTCCTTGGCATAGTCATAAGCCATTATTAGTGCCTGCGGCACAGGCTTGCTGATGATGTTAGTCCTATCGCTGTATCTCATATCCATAGCTCTCTTCCAATACTTTAAGGCACCAAGAAGGTCCCGCTTTTTGTCAACAAATGTAGCTCCAAGGAGTTCGAGTGCATTGATACGCTCAGTTTTACTGGTCTGTGGGTGTTGAGTAAGGAAATCGACAATATTTGTGTGGCCAGTCACACTGGCAGAAAGCAATGGTGTCATTCCATAGCCATCTTTTTCCATTCGTGCTCCGTATTTCAGAAGCATTTTCATTATTTCTAAGCTTCCTGATTCAGCACAGTCATGCAAGGCAGTATTTCCTGAAAATAGAGAAGTGACTCGAGTTAGACCGAAAGTCAAGAATATATGAGAAACAAAAAATTTCAAAACACTCAACCACAACTAAAATATACAACCCAATTAAGATACAGCGTATATGTATACATGAAAAGCAACTCTGCCATTTAAATTTAAGAGATATGCAATACGGTTCAATGCAACTTCCAAAGAGTAGGGTGGCAACAACTTCCCGGCTACTGATGAATGATGGGGGACTGAAGTCTTTGGTGAGGATGTGACAGATCTACCAGCAGAGAGGAGAATATCCCCAGGAACGCCACCGTCACTTATGCTAGCTTTTGCCATAACCTGCATTCACATCTAAGGCCCTGTTCACATATGGGCAGTCTGCTTGGGGACCCCTGAATGGAAACCTACATGAATTAAAAAGCGGTTACCTGGGAAACCCACAGAACCCATAGACTATAACGGCATCTGTGTGGTTTCCACACGAAACATCTGGAGAGAAAAGTGCTGCTTGCAGAACCTTCATATGGAAACAGAGTGGTAACCACACATTATAGTCTATGGGGTCTGTGGGTTTCCTAGGTAAATGCGTATAGGTTTCTGTTCAGGGAAGGGGGGGGGTGCAAGTGGACTCCCTGAACAGAGGCTCAAACACAGATGTGAACCGAACCTAAAGGTTTTCATATTAGGGGAAGAAAAAAAAAAAAAAAAAAAAAGTCTAATCTGTGAGATTTATTACATGGTCATAGTCCAAAGAACGACCAATCCTTATCTGCAGCAGTGATGGCATCAATGTCGTCACCTTCCTGATGGTTCATCCCAGTTCCAGGAACATGAACAGCACAAAACGGGAAAAAGGAAGATGAATGCAATAACCTTAGAGATGGGTCCATGCAGGGACAAATGTCTGTACTCTGGGGAGTCAGTAGTGAGGCAAGACCTCTGCAGACTTTCCAAAGGAAGATGTGAGTGTAACAGAGTGCACCTCGATTTACAGAACTTCTTATAAGTGAATATTACAGAGGACTAGAAGAAACTAATATATCAAGTCTCCTTCTCCATTTATCAAGCTGGAACACCCCCCCCCCCCCCCCCCATATTGAAAACATACATCATAAGGAAAGTTTGTTACAGGTTGTCTTGTGAACAGTTCGTGGCCGAATCAGCCGCAGAATCCGCCTGAAGAAAGGGCAAGCTCACCCTTGAGACGGTTTTTTGAGCAGGATCCGCGTCAAAATCCTGACCATTTTGCCCCATGTGAACTAGCCCTTACAGAAATGCAGCTTAAGTAGGTCAGATCAAACCCTGCTGCCTGCTTTATAGGTTTGTCATACTAAAGACATTTATCATGAGCCTTCACAAGATTTTATTCCATATGAAACACTGTCCAGATGACAAGACGCGTTTAATCCATAATACTTTAGGTTATGCAAGTGGGACTACAAAGGGGTTAAAAACTCAACCCCAGCTCTACTAAAGACCATACAATTAGACAGGTACTAATTTTAACATTTCCACATGGATTCTTCACTAACCTTGCGCCCCCGTGTTTCTCACTGTAATGCTGAAAATAGATAAGAACTAAGCAGGAGAATCCTAATTAAGTGATCACAAGAAAGAAGATGCCGCCGACACCGGAGCAGGAGCTTAATGCAAGCAAAGGCGGCACAAGTCATGACCAAGCTGTCAGAAGCACTATAGATCCCCTTGTAACATGAAGTAAGGCCCTGCTAGAATACCAGACAGACATAAGTGCATACAAAGCCAGAGCAAGGATCATATCGGGGTGGATTTATCATGAGGACAATCTTCAGAGTCGGTGTCACTGGAGTCTGGCTTACTGTAAACAGCGCCAAACCTATCAAATGTCACACAACATTTCAGAAATTTGTCCGACCTTAAAGTCTAACATTACGCTACCCCCTACTGAGTGAGACCACAACTAATTTATAACGTTTTAAAATCTTGCATTTGACAAGTGGGTATACATCAAGTCACCCGGTTGACCGTGCCCATTTCCCACCCACCTTTCCTTCTCTCCCGCCCTCCCCAAAGTACTTTTTCTATGGGCATTTACATGGTACCACAGATAAACTTCAAGTACAAAATAGGCAAAAAGTATTGCAGATTTACAACGCCGACCTAAGTCCATATGTGTTATAGACAACTTACGAGCATTCCTTAAGAAACTGTGAGCTCAGTGCAATGCGCCTTAGTACATATATAGGGATTATATCACCCAGTTCCTGGTATGCGACATAATTACATTTTGGACAGGACTGAGGACGAAAGACAACTGCAAGTAAAGAGAACTTGCAGCTTACACCCCTTTAGTCATCTAGTTTGGGCTGAGACCACAAGTGAGCATGTGCAATACTCCCCTAGACCTCATGAGTACCACGCATGCACCGGGTGCCGCAAGTCCGAGTGAAGTAGATGCGATGTAGGAATGATACATGGCTTTAGCTCAGGCTGCATGACTTTGGAACAGCACCACCCAATGACTAGTAACAATTTACATACTAAGCACAGAGGATTGTAACTTTTATAGTATTAGGTCATACAACTATGTAAAAACACTATGGCAGTGGTTACCATGGAGTAAGACAACACATTAGATGACTGTATGAGTGTTGGCTGAACTAATCGGTAAGAGATGTCCTGAATCTTCCCCAACTGCACATTAGGAAAATAAGGGTTGGGCATGTTGGATTTCAGCTTGCCCAATCCCTGTGTTTTCAAGGGAGATGATATGCTGCTACCAATGTCAGGCAGTCACCAACGTCTCTCTTCCTTCTGAGAAATTTAGAGTCTTCAGACATTAATGCTTGGCCTTGCTGCAAGTGTGTAGGTAAGAGGGAGGGGTTGGTTAACAGCAGGAGTTATAACTATAGCTAAAAGTGTGAGAGAAGGGGGAAGAAGGAGGGTGGGGAAGGGGGGGGGGAACCAACCCCCTCCCCAAAGAAAGGAAAAAAAAAAAAAAAAAAAAAAAAAAGACAAAAGCAAATCTAAAACTTTGACACTTGTGTGTCACTTCATTTTTTTTTTCTAAACTTAAGAGGCAAGTGATTATTTTTGCACTAAATTAAAAACCAGGAACACGACGTGAACTAAAAGCATTTCCACAAGCCAGTAGGCTGAGTCTCTGTGCCCCTCCCAGACTGAGGCATAGACCATTCTGTGCTGCTGCGCATTCATTCTTACCTACAGTACAAATCTCTGGTGTTCTCTGTACACGCCCCGACAAGGAATGTGCCTGTACTTAAGCCAGAACCCAATGTACACTACCCGGCTAGTCACATTATAATCTTGCCAAGTATTTTATAGCCCATAACCCCCGCTGCTTACATGAATGTCTAGGAAAATGTTTGTCTACTAATGGCCAATAATTCTTTAGTGAACTTCCCCCCCCCCCCAGACTTCATAACACACATAGTTCTTCAGTATATACACACAATACATTGGTATCCAGGAGTGTATTGTACACAATCTAAAGTCTCCATACAAGACTGGTTTCATGCATATCATTCAATATTACCAATTTGTGCACATAATTTATCTACCCTGCCCAGCACATAGGTCACCTCTTGTGAATTGGGGTCTATTGCTGATATACCACCTTTTCTGTCAATATTTAAACGAGCCCTTTGGAGCAACAAGGGCATTGCCACATACCTTTTACGCCCAAGTTCACATCTGCGCATGGGTTTCTGTTCAGGAAGTCCACTTGGGGACCCCCGAACAGAAACCTAATCCGCATATACCTTAAGAAACCCGCAGATCCCATACACTAGTAATGGGGTGCATGTGATTTCCGCAAAAAAAAAAAAAAAAAAAAAAATGCAGAGATAAGAGTGCCGCTTGCAGGACTTCTCTCTGGATTTTTCATGTGGAGAGGGGAATGGAATGGCCCAATTGCACTTGGCTTTTGTAGCAATAATGAAATGCCACCCCCACCCCCCCAGAAAGTAAATGTCATCCGTAAGGCAAATGAAGCAAAACCTTAAGCCTTGAATATGTAAAGACATATATGACTGTACAGCTTAGGAACAGTCAGGAGGACAGAGCTATATACGTTACAGGACCCGCCATCTTCCAGCTGGACAGAAATAAATGACTTGTGGGATCAGTAGATACCTTTACAAGAGTTATTTTAAGGTGGCTGTTACCATGCAAGGAAGACCTCCATGTCAGGTAACAAAACTCAAAAAAAGAAAAAGCTGAGCCCTGCTGGATTCCCGTCAAACTTCCAGAGTCCCCCAGCCTTTGACTCTGTGCCATAGAAAACACTACACTATCCAAGCATGTACTAGAGAGAGCAGGTGAACAAATGTACAGAGCAAACCACTAAGTCAAATGTTATCTGGCCTTCTCCCTGTGGAGACCTTCTACTCCAGCCAATAAACAGTTAATTCCCTGCTAAATTTAGACCACTGCCTGGAGAACAGAGCCCAACAATGATCACAAGTTGTGTTGTAAGACGCTGCAGAGCGCTGGCGACCCATTTACATACAAACAACATTTTTATTAATATGCAAATGACAAAGTGCTTGGCCCTGTAATCTAGAGCCCGGGCAAGCTAAGACTCCTCAAAGCAACTTTCCTCTCATTTGCATATGAAAAACAATTTACATTTCCATGCAAATGAGGGTTACAAAGCTGAGGCATATTTGGAAACTGTAGAATCTCCTCTACAAGGTACTATAGAACCCTATAGATTTAATAAGGAAAGGGGGAGGGGCGTGCATTCCCACTGCATTCTGCAACATGGGGCCGAGAACACTAAGAACATTTTTTGCAAGGATTTCGAGGCAGGATACCTAGAATAGGCCTATTGCTGCCATATGACACCAGGATCACAGTTGTACCTGTATTCTTTCTAGAAGAAGTACCAGATATAAAACAGCAGGGTTGGCATATTATATACAGCTACTTCCAATCAGTGATATATAGGTAGATCTGTGATCTTGGTGCCATGACACCAGAAACTCTAGGGTTTTATAATGCTGATAACAGTCTGAAGTGACTTCCACCTGCAACCTCAGTTTGCCTGTATTATACACCAGCCCACCCCACAGACACACTAGTGGAAGCAGTGTACAGATCTTACACTAGATTTAGTTACATTTAACCCAAGTTATGGGCATACTTTTCAATACTGTCAGTATGACACGTTGTGGAGCTATGCAAAAGCTTGTATTATCCTTTCTGAAAGGTCTTCTATTGCTATAAAGAGCTATAATGGTCACACCACATTGAGGGAAGGGATTTTTTTTTTTTTTTTTTTTTTTTTAACTGCAACAGTAAGGCTCTGTTCTCACGGAGTAATGCGTCGCTCATTTAGACACGTATACACGTGTCAGAGCGCGGCGCTTAAAAATAGATCCTATTGATTTCAACGGGTGCCGGCTTATGCGCGCTACACATCAAAAATCAATGGGTTACAAAGCCTCCCATTGATTTCAATATGTAGCGCGCGTAGGCAGGCACCCGTTGAAATCAATGGGATCTGTTTTGAAGCGCCGCGCTCTGACACATGTCTAAATGAGCGGCGGTTTACTCAGTGAAAACGGAGTCTAAGACTGTCAGTCAAAACACAGAGGGAGAGATTAGCTATATGAAAATATTAGCGATTATGACAATATTCCCCAATATGCTTTCGGTTTATGGTATGCTGCTACCATCATGGACCGTTGTAGCAAACAAGTCCCCTGACCTCTTATATCCCCCTACATACACATAGAAGGTAAGCTCTTGTGAACAGGGCCCACAATCCTATTGTTTGATACGGTTCTTTCTTTGTCACAGTGTAATGTCCCATACTGTCTGTTTATGTGTCCTCTGATTTGTGAAGTGCTGCGGAATATGTTGGCGCTATATAAAGATAAGAAATATCCCGAGTTCCTCCAACAACTATATAACCAAATTAAAAGGGAGTCTGTCAGCAGGAGAAGTATCAGACTAATGTAACGACACTACCTGTTAAAGAGGTCGGTCTTACACTGCACTGCAGCTCCATTTTTGTGAAAAATCAGCATTTTATTCTAATGCAAATTAGCAAAAAAGGGGCTTTTCTTATATATTTTGCATACACACACACCACCCTACAGTTTTTTTTTTTTCTATCAGTATGTCTGAAGAATGAGGAAATCAATGCAAACACAGGGAGAACATACAAACTACTTGCAGATGATGTTCCAGGCATGATTCGAACGCAAGACTCCAGCGCTGCAAGGCTGCAGTGCTAACCACTGAGCCACCGTGTTGCCCCTCACCCTACAGATTTTTGACATTTGTTGAAATCCTATCCACAAGGCTGACTTCACTGGATCCCCATTGCAGTTAACCCCTCGCAATCCTTCTCAAGGTTCCTAGTATTCTGAAGTTTTATTGCGGCCCCTTGAAAAACCACAATCTGAAGCCCATGTGACACCATTTTGATGTACTTAAGTGTTTAACGTATGGTTTTCGTTTTTTTCATTATTCTTGATGGACCTCTTTTCTTGTTGTCCACCATTCACTATAATTATTACGTTAACTAGAGGGATACCAAATATTAACACATTTACATAATGACATGTAATCATTGATTGCTACACTAAATGTTTAAGATATCCATTGCCACTTTTCATGTTCTTACTTTATAATCATTAACTTGTTTTTATTATTTAATAGGTGACTTTTCCCTCAGATACTTTTCCTACTTTAGGTTAAAAAGAGTTGTGCAAAAACGCAGCTGCCAACCCATTGACTATAACATGTGCCCCACCCTTTATGTGGACGAATAACGTTCCTGCGGAAACTGTCTGTAGTGTAAGTGTATGGCACAGGTTATGTATGGAGTTAAAACAAAAAACCTGAAGTCTGAATAAATATAAAGCAAAAAAAAAAAAAATTTACGACTTTCTTACGCTAGGTTCACACTAACGCCCAGAGTCCATTCTGAGCTTTCCGTCTTCTGCATTCAGAAGACGGAAGGCTATCAGACCGGGTCCGGCCGTGTGCGACGGTGAACGTTTTATGCTCTCCGCCGCGAATCTGTTTTTTGGTTGTTTTTTTTAAACCGGACACAGAGTACTGCATCTAGAACAAAAAGTAGACACCGAGCACACTCATAGTGCAGATAATCATAAATATTCTGTGGCAATTTGAAAAACCCACAAGTGACAAATAGACCTGATTGGCCTCTCACCTAATGTGACTGTGATCCCGTTCACAGTTACGTTTAGAAGATTGATGACTAGGTGGAGGGAGCAGCACGTCACAGGAACACCAATAGGAAAGGACCAGGTGTGAAAGAAATGTAAAAAACCAAAAGGACCGCGCTCACAGGTCAATAGATTTATTGGGAAAAAACTGGAGTGCACAACACAGACTCACCGTGTTTCGGGCCTAAATGCCCTTTATCAAGTGCATAAACTGTTTAAAAACACATATATTTGTGTGATATTTCTGTTTTATATTTTCCATGTCTTGTGTTTTTAAACAGTTTATGCACTTGATAAAGGGCATTTAGGCCCGAAACACGGTGAGTCTGTGTTGTGCACTCCAGTTTTTTCCCAATAAATCTATTGACCTGTGAGCGCGGTCCTTTTGGGTTTTTTTTACACAGAGTACTGCATGTCCAACTCTGTGTCCAATATAAAAAAAAAAAAAAAACGGTTTCGTGCCGGAAAGCATAAAACGCTCACAGCCAGACATCTTCATTTGAATGGGTTTGAAAGAGTCCTGCAGGTTTCCGTCTCCTGCTCAGTTTTGTGCAGGAAACGGAAACCTGCATGAACGGATACCGGGCGCAGATGTGAACGAGCCCTTAGGATGGATTACTAGGCACTACTGTATGGGCCTTTATTTAAAGTTACTTTATAACAAGTATGTGAAATACTTAGAAAACTAATAACCTGAAAGACATAAGACAGATTTGACCACTAGTGCACCACGTATTTAGAGAAACGCCCAGCTCTATCCATATAATATAGTGTGTGAATGTGTATATATATATATATATATATATTATAAATATACACACACACACGGGGAATTCTAGAGAGAGCTCAAACAACGCCAATCTTCAATAAACAGTGAATGACGACAACGTGGAACTGCATTTAAAGGGGTTGTGCTGAAAGGTGAGATTGGGAAGTCCTTTCCGATGCTGACTGAAGCTAGGCTGAATGTAGCAGTGGCGGTAGTGGACATGGCTCCCAATCACTTCAATGCGAGTGCTGGAGATAGTAACTGAAATATAGCACTCCGTTATCTCTGGCATTCTCAATGAAGTTAATAGGAGTGCTGTACACCACCTGTCATGTATACAGCCTGACTATTCAGCAGGGGGAAAAGGACCATCCAGTGGGAGCCTTCTCATTCCATCAACATCCCCCTCCCCCACAGAGGGAATGCCTGTCCATGGTTTGTGTCTAGTATTGCAGGCCATTTCCATCCATGGGAAGAAATCCTGTGAAATCCTGTAATTATTTATTCTTTAAAGTTATGTAACACTTGCAAAGGAATATCAGTAGATGTAAACAGTCAGGGCTGGCATATGTATATGCAGCTAGCCCAAGTCTGAGCTGAGAATCTCATCTTTCATATGACACCAAAACCGGTCTAGGTTTTATAATATGTGACATACAATTGTCTGAAGTGGAGCCCACACACCCATACTATAGTGAGAAGTTTTGTACTGAAGTCAGGTCTCAAGAAATAGGGAGAAAAAAAAAAAAAGTGCAGGATTTTAAAAAGAAATTTCGATAAAGTAGATTACAAAATGTATGACAAAGTCTTTTTAAGGGATCCTATCATTCACACACTATTTTTTTCTAGGTACCGCGTCGGAATAGCCTTAAGAAAGGCTATCCCCAACGCTGAGAGAGAACTCGCTCCAGCGCCGCCTCCATCTTCTTCAGCAGCGTCATCTTCAGCCTCTTCTTCCGGCGGTGGCTTGTAACTTCTAGGCCTCAGGAAGAGCAGACTGCATGCTCACAGGCCACGAGAAAATGGCCACTTACACAGTATTGTAAACGGCCATTTTCTCGTGGCCTGTGGGCATGCACAGTATGCTCTGCCCAAGGCCCGAGACCTAGAAGTTACAAGCTGCCGCCGGAAGAAGAGACTGAAGAGGACAATCTTGACAAAGATGGAGGCGGCGCTGGAGAGAGTTCTCTCGCAGCACTGGGGATGCCCCCAGTGCTCTTTGAGCGCTAGGGCCTGCTCCCAGTGCTGCGAGAGAGCTAATTTGCATACCAACAAGAACTGGGATTGTAGGCGAACGGTGGCGCGAAGAAGACAACGAAAGGTAGGAGACGAATAGCCTTTCTTAAGGCTATTCCGACGTGGCACCTAGGAAAAAAAAAAAAGTGTCTGAATGATAGGATCCCTTTATAAGTTTAGTTGTACCTTAATCTTGGTCCCTGGAAAAAATAGCAAAATTGCTTTAGATATCAAGTACCTATGAGACCGACTAATAAGATATTAATTATAAGAAAAAAAAAAAAAAATTCTTTTTTTTGAACATACCTGTAACACGGGTAGAAGCTTCCTACGAGATGTCCAGCCCCCATAGTATTACCATATACACAATTTAATCCCTATTCAGTGCGTATCAGTTCTCCTGATAGATAACACCACAGCTATGTCACTTGTTCTGAGGCAGCGCTAAGTAATGACAAATCCGCAATCTGAAATGAAACCTTATGACTACACATTATTCCGCTTTAAGTCAGAATGATAAATCTGATCCTACCGTTTTGTGTTAGATTTAACAATATTGGATTTTTTCCATTTAACTGAAACGTCAAGAGGAAATATGTAATGTTCTAGGCCCTTTTTTTCTATATCTCAGGATGCCAGTCTCTTTCCCAGCACAGTGCCACTTCCATCAAGCCAGTAATTATAGGAAGTAAACAATAGAGGATTGTGCCTGCTGCATAATACACCATGGTGTGTCCTTGTGTAGGATGGCAGGACCACGAAGGTACAATTAAAAGGGTAAAGTACAGAAACACAGATATACCTACAAGTCAAATGCTATTTTTCTATTTTCTCTTGTACCGCTGTTCCCTTCAGTTTTTTTATCTACCTAATACTAAACTGACCAGTTAGCAGCCATGAAAGGACACGCTTTTGTTCTCCTTTACAGGCTTTTACATAAAGGATAGGGAAAGAACAAGGGTTTTGGAGTCAGTAGGCCAGACTACCATCTCTGACTCTTATTTTTCCACAGCTTGACTCCAACTCTTTCATAAACGGCTGACAACCATGGTTTGTGACAAGTCATTCACAACCCATGAAAACCTCCAATTAAAAAAAAAAAAAAAAAGCCAGAAACTGACTTAATATGAAAGTAAATATGCATCTTAAGTTTTACAATTTTAAAAACTAGAGTCAAAAGGGTCCATGAAAAAGCCCCTTCACATACAGCACGCAAAGCCCTCTGCATTGAGTTCTCATGGCCCTCCCCGTCAGTCTGAGTGACGGCTCTAACATCCAATTAGGAGACTGCTAGAGCCATAACTCTGGTCACAGAGAGGGTGCAGTATGCTCTAAGCCAATGATGGCAAACCTATGACATGTGCCAAAGGTGACACACCAAGACATTTTGGGTGACGCACATCGGCAGCTACTTATTGTGTTATTGCAATAAGCAGTAGCCAATAATTCTTACTCACCTGTATACACTTCCTGGAGATCATAGCCAGAAAAAAAATAAATAAAAAAAAATATCTATCTATATTAATTACATAATACATACACACGAGCTACAAATATCACAAAATCATAGATATTTATAGATGTGGCATGGCACCTAAGTTAAGCTAGCATTTTTTTTTCCCTTTTTAACAAATTTTGACACACTGAACTCAAAAGGTTAGCCATCACTTTTCCTGGCACTGTACTTAAGAACAATTGGAAGGGGGGTGGGGGTTAGTTTTCTTGGTCCCCCTATACAGTACTATATAATGCTGTCAGCAATTTGGGGGGGGGGGTCAAAATTACTGACTTACTCAGATGCAGTACATAATAAAGCAGAATGATTTTCAGTAAGCAGAGAGCAAAGAAACTGTGGGTGGTTTGGGAGAAATTAAAGGTAGCCCTTTTGTCTAAACAGCAAATAAAGAGCATTAATTCACTGTACAAGTGACATATTTAGGGGACACACTCAGCAGTGCCACATAACATTTACCTTTTACACTCTTCCTATTAACATCTGCTCCTTTTTCAAGTAGGAATTGAGCTATCTCTTTATGTCCTTTGTAGCAGGAGATCATCAGACACGTGTGACCATGACGGTTGGCTACTTCCAAGTCAGCTTTGTGCTCTACCAAATACTTCACAATCTCCAGATGCCCATCGAAACAGGCTGCTCTTAAAGGTGTAGAATTAGTAAGGGTTGTGTTGTTCACGGAAGCGCCATGATCCAGGAGAGACTGAACCACTTTCAAGTGACCTGCTGCTGATGCCGCCCAGAGAGGTGGCGCACCTTCAATAGTCTCACCATCAAAATTGACAGATCCCCCAATTTCCACAGAGGCACTGCACTGATCCAGCAGGTAATCCACCATATCCAGGTGGCCATATCGAGCTGCCATTAAAAGTGGTGTTGCCCCATTGGTCTTCTCAGACATTAACATCATGACTTCATCTTTGGCCTTGTTTTCCAACAACTTGGAAAGAAGGCGCAGCTTGCCATCACGAGCAGCATTAAAAACTGCTGTCTTGAGATCCATGGTTGTTTTACTGTGAAAGACTTGTTTGTTTTAAAATAGACCAAATCTGTTTCAATGACAGCCAGAATTTTCCAAAAAAGGCACACAAGAAAGATGAACAAGATCTTGTCCGTTGTCTCAGGAGAAGCATAAATAAGGGCTCACAGATGCATAAAGCTGAAAAAAATAAAATAAAAAATTATTAGTACAGAGAATACTATTAACATTCATTATGGACAGCCACCATATCAAAAGTTACACAACAGCAACAATACAACAGTCATGGTTCTCAAGGCTCTAAACACAAAAATAGTTTACAACATTGCATAGTAGCTTGTAAGGAAAGCACATAGTTAATATGAAAGCATTACAAATACCATGCTTAATAAATACTTCCATGTGTCCCCATGACTAATAGAAGGAATATGCTTCTGGTGCTTTGGCTGGCCTCCACAACAATAAGCCAATATTATATACATAGGCCAAAGTGTAAGATCTTCCTTTCTCACCATTGACAGTGAGCCCAGTAAGAAAGAAGGAGCACTGACCTCAGAAACCCATCAAATAATACACTTGAGCTTGAGATATTTATGGGGGAGGGGACAGGAGGGTGAATTAATAAGACTGACATTTCATACCCCAGGCTTTATAGACATGTCTATTTTATTACAATCCATTTTCTTAAAAATAAATTATGCACAATGCTGGCCCTACATGGAACAAAAACTAAAACCTGTGTCGGGAAGGCGATTGCATAGATTTGATCAAAATAAGAATGTCAGTTTCTGTTGTATATTATGGTAAATCTGCTTGGCCGTGATGCCTTTGTATAGTCATAAAGGTCTGTGCAAAGACAGACTTGTTAAAAAAAATTAGCATTTTTTTTCTTTTTTGTGCTACTGGCATACATGTTTTAATAAATTCACTGAAATGTTCCAAAGATAAGAGAATAAGCAGCAATTTTGTATCCCCAAATTAGGTTTATGCACATTATGTAAGGGATGCTTAGCCACCGCCAATCCTCTGTTCTGACAGCAGTACCCAGTATCTGACATCACCAGTACCCAAAATGAGATGTGAGGCCACCGATTGGCCAAAGGCATCATGTCGCAAGGAAAGGGGGAGGGTTAAGTACATTCCGAGGAGAAGTGAGGTCAGTTTAGGAGACTTATTCTGAGAAACACCTTTATAAAGGAAGCTTCTGAGGATAGTAGCTAAGGTGTACCACTATATATATATATATATATATTTTTTTTTTTTTTCCCCCAAATTAAAGTGATCGCTACATCAGAACAACCAATGGATGCTGGGTGTATCGCAGTCATAGTCAAGCTTGGCTCTGGCAGAACAAGTTTTTGCATTGCTAACAAACAAAGTGTCTGCTGTATTTAGTGCACCCCTGCCATACTGTAGGTAAGAAGATTCAGCCTTTCATGTGGTTAAACATGTAAAAAATAAACTTATGACTATTCTGAGTATCAGATTTCTACATTAGATTTTTTTTTTCCATTCTGTATTTTGCTCATTATACTTCTAAACTTGACATGAAGGTGTGAACCATTTCCTAAGTTTTTTGCAAGTTACTCTATATTTCAGTTTCTCAGATGATATTGATTGGCCTCTAATGCTTAATATTTATAATCTATAACAATGTAGTTTACAGCACAAAGAGGTTGTATATGCACTTTTTGGAATGCCCATTTATGAAGCGGCCTCCCACCCCAATGACATCACATCTGTTGATCACAAGACAGAAGCAGCCAACCTCTGGCACTGACATCACAGCCACTGGGTCACATGATGAAGTAGCAGATCACTTTATAAAAGGAAACAAGAGCTGATGGAGAACTTAGAAAATATACCGCAGGCAATTACAAATGGAAGCATAGTACCTCTTTCTTGTTTAACCTTCCTTAAAATAGTTTGCCTTCTTACACATTAAGAAATATTCACAACCTATTCCATATAGGTCTTACTGATGCCTGTCCCACCAATGGGACCTGCGCATAACTGGAGGAAATGAATTCATCCCGAGGGGGGCCATGCATGCATGGCTCTAGCAAAGCAGCTTATGGGAGCTCCACAAACAGCGGCGTAAGGACTCCTTGTTATCAGACTTCCAAGAAATGAAAGGGTCATGCATGAGAAGTCACCTCTTCATTCACAGGAGGTAATAAACCTCACTTTGTGTGTTAGATGCAATCATCATCTATTAGACATTGAATGTATAACCTATGACACCATGTCGTAAGAGGGGAAAATGCCTCTAAAAGGAGTCAACCAGCTCAGTCTCTTGTAGCAGCAACAGAAGAAGCAGGGCACCAGTTAGCTCCTAAAACATCTCTTCATTAAATTTAGGGAAAAAAACAAGACATCCAAAACATCATATCTGCAGCACAGAAAGTCACTAGGTAGGCAGGTGGCTGACCTCTGTAGCTATTATATACAGCTATAGATAGATGCACTTTCTGCTGCGCTACATATAGATTTAACAAAGAGAAGTATTTTTAGGTGGATTTCCCAGCACTGACAGTCCCTCTTTATGTGAGCTCAGACAGCTAGGTGTGATCTGGGTCATACGGTCAATGTTATGGCTGCATCACTATGATGAAATGAATTTAGTGGTGCAGACTGTGTGGTCATCACAAAGACCAAAAATACCTGTATGAAGTCAGACCAAAGGGTTAAGTGTCTGCTCCCTGGGGACTTGAAGGCCGGGACCCCCACTGATCAGGATGGCCCCCCATATTACTGAAGCAGTATGGATCCATTCAGTTCTAGGGAGCTGACAGCAGCAAAGTAGCAGTGGCCAGGCAGGCAGACTATCCTAGTCAGGGAGATTGTGAGGGTCCTAATAGTTGGGCTCCTAGTCACAGGGGATAAGGGGGGAGGTCTTGGGTAAATACTGCGCCCACCTCCAATTACTATTCAATAGGGAAACACTAAAGTCCAGGGATTTAACCATGCACATGCCACTCCAGTCCTAGTACAGTCAGAGAAGTAAATTTGAGGAACACTGGTCTAATACGATATAAAACATAGAAGAATCCTTAAAGATACTGCAGATACTTAATGTCTATTACACCTGATCCTATAAGACATAGCCACTCAAAATGACTATAAAACACCACATACTACTGAGCCATGGCAAGGACTAGCCCACCAGAATCAGCCATAAAGCTGTCCCCGCCTGCCCTCACCAGTAACTAGTGAGACACCAGAGCCCTGGACATTGACCTGACACACAAAGCCACAGAGGAACAGACACGACTACAGGACAGGACACACGGAAGAGGAACCCACAACAGGAAGACCAGCCGCACAAAACATGGAAGGTCACGTACACAAGCGTCGCATTAGGTTAACCTGCACAACCACACAGTGCGACACACACATCGCGTAAATAGTCACTATGTAGACGGACGGAACTGAATAGTAAAGCCGTCCCTATACATATCCTTCACCACAATGACTGAGGACAGTGAGTCTTTACCACGGCCATGGTTACGGCTGTCTGTCCCTGATCTCCTCCCGGGACCTTATGCGCCCTGAACAAGCCGCAGCAGCCGAGCTGCCGGTGTGACGGGGCAGGCGGGGCTCTCCTCCGTCTGATAGGAACTCCACCAAACCTGCTAGAGCCCGTTAGTCATCAACAAGACGAAGCTCAGCCAATCGCAAGTAAGGGGCGGAGCAGAAAGATGGCAAACGTGTTCTCGCCCCTTTGCATCATGACGTTCCGGCGTTTAAGTTTGGTTGAGCCCGCAACGGCGTCGTGCGGCTGGGCGGAGGGAGAGGACAATGGTATGGGAAGGGAGGGGCGGAGTAGGCGTGGTTTATGAGCGTGACGTAACGGAGAGGCAGTGAGACAATAGTGCTGGAATGTAAGGACGCGGAATGTCAGAAACTTCTAGGTAGAGTGCTATAGGCGTCTCGTGTAACCGGTGAGACTCGATACTGGAGACGAGCTGCAGGCGGAAAACCACGGACTAGAACTAGGCTGAGTGTATAAATAATAGGAGGGAGTTACATCATAGATAGACGTGTTCCTCCAAAATGGACAGCTGCAAGAAAAAGTGATGTATACTGCAGGACTAGGTTATTACAGGGGGTTACTGAGTCCCCCAACTAAAATAATGGAGGTAAGAGAAATGATTAAAGGGGGTTTCTGGGCAATTAGTGCTATTAATGGGTTAATGAGTGCACCCAAATACCCCTAGTAGTGATTTCTGGGTTTCTCAGGGAGCTCCTGGCATCTTCTGCATTTGCTTACTTGGGTTCCTGGTCTGTTTTCCTTCAACCACCATGATTCCTTGCACTTCACTCAGAGCTGACTCCCTCCCATGTTTTCCATTCTCCTAGTACTCAGAATAGCAGATGTTAATGCATCATTAGAAAAAAAGAAAACGGGCAGAAACCCGAAAGACACCATTATAATCTAACCGCTTTTCTAAGCAGATTAGGTTTCCATTCATAGGGGACCCAAGCGGACCCCACAAATGGAAACCTGAAGACAGGTGTGAACCTAGAGATAATGGATGACCAGGTGAATATGACTGTTTCTAACTATGCTAACCATTCAGACCATAATATTTATTTGGGAGCTGGAAAACCCCATTGAGGAGTATCTATAGAATTCTATCCACAGGACAGGGAGTCACTTGTTGCTCGGTGTAGGTTTATGTGCTGGGACCCCAGGGTTTTGCACCCCAGTTTGACTGGAGTGGCATTTTGGAAAAGTGTGTCATCAATATTCATTTCAGTGGAAACGATGGAGATAACGTGCAATAGCCATTCCAACAATGGTTGTCTAGTTGGAGACTGGTGAGCTATTGGGCACTACTGCCCTGAGAGGTATCATGTGGTCATATTCATAACATTTTAAAGAGGACCTTTCACCTCCTGGGGCCCATGCGGTTTTATATACTGCTAGAATACCGACCGTGCGCTGAATTGCTAGAATACCGACCGTGCGCTGAATTCAGCGTACTGTCGGCTTTCTCGTTCTATGCTATCAGTGCCGGTACCGTAGCTCTTCACTGTCAGATGGGCGTTTCTGAAGTCAGTCAGGAACGCCCTTCCTTACAGTAGCGCCTATTGCGCTGTACTGTGAGAGCGGTGAGGAACGCCTACTTCCCATCCTGATAGTACTCGTCCATAGATGAGCACTGGGGAGGCGTTCCTCAGCGTCATGGCTGGGTGGTAAGCAACGTCCCCTCTCACAGTACTGCGCAATAGATGCTACTGTGAGGAGGGGCGTTCCTGACAGATTGTCAGAAAAGCTCTTCTGACAATGAAGAGCTATCGGTGCTGGTACCGTAGCTCTTCACCAGGGGCACAGAACGGGAAAGCTGATAGTACACTGAATTCAGCGCACTGTTGGCTTTCTAGCGGAGTATTAGGCTGTATTCACACAGAGTAACGCCAGGCGTTTTTTGTGTGTTTTTTGCACATAGCGCCGCGTTAACGCCGCGCTATTTAGCGTTGGCGTTGCCCGGCGTTAACGCGGCGTAAACGCGGCGCTATGTGCAAAAAACACACAAAAAACGCCTAGCGTTACTCTGTGTGAATACAGCCTTAGGGTGCATTCAGACTACGTAACGCCGGGCGTGTATGAGAGCCGTACACGCCGGCATTACGGCAGACTGCCGAACACTTCCCATTCACTTCAATGGGAGCGCTCGTAACAGCGGCGTTTACGAGCGCTCCCATTGAAGTGAATGGGAAGTGTTCGGCAGTCTGCCGTAATGCCGGCGTGTACGGCTCTCATACACGCCCGGCGTTACGTAGTCTGAATGCACCCTTAGGGTGCATTCACACTGAGTAAACGCTAGCTTATTTTGTAGAGTAAAATTACACTTGTAAATTTTGCTATCCCATTGACTTCAATTACATTTTACAGGCGTATTTTTTACAGGCGTATTTTTACACTTGTAAAAAAATATCATTAAAGTCAATGGGATAGCAAAATTTACAAGTGTAATTTTACTCTACAAAATAAGCTAGCGTTTACTCAGTGTGAATGCACCCTTACACTGCATGTGCCCCAGGAGGTGAAAGGTCCTCTTTAAGGCAGTTGCAGAAATGCAGCCTTTTTTTGTTGTGGTTTTTTGAGCCAAAGCCAGGAGTGGACTGGTTAGGAGTGGAAAGTATAACTTTTTCCTATATATTTTACATTCCTTTTGTAGCCTTTCTTGGCTTAAAAAAACACATCAAAATCTACAAGAAAAAAAAGCTGTGTTACCGCAATGTGAGACCAAAGCCTAAAGGGGTTATCTCATCAGATCATGTGTTCACAAACAATAAGCAGATGGCCAGGAGTCTTGATAGCTGGACTCACATTCACACAACACGTTGCAAATTTATTCCGGAATTTCAGAATCGGCACTTAGCCTAGTTGCGGACAGCAGTGTGTATTTTGCGTTCTGCAAACTAATAATCATTGTTCCCTTTTTTGCAGACCGTGTGTTATCAGAGTGTCTTCAGCATCAGTGCCGTATATCCGTAAAAATGGACAGTGTCCAGAAAAACCCCACAGAAGACATATAATGATGTCCCTAGCTGTCCACAAATACGAGCGGCACACTGATGACACTCGGAGTACATAGGCTTCTATGGGTAAATCTGTGCTGCAAACACTGAACAGAATAGGACCTGCTCTATATTTTGCAGCCTGGACTCAGGGCCCGCACACTGATGTGTAGAAATCATGGTCGTGTGCATGTGCACGTAGAAATGAATGGGTCAGTCTGCTATCTGGGAAAAACACAGCACACTGATCTCACCCATGGTCATCTGCAAGGCCCTACATTGAAGAAACACAGTTTTTTTTTGTTGTAGATTTTGCAGCAGTTTTTTAAGCCAAAGCCAAGAATGGCTACTAAAGGAATGGGAACTACATAAGAAGTATTTATACTTCTACCTTCTGCTCAATCCACTCCTTCCTTTGGCTCAAAAAACAAACAAAAAATCTGTGTTTCTGCAATGTGGGACCAAAGCCTAAAATTCTGCAGCTAAATACAAGACAATCATAGGACTTCATTTACTCATACCATAAAAAATTTCCTGTACACTTGAGGTGTGCTGTGGTTTTTCAGATCCCCAGCATCCCTATGTGTTGCAGAAATGCCAGAGGTGTTTGTGCCAGAGGAAAAACATAAGCAGTGCACTCTGAAATCTGCTTGTAACACATGGATTTCTCTGTGGATTTTGATAAATAATTTTTATTTCTTAGGTTGTTTGTGGCTTTCATTCAACTGAGGACAAAAGGTTCCTTTTTAGAGATGAGCGAGTACTGTTCGGATCAGCCGATCCGAACAGCACGCACGCATTGAAATGAATGGACGTAGCCGGCACGTGGGGGGTTAAGCGGCCGGCCGCCGTCAAAGCGGAAGTACCAGGTGCTTCCATTCATTTCAATGCGTGCGTGCTGTTCGGATCGGCTGATCCGAACAGTACTCGCTCATCTCTATTCCTTTTGACACTATGGAGCAGATTTATTAATAACTTATTCCACTTTTGTCACCGTGATATTGCACTTGTAGCTAAAAGTGTCACAAGTGCTATTTTTTTTACACCACTCTTGCCTTGTTCCTAAAGGGGATGAGGTAAGAACATGCTGTGGGGGAATCCATCAGCCTTCAATCAGGAATCCATTGAGATTCCTGTTCACAATCAGTTGGGGTCACAGCAGCAGGTCACTCAGTGATCAGACATTTATCCATTATCCAATGGATAAGTGTTAAAGGGATCCTATCAGTCAGACACAATTTTTTTGTAGGTACCACGTCGGAATAGCCTTAAAGTCTTTTCGTCTCCTACCTTTCGTCGTCTTCTCCTCGCAGCTGTTCGCCTACAATCCCGATTTTTCTCAGTATGTAAATTAGATCTCTTGCAGCACTGGGGGCGGACACCAGCGCTCAGACAACACTGGGGGCATCCCTAATGCTGCGAGAGAACTCTCTCCAGTGCCGCCTCCTCTTCTTCAGCAGCATCATCTTCAGCCTCTTCTTTCGGCGGTGGCTTTTAACTTCTAAGGCCTTGGGCAGAGCAGACTACGCTTCCACAGGCCACGAGAAAATGGCCGCTTACAATACTGTGCAAGCGGCCATTTTCTCCTGACCTGTGGGCATGCAAGACACAAGAAGAGGATGTTCCTGACGAAGATGGAGGCGGCGCTGGAGAGCGTTCTCTTGCAGCATTGGGGACGCCCAATGGAGAGGACTCATCTAAGGCTGTGTTCATACAGAGGAATTTGCCTGGATTTGGGGGACAATTTTGCCCCAAATCCAGGCGGAAGATTCCCCCCGGAATCCGATTCCTATTGTTTTCCATGGGAGGCAGAGATTGCAGCAGGACACAGAAAAAAAGAAGTGTCCTGCTCGATCTTGCGACAGATATAGCAGTGGAATCCGTGGGTTGAGACTCCCTGCTGACTAGGCCCATTCATCGGGTCCTAATCAGCAGCGGGATGCCACGACGGAATGCCAGTTCACTGCATCAGCATCCCATCACGGCTAGACCACGACAAAAATGCTGGTGATGGAAAATGAAGAAGAATTCCTCTTTATTTTCCGCGTTGTGAAAATACCCTAAGGGATCATTGAGGGTTTGACACCCTGGCATCCTTGCCAAGCAGCTGATGCGGCCTATCCTACAGATGGTCATTGACAACCCTTAAAGCTCATGTATACTGATATACAGTATGACATCATCTGTTAGCAAACAGGTACATTTTAATGGTGGGTTTCCTTTAAGACATTACTAAATGCAGTAGTTCTATTGAATATTGGGAGTTGTGTAAGCATCAAGTTTTCTTTCTATGTGATAAATGCACAGATGAAAGTTTAGCGTACTGC
Organism: Leptodactylus fuscus; assembly: GCF_031893055.1. NCBI lineage: Eukaryota > Metazoa > Chordata > Amphibia > Anura > Leptodactylidae > Leptodactylus > Leptodactylus fuscus. The sequence continues at coordinate 75,842,744 of NC_134265.1, forward strand.
ATTGTCATTGTGCATGCGGCATGGGCAACCCGTATGCGTCTTTCCAGTTCATACAATTCCCCACTAAGATAAAATACATGACAATGAAGCCCTAATGGGAAAACGTGGTGTATTTTGTATTTATTCAAAAAAGGGAATCTAAAAAGTAAATCGGACAATGAAGTGCTGTTCTGCCTCAGTGCACGCAGCTCTGCTCCCATACATAAACCTTTTTCATTGTCAGTTTTGTCGACCTTTTCTTTGAGGACATTTTGATTTTACCGTAGTCATAGCTACGATTTCTGCACTCTGTGTAATTGTACATTTCATGCATTGCTTCTTGCTTAAAAGATTTTCCTGTTGCTTAATAAATAAAAAGTAGAAATCCATCTGGTTTCACGAAATTTGTTGTGAGGTGAGTGCCACAAATATGTCATATAGAATAATCAGCACATAAATTCATGTTATACTAATGGTTTGCCATAAATTATAAGCATAGTCTACTTTATGAATATGCAACTGAAGTGTTGTCACAATCCCACAATTACATATAGTATATACCGTATTTGTCGTGGGTATGAAGGGAATGTACAGCAAAGTGGTCTTTCTAACTTGTCACTGTATGTTAAAGGGAACTACGGACTATCTGGAACACTGAACCATACACAGATCCTTATGGACCAGTGATGTAGCATTACAAATATCCCTCTTTGAACCCTGTACATGTGCACAATTTATACTTACATGGCTCCTCTACTCCAACAGACTGCACAACTTGGCTTTAGTGCACATGGGCCTGATATTAGCCAAGGTATACCGTCCTAGCTTTAGTGAAGAGCTGCGCACACAAGTGGTAAGTTCAATGAGACTCCTCAGACTCTTTTCCTTTGTCCCAGATAGACCTGGTGGTTGGATGTTCTCTGCAAGCAAAAGTGGGTGCTGACAGCTGCATTTCAGAGAAAGCTGAATAGGGAGCTGGCCTTCTCCGTTAAAGCATACAGTATTGGCCAAAAGTATTGGCACCCCTGCAATTCTGTCAGATAATACTCAGTTTCTTCCAGAAAATGATTGCAAGCACAAACTTTGGTATTAATATCTTCATTTATTTTGCTTGCAATGAAAAAACACAAAAGAGAATGAAAAAAAAAAAAAGTAAAATCATTGATCATTTTACACAAAACTCCAAAAATGGGCCGGACAAAAGTATTGGCACCCTCAGCCTAATACTTGGTAGCCAACCTTTAGACAAAATAACTGCGAACAACCGCTTCCAGTAACCATCAATGAGTTTCTTACAATGCTCTGCTGGAATTTTAGACCATTCCTCTTTGGCAAACTGCTCCAGGTCCCTGAGATGTGAAGGGGGCCTTCTCCAAACTGCCATCAAGAGATCTCCACAGGTGTTCTATGGGATTCAGGTCTGGATCCATTGTTGGCCACTTTAGAAGTCTCCAGTGCTTTCTCTCAAACCATTTTCTAGTGCTTTTTTGATGTGTGTTTTGGGTCATTGTCCTGCTGGAAGACCCATGACCTCTGAGGGAGACCCAGCTTTCTCACACTGGGCCCTACATTATGCTACAAAATGTGTTGGTAGTCTTCAGACTTCATAATGCCATGCACATGGTCAAACAGTCCAGTGCCAGAGGCAGCAAAGCAACCCCAAAACATCAGGGAACCTCCGCCATGTTTGACTGTAGGGACCGTGTTCGTTTCTTTGAAGGCCTCTTTTTTTTTTTCCTGTAAACTCTATGTTGATGCCTTTTCCCAAAAAGCTCTACTTTTGTCTCATCTGACCAGAGAACATTCTTCCAAAACGTTTTTGGCTTTCTCAGGTAAGTTTTGGCAAACTCCAGCCTGGCTTTTTTATGTCTCTGGGTAAGAAGTGGGGTCTTCCTGGGTATCCTACCATACAGTCCCTTTTCATTCAGACGCCGACGGATAGTACGGGGTGACACTGTTGTACCCTCAGACTGCAAGGCAGCTTGGACTTGTTTGGATGTTAGTCGAGGTTCTTTATCCACCATCCGCACAAGTTTGCGATGAAATCTGTCGTCAATTTTTCTTTTCCGTCCACATCTAGGAAGGTTAGCCACAGTGCCATGGGCTTTAAACTTCTTGATGACACTGCGCACGGTAGACACAGGAACATTCAGGTCTTTGGAGATGGACTTGTAGCCTTGAGATTGCTCATGCTTCCTCACAATTTTGCTTCTCAAGTCCTCAGACAGTTCTTTGGTCTTCTTTCTTTTCTCCATGCTCAATGTGGTACACACAAGGACACAGGACAGAGGTTGAGTCAACTTTAATCCATTTCAACTGGCTGCAAGTGTGATTTAGTTATTGCCACCACCTGTTAGGTGCCTCAGGTAAATGACAGGCGCTGCTAATTGCACAAATTAGAGAAGCATAACATGATTTTTCAAACCGTGCCAATATTTTTGTCCACCCCTTTTTATGTTTAGTGTTGAATTATATCCAATTTGGCCTTTTGACAATTCTTTTTGTTGCTTTCCATTGAAGACAAATTAAATGAAGATAATAATAAAGAATTTGTGATTGCAATCATTTTCTGGAAGACGAGCACTGTGAGCAGAGGGGGGGGCGTTCCTCCCCGCTCACACTGTACAGCGCGATAGGTGCTGCTGTGGAGAAGGACGTTCCTGACAGACTGTCAGGAACGCCCTTCTGACTGTAAAGAGCTACAGTACCGGGACCAAAAGCTCTTTACCCGATCAGGAAAGCCGATAGTGCACTGAATTCAGCGCACTGAATTCAGCGCACTGTCAGCTTTCCAGCAGTATATAGAACTGCCTGTGCCCAAATCGGTGAAAGGTCCTCTTTAACTGCACTGAATTTAGTGTAGAAGCAGCATAAACCACTGTATGGTCACAATATGGAGATATTGGTGCTCTATCATGACTACTTTAAGGAGAACTTTTCACCATGAAAATGCATCATGTTATAGAACAAGAGCAGATCGTATGGAGTTGTGGGGAAAAAAAATTGGTATGATTTGTCAATTTCTTTCTTTGTTCTTTCTATACTTGGAATGAGTACTTGAGTCCAGTATGGGGTCCTGACATTGATTGACAACTACCTGTGTATGTAAAAATCACTGATAGGAACAACCACTGGACTCAATTACTCCTTCTAAGTATAGGGAGAACAGAAAATAAATAAATGCATAACTGACACCTCCTCTGCTCCATAACATGCCACCTGCAGATTACAAAATATCATGGTGACAGGTTGCCATTCAGCAGCAAGTTCAGAAGTTGAAAAATTCACGATTATATTTGTCTCCTTTACACGCAGGCATAAGGCATATATTGAGTTTACAGTACAGATAATGTACACAGTGATGTCCTCATACCGGGATAATGCACACATTGATGTTACAGTGGGGAATAATACACAACATAGTATCACCGTGGCAGGTTATTGCATACAATGATGTCACAGTATGGGCTACTACACACCATAGTGGCACAGTACTAGGTTAATGCATACAATGATGTCACAATACAATGATAATGACACAGTGGTATCACATTACAGGGATAATGCACACAGTACAAGAATAATATCATGTATGACATCATTACAGGGACAATGCGCACACACTATTAAATGACTGTGTATTCTGTGTGATCACAGCATTGAAAGTAATAATAACGTTAAAGGCAGAAATTAAAGGGTTAATATGGTTTCATTAGATCTGTAGTGGTCTGACATCTGGGATCCCAGCGTATCACCTGTACTGAGAGAGCACATCTATCATTAATGTTTACAGCAAATGATCTGTGCCTGCCAGTTTGTAAACACTTAGGGTGCATTCACATGGAGGAAAATGGCACTGAATTTGGTGTGGAAATTCAGCGGTGAAAAAAAGCCTCCCATTGACTTCAATGGGCTCCTTTTTCTGCTAGCTTTTTTTTTTTCAACGCTGAATCTGACGCGGATTCCACACCAAATTCAGCGCCAGTTTCCTCCGTGTGAATGCACCCTTACTGATAGCTGCCTTGCCACTTAACAGGTGATCTGTGATGAATCCAAGTGTTGGACCCCCGCAGATTTAAGGGATAAGCCATCAATACAAAAAGCTTGATAACTTCTTTAGGATGTCCCAATAAAGTAATGAAGATACATTTAGTTTTCCACATCCCCTTCCATCATCCATAGTTATCATTAATTGCACCATAAATATCAGTGAACATGGCCTCTTTCCTTAGTTGCTGTGCACACTATAGCAGCTGTTAGGTCTGCCATCCTGCTATTTCCACCCATGATTCGTGCCTGTAAGGTGGTAGCAGATAGAAAAGAGCGAACTGGTTTGAAACAATCCTGATTGCCCTGAAATTTCTAAAAGTTTCAGATTCCAGCAGAAACTTTTGCAATTCATCTAGGACGAACTTCTAAAATGGCTACTGCCACATGTAACATGAGGTACAAGAGGAGGATCACATGGTCTCTGTGACCTAGGCATCCCATAACAGCCTCTCGGCCAATCATTAGTGGTGCATGGAGTTCTTAGAGTGCTGATGTTATATCAGCATATAGGATATACTGTGTAGGAAGAAGAGCCATTTTATGAGATATAAGGCTATAATAGTGAAAATACACCAACATTGGCAGGACACCTCCACATCTGCATCTGACACTTTGGGGACATCACCCTCATCTTCCCCTTTTCCTGCCTCTGCTCCTTTTGCCTTAACCATCATGCGCCTCTTCCCAGCAAAAAATGCCAAAAAAGCAACATTGAGCAAAAAACGTGTGTACTAGACTGTGATTGTTGTGTCTACAGTGTTACATCCACAGGTCAGGTCACCCATTTCGTGGCAATTTTTATTTTTTATTTTTTTTTAATACAGTGTAATTTATGCCTTCAGTTGTACAATTTAATGTGTGACTCTCTGCAGGCCAAGTTACCCTTTAAGTGCAAAATCTCATTTTGTTAAGGATTTTTCCAAAAATCCATGGGCTTAGCCTCGATGGAGGATACCTAGCTTCTGTTATTTCTTTAGGAAAGTTGTCCCTTCTTTGTATAACTACATGAATGTGGTCCTCTTCTTGGATAAACCGATTAAACTGTCCACCACAAGTGGGCAAATTACTTTTGTCAAAATAAATCCAGCATGGATCCATGAGGATTTTCACAAACCTTTGGCTGATTCCAGTGAATAGACCGGCTACTGCATCTGTCTCCCTGTTTGATGTTCCATTTACTGCACTGCTGATGCTGCCTGCTACCCCTACATAGCCGGACATAATCTCCTGTGGCCTGCTCCATCATGTTCTATTCCATATTGTACTGCCACTACTATTTCCACAGCTACCACCACTATCAGCACTCGGCTAAACATCTCCTGTGGCCTGGTCTATCACATTCTATTATTCCATATTGTTCATGCTCCAGTTTTGCCATCATAAAAGGAAAATATTTCAAAAGGCCACCTGTTCCCAAAATACCCGATGCCATTGCTATTTCCAGCACCAATACGATGATGCAACCATTTTTGGTGGATTTATTTATTTTAAAAGATAGACATACTCGTGAATTTAGAGTATGAGCCCTATTTAGGACAATGAGCAATGACACTATCTGTAAAGTGCTGTGTAGTAGTTATGAAGTACATAATGTAAGCCAATGGCTGGTCAGGTAATAGAGGAGGTGTACATCTCGCCCAGACTACTCAGGTGGGTGAGATGAGAAAACTCCAGAAGGAATGTTTGTTCTCAGCAGACAACTTTCATCTGCTGAGTATTTTGGTAAATGCTCAGTACTGGGCTGGATTTTTAGGAATGACAGGTAGGTTGGCAGTGGGACCTGTCATTCCACCCCCCTCCAGTCCAGACTTTGTGGATGTTCCAGCAGCGACTCAGCTGCAGAGAGTCTCCTCGTCAAGGAGGCTTAAGAAGTTTCTCCAGCAGCAACACTTTAGCAGAGCTTGGCTGGAGAGCCAACACAGAGGTCATATTTTTGGTGCTGTGTCCTGAATGATTCAACTGGCTTTTGATTTCTGTTATCCTAGGTGAGGTAACCTATTCTATGTTTAGTTAGAGCCTAGCCGGGCAGGTATTTATTTTTGTATTGTTTCCTTTTGTTGCTGCACTACCTTTTTTGAGTGAAAATAAAACTCTACCTTTGTTTTGGACTAAAGAAACTGGACTTGTGTGTTTATGCCACCCCACCTAGCAACCCCAGACCCTGACAATAAGTTAGCAAAATAAATAAATAATTTGTCACCTCATTTAACAGGCAGGTACATTGTCAGTGTGCCACAAATTTTTCTTGAAATTCTATTAGTCACTTCTCCAATGTTATGTTGCTGTGGCATATGCTCCCATAAAGGGATAATTTTTGGCAGCTTTATTTTTGTAAAGCCAATTCTTCCCTTTTCAACTGGCAGGCAGTCCAGGCACACCAACAGTTTGCCAGTCTATTTGTAGTTCTAAATACTTTGTATTGTGTTGTTGACAGTCTGTATCTTCAATAAAGATACATTGTTATCCCCTAATTTGGGTGTGCACATTCATTGCTCATGTGTGTTGTCTGTTGGTTTAGTATTGTACTTATTGACACACAGTTGTACAGTTAACTTGACCTTCTGCAGTTGGTTAAACTGGTGAAATTTTTGCAGTGTAATATCTTTTCACAGAAGACAATAAAGAATATCACACTGTGCCCACCATAATACTTGTTTACGTTTGTCCCTAGTGCCTCCTAGCACCTCTCTGCCCCATGTAAGTGATGTACACACACACCCAACTGTCCACATGTCCACCATGTGATTTATCAGATCAGACCACCTTCTTCCATTGCTCCATGCTCAAATAAGTCTAATGCTTATGTGTCCCTTTTTGGTGTTTTCATCCTTGTCAATAGTCAGTAAGAACCTTATAAATTTCTATGACTACACAGCAAGCTGTGATGCATTGTGTATTCCAGCCTCTTTTCATCATAGCCAGCATTAACCTTTTCAACCTTGAGCCATGTGGTGGGTCATGCTTTGCTCACAAATGTATCATTTAGTATGGGATGTCCATGATCCTGTGTCCGGTTCATTGGTTCTTGGGCTTTTTTTTAACTGTAATTTTTATTGAGTTTTACAGAGATTTCCATAAAATAAGTTCACAGACTGGAAGAAAATTGAAATAACTAAAATATAACCTTTATTAATGCATCTAAAAGACTCAACAACATAACAAAAATGAATGACCCACTCCTACGGTGTACAAGCGAGATGTGTGTATCGTGCTAATTAAATAATTATTACTAGACTGCTAGTTCCCTAAAGGAGATTTAGAGCAAGCATAAAATATGCCCTCCAGGACAGTATCTAATATGAGTGCCTATAGGGTTAATATGCATGAGTACCAAACGCCACACTCCACTAATGTAACCCAATCTAAGCAGTTGTGAGTATATAACATGTATATGGAGGGGCACTAAAATCATCCAACCCAAACAATCACTGAGATAATGTTGATGTAGTCATTTCCTAATAGTGAAAATATTGGAAGAGGTGGTTCAGATGCACTGAGCGTCTATGCGGTCAATGAATACAAGGGTATGTAATGGTGATCATCCCTTGCTACACATATCAAGGTGCTAGCCAGAATCAGCACACTGTAATCTTGGTAAAGATATTCCTAATCACTCTCTGTATTCATGAGTGACCAACCGAGTATGATGGCATTACACTCTGTCTACATAAACAGTGGGATAAATTACCACTAAACAGTGTGCAGACTGATCATGAAACCAGCCCTAAACCAGACGCTCAGCCGCCTACTGAAATTAAAGGCCCAATAATAACGAGCCCCAGTATATATATACAGCCTCATGGATCACAGGCTGCTATTGAAAGGCAGCATTACTAACCAACGCTTAGAGTCCTAGATACCAAAACTCAAGAGGGCAACTAACCACAGGTGTGGCCATGACATGTACCACCAATTCTCAATAAAACTCAATAAAAATGGGCTAATATAAACATTAAAAGTAGCTGGAGTTGCTCTGCGCATTTCACCTGTCTAACTATAGGCTCATCAGGAGCAAATATGGTCCATTAATATTCTAACCACCTAGCATCATTGTGCGGTAACAACCACAGTTCCTGGGTCACTGATGGTGTGACCCAGTACCTCAGAATGACTGACATTAGGGAGATCTGCCTGTCCAGAGCCTCCGTCCACCTGACCATGTATTCGTGGATGAGAGGAGCCCATCCCTCCGGAGAAGAGAGAATAAGATATTGAATATCAGGTCCTTCGTAGAGATATGAGCTCAGCAAATCATCTCAGAAACAGCAGGGACGGACCCCTATGGGGCCCCCAAACAGAGTGGTCATAAAGTGAGCTATCTGCCTATAGTGACACCAATTAGTAGATGGAAAAATGGAGGTGAAATAGTCAGCCAGAGCTCCAAGGTCAACGAGTCAATCAGATCAGCAACATGGAACAGACCTGACAGTGTACCCTAGGGGTGTAACATTTTAGGCCCCTTCCCCTTCGCCCAGGAGGAGACAGTTAAAGAGAAAGGAAACAATAGAAGAATGTCGAGAGGTAAGTGGAAAAAGTTTATGACAAGTAGGCCAAATGACTCTGGTAAAGCCAATGGGCCCTAAGAAAGTGGTGGGAGGAGGGAAGATGAACGGGACGACAAGAAAATGTTCAGATGCATTGGAGCCAGACAGAGTTTTTCTATTTCTTCCCACTGGTTGTCCTTTTTAAGAGCGCTGCAGGCAACAATAACTTTATAACAAGACCTGCCATGAGTTGTCTAGCCCTCGCAATTTGTCCCTTGTTAAAGTTGCTCAGATATTTACACTTGCTTATTTTTCCTGCTTTCAACACATCAACTTCATGAACTGAATGATAAATTACTATGTCCTATGTCCCACCTATGTAAGATACCGTTCTAATGAGATTGTCAATGTAATTCACATCAATGGTTGATAGCTGTGCCATGTAGATATGTGACAGACAACTATTTTTAGACATACCCCTTAATAGATTGTTTCTCTGGTTTTCCAAGGATATGTCATCAAGATGTCCGTGTGACGTTTATTATTCATTCTAAAGTTCTAAAGGTTGCTATAAGGCCAGGCCACATACTTAGGAAGAGGGAAGCTGTACAATATTTTTAGCTGTCCATAAATATCATAGGCTCCAGCTAGGACAGGGTACACCTAGTGCGAGCCTGGTGAGCAAAGCAGAAAAACAAAACACTAACTGCCAAGCAACCAGATGAACATGAGCTGAATGTTTGGAGCAGTGACAAACATAGCAGATTAGCCAGGGTAGATATTGCCAAGATTCTACAGACATGGCAGGTTACCGTTTCAATAATGATCACATCAGCAATGACATTACACTGCTCTAATTTAATTTTAGCATATTCAGATATGTTGTAAAGTAGCCACAGAAAGGAAAATATATATAAAAGATTTCCTGCCTTGCTTGCTCAAAGTTAAAGGGAACCTACCACCTTCCCAAGCATACCGCCATGCCCCCACCATGTTACAGAGCACATTGCAGTGATAAATATCATATTTTTGTTACCACGTTTGTAGGTTTGTAGAAAAATAACTTAAGTTTTATGCAAATTAAACAGTTGGTGCACTGGATGAGTGATGTCACAGAACATGTTTTCTTCCATTATAGTCAATGTGGTCCATCAGACTCCATGGGCTACCGCTATTTTAGCAGTCCTCCGATGGGTGATGCGACGCTTCTGTGAACCTACAGTAACATGCTTGGGGGAGGTGGTAGATTCTTTTAAAATTCTTTTTAAATAGGGGGTTGACATATAGCAGCTATTCTACTGCCAGGGATCATCTGTGGGGAAAACTGGCAGAAATTGCTCATGTTCCCTGCAGCGCCCCCACAAAAAAAGAAATAATTAAATGAGATTTTTGTAATACAGGGCAGAACTGATCCTTTACAGCAGTGGTCCCAAAGTTTCTGAAGGCGGGACCTACTTTTGGATGAGGGGGAACCCTACTCTACCATACTTAACTGTCTTTGAAAAATGCTACCTGTATTCTGTTTCTTATTCCATTGTAATATTCCTTTTATTCTGTCTTTTTGCACTGTATTCTGCCTTTTATTCTATTCTGCCATCAGAAATTTTAGGATCCAATACCAGAAAAATTTGTGTGCCTCTCTCCTCTCCTATGTATCTTACAGTTTCTGGTCCTTTAGCTCCCACATGGTATATATAATGTTCCCTATGGAGCTTCCCACTTAGTATAAAATACCCCACAATATGATGCTCCACAGTGGATTCCCACAGTATAAGGCCTGGTTCACATCTGCACATGGGTTTCCGTTCAGGGAGTTTGGTTGGGGACCCCCTGAACTGAATCCTAGTCCGCATTAAAAAAAAAGCGGTTACTTTAGGACACCCATGCACCCCATAGACTATATTGGGGTCTGTGTGGTTTCCGCACAAAAAATGCGGAGAGAAAATTGCTGCTTGCACTTTGACCTGAATGCAAATGTGAATCGGGCCTCATATTCTGTAGCAGCCCCCCGCAGTATAATGCAATATATTGGCCCCCCCACAGTGTAATATGCTCCAAAAAGGCCCCCACACAGTAAAATGCTCCACAGTGGCCCATGCAATATAATACTACAAAACAGCCCTCACAGTATAATATTAAAAAGTGTCCCCACACAGTATAATGCCTCAGGCTGCTTCATTGGTAGAGATGGACAAACCTCACGAGATACATTTAGACGAATATTCATAAGGTTGCTTCCCTGGGTTAATTTTGGTGAATTATTGTACTTTGGAGTGCTCTTCTCAGACTCCATAGTATAAGTGGAGGCCCAGGGGAGGTGAGGGAAAATAACAAACAATGATAATCACTTTGTCTCACCTCTCTTGGTTACTCTCTCAGCATCTGGCTGTGTCCTGCTGGCACCTTGCATCATCTTCAGGCCTCTTGTGAAGTCACTTATCCATGGGGTCGCATGCAGCTTGTTGATACCATGACACACTGACCCAGCGTTATGGCATCAGTACACCCCATGTGACCCCCTAATGTCCAATCACAGGATTCAGTGCTGACCCCTGAGATAAGTGACATCACAAGATGCCTGAAAAGGGTGCCACAGCATCACCAGACACCCAGGAGAGGTGAGTATAAGTGTTTTTACTCACCTCCCCTGGGCCCACTGCTGTGGAGTGCTGTGCTACTGATAAGGGGGTGATCTTTATCAGCCACCGTATCTGGACTGCTGCACAATGCTGCACAGCCTATTTACCACTCATGGCTCGTGAGCCACCAGGGACGTTGCGACCCACAGTTTGGGAACCACTGCTCTATAACATGATAGTTTTATAGGAGGACCTTTCACCACCTCAACCAAATCCAGTTCTTATGACCTGTTAATAGGCACAGCTCCACTGATTCTAGCGTAGTTGGAATTTTTTCTTTAGCCTCTGCTGCTTTGCTCCCAAGCAATCAATGCTGTTAGTTTTGGTGCCTGATATGCTATTTAGTCTCTGTACTGTCAGGAGGGTGGTGTCAGGCAGGAGCAGACAAAGGGGTGTGATTCTGAGTTATGACACTGGCTGCCTCTAATTGGAGCTCTGAATCACACCCCTGCCTGACACCGCCCTTCTGACATTACAGAGCTTAAATAGTACATCAGGCATCAAGACTACCTAAGCTTATTGCTTGGGAATGGTGGAGGCTAGAGATAAACAACTGTACTAGAATCAGTGTAGAAAGAACTGAAGGTAATGAAAGGTCGAAAAACAGAAACTCTCGCTATTCTGTTATGAACTTGTAAAAGTATATTTTATTATTGCTATTTTGCACCATATTAAATAGCAATATTTTTATTTATATTTATTGCAACAAATAAGAAAACCAACAAGTCATTTCCTCAACCCACTTTTCCCCCTCTGCAGTGGTAGATCAGTGGCATTGAGAAATACAGCATTGTTTTCAGAAACAGGCAAGGATTACATTGTATGGAAAGAAGAGACAAAGTATTTCTACACTTTGATCCTTCTATGCACAAATACAGTAACAAACATGATGACACCTCTGCAATGGTATCATTATTTCCATTTCTAGCTCCATTCACTCTGCAATACTATTGATGTGATGATGACGTGGAAAATGAGAACTTACATTGAGTGAATGGAGGTAGCACAAGAAACGTGTACAAACATATTTCTTATTGTTGACTTGTTTAACTTTAAAGGGAGTCTGTCACCAGGATACTCAATATCAAACCAGCAACAATGCATTGTAAGGGACATTATAATGAACAATATGTTACCTTTAGATAGTCCAATACATGCTCCATATAGTTAAAAATTTTAGAATTTTTAGCAATATGCAAATCAAGTGCAATGGGGAGCGCCAGAAATAATTGACATGCTGCAATTTCCAAAACTGAGTCGCTTTTGGAAATCGCAGCATGTCTGCACCATGGTTTTTGCCACAAAGTGGGCATGTGATTCACTAGAATCCCATCCACTTTACCCTGACTGTAAAACACTGTAATTTTTCCCACAGTGTTTATATCCTGTGGGGCCCTGGACAAAAAGAGGTTTATAGGAATCCCACTTTACAATTATTCGTAGCACTTGCACCATAATAAAATACTATCTTTTCCACAATTTGCAATGATCATTGGGTTAACAAGAATGCAATTAATTTACTTTCTGAGCAATTTTTCCCATAGTATCATCCTTGGTTCCTTTCCTCAGCAGTATGGTGTGACTAAGCTGTGACCTTCCAAATGATAGAGCCTTTTCAGTTTCAACCAGATTGCCAAGGTTTTCTGAACAAATAGGCATAGAGAGACTGACTTCGTATCACATCACAGTGCGGACATGTGACATCAGTAATGAACAGAGAGAGGGCATCACGGTGGCTCAGTGGTTAGCACTGCAGCCTTGCAGTGCTGGAGTCCTGGGTTCGAGTCCCGCCAGGAACAACATCTGCAAGGTGTTTGTATGTTCTCCCCGTGTTTGTGTGGACTTCCTCCCATTCTACAAATACATACTAATAGGGGAAAAAATGTACATTGTGATCCCTATATGGGGCTCACAATCTACATTTAAAAAAAAAAAAAATCAGTAAAGAACAGAGGATGATACTTCAGGAAGGAAACACTTGGTAAGATTATATGCACAGATATACACTTACTGCCCATTACAAATGAGGGTATAAGATAAAACATTATCCTGAAGTGTCCCTTATAAACAGCGGTCCTGGGCTGGAGCAGATAACCTAGGACCACCCAGCTGACAGTAAAGGATCTAATTAGCATATTGAGCGCTGAAACGAATAGAGACAATAGCTTAGGAAAAGTAGGGGCGAGAGAAAAATTTGCAAAGGTGTCGAAATTAGTGAAGTGGTGTCTTTTGAAGGATGCAAAGAGGTGGAGCTGGTTAAAGGAGCGTTCACACTACCGTCAGTGTCCGACAGGTAGTGTCCGCTCCTAGTGTCCGTTCAAAATCTCGCACGGACATTAGGAGCGGACACTAACTGTGTCCGTGACATTTTTCATTCATTTAAATGGCGATCAGGTGCGTTGTTTTACACTCCGTGCCTGTCCTTCACTGTCCGTTCGTAAAGATGTCCGACTTTGCAAGCGGACAGAAAAACCCGACATGTAGGTTTTTTCTGTCCGCTTGAAAAGTCGGACATCTTTACGAACGGACAGTTATGAACAGGCACGGAGTGCAAAAGAACGCACCCGATCGCCATTTAAATGAATGAAAAATGTCACGGACACAGCTAGTGTCCGCTGCTAATATCCGTGCAAGATTTTGAACGGACATTAGCAGTGGACACTACCTGTCGGATAATGACGGTAGTGGGAACGCCCCCTAAAGGTACTCTATAACGCTGCAGATTTGTCCCTGCAAAGTGGATGTCGCATCCACCCACTGCGGTAAAATATGCATAGCCTATGGATATGCTGCAGTTTCCCTATAGGTATAATTGAAACAGAAAATCCTCTGTGGACTTTCTTTGAAAAGCGCTGTGGGAAAAACTGTGATGCGTTGCTGACTCAGTTTTTCCTGCAGCATTTTTTTTGCTGAGGCCTGCAAAACATGAGGTCTTACCCTAAAGGGGTTTTCCAGGCTAAAAATATTGATGACCTATGCTAAAGATGAATCATCAGTGTCAGATTGGGGGGAGTTCAACACTTGGCAGTTGTAGTAACTTGGTCTGGCCACTACACAGAGATCAGCGCTGTTTCCTTTCAGCCCCGTTGCAGTGTATTTATCTGCTGAGAATAGCTGGCATGCCAGATGATCTGATACTGATGACCCATCCTTAGGTCATTAATATCCATAAAACCCCTTTAAGAATAAGACTGCAATATTCTCATTATATCAAATTCTTGAATCCAATGCTATTTATGGGTTTTGATGTTCCATACTTTCCTTTTCAGACTTCCATATGTCATACTGTTTCTTATACAGGCTATCTCGAAAGGTTTTCTCTACTTGTCTTGGGAATTCGGGGTTCCCTTCTTCTAATGCATTAATGAGTCTCAGTGCAAATGGTGTCTTCTCTCTTGGAAGGTAATTGTCTTTTGGTCTCACGGGAATCACAGAGTTATATTTATGCTGCATGTGGATGGAATTGATCAACGTTGCATGAGACTGAAAGTCGCACCAGGTCTCTCTGAGGAAGTTTTCGGTCAGTAACAGTATAGTCCAAGCTGAGCCATTCACTGCATCCTCAAGATTTTTCAGAATTTGTTGTCCTGCAGGCATCTCTGCAAATATAATGCCTGGCTTGATGTTAAATTTATCTTGTAGCATATTCTTCATACGTATTGCTTCTAATTCATCAGTTTCTGCATGCAAGATGACAAACTGATAAAATAGATCCCCATCTTCTGCCTCGGTGAGTGTTGGCTTGTCTTCTGAAGGGGAACGCTCACTAAGTGAGTCTGAGTAGTTTGACTCTTTCGAGATGATTCGCTTTTCACCATTCTCAGTGTCTACTCTCTGATTTCCACATTTGCTGTTTCCCATTGTGGCGTACATTATCAGTGTCAATATTAAGTGGAATTCTGAATGAAAAACATAACAATTTATAGAATTTGCGTATTGTATCATTAAATAGGTAACACATTTTTTATAGATTCATTTTGATGTTGGAACTGTATTTATACTATATTAGCAAATCATACAGCGCAAGCCCCACGTTATGGAAAAGTTTTTTTTGTTGCAGATTTAGCTGCGTTTTTTTAATCCAAAACCAGGAGTAGATTGAGGAGAAGGGAGAAGTAGAAGTGCATCCTAGATATTTCCCATTCCTTCCGTAGCCACTCCTCAGTTTAGCTAAAAAAAAAAAAAAACACAGAAAAATCTGCAACAAAAAAAGCTGCATTTCTGCAACTCGGAGCCTCAGCTTAAGAAGAGTTTCTGTCCCCTGTGGTTTTCCAAAACAGCATCATGTGCATCCTTGGGCTGGTGTTACAGCTTATCCCCATTTAAAGAAGACCTTTCACCCCTCTACCAGCTCCAGTTCTTAGAATCTGTTAGTAAGTGCTTTTTTCTATAGCTCCCATTATTCAGGAGCAATCAATGCTGTTAGTTTTGGTGCCTGATTTGCTACTTGGGCTTTACTGTCAGGAGGGCAGTGTTAGTCAGGAGCAGTAAAGGGGGCATGATTCTGAGCTCCGATCACAAGTGGAAAGTGCCAGACAGGAGCAGGAAAGGAGATGCGATTCAGAACCCCCTTACCTGCTCCTGACTGACACTGTCCACCTGACAGTATAGAGCCTAAATAACATATATTAGGCACCAAAATTAACAGCACTTTTTACTTGGGAATGATGAGGGCTAGAGAAAAAAAAATCCAACTGTGCTGGAATCAGTGGAGCAGCCCCTATTAAATGATGCAAAGAGCTGGACTTGGCAGGGATGGTTAACGGACAGGCGAATTGGGCTAAAATGTCCGCACATGTAGGAAACACAGCAGCGCTCTAGGTCAAGCACAAATCATCCATTTATTTACCCAAGTTCAACAAAGACAATATTCTGGCTCTTCCACGGAGCCACTATGAACTACTTGAGTGCTGTTGTTTCTTCTCTGGTGTTACTTGACCTTTGGTGGCTGTGAAGTCAATCGATGGGAAATATCTGCACCTACATTTTATGAAGTTACTGTACTACTCCTTTAATATTCTTGTGGGGCTGAAATACCAAATAAAACCCATGGAAAGAGGTGGTAGAACTAGATAGATGCCTTCTTCATTGATGCTCCAACTCCCATCTACCATCACTCTCCTGGCAGTTCAGGTCATGGACATTTTTGCTGTGGCTGCTCAGCAATATAAAGATGTTTAGGCAGATGTTACCTGAAGATAACATCAGCTTTAGGTGATTATTACAAGGAGAATTTTCCTGCCATGCATTCATTACCTTGAGATTGTAGTGTACTCTTTTCCTGCTGCTGTTCCCGCACAATGCTGTTGACTATTGTGTTTTATCCTGACCTTGTCTTTGTCTCTAACCATTTTCCTCTCTTGTTGTCCTTCTTCTTACTCTGACCCTTAGCAATGCTTATGGCTATACTCTTGTCTTGTAGTTTTGATTGCCAAATTCTTATTCCCTCTTTGTCTTGACCCTTGGATCTATTCCTGACTATGTTCCCACAGTATCAGCACCATGTGGTCGGTAGGGTGCATGTGCATCACTTTTGTGGGGATGAGATGGCATCAGGATGTACTATGGGAAGAAGGCAGGCTCGTGGATGAAGTATGATGCTCTAGACAATGTTTTGCTGGTAAACTATAGGTCCTAGCATTTATGTGGGTGTTAGTTTGATATATACCACCTACCTGAATATTATTTTAGACAAAGTATACCTGTTTATGGCATTCTTAATGAGAGGATAATTACTCCTACTATACTGCAGAAATTGTCCAGGAATGGTTTGAAGAACACAATCAATAGTTAAAGGTGTTGACTTGCCCTCAAAATTCTCAAATCTCAATCCAAATGAGCAGTTGAGAAATGTGCTAGAAAAGTAATCTAATCTAGTGAAGTCCCTACAAACACTTTCATGACTTAAAGGATCATATGAGGACGTCTTGTTACCAGATACCACAGGACACCTTTAGAAGTTTTGGGGAGTCCTTTTGATAGGTCTGGGTTGTTTTTGCTGAATTAATAGGGGGAGAACTACAAAAGTTTTATGGTTATGACCTAGTTATCTGATCACAGAAAAATGCTTCTTTCTCCACTTATCAGCCATGTTTTCTCTTCCCCTCCCCTGTGCCTCCTGCACTGATCTCTGAGAAATCAGGTTACAAGTATTACCTGAGGTCTATAGAGGGGGAGTAACTGCATACTAGGTAAATGGCCCAGGCAGACAGTGATATTGCTGGTTCAGGTAATTGTTTTACTTTTTCATCCCAGTGCTGGCTTCCCAGCAGCATAACTTGCTAGATTCCCAGTAGCCCTTCTGTAAGATGTCTTCCATGCTACTTGTGCCGTTTCTTAAAGGGATTCTATCATCAAAATTGTATTTTTTATGCCTACCACGTCGGAATAGCCTTAAGAAAGGCTATTCTTCTCCTACCTTTAGATGTCCTCTCTGGGTGGCCATTCGGTAGAAATCCCGGTTTTTGTCGGTATACAAATGAATTTTCTCGCAGCACTGGGGGAGGTCCCCAGCACTGAAACAGCATTGTGGGCGTCCTCAATGCTGTGAGAGAACTCTCCAGTGTTGCCTCCATCTTCATCTGGAACGACCTCTCTTTGCGTTTTCTTCCGGCACTGGCTTCAAACTGCACATGCCTGCCGGCCACAAGAAAATGGCCGCTTACACTTACTGTGTAAGCGGCCATTTTCTTGTGGCTAGTGGGCACACGCAGTTGGCTTTGCCCGAGGCTTGAGGCCTAGAAGTTTTAACCCAGCTCTGGAAGAAGATGCGAAGAGAGGCCGTTCCAGATGAAGATGGAGGTGGCGCTGGAGATTTCTCTCACAGCAATGGGGACACCCCCAGTGCTGCAAGAGAACTCATTTGCATACTGACGAAAACCGGGATTTCTACCGAACGGCGGCCTGGAGAAGACATCTAAAGGTAGGAGAAGAATAGCCTTTCTTAAGGCTATTCCAACGTGGTAGACAGAAAAGATACAATTTTAATGAAATAATCCCTTTAAGAGACAGGGGCAGTGGCGTAACTACCACGGAGGCAGCAGAGGCAGCTGCCACAGGGCCCGGGACATCAGGGGCCCGGTGACAGCTGCTACCGCTGCTATCATTATTCTCGGAGGTCTTTTCGGACCCCCGAGTATAATGATCGGGGCCCTCTGTTGGTGGAATACTTTCCACCAACAGGGGGCCCCGAAGCTGCAGCAACGGCTGAGACACAGGAGCTGCAGGTCTGGCTCCTGTCAGTGCTTCAGGACACTCCCCCTCTCTCCCCCCCCCCCCTCCCTTTCTCTGTCTGTCCTCTGCCCACCAATGAGAGGGCTGAGGAGAGCCCAGGAGGCGGGGCTTATCCCTGCCGAGCTCTTGCCATCCTGCACTCAAGAGGAGAAGAGGAAAAAAGGAAGAAGGAAAATGAAATTAAAGAAAGAAAACAGGTAACAGATACATACTGGGGTTACTATACTTATCAATATCAGGTACACAGGACATACTGGGGTTACTATACTTATTAATATCAGGCATTTAGGGTGATTACTTTTGTTTTAGTAACTCCATGTGCCTCATATTAATAGCAGTTAACCCCATCATGTCCCTCACATTAACCCCTGTGTGCCTCACCATAAGAGTTACTAATATGTGAGACATATGGGGCTAATAATAATGAAGATACTTTATTATTACCTCCATGTCTCTCACATATCAGTAACTCTTATGTGAGGTACACAAGGGTTAATGTGAGGGACATGATGGGGTTAACTGCTATTAATATGAAGCACATGGAGTTACTAAATTGTAATGCACATGACCAGATTTTTTATCCACAATTGTCCTGGTATAGCGGTCAGCGGGTGACGTGACAGTATTTAGTCCTGTAGGGGCCACTATGGGACATAATACTTTGTGCAGTGGCCACTATTGGGTATAATACTGTGTGCAGGGGCCACTATGGGACATAATACTGTGTGCAGGGGCCTCTAAGGGACATAATACTGTGTGCAGGGGCCACTATGGGGCATAATACTGTGTGCAGGGGCCACTATGGGGCATAATAATGTGTGCAGGGGACACTATGGGACATAATACTGTGTGCAGGGGCCTCTAAGGGATATAATACTGTGTGCAGGGTCCACTATTGGGTATAATACGGTGTGCAGGGGCCTCTAAGGGACATAATACTGTGTGCAGGGGCCACTATGGGGCATAATACTGTGTGCAGGGGACACTATGGGGCATAATACTGAGTGAATGGGCCACTATGGGGGATAATACTGTGTGCAGGGGCCTCTAAGGGACATAATACTGTGTGCAGGGGCCACTATGGGGCATAATAATGTGTGCAGGGGACACTATGGGACATAATACTGTGTGCAGGGGCCTCTAAGGGATATAATACTGTGTGCAGGGTCCACTATTGGGTATAATACGGTGTGCAGGGGCCTCTAAGGGACATAATACTGTGTGCAGGGACCACTATGGGGCATAATACTGTGTGCAGGGGACACTATGGGGCATAATACTGTGTGCATGGGCCACTATGGGGGATAATACTGTGTGCAGGGGCCACTATGGGACATAATACTGTGTGCAGGGGCCACTATGGGACATAATACTGTGTGCAGGGTCCACTATTGGGTATAATACGGTGTGCAGGGGCCTCTAAGGGACATAATACTGTGTGCAGGGGCCACTATGGGGCATAATACTGTGTGCAGGGGCCACTATGGGACATAATACTGTGTGCAGGGGACACTATTGGTCATAATAGAGCGCGCAGGAATGCGTAGGAGGGACTCGGTCAAGATCGTCGGGGGGGGGGGGCATGTCAAAAGTTCGCCACGGGGCCCCGCCATTCCTAGTTATGCCACTGGACAGGGGAGCAGGTTCTCATATTCTCTGTGCGCAGTACATGGGAAACATTACAGCAGCTAGTCTATATCTAGCAGTTCAGGGAAAACTGGCAATTAGCAATGGAGTCTAAAGAAGGGAAAACTACTGTAAACGCAGAATACAAATTATATAATGGTCAGGAATGGTGGTACATTCTGAAAGGTGAAACATTAACTCATCATTATCATACAGGTGACTACACTTTTGGACATGTGTCTTGCTATTTTCTAAAGTTTTTAATCGTCTGTGTAAAAAGTATATGGACGTTATGTTCTTGTAGAGCTATAAAGTAATATTTAGGGACTGTAATAGATTTTTAGCACAGATGAGGCTTCTTGAATAAAGCATTTATGAAATTTCAATAAGAATATTCAACAGGAGAGAAATTAGACATTTCCTACAATATTATATGATTCCCTAGTATGTTATTATACTGTTTTCTCTGAAAAATCTTGAAATTGCTTCATTTTGTGAATTATTTTCTTAGGTTTATGATTTTTAATATCTATCTAGAAATTTCTCACAGTGCTTTGTAAACCCTGTTGTTTTCAATGCATTTATAACTAAGGATATACCGTCTGTCTGTACCTGCCATGCAAAAATAATACATGCACACCCTAGCTATGGTTGGCACACCCAATAGTTCAGGTTTTTTGATTTATTTGTCAAATTGTGACATTTAACCTAAAATACCTTTATGGGTAAAAAAACAAAGCAAAACAGTTTTTCGTATAAAAGACCTATTGATCAAGAGTGGGGCAGATTTCCATTCCATTTGTCTTGCTATTCATCTCTGACATCAGTATAAGGAATTGAAACATTTGTGCAAGTATGTGGGTGAATGAGAGATTTTGGCTGCCTGCCCTGACATTCACCGTACAGTCTGTTTACTGCCTACCTATCCTAATGGAGGCTGGCATGACTGCTTTAGGATGTAGACTATGCAAGCTGTGGTATGTAACAGATGTCAGGGTAATAACATGTAAGCTGTATGATCACTACCCGGACTCTGTAGGTGTACAATCATATGATACTAGTCTTATAAACAATGTATACAATTATTTATCTGGATAGTGTGGCATGATCTGTATACTGTATGGTACAATGGTATCTCTGTCTCTCTACAGGAACATGGTCTAGAAAATTAATAAATCATGGACCATTATGTGCAACACATTTATTTCAGTTTTCCATAAATATATGGTTTATCTAGAAAATGTTGCTATGTTATATACTGAAATAGGAGTGATAGGTGGCAATGTGCTGTGAGCTTCTCCCTGTTAGCAAAATAGGGAATCTATTAAAATGTTATTGCATCCTTTAGTTGACACTAGATCTTCTGTATAATCCTATGCACAGTGGGAAGCAGTAAGGAAGCTTAAGGATAAGGGTGCCCATCCTGATATCTCCAAAATGCAAGGCTATGTACTAATAGGAAGAAATATCTATTTGTAAAGACAAGTTCAGAAAATAGTGCAGTAGGTTCATAAAATGTATTTCTAACATTATCTTGAATTGCTTAGAGCATTGTCAATATAGTTTAGGCCCGGTTCACATCTGCTTTCGGTAATCCGTTCAGGGAATCCGCATGGGGACAGACTACCAAACGCACTGTCAAGTGGTGAGAAGTAAAAGCACATGGACCCCATAGACTATAATGTGCTTTCTGTGTGGTCTCTGCATGAGTCATGCGGACAGGAAAGTAGATCATGAAGTACATTTCTGTCTGCATGTGGACACCACGCGGAAAGCACACGGACCCCATTATAGTCTATGAGGTCCATGAGCTTTCATAAGCTCACCGCTTGACAATGTGATCAGTATTCCAAATGCGATCAGTATTCCATTTGGAGGGGACCCCATATGGATTCCCCAAACAGAATACCGAACGTAGATGTGAACCAGGCCTAATGCTGAGCTGGTGTTTCCAGTATGCAGTTGATAGTTCCTAACAAATGTTGTGCAAGAAAAGACTTCTAGTAACAATGTCATGGCTCATTTATGCATATCGGGAGCAAAGATTATCCTGTGTGGTCCAATCCCACCTGAAGCACTACTGTAGCAGGAATCACTCTGGCTACAAGTCTCAATCCACAGGGCAGAACTTATGCGAACAGCATATCAACCAAGCCCTTCAGATAAATCGGTTAGGATCATCAGAATCACACAGTGTTTTCCCCTTGTGAATCAGTGCTGAGATATATATCCAAATTAGCTACGAGGTTGTTGCTGCTTACCTCTTTGGAGCAATGACAAAGACCTTATTGCTCCAAAGAACTAATTTGCATATTGACAAAAAAAGCATGATTTCTCGGCAATGAGGCATCAATTCACAAAGGGGAAACACCATTTGATTCAGGTCACCCTAACCTATCTACCTGTAGGGGTTGATATACTGGGTTCTGGTGAGTGACTCTCTATGTCTAATGTGAATGAAATGGATGCTACGGAAATAGAATAGCACTGCTTCAGTAGCTTCATAGTTATCGATACAGCTAAATGTGCTACATTGTCGCCACTCTGATTCCCCTGTATGGAACTTATGGAAGAGCTTTACAGCTTGCCATATAAAACCTTGTAAAACCTGCTAAATAATAACAAACATTATGTTCATGTAAGCGACCACAGTAAAATGGCTGAACAGACATGCACAGTCGGCTGTGTCCGAAGCCTGATGGCAGAGCCAACTGCGTGTGTGTGAAATTTAGATTCCGAACGCAGGCTTGCCAGAAGAAGACTACATGAACGACGTGGAGAAAAAGTGCGGCTGTAAAAGATGGAGGCATCGCTGGAGAGTCTTCAGGCAGCACAGGGGAGACTCATTTACATACCGTGAAAAAACGGCATATCAACAGAATAGCGGCATGGAGCAGAAATATAAAGGTAGGGGAGAATAGCCTTTCTTAAGGTTATTCCATTGTGTTATTATCTGAAAAAAGGATTCTAATCCATAGAGGTTGCACCTGAACAAAAATTAGGCACATCCTGTCAGTGTCTTTGTGCCTAGGTGCAAATATACACCAGCCTCTAGGGGGCATAGATTTCCTCGCCATTTATGCCAAGGCCATGACCTGGCCACTTTTTGAAAAGTAGCAAAGCGAGTGCAAATCCACCATTTGCAACTAGTTTAGTTGCAAGTGGTCACAAATCAATGATATCCACCAAAAACGTGGGGTAACTGTTAGGATGATGTTTTAATAGGACACACCTTATCCGTATCATGGTTGTCCAGTAATTGGACAAACCATGGAGGGGCTTGGGGCAGCTGTAACATTAAAAAAAAAACCTATTCACCTGTCACTGTCGCTCCTTTGTCCACCGCCACAGTCAGTCTGGTATTTTTTATTTATTTTTTTAAATGTAGATTGTGAGCCCCATATAGGGATAGGGATTAGAGATGAGCGAACGGCGTTCGATCGAATTGGTATTCGATTGAATATCAGGCTGTTCGATATATTCGATTCCAAACGAATAACACGCGGAAAACGCAGTAAAAATTCGTATCACCTCCCACCTTCCCTGGTGCATTTTTTGCACCAATAACTGTGCAGGGGAGGTGGGACAGGAACTACGACAACGTAGGCATTGAAAAAAAATTGGAAAAACCCATTGGCTGCCGAAAACCTGTGACCTCTGATACATAAGAATAGTGTCGGCCATCTTCGTCTCATTTTTGTTTTGGAGTGATAGGGATAGCTTGTTCTCAGTGTGAGAAACATACAGTGAACCTGCCAATTATGCAGCAGGGTAGCAGCAGGGGACGTGGGCAAGGACGTGGATATCCAGCTGGGTATCCAGTCCACAGTCCAGGTACTGGAGAGGGGCTGCCCGCACCCAATTCAGTCATCCTCCTCCTCCTCCAACCCCAGCCCCTTCACCCTAATGTAATTGTTAAAAAACTTTAACTTTTTTTTATTTTAATTAATTTTTCATGGATACCCCCAAGGGCCTGCAAAGCAATTTTTTAGGGCTCTCCCCAAGGGCCTGAAAATTAATGTTTTAGGGCTCACCCCCAAGGGCCTCAAATCTAATTTTTTAGGGGTCAAAAAATAAAACACTGCTGCTGCATGGCTCTAGTCACCCCAAAGGCCAAAAAATAAAACACTGCTGGTGCATAACCCAACTCACCTGAAGGTCAAAAAATCCTACTGTTTAAAGGCTCAACTCACCTCAAGGGCCAAAAACACTGCTGGTGCAAGGCTCAACTTACCTGAAGGGCCAAAAACACTGCTGGTGCAAGGCTCAACTCACCTCAAGGGCCAAAAACACTGCTGCTGCAAGGCTCAACTAACCTCAAGGGCCAAAAATACTGCTGGTGAATTTTGTTCAGTTCCAAAGGACTCTGTGTTTAGATTTGGCTCAGTTGCAGTTCCAGAACATGCCTTCCAAAGGTTCTAAAGGTTTCCTTTAGTGGCTCCATCTCAGCAGGATGATGACGATGATGATGATGATGATGATGATGATGATGAAGCTTTGTTAAATCTGGTGTTGGAAGGGAAAGTGGTTTCTGATCTACAGCTAAAGTACTGGAGCATGTTGTTTGGACTATTTACACCTGATCAGAACCCTGTAGAGGTAGAGTCCCATATTAGAGGACCATTACCGCTAGTAGTAGTTGCAGCCAATTCTCCACCTTTGCGGTCCTCTGAATAAAAGTTTTTGATGCCAAAATGTTATCAATTTCCCAATCACAATCAAGGTCAATGTCTGGGTCCTCACTCCAATCCACTGCATCAATCCCACACAATGAGAGTGATGGTTCTGGAACCACCGTTTTAGGGGCTAACAATTTTAAAGGGGCTAACACTCTGCTGGTGCAAGGCTCAACTCACCCATAGGGCAAAAAACTCTGCTGGTGCAAGGCTGAAGTCACCTCAAGAGCCTCAATCTCTGCTGCTAGCTCAGCCTAAGGGACTGTAACTTAATTTGGAAGGGCTCACGTTAAGGGCCAGAAAAGTGAATTTTTGAAGGTCTTACCACATCACACACACAAACACACATATACAATGACAGTTAAAGGTGGGTACTGTTGGATTTCCCATTGACTTGATGACCCTTTTGAGTCGAATTTGGGTTTCCCCTGAGACGAACGTTTTTTCCCCATAGACTATAATGGGGTTCGATATTCGTTCGAATAGCCGAAAATCAAATATTTCACTGTTCACTCATCTCTAATAGGGATCTTTCCTATCAGTATGTCTTTAGTAGAATGGGAGGAAATCCACACAAATTCCTTGCAGATGTTGCTCCTGATGGGATTTGAACCTAGGAATCCAGCACCACAAGGCTGCAGTGCTAACTACTGAGCCACCGTGTTGCCCCAAGTCAGTTTGGCCTTGTGGTGTGGCTCAGTCCCTGGAAGTCCTGTACCCCATGTGATCGCTGACATCAATCAGTGGCTTTAGTGATCATTAGAGTGGGACCACTGACATCACTCACATAAGTCATCAATCCTTCTCCAGTGATGGCTGAGGTCACTGACCAGTCACATAGGGCTTCCATTTTCTGAGCCACGGTGTGCAACCTAATGGACAGTGGTGGTGACTAATCAAGTGCCAGGCACAGGTATGTTTTTTTGCTTTGTTTTTTCATGTTACACCTACTCCAGGCCTCTCCGTAGTCCCTGAACAACCCCTTTAAGATTCACTGTTTTTGGCACCACCATCATATTTATTTATGGTACTTGCTGAATATGAACAAAAGTCCACTGTGTTCTGTAAGAAGATAATATTGTCCTCTGCCCTTGGAGCAGACTGTTCTCCTGTTAATGCATTCACTGGTTACATAACAATCTATAAATGTAAAAAATATTTACAGCGTATAAGCTGTACTTTCTATTCTAATTAGTATGTTCCATTGACTCATGCTACTGCATGACTGGCTGCGCCTGCTTCTAAACCTTACCTTTATGTAATCCTGTCATTGCATAATATATTAATAAAATCAAACTGCTGTTTTTGCCAATAACAGAGCACTGTACATTCCCACACTATCTGTTTGTCTATTATACAATAAATGCAAATAAAATATTCCATATTGTGCACAATGTCCAGAAAATATATTTTGACGTTTAAAAGGATTGGGCTATGAACAAAATGTAGCAAGAAGTGTTAAGTAGAGCAAATTAAGGTATCAACTACATATATATATATATATATATATATATATATATATATATATATATATATATATATAATTTAGACATATTTCTGTGTGCGAGTACAAGCGTAACATGGCACAGTCTCTACTTTGATTATTGCCTAGGGCTCTATGTTCTCTAAAACCAGTTCTAATCACATGCTGCATATTAGTTAACAATACATGGGTATTTTGGTTAGTGGAAGATACCTTATAGGGTATAACTTACAGATCATGAAGGTAAACTGCTGGAACCAGTATCACTCACAAAAATGGAAACTTTGTTCCCCTGCTTGAAATAAATGTCAGGTCAAACATACAGTCCTATGAAAAAGTTTGGGCACCCCTATTAATCTTAATCATTTTTAGTTCTAAATATTTTGGTGTTTGCAACAGCCATTTCAGTTTGATATATCTAATAACTGATGGACACAGTAATATTTCAGGATTGAAATGAGGTTTATTGTACTAACAGAAAATGCGCAATATGCATTAAACCAAAATTTGACCGGTGCAAAAATATGGGCACCTCAACAGAAAAGTGACATTAATATTTAGTACATCCTCCTTTTGCAAAGATAACAGCCTCTAGTCGCTTCCTGTAGCTTTTAATCAGTTCCTGGATCCTGGATGAAGGTATTTTGGACCATTTCTTTCTACAAAACAATTCAAGTTCAGTTAAGTTTGATGGTCGCCGAACATGGACAGCCGGCTCTCAAATGATCTGAAAACAAAGATTGTTCAACATAGTTGTTCAGGGGAAGGATACAAAACGTTGTCTCAGAGATTTAACCTGTCAGTTTCCACTGTGAGGAACATAGTAAGGAAATGGAAGACCACAGGGACAGTTCTTGTTAAGCCCAGAAGTGGCAGGCCAAGAAAAATATCAGAAAGGCAGAGAAGAAGAATGGTGAGAACAGTCAAGGACAATCCACAGACCACCTCCAAAGAGCTGCAGCATCATCTTGCTGCAGATGGTGTCACTGTGCATCGGTCAACTATACAGCGCACTTTGCACAAATAGAAGCTGTATGGGAGAGTGATGAGAAAGAAGCCGTTTCTGCACGTACGCCACAAATAGAGTTGCCTGAAAAAGCATATAAAAAGGTATGAAAAAGCACATTTGGACAAGGCAGCTTCATTTTGGAAACAAAAATTGAGTTGTTTGGTTATAAAAAAAGGCGTTATGCATGGCGTCCAAAAAGAAACAGCATTCCAAGAAAAACACATGCTACCCACTGTAAAATTTGGTGGAGGTTCCATCATGCTTTGGGGCTGTGTGGCCAATGCCGGCATCGGGAATCTTGTTAAAGTTGAGGGTCGCATGGATTCCACTCAGTATCAGCAGATTCTTGAGAATAATGTTCAAGAATCAGTGACGAAGTTGAAGTTACGCCGGGGATGGATATTTCAGCAAGACAATGATCTAAAACACCGCTCCAAATCCTCAGGCATTCATGCAGAGGAACAATTACAATGTTCTGGAATGGCCATCCCAGTCCCCAGACCTGAATATCATTGAACATCTGTGGGATGATTTGAAGCGGGCTGTCCATGCTCGGCGACCATCTAACTTAACTGAACTTGAATTGTTTGTCCAAAATACCTTCATCCAGGATCCAGGAACTGATTAAAAGCTACAGGAAGCGACTAGAGGCTGTTATCTTTGCAAAAGGAGGATCTACTAAATATTAATGTCACTTTTCTGTTGAGGTGCCCATACTTTTGCACCAGTCAAATTTTGGTTTAATGCATATTGCACATTTTCTGTTAGTACAATAAACCTCATTTCAATCCTGAAATATTACTGTGTCCATCAGTTATTAGATATATCAAACTGAAATGGCTGTTGCAAATACCAAAATATTTAGAACTAAAAATGATTAAGATTAATAGGGGTGCCCAAACTTTTTCATAGGACTGTATATACTGCTGCTCTATTCATTCTCTATGGGACCGCTGAATATACCCTATTACAGCTCTTAGCTATTTTGGGCAGTCCCATAGCATATATAGAAGTCAATGGAGCACCCATACATGTGCGATCATCTGCTGAATTCATTTGGGGGTACAGAGGATTTCTGTTCTCTTGTGAGTCCCAGCAGTCAGATTCCCACTGAATAGCAATTCCCTACTCTATCTATAACCCCCCCCCCCAACCCCCCAATGTATTACAGTTGCACACAAATTTACATATACTACATATACCTTTTAGAATGTTTGATCTGTGCCTATTATATGCGCTCAAATGCCCTGTATTAAATGGGCCTTAAAATACTACTTGTTATTCAGTCTATGTATAGAAGCAATCCTAAAGTAATACTGTAGGACTTCTGTCAGACATCTGAAATGTAATCTTGTATCGTACACATTGTGCACATAATTCTGTTTATCCTTCACTCACCTATACTTCCCCTGTGAGAAAGCAGATTAGCTTGCTTGCAGTTAGTGGTCTGCTTACTCCCACACAACCTGCATTCACAGGCAGCCGGAAGAATAACTACCCACGTGTAAGGAAGTCAGTGTAGAGCTAAGTGCAAACTTGTTGCATTGACTACAATTACACATCATGTGACTAGAAGAGGAAGTTCTCACTAGATGAAACATATTTTCCAAATATTAAAAGAAGTCTACTAGTTTCCATTAACGTAACAGTGGTTACAGGATATGCTTCTCATTTTAAGCCTTATGAACGGAATTTTTTTTTATTTCCTGCATTACAATGTTATAAAAAATGTTACCATAATCTTTTCATTGCCTAAAGCTGGTAATACTCAACTTCAGCCTTGCCCAAATGACGCCAATACCTGCTGATAGACCCCAAGGCTGTCTGACCGTATTTCCAGTTGTCCTAATAATTGGATGACTACAATCAGTGCAAGGCTAATGTACGGCCAAACATATGTGTATACACACACAGTACATATGTCTCTACAGTATATAGATAGATATGGTCTATATATACACATTGTAATAAACAATCATTTAACCCCTTCCCGCCGATGGCATTTTTTGATTTTCGTTTTTCGTTTTTGACTCCCCTCCTTCTAAACCCCATAACTTTTTTATTTCTCCGCTCCCAGAGTCATATGAGGTCTTAATTTTTGCGGGACAATTTTTTCTTCATGATGCCACCATTAATTATTCTATATAATGTACTGGGAAGCAGGAAAAAAATTCTGAATGGGGTGGATTTGAAGAAAAAATGCATTTCTGCGACTTTCTTACAGGCTTTGGTTTTACGGCGTTCACTGTGCAGCCAAAATGACATGTCCCCTGTATTCTGTGTTTCGGTACGGTTCCAGGGATACCAAATTTATATGGTTTTATTTACATTTTGACCCCTAAAAAAAATTCCAAAACGGTGTTATAAATTTTTTTTTCTAAAAGTCGCCATATTCCGACGGCCGTAACTTTTTTATACGTGCGTGTACGGGGATGTATAGGGCGTCTTTTTTTGCGGGGCCGGGTGTACTTTTTAGTTCTACCATTTTCGGGAAATGTTATTGCTTTGATCACTTTTTATTCAAATTTTTATCAGAATTAAAACAGTGAAAAAACGTCGGTTTGGCACTTTTGACTATTTTTCCTGCTACGGCGTTTACCGAACAGGAAAAATATTTTTATAGATTTGTAGAGCGGGCGATTTCGGACGCGGGGATACCTAACATGTATGTGTTTCACAGTTTTTAACTACTTTTATATTTGTTCTAGGGAAAGGGGGGTGATTTGAACTTTTAATACTTTTTATATTTTTTTATATTTTTTTTTACTTTTTTTTTAATTTATTTGTTGCATTTATTAGACCCCCTAGGGGTGTTGAACCCCAGGGGGTCTGATCACTAATGCAATGCATTACAATGTTAATGCATTGCAATGCATTGCAAAAAATCATCATCTCTTTTGCAGGCTGTAAAAGAGAGTTTGCAGACCGGCTGGGAGCCTTTAACAAGGCTCCCGGCTGTCATGGCAACGGGGGTCGGCCCTGGAGCATGCTCCAGGAGCCGGCGATCCCTGCCAAAATGGCGGCGCCCATGCGCCGCCGGGAAAATGGCGCCTCCGGCGCCTTTGACAGCAGCGCCGGAGGGGTTAATGCCTCCGATTGGTCCGGGGACCGATCGGAGGCATCAGAGCCGGTTGTCTACTGCTTAAAGCAGTAGACACCCGGCGGCTATGACGGCCGCCCGGCTCCCGGGCGGTCGCCATAGTTACAGACCCGACATGCGCCGTACTATTACGGCGCATGTCGGGAAGGGGTTAAAGGGATTCTACTGGGCAATAAATATTGATGACCTACATTAAGGATAAGTTATCAAGGTAACATCAATGGGGGTCCGACACCTAAGTCTACCACCAATAAGCTGTTCTCAGCAGCTGATATACGGAAAAAACTGTTGGAATCAGATAGCGCTGTTCTCTCTGTAGTGGCCATGCTGAGTTACTGCAGCTCAGATCCTATACAAGTGAAAGGAAGATGAGCTGCAGTAACTCAGCACAACCACTACACAGAAAACGGATCTATCTGCTTCTGGCTCTGTTCACTGTGCAGCAACTGTGGAGAACAGCTAAGGATAAGTAATCAATATGTTTTGCCAGGAAAACCCCTTCAAAGTACCCACAGGATATACAGGTTGTAAGTGGGTGATAGCTGGGCATCCATTCCAATCACCAGAAGGGGAGTTCCATGCCCACCATATCAATGCGGCTGTAAGGGAATTGCCATTTGAGCAATTCCCTAGTGCTGCTGCTGAAACCTGCGAGGAAGGGAAAGACAGGAACAGTGATCCAACCCCTGCCCCTACCTACTTGCCACAACTGTCCTAATGACAGAAACAACTGAGTGACAGTCCCTTCTCTGAGTAAATGTAAACACTAAATAAGGACAAGACAACACAACATAGAAAAGGAGTCAAGAAGCCAAGGGTCAAAGCCAGAGAGACAAAGCAGTACCAAATCGCAATCCAAAAGAGTAGTCACAAGAAAAGCCAAAGGTCAGAAGTCAGCAAGAACAATACAATAATAGCAAGGAGAAAACTTAGCAAGGACAAAGCCACAGGACAGAGTCTGAATAGCCAGCAAACCTGTATGGGCTGATGACCTGTTTACAGGAAGTCTAGAACCCGTCACAGACTTTATTGGCAGATAGGTTGTCAATCACACAGGTAAGGCTAAGATTAACTTTTTGAGGAGCAGAGGGAAACCAAGATGAAGGAGATTGGTGTGGTGGAAAATCAATTACAGAGGTGAGGAAATAGGACAGTGTTCAGACATTAACAGAAGAATAATAACTGAACACATCTCCTGTGCTTCAGCGCACGAGCGGAAAGTGGTGCAGAGGCCTGAACTGGCAGAGACGTTACAGTGGCAGTTGTCGAGCATGTGCACTGCTGATCCTTGTTCTTGGGGTTTGGGGGAGTCCTGACAGTTTTTCACCTATCCTGTAAAATGCAAAAAGATAAAAAAGAAAAATGTTCTGGTCCTCAAGACTATTGTATCTTAAGAAGCTAATACAATTTTTTACGACACTTTAAGAAACTATTTAATTTGTTTTTGTAGTGCTGGGCATGCAACTATACAACATTATTTAGCTTGTAATGCATTCCACTATAGTGTTTCTTGTGCAATAAAGTGTACAGTTATGTGTAGATGGGCAAATGGGTTAAGATCTTGTACTAGATACTGAAGTCAAGTAGGACCAAGCAAGTGCTGTTTTTACAAAAATAAATGTAATAAATGAAATACTGTAGTATACTATAACATTTACAAAGGCTTCCTTTATATAATACTACACTTTCCTTATGCAAGACTAAAGAAATTCAGCTAATTGTCTTTTTTACTACGCGTCCCTTTTTCCTTTCATCTGAGCACAACCTCATAGATTATTGTACGCCTTGTTCTGTAAGAATTAACAATTAGTCACACTAGTCAATTGTATGGGAATGGAAACCATCACTTGTTGCAGCAAGTAACAATCTTCATTTTCTGTATGGTTAGGCAGGCCTCAGATAAATGTAGGCGCTGGATTTCTGAACTGAGCATAGGTCGGCATGCAGTTCCTTTCTTCTTAGTTCAAGGGTCTTGCAGGGGAAATATGGATGTTAAAGTACAACTTCTTGAAACTAACCTGAACCTAAAGTGGCGTAACTAGGATTGGCGGGACGCCCCATTGTGGACCATCCATGAACAATTCAGAGACCCGAGGAGGATACAAACATAAAAAACACTTACCTCTCCTTGGCTCCAGTGCACTCCTCACTGATGCCTGCCATCTTCAAAGATATTCGGGATGTCATGTGAGCTGGACTTGCATCGCAACACATAAGGACGCAAGCCCGGCCTCCGTGATGTCTTGGACGTCACTAAATAGGCCCGGAGCCTTCCGAAGCCAAGGAGATCTAAGTAACAGTGTATTTTAAGTTCCCTCACCTCTCCTAGCCATCCGATCATTATACTCGGGGGTCTGAAAAGACCCGAGTATAATGATAGCAGCACCACCACCATCTTAAGGCAAAATTGTGCCATTGTCCTTTAATTTAGTTTCACAGACCAATGTTTCTCAACCTTTTCAGGTGAAGTACCCCCTAGTGAAAAAAGTTCCAACCAAGTAGCCCCAAAGTTGCGATTAGTTATAAATGTTAATAAATTAAGATGTCATTACCATATTTGATAATAGCACAACAAGCAGCACTAATTTTCCCATTAAAGTGATGGACACATGGCACAGTGACAGAACTCAAGAGAATGGACTACAGTACGGAAGATGGTGTTTGGGACCATTGGACCCATGACATGTGAAGAAGGCAGTAAAAATGTCTGGACAATGCATGAGCATTTTGCCAAGTCCAGAAGATTTGCCCAATGTTCTGGGATTCCAGAAGGTTACCCCAGGGGAGGCACCCAGAATAATGGCCCTCTCTATGCCAGGGAGCATGCTGTGGGATGGATTCATGGCTCCATGATTTTTCTCATCTCGGAGATAAGCTGTGACATCAGCACTCGGTGCCCATCACAGGGAGGCAGCAAGGAACAGAGCAGTGCGTAATAACTTCATCTCACCGTTTGCTTCCTGCGGTTCCTGTGATGTCAAGGAGTAAGGATGGCACCCACAACTGTCCTTATCGGTCTGATGGGACAATTGCCCTGGGGTCATGCTTGCTGCAGGATGAGATCCATTGTCACAAATAGTATTTGCAAAATTCTAACAATCAGAAGCTTAGAAACAGGCCTTAATTTTTAAAACTGTATATATATATATATATATATATATATATATATATACCATTCACTATGTCAGTCATCTGTTCTTTTAGGGAAAACAGAGTACTGTACATAAGAGTGATTGGTGCATATACCCGTGGTGTTCAGTCAGTTACTTGACTGTACTGCCACCTCCAGGTACTCAATAAATACTACAGCTAGGAGAAAATGTACAGCTCATTCATACAGTATGTCTATTAGGGCACCGCTGGAATAATGCAGAATCATGAGAAATTCCCCCGTAGAAGTAATGTCTTTGTATAAACAGCCTAAAGATTTGGGGAAATTTATAATTTGGGATTATCAGCAGTGCATCTTTGTCACATGGGCTGTTTTTGTACCAAAGATGGATCACTTCCAGGCCAGAAACGCCACGATTCGTGCCACGAGAAAAATCGCGGCGTCTTGCAGTAACTGCAATGTGGATGGGATTCATGTGAGTCCCATGCCCACTGTGCGTTTAAAACCGGAGCGCAAAAACGCTGCGATTTCCAAAATCAACGCAGTTTTGGAAATCACAGTATGTCAATTATATCTACGGAAATGCTGGCAGCTTCCCCTTACATATAATTGTAACAGAATGTCTGTGGAGGAAAACTGTGAACTTTCTGTTCAAAGCGCTGCGGTAAGAACCGCGATGCGTTCCCGCCACGGTTTTTCCCGCAGTGTTTTAGCACTGCATATCGTCCTGTGGGGCCTTAGCCCAAGTCTTTCCCTCTGTCTACCCAGGAATGGGCTATGCAAAAACTCCAAACCTTTTTAGACCAGGTCAAGCCAAATTTGCCTATATTTTTACAGAAAATTTGGGACTGTTGGCAAAGTTTATAGAACACTGTAACCAGACCACATTGTAAGGCCTGGTTCACATCTGCATTTGGTATTCCGCTCGGGAAATCCACTTGGGGAACGGAATACCAAATGCATTGAGGAACAGTGAGCGCTAAAAGCACTCTGACCCCGTGTGTTTTCCTCACGGTCTGCACACGAGTCATACGGAGAGGAAAGTAGTTCATGAAGTACTTTTCCCATAACTCATGCAGTCAGCGCACGGATAGTCTATGGGGTCCGTTTGCTTTCATTATATCAATGTGTTCGGTATTCTGTTCAGGGGGTCCCCAAGCGGCTTTCTCGAACGGAATAGTGAATGCAGATGTGAACCGGGCCCAAAACTGCAAAGAAAAAAAAATTATCTATTATGGTTCTCATGTTTTCTTTCATTTTTACAAAACACATATTGAATCCATAAAAAAAAACAGACTTTATTTTCCATTACTGCAAAAACAAACATGATAGAAGATAGCTTCATGTTGTTTATATTAGTGTTAATGGGAACAGACACAAAATCGGTCTGTGATCGTGCTCTGTGTTTAAAGAGGACCTTTTACTATTTTTCCCACAGGCAGTTCTATATACTGCCGGAAAGCTGACAGTGCGCTGAGTTCAGCGCACTGTCGGCTTTCCCGATCTGTGCCCGGTGTGAAGAGCTTACGGTCCGGTACCGTAGCTCTTCTATGGTCAGAAGGGCGTTTCTGACTGTTAGCCAGGAACGTCCTTCTGCCTTGCGGCGCCTATCGCGCTGTGCTGTGGAGCGGGGAGTAACGCCCCCTCCCCTCCCTGATAATGCTCGTCTATGGACGAGCTGTGTGAGCAGAGGGAGGGGGCGTTCCTCCCTGCTCCACAGCACAGCGCGATAGGCGCCGCAAGGCAGAAGGACGTTCCTGGCTCACAGTCAGAAACGCCCTTCTGACCATAGAAGAGCTACGGTACCGGACCGTAAGCTCTTCACACCGGGCACAGATCGGGAAAGCCGACAGTGCGCTGAACTCAGCGCACTGTCAGCTTTCCGGCAGTATATAGAACTGCCTGTGGGAAAAATGGTGAAAGGTCCTCTTTAATGTCTATTGCCGTCATCGTGTCATGGAAAACAGCAACGGACAATTGCAATAGTAGTGTGAACACCCCCTTACTTGTTTGTGGGTCTTTCTGCCTTATTTTTGTCTTAAGCAAGTGGAAAGTATGCTTGATCAGGCTGAGATCTGGTGGTTGACTCAGCCATTACAGAATATTCCATTTCTTTGCCTTAAAAAATTCCTAGGTTGCTTTCACAGTATGTTTTGGGTTATTGACCATTTTTACTGTGAAACACCGTCCAATGAACCTTACTGCATTTTATTGAATCTGAGCAGAAAGTATATCCTTGTACACTTCAGAATTCATCCAGCTGCTTCTATCTTCTGTCACATCATCAATAAACACTAGTGTCCCAGTGCCATTGGATGCCATCCATGCCCATGCCATAGCACAGTGTGTTACAGAGGATGAGATGTGCTTTGGATCATGAACCATTCCAAGACTTCTCCATGCTTTCTTCTGTCCATCAGTCTAATACAGATCTTAGTTTCATATGTCCAAAAAAAATGTTGTTTCAGAACTGGACTGGCTTCTTTAACACCTTCCCGCTGGAGGAATTTTATGATTTTCGTTTTTGACTCCCCCCAATAACAAACTCCATAACACTTTTATTTTTCTGATTTCAGAGCCATATGAGGTCTTAATGTTTGTGGGAAAAGTTTTTCTTCATGAGAACACCATTAATTATTCTGTACAATGTACTGGGAAGCTGGGAAAAAATTCTGAATAGGGTGGATTTGAAGAAAGAGTGCATTTGTGCAACTTTCTCACAGGATTTGCTTTTATGGTGTTCACTGTGCAGCCAAATGACATGTCACCTGTATTCTATGTATCGGTACGATTCCAAGGATACTAAATTTATATGGGTTTTATTTAAATATTAAACCCTTAACGAAAATCAAAAACTGCAAAAAAAATATTCTTTTTCTAAAAGTCACCATATTCTAACACCTGTAACTTTTTTACACTTCTGTGTACGGGAACACATAGGATGTCTTTTCTGCAGTACCAGGTCTACTTTTTAATTATACCATTTTGGGGAATTGCTTTTGCTTTCATCACTTTTTATTCAAATTTTTATCAG
Organism: Leptodactylus fuscus; assembly: GCF_031893055.1. Lineage (NCBI taxonomy): Eukaryota > Metazoa > Chordata > Amphibia > Anura > Leptodactylidae > Leptodactylus > Leptodactylus fuscus. The sequence continues at coordinate 75,879,169 of NC_134265.1, forward strand.
AGACAAAACAGTGAAAAAATGGCGGTTTGGCACTTCTGATTTTTTTTTTTTTTTTTTTTTTTTAAAGGAATAGGGGAAAAAAGCAGCCCATTCATTTCAATGGGGAGCGCACGTATGCTGGCTTCCATTGAAATGAATGGGATCTGCTTTGTACGTGCTGATTCTGAACGTGTTTTAGCGTTCAGAATCAGTCAGCGTATACTTAGTGTGAATGCACCCTAACGATGGTCAGTTTCATTTCCATTGAGAGCTTCCAAATGTAAATACCTGGAATCAACTCCAGACCTTTACCTGCTTACTTGATGATGGATTAAGGATGGAATGCAACCCATTAGCTTTTAAAAAGTAATATATCATCGGCTGTAGTGATTTTTTTAACAAAGCATATATTTGCATAGCCTTTAGAAAACCTATTCCAGAAGTTCACTGAGCACTGTGTGATATGTGTAAATGGGAGAAGGTGAGAGCAGGGAAGGCTGAGTCCTTGTCATCATCATCCTTCCCTTCTCTCACCTCTCCCTGGTTACACATATCACACAGTGCTCAGTGAATATCCAGTGCTCCTTGGTGGCTAATTAGCATATCAATAAAAGCGCGGCTAATTCAAAAACGGCTGGGGGGATTAATGAATAAGAGGTATGTCTGGAATAGCCTTTCTAAAGGCTGTGCAAATACAGGTTTAGTTAAAAATCACTACAGCCAATGATAGAATCCCTTAATGATAATTGGTCTCTTGAAAAAGAGCCAGTGACATATTACAGAGCTGTAATAGCTTTAATTTGAGGGTATTCACATCCTAATAGGAGGAAGCTGAGAGTCTGCACTATAAGTACATATTGATCATATAACTTTTATAATTATGTTTTTGTAAACAGCTAAAATGGCAAATTTAGGTCCAGAAATATTTGGACAGTGACAACTGTCTATACACACACACAAACTACCAATTCATTTATTGCAATAAGAGGGAAAAAAGGAATGATCATTAGGTCACACCCTAAACACTATAGAGTCACGCAGGTAGCTGAGTCACCAGGCGTGTCTGCAGCTCTCATAATGAGATAGCCAATTCAGTCCTAAGAAAATGTAGGTCTTACCTGGTTTGTAGTTGCCTTTTCTATATGCTATAGAAACTATGCAGTTACGGTTTCATTGTCTAGGTCTTTCAAATTAGGGTGTTATATCCTGAATATGGACATAAAGACAAGGGTTTAAAGAAGACCTTTCATGTCTTCTTGTATATGTGGTTTTATATAATCGCTAAAAAGGTGACAATGCACTAAATTCAGCACACTGTTGGCTTTCCCGGTATGTGTCCCGGGGCTGGAGATATTGGTGCCTTAGTTTAAGCACTGATATCTCCCTACTGTCAGAAGGGCGTTCCTCATAGCTCAGCGTAATCACTGGGCGGTAAGGCACGCCCCCTCTGACAGTACAAGTCTATGGACGAGTACAGTCGGGGGGTGGGGGGGGGGTGGAGGGCATTCCTCACAGTCCAGTGATGGTATCATCTCCAGCTGCCCATGTGATAATATGCTTGGGCAACATGGAATGCAATGCAGCACACAGAAAAAGACAAATGTAAAAATCAAGATGATGCCTGTTCACAAACAAAACAGGATAAGATTTTAAGATACATAAAGTTCAGAGTGTAAAACAGGTGAGAGATGCAGCAATGGAAAAAAGTGGTTTTCTTTGGACTGTTTAACACATATCTGCACCAACCAAAGGGTAGAAACAGATACTTAAACTGATAGGTAAACTTGATAGTGAACATATATCCAAAATAAAGACCAATTACAAAAACACAAGACAGTTGCATTGTTTTTATCACTTATTTTATTTATTCCCTCAGATGGAAGATTGACTTTTGCCTTGTAATGCCAGCCAAATCAGAGATGGTTCCTCTCTATTCCAAGCCTCAAGCTGCAGCATTCCACAGCAAAGTAAAGAGATTTTGCTCCTCCATGAATAATTAAATAAGATAAAATTATGTCTACATATTTCAGCAACACAATAAACTCAATCGCACTGTATGGAATGCTTCCTCCTTCCTGCTACAATTTTTATCCAAAGCAAACTAATATGGGCATAATGTAATGCTCTCTAAACTTTTCATTTACCGTTTCATAAAAAATATTTTTTCATTAAATATCAAAAGACGTATCTTCCAGTCTTTGCTTGTTTGCATGAATACTTGGAGAAATTTTGCAAAATTTTCTAGCAAAACTTATTTCAGATCTAAGGGCTTATATACATGACCTTATTAAGATTTCATACAACTTCCAAGTTGTAATGTGGCACCAACTATACCTACAGATGTGCCTGACTTCTTATGTTTAAGGGATTAGGGATTGCCTCTAGTGATGACCTTCTCCATAATATAGTGCAGGCACCATATCACTGCACATGGAGTGCACTAGGCCCAATTGTGCTTGATACAGATAACTTAGGCCTTCTCCACACAACAGTGTATAACAGCCGCCACATGGCTGTATTACAACCTATAACTGTCTATGGCTCTATTCATTTTTTGACTGACCTTTTACCATGGATATCAAAGAAGCTGACATGCTCTTTGTCTGTTTTGACAGATAAGAAAATAGACATGTGAATAGACCCATAGACAATTATCAGTTTTTGTTTTTTTAAAAAAAGCATTGTGATGGCCATTATTCACTGTTCTCTGAATAAGGCCTTAACACAGAACACATCCGTTTTTCACAGACGTAAGTTAGTGAAAAACGGCACGGTCATGTGAATCCAGCCTTAGGTAAAAGCAGAAGAGACGAGCAAAACAGCGGAGTATAGTGAAAGTAAAACTGGCAAAGAAACAACATATTCTTATTAATAATCAACGTTAATGCTACAATGACCAGTTTGCATCTGTATTAACACTACGACTGTAGTATTAATACTACTTAACCAAGAATTTGCAAGTGGGGCAAATAACGTTTACAACAATGAAAACAATTCCCCCATACAGATATACGAAATAATGATGATTTCCTAAAAATATCAGAATGTTGGCCCGATCAGTAGGGAAGTCTTAGTGGCAACAAGTAAGTAAATGGACAATTATTTTTTTAACTGGAACACACGTTCTAGAAATTCAAAATCAATAAAAAAAACAAGCAAAAAAAAAAAAAACACCAACACAAAAAAAACCCCAAAAGCATTTTAACTGTATACCAGCTGTAAAGGTACACAGATAAATTATGATCCCATAGCTAGGCCAAAAGAGCTAAACTAAACCTAAGTGTACATGCACAGGGGTGTCTATGTAGTGGTTTTTACACCACAGACAAGTGAGCAGAAAACCTTCAGCAATTTATAGAAGAAATACATAGGGCAAAATCTGCGTGAACCTGCAGCGATTATAATATGAACCCATTTGGTGTGATTTTTGCTGCTGCAGATTTTTTTGGGTGGACATACCCTTAAAGTGTAACTACAAATGTACACCTTATATCAGCTGACGTTTTTAGGCTCTTTCCTAATGTTGCAAATTTGACACCAATGAGGTGCATTAGTGGAACTATTACATATATATATTATAAAAAAAAAAAAATAGGCATTTGCTTTGAAAAAAATTAATTGGACAATTCATCTTTCAGAGGGAAATATATTAACATTAAAGATGAATGTCCAACCTCAAAATCCAAATCCCCATTGGGAGCAAAAATCCCTCAAACAGTTAAAAATAAAGTAGTGTCTTAACACCTTTTTTTTATTATTTCTTTTTTATTCTTTAGGGGATGCTATGGTGGAGTTTAAAAGGTAAAACCTAGCTTCAGCAATATATACAGTCTTTTCCCTATTGGTAACAGGAAAAGGAAAAACAAATCAAAAAAAAAAATCTTTGCAGTTGGGACAACAGTGTGTAAAGAAAGAAAACCATCCGAATAATTCTGGGTTATGATCCAACGCGTGTTGTGGTTGTTCTTTTATCGGAGAAGAAACTCTTCAAAAGAAACACCTGTCCAATGCTTACAACTAAGAGGATAATAGCCTCCCCTATGGACCAATAGGCTACTCTGGTGTTCAGATCCTCTGCCCTGCTGCGGCCTTGCGCCTCCCGCAAGCGGAAATGTGTCTGGTAATCGATGACTGACTTCAGAGCTTCATGGATTGAAACGCAAGCAGATTCCATCTGTCCAACACAGTACAAGAGAGGAAAAATATTATTACAAAACTCAAACGGTTACAATATATTATACACTACATTAGAGGAATTATGTTTTTCTCCGTTTGTTATAATTGGAGAAGGAAACAGATTTCTTAGATAAGATATAGTACAAAGTTTCTTTTATGCCCATGTACTATTCATTTGTGAAAAGTGTTATTACAATTCAAGAAGCAAAATTTATAACAGATTCAAGAAACAGAAGAGAATAGCTGCTTTATTCTGACCTGTGTCAGGGCAGTGGCCCGGTTCTCACTGGGGAAGAGTGGTGGGTCTTCACCAACTTGGAAGTCGAAGTAGACAGTCTTGTGAGTGAAAGTCGAGAACTCATTACTGAAGCAGAACTTGTATGTGCCATTGCGAGATGCTGTAAAAGTGAAGCTATCATATTGTTTCTTCATCTCCTTGTACAGCACAATGCCATCTGGATCTTCAAGCCGGCAATCCACGTCATAATGGCCACCAGTGATGACCTGTAGAAACGGACAATGTCAGAGCACTCTTAGAAGGCGGTATTACCCGTTTGGTCCATTTCACAGTTACACACAATGAGAAAGATATTAGTACAGCTTCTTCAGTGTTCACAGAGTTACCTGTGTTACTTACCAGCCCCACAGCACAGGTAACTAGCTGTGAACACATGAGAGCGGAGGGAGACATGCCAGCTCTGACCACTTGATCCACAGACAACCCCGACCTAAAATGCAAGATTTTTTTGTCCCCACAGAATATAAATTGCTGCCAGGATTATTCAACTCTTTTCATCCTGTCCCAAGCCAAGTGTGCACATTAATGGTGGAGAAGGTATAAATAGGAGACAGCTAGATCACGTCTGACCACATATACATGGCCACGCTGCAGCTTTCACAGTAGCTATTGCCTTGCAGTCATCTCATTTGAATGAAACATCACGTTGATTTTTTTCTCTCACGTTATTGACATTTATTTTTCATAATTACTTGTATTCTTCTGAAGTATCTTATGTATAGCGGCAGCCTTACATAAGATGTTTGCATAGCTCATTGTGTTTACCCATCTTTCTATCACAAAGGTGGCTGAGCTGTCTTCTATCCAAGCCACAAGACATTCACAAAAGCTTGGTATGTACAAGTTATTGCAAGTAAAGTTTACTTAGCTGTGTTTTTCAAAGGAGTTTATTTACTTAAGTAAGCATCTTAGCTTAATACTTAAGGACATGGCAGTTATTCACATCTTAAAAGCCATAATAATTTTTTTGTTTTTGTCAGGGACGCCGGGTTCACACCAGCGTTCGGCACTCCGTTCTCAGGTTTCCGTCTTCTGCATGCAGAATACGGAAACCTGTCATGCAGAGTCCGGTCGTGAGCGCCGGGGAGCGTTTTATACTCTCCGCGGCGAAACCGCTTTTTTAAAACCGGACTCAGACTGCTGCATGTCTGACTCTGTGTCCGGTTTAAAAAAACGGTTTCACCGCAGAGAGCATAAAATGAATGGGTTTGATAGATGCCGGCAGGTTTCCGTCTCCTGCCCAGTTTTGTGCAGGAAACGGAAACCTGCAGAACGGAGACCGGGCGCAGATGTGAACGAGCCCTGAGGGTTGTTTTTTGAGCAAGGATTATTTTTCAATGGCACCATTTTGGGAAACATGACGGATTAAATTGGATCTGTTTCTTGGCAGGATTGGGGGGAAAAATTCCTTATAGATGGTGTGCAGTGACCCATAAATAAGAAATAAACTTTATTCTGTGCGTCAGTATGATTAGAGATCACGTATATAGTTTAATTGTGAATAGATTTAACAATATAATAATAAAAAAATCATTTGTTCACATCAAATCCTCTACTTGCCAATGGCATAACTGACTGCACTAAAATATATCTAATTGTAAGCAGAAGGACAATACTAACAGGGAAACAAACTCGTGACTCATTAGGTCAGAAGTTACTGCACACTGTATGTACCAATATGTAGCCGTTTATCTGGTCTTGCGCTGCAACCTTTGCTAAGCAACAGACTGCGACACTTCAACACCACATCCTATTGTAGCACATAAGCAACGCATTGAAAAGCACCATCTAGCAGTATGTAATAAAGGCGACACAATATGTATAATCTATGTTGTTTTATAATGCATTTTGTATTCTAAAATAATAAAACTTAATAAAAATTACAGTTTAAATAAACAATTGTTGGTACTTAAAACTGGAAAAGTTTACATTAAAATTTACTAAAAATTGCTGTGGCTCAAAATGATAATTTAATCTTCTTCCCGCCACAGCCATTTTTCAATTTTTGTTTTTAACTCCCCACATTGATAAATGAGGGCTTAAGTTTTGCACGACAAACTGTATTTTGTAATGGCGCCAATATAAGCCATATTTTTTTGCGGAACAGATTTACATTTTATTTATACCAATTTGGAGGTTGTCTATTGTTTTGATCGCCTCTAATTAAAAATTTTTATGGGAAGCCAAACAGCGGTGGTTCGGCTCTCAAACACATTGGGGGAGATTTAACATAAGGGTGATTTTCAAAGAAATTTTTTTCTGAAGTCTGTGATTGCATAATATATGCCAAATTGATCAAATTTCTCTAAATGTCTGATAAATTTGGTGCATCTATAATTCTGATACTTCTATTTTCTACCTCACCCACTCACTGGAATGAGACCGTGACAATGTCGCACTGGAACTCTAGCTTTTCTAGCCTCACCAGAAATACGGGATTGGTGTAGTAGGCATCTCTATTTAAATCGGAAATGTGAAGCATGCCGCTACTAGACAGCAGAGCTCCCACCATAGGAAAGGATCATCCCTGTTTCTGTGACTCTGCTAAGACAGAAAAGTGACACAGGCCACATACAGTAGATCTCTCCAACGTTAATCTTCTGCTATTACACTACTGTACTGACAGATCTTCACAGATAAACACCATCACTATTATACAAGTGAGAAGCTACCACCATTAACAAAACCTGATATTCCAACATGAGCAAGTACTACAATGATGGCAGACATGAGTAGATATGGGTTAGTATGCTGAAACCAGTCTGACAGGTCAACATCAAACCGAAAAAACATAAATCACTATCAAGAGCACTTAGACAAATGCCTGCACAGCAAATATACAGCAAAACAAATAAATCCAATGACTGGATGTAACTGCTATCAAGCCATGGAAAGCTCATAGTGATGCATCTAAAAATCCACCCCCGAAACTAAGGTAAAAAGGTAGTCAGTACTGATGTTTCCCAAAAGTAACAACTCTCAAGGACTAATAAATGTAATTTAGAAGAGCCTTTATTCTCCATTACATCATAACAGTTCTGCAGACACAAGCACAGCTTATGGAGGGGGACTCTATATACAGCAGACCATAGCTCTCCTTCCTGAACCATTCTGTGTGTTTCTTTGTGAAGTAGAATTAATAATATTAAGGGTGTGCTTTCATTTTATTTAAGTGTGAAAATAAATACAAGCTAAAAAATAAAATCCCAAGAAAATCCAGTAGTAAAGAGTTGGATATGAGCCATCTACTGCACATCATCGTCGCATTCACCGCAGCTTGTCACAAGGTCAAAGCAAACCTCTTTGCATATAGCATGTCAGGTAAGCCATGGGCTCAAAGACTAAACAAACATGGATACAATTACTGCAAATCAGATGTATTTCACTGATACATTTCTACCGACTAAGGTTATTTTCACATGACCAAGAAGACTCGGCTGTGTGAGTTCAGGATCCGCACGGCCTCCTTTTCACTTCATTGACCTATTCATCTCAATGAGAATCAGGTTGGGCTACAATGAGAGAAGGTAGGGCTACACTGCGCCATAAAGTTGAACCAAAGTCATGTGACACAATTTCAACTGTACAGTATTGCGGTGTGGTATATACAGACAGGTACTTTTTATTATATCTCCCAGAACCATATGAGATCTTAATCTTTGTAGGACAAATTTTTCTTCGATGCCTCCATTAATTATTCTGTACAATATGCTGGGAAGCTGGAAAAAATTCTGAATGGTGTCGATTTGAAGAAAAAGTGCATTTGTGCAATTTTCTTACGGGATTCGTTTTTACAGCGTTCACTATGCAGCCAAAATGACCTGTCACCTGTATTCTATGGTTCAGTATGATTCCGGGGATACCAAATTTATATGGTTTTATTTACATTTTAACCCCTTAACAAAAAATCCAAACCTGTACCAATTTTTTTTTTTTTTTTACTAAAAGTCGCCATATTCTGACACCCGTAACTTTTTTATACTTCCGTGTACGGGGATGTATGGAGTGTCTTTTTTTGTGGGGCCGGGTGTACTTTTTAGTTATACCATTTTGGGGAATTGCGTTTGCTTTAATTACTTTTTATTTAAATTTTTATCACAGGCAAAACAGTGGTTTGGCACTTTTGACCTTTCTTCCCCGCTATGGCGTTTACTGTACAGGAAAAAAATGTTTTTATAGATTTGTAGAACGGGCGTTTTCGGACACAGGGATACCTAACATGTATGTGTTTCACAGTATTTAACTACTTTTATATGTGTTCTAGGGAAAGGGGGGTGATTTGAATTTAATACTTTTTAATTTTTTGAAATATTTTTTTTTATTTTTGTAATTTTTTTTTTTTTGCATTTATTAGACTCCCTAGGGGTCTGATCATTAATCCAATGCATTACAATGCTAATACATTGTAATACATTGCACAAAAATCATCTTTTCTTTTGCGAGATGCATAGAGCAGCCTGCAAAAGAAAAGCACTTCAGACCGGCTGGGGAGACTTTAGAAGGCTCCCAGCTGGCATGATAACGTGATGTCGGCCCTGGAGCTTGCTCCAGGCGCCGGCGATCACCGGCAAAATGGCAGCGCCCATGCGCCGCCAGGAAAATGGCACCCTGGTTAGCTTTGACCGAGGTGCTGGAGGGGTTAACGCCCCCGATCGGTCCGGGCACCGACCGGGGGTGTTAGCACTGGGTGCCTACTGTGTAAATCAGTAGACAACCGGCAGCTATGATGGCTGCCCGACTCCCAGGCGGCCGCCATAGTTAAACACCCGGCGTCCGCCGTACTAGTACGGCGGATGTCGGGAAGGGGTTAATTAGGGACATAACATCATTTTTTGAACAGTGAATTATTATCAAGTGATGACTGTGTATGAATAAAACCAGCTTTCTGTTGAGAATTATGGTAGTATTCTGTTACACTGGGGCAAATGTATTCAACAGTTTAAAGCTAAAGTCCCACGCTGCAGAAAAGCTGCTTTTTTCGTTGTAGATTTTGCTGCGTTTTTTCAAAGTTAGGATTGGATTTAACAAAAGGGAAAAGTATAGGAGCTTCCTATAGATTTCCCCTTTGTTTCAAGCCACTCCTGGCTTTGACTCAAAAAACTGCTACTAAATCTGCAACAAAAAAACAAAGCAGCTTTTCCAAAAAGTGGGGCCTTAGGCTCAGGCAGCATGGTGGCTCAGTGGTTAGCAGTGCAGCCTTGTGGTGCTGGAGTCCAGGGTTTGAATCCTGCCTAGGGAAACATCTGCAAGGAGTTTGTATGTTCTCCCTGTGTTTGCATGGGTTTCCTCTCACACTCCAAAGACATACTGATAGGGAGGCCCCAGGAACAGATTCATTTTTCAAAAGCAGACTAGTACCACAACCCCTTTACATACAATGGGGCAAATTTTTTATACATAGTATACTCTTCTCCACTGTCTTTGCCTCTTTCCTGAAAGGGGGCATGGCGAAGGGACATTAACTATGCCAGTCTTCATAAAATGGGTAGAGGAACAGTTGAAACTCAAATGGGTCACCCTTACCTGGAATTCTAATGTACACTTGGTTCCCTGAGTGATGTCTTCATAGAAGCACTGCTTGGCATTGTCCGGAAGTTCAAAGGTAATTTCGGAGGCAGTGGCACATCCCAGAATAAGCAGGACCAGTGAAAGCAAGAAGCTTGCCCTGAAGTCATTTACCAAACACTGCACCATCTTCACGTTATTAGTAGCCACAACCCACAGAAACAATCACCACCTACAAAAGGACCAAAGAACAAACCTATGATAATAATAATAATAATAATAATAATAATAATAATAATAATAATAATAAAAAACATAGATATAATTTATTTTTAACACGCGATTGTAATGTGAAATCCAGTTACAATGATCTCCCGATGTTATAGATACATGTTACATGATTGTAATATACACATCTATACACTGTAAGATATTACATATTAGTAAGAACCATGCCCTGTGATCAAATATAGCCTGAGACAACATTCAGACAGCCATGCTGTCCAGGCGTTGTATATTTAGGGTCAACAACGGGATCTGATGTAGTCAGCATAAATCAGGGAACCTTACCCAATGGCTTTGTTTGGAAAGCATTACCTGCCTTTTGCTGATAGGATGTGGTTCCTTTCTTCGCTCAGCAGTCAAATTATATCATATTATTTATAATATCTGAAAGTGGCCTAAAGGTGGTGATACGTTAGGTTTAATTGTACAGTAGTTATAAGAACCAGACTTGTTAGACTGTAGATTTGGACAATGCTGACATTTACAGTTCTATTATACATGGAGTGATGATCACCCAAACAATTGGTCTTAGGAACGTTCTTTCACAGTCATTGCCCAATGTAAACATGCCCAGAGATCAAACAAGTGATAAACACTCTGTTGTTAATGGCATCTACATGGGTGTAATAACTGTCGTGAGCACGTCTTTCCATGTACAGTGGGGAGCGCTATTCTAATAGGCTTGTGACCAGACACAATGATGATTTTTATGTGACAGATTCCATCAAAGAATTCATTAACTTGGAAAAATCTAAAAAGCAATGAAATCCAAGTAGTGAAGAGAGTCTGACATAAGGATTAGGCGTGTCCAAGTGTCACGGTTATTATAATGCCTGGGCTTGTTGACTGCTGTACAATGCAGACAGTGTCATATGAAAACCACACTCCCTCCGTACAAATCCTGTGAGCAGCACAAAGGACAGTCATTTCTATGATATACATAAAATCTGAGGCTATACTCAGATCCACAGAAGATTGAATTCAATGGGGCCTCATCCACTGGGTTTCCCTCGGATTTAAAATGACATGCCATATATTTTATTTTGTGCTATACCACCAGAAATGGATTTAGGTGCAAAATCCCCATGAAATCCACACGCAGATATCCTCCTATCCTATCCTTCCTACTATTATAAATGTTAACGTTTGTGTGTTTGTTACTCAATCACGCAAAAACGGCTGAACCGATTTGGATGAAATTTGGCAGATAGATAGATTGTAACCTCAATTAAAACATAGATTACTTTTTATCCCAGTAAATGACATGGCTTCACGACTGTTACGAATTTATGTTCACATACTATATTACACAGCTGTTGCCAGCAGGACTCTCTCAGCTAATTGGAGATTGCAGATAAAGTTATCTGTGTATGTAAACACACAGATAACCCTGAGTTCATTGGGAACAAGTATTTGCATATTATCTGATCTGATCCAGGCAGCCCCTTTAATCCAAATTGGTAGTTTGCCAATTTTAAACATGCTGGGAAAAAGAAAATCTAATTTGTTGCAAAATTCTAAAACCAGGAGAGCTATGAAGGTAGCCAAAAGTCCCAGACTTCTCCTCAAGAGGAGCTCAGGGGGATTGAGCAAGTTAAGCGTTAAGTGGCTCTTCAGGCAGCCAAAACGCCGAAGCAGGCGGATCATCGATGTCAACAACATTGCTTATTATATGGCGTCCCAGCCAGCTGTGGAGTTGCCAGAACAATCACAGGCACGGCGCAAAGAACAAGTTCAGCAGCAAGACTGCTTAAGAGCTGCCGAATCACCGGAGCAGGCAAACCATCGACGGCAGCAATTTGCTGAATATAGGCAACTCATCAAGGTCAACAACACTCAGATGAAGTTGTGGGCAGAGGCTTGTACTGTAATACAGTGCAAGAAGTCTTCAGAGCTGGAGATACTGATGGATGTATCTATGTGCAGGGAATGTTCATTTATCTACCTACGATAATTCCTCCTATCAACTGGTCATAGTGGGTCTTCCTGCTATCATTCTCACCATCAGATGGCCTCAGATGGTTTACATGTTATAATCCCCACCACCCATTGATCACATAGGGTCTCAGGGCTCGTTCACATTTGCGCCCTGTCTCCGTTCTGCAGGTTTCAGTTTCCTGCACAAAACAGAGGCAGGAGACGGAAACCTGCAGTACTCTTTCATACCCATTCATTTGAATGGATGAGAAAGATGTCCGGCCGTGAGCGGCGGTGAGCGTTTTATGCTCTCCGCCGCGTAACCGTTTTTTCAAAATCGGACACAGAGTCGGACATGCAGTACTCTGTGTCTGGTTTTAAAAAAACGGTTTCGCGGCGGAGAGCATAAAACGCTCACCGCCGCTCATGGCCGGACCCGGTCTGACAGGTTTCCGTCTTCTGCATGCAGAAGACGGAAACCACAGAACGGTGACCGAATGCTAGTGTGAACCTAGCATCACTGGCATAATCTTCACCATAAAATGATCACAAAAGATCTACCTGTTAGAATCCACACCATCAACTGATCAGAGGGCCTACCTGCTATAAAATGATCACACGGGATCTAGCCGCTATAGCCATCTCTATCAGGTGACCACAGAGGATCTACCTACAATAGTCCTCACCAGAGGATCTACCTGCTATAATGCCCACTGTCAGCTGATCACAAAGGGTCTATCTATTATAGTCCTATAGACTTGGTGATCACAGAGGGTCTAACTGCTATAAAATGATCACAAGGGATCTACCGCTGTAATCCCCACCAGCATCTGATCAGAGGGTCTGCCTGCTATAATCCTCCACATCAGCTGATCACACAGGGTCTACCTGCTATAATCCTCCACATCAGCTGATCACGCAGGGTCTGCCTGCTATAATCCTCCACATCAGCTGATCACACAGGGTCTACCTGCTATAATCCTCCACATCAGCTGATCACGCAGGGTCTGCCTGCTATAATCCTCCACATCAGCTGATCACACAGGGTCTACCTGCTATAATCCTCCACATCAGCTGATCACGCAGGGTCTGCCTGCTGTAATACTTAGGGGTTGTATTTTGCTGAATGGAACAGTCTGACCAGGACCTGATGCTGCAGCTGATAGGAACCATAACAATACACCCTCAAGCCCGGAGCAGATAGACAGGGGACTCCCCGGGCCGGTGCTTGTACCCCGCACTTGCTGCTCGCTTATATGGCACCCTGCATTATGCTCTCCCTCCCCAGCACCCCCTATATGTCACCTAGACAGCCGGCACCTGCACACCTGTCACCCAGGCTCCCGGCCTATGGCAGACACTTCCTCCCCCAGCACTGCCGCACATCTCCCCCCGGGTCACAGCGCCGACCCTAAACTGTCTCTTACCCCGGCCGTATCCCGGATGTAGGTGACGAGCAGCTCCTGCAAGCGTGGCAGAGGAGGAGGGAGGATCGGGGCGAAGGAGCCCTGAAAGCGGAAACCGGTGACTGCTGCCCCGGAAACAATAGCACAATGTCTACGTGTTTGTCAGGGAGGAGAAGGCGGGATCTGTGTGTAGTCTCCATGGAAGGGAGTGTGCGGACCTCAGGCCTGCTGTGTGAGTGACTGTGGCTGTAGCCAGTCAGTGCGAGTAATGTAATGGAGAAGAGGCCCAGGCAGGCCGCAGCACGGAGTATATACACGGCTCGTCAAAACACTTTGGTGTTTTCTTCCATTTTTTGACCGTCTTTACCCTTCCTTGACCCTTTAAAAACTACATCCTCAGCGGCCCCAGATCCTCAGGACCTGCCAGAGTTTATACAACTCCTCATACATTATGTGCATCTTCCAGGGTCCATGCGCCTAAACAGACACTAGAATTGTGGCATCATATATACCAGAAAACCGGCATAATATGATAAATCTGGGTCTGGAAAGGGGTGTGGCTTTTTGTTTTAAGGTTTGTACATCAGTAGCAGTAGGATGAGCCCCTAGAAACAATTCCACTGGTAGGCCCAAGACATCCCAGTCTGACACTGAACAGCTTGTGTGACTGAGTTGAATACCCTTGGCCTGGGCCAACTCAGAATCTCATGGTTTTCAATACCATTGCTATGCCGATGACACCCAAATATACATCTCTGGACCAGACATTACCTCCCTGCTGGCCAGAGTGTTTAGTGGCTGTAGCCTCCTTTCCTCCCACTTTCTCAAACTCAACATGGAGAAAACAATAGTTCATCATCTTCGCCCCACCTCGTACGGCCCCTCTACCTAACCCATCAATCAAAATTAACGGAACCACAGTTACCCAGTCCCATGGGTCCGTTGTCTTGGGATAACCTTGGACTCTGACTGATCCTTCAAGTCGCACATCCAAACCCTTCAACACCATGCCCTAATTAACTCCCGCTTAGGGAGCGTTCACACTACCGTCGGTGTCCGACATGTAGTGTCCGCTCAAAATCTGTCACGGACACTAGGAGCGGACACTAGCTGTGTCCGCGACACCTGTCATTCACTTGAATGGGCATCGGGTGCGTTCTTTTTCTGCATGCAGGGTTTTTCTGTCTGCTTGAGAAGTCGGACATCTTCACTTGCGGACAGGGAAGGACGGGCACGGAGTGCAAAAGAACGCACCCGATGCCCATTCAAGTGAATGACCGGTGTCGCGGACACAGCTAGTGTCTGCTCCTAGTGTCCGTGACAGATTAGGAGCGGACACTACATGTCGGACACCGACGGTAGTGTGAACGCTCCCTTAGATTACTTTAACACCCTTCTCCATGGCCTCTCAGAAAATACCCCCCCTTCCCCTGCAATCCACCTTAAAGGGATTCTACCACTAAAACACATTTTTTTCTAGTTAACACGTCGGAATAGCCTTTAAAAAGGTTATTCGTCTCTTACCTTTGGAAGTGCTCTCCGCCGCGCCTTTCGTTCAAAATACCGGTTTGTACCGGTATGCTAATTAGTTCTCTCGCAGCGATGGGGGCGTCCCCATCGCAGGAGTAGCGATGGGGGCGTCCCCATTGCAGCTCGAAAACCGACCGCAGCGCCGCCTCTATGGTCTTGCGTATCCTTCCCTTGCTTCTTCAGCGTCCTGTCGGAGGCCTGCGCAGTACGCTCTGTTCGGCGAAGATTGCCGAACATACTGCGCATGCGCGAAATTGCGGTCCCAGCCATAGTGCGAGCACCGCAATTTCGCGC
Organism: Leptodactylus fuscus; assembly: GCF_031893055.1. Lineage (NCBI taxonomy): Eukaryota > Metazoa > Chordata > Amphibia > Anura > Leptodactylidae > Leptodactylus > Leptodactylus fuscus. The sequence goes on from NC_134265.1 coordinate 75,894,559, forward strand.
TTTTTTCGTTGCATTTTTGCTGCAGATTTTCTTCCCTTATACCCGTGAGGAAAACGCCAGCACTTCTACAGGTATAAATGACATGCTGCAATTTTCAAAAATGCAGGCGTTTTTGAAAATGCAGAATTTCTGCAGCGTTTTTTATTCTGCAACGTGTGGATGGGATTAGTCAGAATCTGATTAACTGTGCAGGTACAGTAAAAGCGTTTTTTGCACAGTGTTTTTGCAGCCGCAAAAACAACATTTTTCCAACGTGGGGCTTTAGCCTTAAGCAGGAAATTAAAAAGAAATGTATCAACCTATAAAATGTTGAGATTGCATACCTTGAGAAGAAAGTGGACCCCTAAACTCTATATATTTCTTAAAAGCAAATAACCTGATGATTACATTTGTCTCAGTGAGTTATTGATGGCCAAGTCCACCTTCATGTTATGCTAGGTTCACACTAGCATTCGGGTTTCCATTCTTCAGGTCTATTTGGTGACCCGAAACACAGAAACCCTATCCACTTAAAAAGTGACTACCTGTGGACCCCATAGACTATAATGGGGTCCACCCGGTTTAGGCTCAAAATTAGTGGAGAAAAAAGTTCTGCTTGCAGACGGAATCCCGGAACAGTCACCCAATGCTGATGTGACCTCAGCCTAACTTTGTGACAAACACACATCATTTTTTGAAAACAAAAAACCTCCAATATTGTGTTAAAAATATATACTGCACACAAGTATATCACCGCTAAAATACCAGTATCTACATTTATGAAAGTGCACAGTATATAATTTATACAAAATACATAACGCTATCATTGTAGCTGTGCTGTAGGTAGAAGCCGGACGGCTAGGATTTTATTTTGTATTGTATTTGTTTTTGCCTGGACAAGTTCTAATAAAACCGGTTGTAGCCAGTTGCACCAGATTTGGCTGGACTGGACTTTCATTATTGTGTTAAAAAGTGCTCGTCTACCTGAGGAGACGATGATCCCGCAGCTAATCCCGTTACAACCTAGAAAGGCTTTATCATCTTTAAAGTGATACAGGATCATTATGATCCGCAATAATTAGTTAAAAACACTGTCAGGAATTGAGATCTGCAGATCCAAACTCCCAATAAGGGCTATCATTATTATTATTTATATAGCACCATTAATTCCATGGTGCTTTACATTTGGGGTTACATACAGTACACAAAATATACAGGTAGATATAATACTAACAATGACTGACTAAAGAGCTACGGTACCGGGACCGATAGCGCTTTACCCGGGGCACAGATCGGGAAAGCCGACAGTGCGCTGAATTCAGCGCACTGTCAGCTTTCTAGGAGTATATAGAACTGCCTGTGCCCAATCTGATGAAAGGTCCACTTTAAAAAAAAAAAAAACATTAGGGCGGGTTCACATCTGCACTCCAGTCTCCGCTTTCAGGTTTCCGTCTTCTACCCGAGAAACTGGACAGGAGATGGAAACCAGCAGTCACTTTGAAACCCCAGACATTTGAATGGGTTTGCAAAGTGTCCACCCGTGAGCGCCTTTGAGCGTTTTGTTGTCTCCGTGGCTAAACCGTTTTTTTTTTTTTTAACCAGACACAAAGTAGGACATGCAGGACTTTGTGTCTGGCATAAAAAAAACTGGTTTCGATGCGGAGACCATAAAACGCTCACAAGCGGAGACTGTCTGCCGGGTTCCAGTCTCCTGTCGGCAGAAGACGGAAATCTGAAAGCGGAGACCGGGGCGCAGATGTGAACCCGCCCTAATACTCACCTAGTGCTGTCATCTGTGGTACTGGAAAAGAAACAAGAGCTCAATGAATTCTGGTTAGTATTCTAGCACAGGGAACCTGGAGATGTGCCAGAATTATGTCTCATCCCAAAGGCCTATGTGCTCCATTCAGAATGAGCTAGTGAAGGGAATGTGACGGAGAGTGTCCCGATCACAATGGTGTGTAATAATACTGATCCAGTGTGGAGGCAGCTGACAAGTTGTCTGCTGTCTGAGTACCATGGAAAGCTGGGCAGTACATGTATACTATCTAGGTACATGTATCTTTCCAAAGTACTGACAGCATACAACTTGTCAGCTACTGGATCACTGTTATTTACTCCTTCCCGACATCCACTGTACTATTACGCCGGTTGTCAGGTATTTACATATGTATCATACAGCAGAGACCCAGCAACTTTTTTTTACACAGTTTTAGATCTCTTTTTAATGGGTTAAAACTTAAATAATATATAAATTTGGTATGCCTGAAATCGTATTAACCCATAGAATACAGGTGACATGTCATTTTGACTATACAGTGATTGCTGTAAATGTGAAACGCATCACACAAATGCAGTTTTTCTTCTATTCCACCACATTCTGAATTGTTTTCCAGCTTCCCGGTCCATTGTATGGAAAAATAAATGGTACCATTTTGAAGTACAATTTGTACCACAAACATCAAAGCCCTCATATGGCTTTGTGAACGGAAAAATAAAATAGTTATGGGGTTTTGAAGATGGGGAAACATAATTGAAAAATGCCTACGGCAGGATGGAGTTATATAGTTTGGTAGGGGTTGGGGAAGGCAAGAGCTGCCGGCTAGTCTTATGTTTTGCCAGGCAGCTCCTTAGCTACAGATGAATACAGTGACCACCCGACATTTGAAATAGCCAGCAGCATCACAGGCGGATCCCCTAGCTCAATCTACCTGTGATCAAACTTCTGCTGCCTCAGCATCCCTTTTTTCGCAGCTGCATGGATAAGACATGGATGGCACACAGAAACACTAGGATGGTTTCCTAGTCCGCTTAACATGTAGCTAGTGTGAAAGCAGCCTATGTTGCCTGCCTGCCTGCCTACTAGCCCTGGTCATGGCAGAAAAAAATCGTAGAACTGGGGGTCCATTCACACAAAGGAAAATTGTGAGGGATTTGGTGTGGAATTTTCCACGTGGAAATAAAAGCCTCCCATTAATTTCAATGGGTTCTGCTAGCCTTTTTTTTCCACTAGTGGGGGAAAAAAAAGCTAGCAGAACCCATTGAAATCAATGGGAGGCTTTTTTATGCACATGGAAAATTCCTCACAATTTTCTTCCGTGTGAATGGACCCTTACACTACTTGACATTACTGAACATTGGCTTATAAAGACTCCAGCTGGTATCTAGATAATCTTAAAAGGTAGATGTAAGACAGCCCAGATTTACAATTATTTCAAGTTACACGCTATGGATAGGGTTTATGCCTTTAAATGGATTCTATCATTAGAATACCCTTTTTTAAATGAAATTCACGTAGGAAGGCTATTCTTCTCTTACCTTTGTTATTCTGATCCGCGCCGCTGTTCCTGAGAAATATCTTCTTTCTTCCATATGCAAATGAGTTTTCAGACAGCACTGGGGGTGTCACCTCTGCTGCTTGAAAACTCTCCAGCGACACTTCTGTCTTCTTCTCCCGACCGCCTCTTCTCTTGCGCTTCCATTGCGTCTTCATTCAAAAGCACCAACTGCGCATGTCCGTCAGCCATTTTCCAGCGGCCACTCCCATTTGGCTACATGAAAATGGCTGACGGACATGCGCCGTCGGCGCTTTTGGATGAAGACGACATTCTAGTGCGAAAGAAGAGGCATTTGTATATTGCAAAATGTGCGGCCATTAGCTATTATCAATATACTCTAGTATTACAGAATACACAATCTAGACATATGTGGTACTCTACTGTTTTCTTCTGTATTATAATTTATCAACAGAAGGTGGCGCTCATGTATAGTGAAATCTCACCAACAGTCAGCTTCATACCCTATCAAGGAATACTACAAACTAAATATTCAGTCCTGTGATGCTGTGTATTTCACAGTGTGTAGTAATACCGGGTTTACATATATTTATATTTACATATATAGATTTATATTTTATGTGCAGCAGCTACCCACCCACCTACAGTTTATCCATGCCACAGACTCAAGTAACATCAGGGGCATACCTATATTGGGTGCAGAGGTAGCATTCTCTACCTGGCCCTGGAGGATGAGGGCCCCAAGGCCTTTCTAAAACATAATAAGACACCAGTATGATACAAAGCTTTTGGTAAATGAGTCCCTGTTTATAGTGTCCATATTAGAAGACCCTCAGTTATCAGAGTCAAGCATCTGATTAATGGAAGTGTTTCGTAAGTTTACAACTCTGATACCTGACTTCAAATACCTGACACTGGAGTTATGATACCTGACTTATGACTCTGACTTTTAAATCTTGACATGTGACTTCTAATACTTAAAGGAGTATTCCCACGTCGCATACTCACCAGTCTTCGTTGCTGACCCTGACGAACCCTGACGAAGCCTGTTGTATACAGGTAAAACGCGCGTCGGGTCCTTGCATTTTTTTGGGTATGTATGGTGGCAATATTCTGGTTATTCTTTGTGGGCATGTTACTTACCTGGGGTCAGTACATTTAGAGGTGTCTTCACACAATTTACCTTATCATTGAGCTGTTTAAACCTCATGGTTTGTTTGCCTGGTATACATTCATGTTCATGGAGCCATCCATTCCATATCCTTATGTTGGCATATTAATACATGTAGTCTTGTCTACCCCTTTGTAATTTCCTGCATTACCGTATTTTTAGGACTATAAGACGTACTTTTTTCCCCCAAATTTGGGGGGGAATAAAGGGTGCGTCTTATAGTCCGAATGTGGCGCCTGGCACCCGCCGTAATAGAGAGGCGAATGCCGGCAAGGGATAGACGCCGGGGCCTGAGACATCGCTGCGCTCCTCTGCCCTGCATGAAGCCAGCAGCGGCAGGGGCAATGCTATTCCGCTCCTCCGTCCCCCTGCTGGCTTCATGCAGGGCAGAGGAGCGTAGCGATGTCTCAGGCCCCGGCACCTGTGCTGGCGTCTATCCCTCGCCGGCATCCGCCTCTCTAGTACAGCGGATGCCGGGTCAGTATCGGTGGCCCCTTCTCCCCCGGGGCCGGTCCCCACCGGCCCCGTACCTGTGAAGTTGCAGGCCGGCTCCTGCGCGGCGATATCGCAGGAGCCAACCTGTTCGGGTGACAGCCGGGAGCCTACTGAAGCTCCCAGGCCTGTCACTGCTATATTAGTATTGCGGCTGGGTCTATGACCAGCCGTAATGCTAATAGACAGAATGTCCCACAGACGGCAATACAGATGTATCTTTGCTATTGTTTCCTATGGGTGTACACAGCACAGGCTGATGCTGATGACTCAGCTTCCTGTTTGCACACACACACAGCAGATAATAGCAGATACGAGTGCTGCTGGGAACTTCCTGTGCTGGCTGGAAGCTCAATAACATATGAATAAAAACGGACTTATTCAGGAACCACTGAGGCAATCTACATACTAAAGGTAGGTGTGGAATAGTCTTTCTAAAGTCTATGCAAGGATGTGATTAGTTAAAAATGACTTTTCCCAATGATAGAGCCCCTTTAAAGAGGACCTTTCACCACCTCTACCAATCCAAGTGCTTAGCATATGATAATAGATGCTGCTCCAACAATTCCAACACAGTTGGAATTTTCTCTCTAGCCTCCACCATTCCTGAGCAACAAATGCAGTTAGTTTTGGTGCCTGATATGCTTTTTATGCTGTGTAATTTCAGAAGGGCAGTGTCAGGCAAGGGGTGTGATTCAGAGCTCCATGCTATGTAGGCTCTGTACGTTCAGGAGGGCGGTATTAGGCAGGTGCAGACAATGGGTGTGATTCAAATCTCCAATCAGAGGCAGCCAGTGTCAGAGCTCAGAATCACTCCCCTTGTCTGCTCCTGCCTGACACCACCTTATTGACAGTACAGAGACTAAATAACATGTCAGACACTAAAAATAACTGCATTGATTGCTCGGTGGGGGCTAGAGAAAACATTCCAGCTATGCCAGAATCAGTGCTGCTGTTCCTATAAACAGATGCTAAGAACTGAGGTTATGAAAGATTATCTTTAAGATAAGTCCAAAATTAGTGAATTATGTTGCTAAAACAACAAAAAATAGAGTTTAGGCAGCATATACTGTATTGATTTTTGTCAAAACCTCCTCCCAAGCAATGCCTCATTAATGATTCACAATTTGAGGAGACTGCTCTACATTGCCAAAGGGTAGATTCAAAGTATGTGAGTTTAGCTTCCATACATAATGCTGGCAAAACTGCTACCATTTGGTTGATATTTCAGGTGTCCAAAAGATGAAGTATTTTGTGTATGCTTATAGCTTATAGAACTAGTCCTGCTTGAGTTCTGGTGAACAAAATCATTTAGTTCTTCACTTGAATTATCCTCTGCGAAGCAGGTCATCTTCTTCTTCCAGTCTGTGTTGCATAATGGATAGTGACCTTGTTGCCCAACATGCCTGGATGGTTGACTGGAAATGTTCCCTTCCTATTCATTTAGCCACATCAAAGTAAATGTCCGTTACAAAATTGACGTCAATAGAATGACATCTCACAAATCAGATGTCCTTTCTAAAAGGTCTGAGGAGGTTACTGCCATCCCTGATGAGCTGCCAATGGCTGAGCTCCAAGCACTCCCTCCAGTTAATCATGGACTACTCTGCTCATACAATCTGTCTGTATCCATGTGAGAATTTTATTGTGGAGTAACAGAGTGAACCAGGGAGTGTTTGTCAGTTTTGCCAAACATACAACAACAACAAATATTTGCGCATTTCTCACAAGAGACTCAAATGGTATGGAAAGTGTTTTTGTTGCTATTAAATATTTTGTTCAGTTGTAGAAAGTGGTGAATTTCTGTGAATTTTTCTGTATTGCAGGGCCTTATAATACATATAAGATGATGGGAAAATCTGCATATATCAGACTTGGAGGACTTCTGTGGAGGATTGGAAATAAATTCAAGAGGATAAAAATATTTAAACAGATTTATAATATAGTGGATGACCAAACTAAATTGGATTTTGTAGAAACAATATGTAAGGGTTTATTATCTATAAAAGAAACTTGCATGCTCCATGTTGACTTTGCAGTAAACATAGTGTTATCTTTGAGTTTACATAGAGAGATAACTCACACTGTCTAAGCCTTTATCAGCAAACTGCATTTAGCTGACCTGATTGCCTGGTAAGTAACAGCTGGAGCAATGAGTAACTCACGTCATCGCACCTATGATCAGATACAGGCCAAGAGCCTTGACAATTATGTACAGAGAATTGGAGGATTAATTTCACATAGCAGGCAAATGAAGCTGCATTGCTAAAGGAAACTCTTGATGTCACATAAGCTAGCAGTATAGATAGGATCCTTAATACAGGACATCAAACAACACGACGAGAAACATACTCCATGTGGGAGAATAAAGTGCCTGAGATGATGTTCCTGGGCTGGCATGCTGACAGGAAACCTCCCCATTTGCACTAAAACAAAAAAAGTACAGAAAACACCCACTAAGTGTTAAAAGTAAAGTAGTGAGCAAGGATCTGAACCTGGTGCCCGATCAGCAGTTTCTCTCTGCATCTGTAATAGAAACTAGAACTGATTTGAGACTGCACAGCAGAAGATGCTTCAATGCTACCCATCCTCAGAAGGGACAATATTTGCCTGAGAAAAGATGCTCAGTCCACCTCATGGTCAGTTCAACTTTGGCTCCTGGCCGTCTTCTCCAATAGTCCTTGTTCTATTCTATAACGTTACTGGGCAGTAGTTAAAGGGGTTGTCTAGGATAAAATGATACATTCATACTAAGATAAACATCCTCTCTCGCCTAACTTCTAACTTTACTTACTTAACCAAAAATGTATATTTACCCAGATTGCTGAAACATCGCCAATACTACCCCCTCCAACCCATCATGCATACCTGTCCTGTCCTGATTGTTTTGCTTAGTGTAAAACAAACTTCCATGTCGGAGGCAGATGAAAAACATATTGGTCGCTCACACTGTTTTGTGGTCTGTTATAGTGTTATACTGTTATAGTGTTATTATTTTGTGTTTCCATTGTGTTTCCTTCAGGTCCTGTCCAACCATTGGTGTGGTTATTGAGGCAATTTTATATGTTCTGACTGTCCCGGGGAGTGGAATGCAGACCAGATAGAAGAAATATGGGTTTCCAGGAGGTTGATGTTTTTTGGAGAGGTATTCGGGGTCTGAGGTGGCCCCAGGTGCTTCTGGAGGTGGTGGATAGTGAGAGGCCGTGAGATACATGCCAGGGTAATGACCTGTGTGTCTTTTTGATGGCTAAAATGATGATATTTTTTAAATATAGCATACACTAGGTATGGCTTTTTTTAAAATTTGTACCAAAAAACTGGTGTATATTCTTTATACCACTTTTATTATGTGTTGAAGTCTAGTCTGCACTGTCTAAATATTAAACACTTCCGGACCGCCCATAGATTTTATACGTCCAGGAACTGGTTGCCTTGTTCTGACAGGACGTGCCGGTATGTCCTGTTAGAACACAGCTATTGCACGAGATCATGCAATTGCTGAAGCTGGGAGCCGGCTGTAACTTAAGCCGGAGCTCCCAGAGAGATGGTAGGGAAGGTTTATTTCCGTCCCTGCCTTCTCGATCACTGTGTATACAGCGCTCAATGAGCGCTGTATTCACAGCTATGGGCGCCGCCATCACGTGATCCGCTGGGATCAGTGGCTTGGAAGAGCTTCTGGGTCCTACAGGACCCAGATCAGCTCTGTATACTGTATATACAGCGTGCAGAGGGCTGTATTCCTCCTGCAACTGGGGGTAAATGTAATAGCCCCGGTTGCAGGGGAAATCAGCCTCCCTAACAAAGAAAAAAATGATCAGATGTCCCCGAAGGTCTCTTATTACCTTATGGGGACACCATCTGAAAAAAAATATATAAAAAATTTAATAAAAAAAGTTTTTTAAATTTTTTAAATAAAATAATTTAAAAAATACGGTAAGTAAAATAATACGCCAATAAAATGCCGTTATTAAACGTTATAACCCCACCCCCGACAACACCATACAAAATAAAAATTACCATAATGGAGAGGAAAAACTATTTTATGAAGTTTTTCAGTGGCACTTTGTGTTATTAAATAAAAATAAATAAATAAAAGTGAAAACTAGACACAATTTCCCTCCTATTTTGTTTATATTTTCCCGGATATAAAAAAAATTTAAACACATTTGAAAATAAAAACAACATAAAAATAAAGCCCTATGTGTCCCCGAAAAAATACGCAGAAATTAGTTGAATGAGACGTATGAGAAAAATGTTACAGCCCTCTAAACTACATATACAAAATAAACCTAAGGGAGCCTGCACACGGAGTTACGCTCCACTCATTCTGAACATAAAACTCGTTCAGAATGAGCGCGTAAAAAACTGATCCCATTGACTTGAAAGGGTGCAGGCATACGAGCGCTACCCATTGAAATCAATGGGAGGCTTTTTTCCCTATTGCTTTCAATGTCATACACGTGTATGGACACTCCAAGTCCACCAGATAAGGAGGTGCTCTGTTCTGGCTCATAGATAGGTCTAAAGAGGGCAAAGCAACAGGACTTGTCCTCATGAAGAAAAAATTCTGCCCTACCTCAATGTAGACTTTAACAATTAGTGTAGATTTCCGCTGGTTACTACAAGACACATAAAAATATTGTTAATAGAGATGAGCGAGTAGTACTCGATCGAGTAGGTATTCGATCGAATACTACGGTATTCGAAATACTCGTACTCGATCGAGTACCACTCGCTATTCAAATGTAAAAGTTCGATGAAGAACCAGCATTGATTGGCCAAATGCTATACAGTCGGTCAATCAACGCTGGTTCTTCTCCTACCTTTAGAAGTCTTCTCCGTGCAGCTTCCCCGCGGCGTTCTCCGGCTCTGAATTCACTCTGCCAGGCATCGGGCCTGGGCAGAGCCAACTGTGCATGTCCGCTTGTAGTGCGGGCATGCGCAGTCGGCTCTGCCCAGGCCAGATGCCTGGCAGAGTGAATTTAGAGCCAGACGATGCTGCGGGGACGCTGCACGGAGAAGACTTCTCGGAGGATCCAGCCCGACCCTCACTCGTGGACTTGGTAAGTATAATTTGATCGAATGTTGCCTACCCCTGAAACAAGCATTTTCCCCCCATAGACTATAATAGGGTTCGATATTCGATTCGAATAGTCGAATATTGAGGGGCTACTCGAAACGAATATCGAACCTCGAACATTTTACTGTTCGCTCATCTCTAATTGTTAACTATCAACTATCGTAAAATCAGTTAGTAGGTGAATGTTTATCACTACATTTATGACTACCTTAAGATTTGTTTAGAAGTTAAGAACATACAAAGTAATCACACTTCAATCTTTGATAAGATTAGTTGATAAGAAGTAATCCATCACTGAGCCAAGCAGTGGCTCTTAGCAGTTTCCTGGTAGAGATTGAAATTGATAACATTTATAAGAATATTATAATCAGCATAGAGGAATTATATTTTACTATGTCTTGTCCAGAAATATTTGGACAGTGACACAAGTTTTGCCATTTTAGCTGTTTACTAAAACATATCAAAGATACAGTTATATGATTAATATAGACTTACAGTGCAGAATCTCACCTTTATTTTGTAGGTATCACATCCTAATAGTAGGATGGATTTAGAAATTACAGCTCTGTAATATGTCACTGTCACTTTTTTAAGGGATCAACGGTAATTGGACAATTATCGCAAAAGCTATTTAATTGGCTACATGGCTATTCCCTCATTAATCCATCATCAACTAAGAAGGTAAAAGGTCTGGAGTTGATTCCTGGTGTGGTGTCAATATGTGGTCAAAGGAGCTCTCAATGGAAGTGAAACAGACCATCATTAGGCTGAAAAAAAAACTGACAATCAGGTAGCAGAAATGTTAGGAGTAGCAAAATCCACTGGTTGGTACATTGTGGTAAAAATAAAAGTCTATGCTGTTGAGCTCAGGAACTCAAAAAGGCCTGGATATCTACAAAAGACGATGGTGGATGATCACAAAATCCTATCTATGAAGAAAAACCCTTCACAACATCCACAAAGCAAGAGTATCAGTATCTAAGTCTACCATAAAGCAAGGACTTCATGACAACAAATATGGAGGGTTCACCACAAGGTACAAACTATTATTCATCCTAAAAAATAAAAGGGCCAGATTAGACTTTGCCAAAAAACATCTAAAGAAGCCAACCCATTTCTGCAACAGGATCTTTGGACAGATGAAACTAAGATCAACCAGTACCAGAATGATGGGAAGAAGGAAGTATGGAGAAGACTTTGAATGGTTCATAATCCAAAGCATACCACATCCTCTGTAAATCATGATGGAGGCAGTGTGATGACACGGACATGGATGGGCTTGCAATGACACTGGGTCACTAGTGTTTATTGATGATGTACAGAAGATAGAAGCAGATAGATGAATTCTGAAGTCTACAGGAATATACTTTCTGCTTGGACTCAACCAAATGCCGCAAGGTTGATTGGACTGTGATTCACAGTAACGATGGACAATGGCCCAAAACATACTTTAAAAACAACCCAACATTTTTCTTAAGGCAAAGTAGTGGAATATTCTGCAATAGCTGAGCCAATCACCCGATGTCAACCCGATTGAATATGCCTTTGACTTGCTTAAGGGTAATTTCACACGGCAGAAAATGAAAGAGGAAGTCTCCTTCATTTCCCGCTGGTGGTTTCTGCCCACAGCATCAGCATTTTTTTTTCTTTTTTCCTAAATGTAGATTGTGAGCCCCATATACGGAACACAATGTACTTTTTTTTTTTTCGTATCCGTATGTCTTTGTAGAATGGGAGGAAATTCACACAAACACAGGGAGAACATACAAACTCCTTGCAGATGTTATTCCTGGCAGGATTCGAACTCCAGGACTCCAGCCCTGCAAGGCTGCAGTGCTAACCACTGAGCCACCGTGTTGCCCTGCAGCATTGGCATTCTGTCACGGCTTTCCATTATTGATTAGGCTTAGATTTATGGCCTTAATCAGCAGGGAGTCTTAAGCCTCAAAATCTGTGGCGAGATTAGGCAGGACACTTAATTTTCAATGTCCTGCTGCAGAATCCACCCCCACATCCATGGCAAATTCTTTCATGAGAATATACCTTAAGACAATACTTAATGTAAAAAGACCCACAAACAACCCAGGAAATCCAGCGTTGATGATGGCCAGACTTCAGATAGTCATTGCCTGCAAAGGATTCTCTACAAAGTACTCTAAACATTTTTTTGATGGTAATGTTAATCTGTCCGATTACTTTTGAGCCCCTGAACGTATACGCTTCAATTGCATTTCAGTTGTTTAATTTTAAATTCAATGTGGTGTCTTGCAGAGCCTAAATCATGAAGATTGTGTCACTGTCGAAATATTTCTGGACCAAACTGTATGTCAGTCTTGACAGTTTCAAAGGGAATTGATAACTGGTGGGTGGGTTACAGGGTTGCGAGATGGGTGCGTTGAGGTCTTCCATTTCCATGATCACATCTCAGTATACAAAGAGCAGCAAAACAACTGCAACTGTGTTGAAAGTCAAAGCCTGACATAAGGGACAGAGGGATACTTTGTCAAATTGTAGCCAAAAATCACAAAACTACAGCTGCTGAGTTGAACGCAAGTTTAAGAGCACCAATATCATTGATAACTGTCAAGTGTACTGCATAAAGATGATGGTGATTCTGCAGTAGCCAAATCAAAGTCAAGCTTTGACTTTCAACCACAACAGCTTCTGTGTGTAGATGTTTTGTCAGTCTTTGAATGCTGAGATGTGGTCATGGAACTAGTAGACCTTGTGTGATGAAATATGCATAAAATTAAATTTTTTATGAGTTATGTATCTCTTTATGAACTTTCTTCTAGTTATATTTTTTTCATTAATGGGTGTAGTTAGAAGATTGATCCTTTGTATAATTGTCTGTGCTAAGTATCATTGTTTCCTGTGTACAGTAATTAATATGCACAATCCACAGCTGGGTAGTCAAAGAAGTCTCAGATGCTAATTCAATTGAGGTCAATCTATCTAATTAGCAAGTCATTTAGACTCCAGGTCATCTGAGAGCATTGCGCAGGTGGGGGGTTCCAGGTAGTAGATTGGGGTCAGACTTCAATAAATATTATGTGGCATACGACCCCTTTGTCAGATTTTGGAGATACAGGGTACCTGTAGAATCTGCCTATCTACATCTAGCTGTGCCCACAGCCAGACTTAAAAACAATTGTGCACTTGATTCCCAGTTTATTTAATATTGTTTGTATCTGTATTTTGCTATTACATACTTTTTGTTAATGAAATACATTGTCAAAAGACAGAACCACCACTTATAAAATTACAATTTATTTATTAAAGGTGTAACATCTTTGCCCGTCCGGGCTTTGGCGTCATCATCCGGCCACATGCTGCGGAACAGGAGGCATGTTCAGCTGTGATTTCTTCTTTTGGGTTCTTCTTGCATTGTCTGAACACTGTCCTATTTTTTCACCTTGGTAATTGATTTCCCACCACACCCATCTCCTTCACCTTCATTTCCCTCTGCTCTTCTAATAGTTAATTTTAGCCTTGCCCTGTGATTGACAGCCTGCCTTTCTATCTAGTCCAGGGCGGGTTCTTCCTCCCTATTTATTCGTGGCTCACATTCACATTGGTGCTTGCTATTGCCTTGTGCGTGCTGGCTTTTGTCTTGCTGTTTATTTTTGTATTCTGATTCTTGACCTCTGGATTTTCCTATAGACTACTCTTTTGAATATCGATTTTGACACTGCATTGCTCGACTATTACTTACCCCTGGCTAGCTGACCTCCCTTTGTTGTTGTTTGTCTTGTCTATGTTTTGTGTGCCATGTATTTAAGAAGAGTTTTGTCATCCAGTTGTCGCCTATTACCTAAGATAGGACTGGCAAGCAGGAAGGGACTTTTGGGGATTTCAGACCAGGCCTCACTGTCTCCTGTGCCCCTTCCTCCAGGGTTCATCTACAGCACTGGGGTTCCCAGTCATGGAATTCCAAATCTGTGGAACAGGGTTCAACTGGCACTTCCCTAACAAAAGGTCAAAATAAAATACAAAATTACAAGACATGATGACATACAATAACAAAAGAGAAAAGGGGTAAATACAATGCTACCTATTGTAAAAACCACAATGGGAAGGTGAAAAATATTAATATGCACATGTACATAGGCAAGCGATAGTGTATAGTAGCCTATTCGCATGTCCATATTAATATTTTTCACCTTCCCATTGTGTTTTTTACAATAGGTAGCATTGTATTTCCCCCTTTTCTCTTTTGTTATTGTATGTCATCATGTCTTGTAATTTTGTATTTTATTTTGACCTTTAATAAATAAATTGTAATGATATAAGAGGTGGTTCTGTATTTTGACAATGCATTTCATTATTTATATAATTATTACATGATTATACATTATTATTTTTGATCCATCATTTTCAGTTTCAAGGATAATCAACTTTATCTTCGATTCCATCTAAACTTTTCAGTCTTATCACATTAGTTTTTTATATTTATTTATTGCACTGCGCACCAGCATTTTTTTTTTGTTCACTTTTTTATTTTACAAGATTTATATATTTTTTCAAATAATATTGTATTTATGTAGGTTTATTATAATTGAAATCTTGTAATTTCCATACCACTATTGTGCCACAAGTTGGTTTCATATATGTATTTAATTGATTATTTACTTCATCTATTGTATAACAATCTTTTGATTTTATCATACACTATATTTATTTATTTGTTCACTTATATTGTATAATATTTCTCTTTTAACACTTTGACTCTATGCCCATATTCACATTGAACGTTTCATCATTATGTCACATACAGTATATTTGATATTTTGCGTTATTCACGCTCTTATTCTGTGATTTTTTTATGGAATAGTGGTTATGTGCTGTTTAATATCCTAGTATATATAACATTTCATTTTTCTTTTCTTGTCTTTTAAATTTTTTTATTCTCCTCGCTCTCCCTACATTTTTTCAGTTTACAGATACGTACGATAGCTTGACCCATCCATTGTAGCGATTTTCTCACTCCTAACATGCATGCGCAGTCTCCGGCTTTTCTATTCCCGGCTTCCATTCTCACGCTGTTTTGACGCTATCCGCGCATGCGCACTGGTTATTAATGCTCATGTTTATTACAGGAACTCGCCACATCTATTCCAGTCATGAGTTCTCGCGTTATCTAACGTAACTTGAGCATGCGTACTTGTACTTAGCCCGGACGAAAATCTGTATTCATATTAGAGTTCTTTCTCGTCATCATTGACTTACCTGTTGCCATTTTCACTAATTATGTCTTCCCTATATATACCCCTATTATTACATTTGAGCTATCGTCCCCTGACAAAGCCATATTGGCAAAACACGCGTTGGGGCGCATTCACATGTGTTAAGGTCCTATGATTGTTTCTTATGGTACATTTATGTGGGTCTCATGTATTGATACTTAGTACCTGGCTGAGCTTTCCCATGCCTTATTATTATTAGTTTGGCTTCTTCCATGCAATGAATACATTTGGTTACCTTTTTACAATGTTACCATTTCTCAGAAAAGTTTGACTTTTTATATACTCATAACATATATATTCGTGCAGCTTCAGGCCCTTCACTTTAGCTCCACTACATTGTTTTTTGAGTTATGGACGTGTGCTTTATACTTAAGCAACAATGCTGTTTATTAATATTGAGACTTTGTTTCTTGATTAGTTTATAATTACAGCATTTGTTGTTGTTAATATATTATTCATGTCCTCCCTCAACACTATTGTTTACAGACCTTCCACATTGTTTTTTCAGGTTTTTTGGTTCCCTTGTCTTATACGTAATTTGTGTTGTATTTATTCATTATTTTTTCTGTTAAAAAATCTTTTCAATAACTATTATTCATTTTATTTATTTGTGAATTTCTGTCTTATTGACAATATTTTTTGCTTCTTATTTTTGAAATTCATTATTAGTGCCTTTGTTTCTTTGCATTGCTTTTTTCATTATTTATATGAACACACTTTTCATTGCCTAGTATTGCACTGTATATTTTTCCATACATTTTATTAAGCACTATACTTTTTTGAGTATATTAAATCCAAAATTTAATTTAAACGTCTCCACAAATGTAGTAGCCTAGTGTGATAGGTAAGTTGGAAGTTAGTGTCATCGCATGTGCGTGGTGAGTAAGGTGTGCAGCTACTCCACAGAATTGCTATACATTGAGCGGATATACTGTATCTTGTGTATGAGACCCAATCCCTGCCCCTTCAATCTCAGTGACTGGTATAGACCAACATCAGATGTGCCACATAAAACTAAAACTAATAAACAGATTTTTAACAGCACAAGTAATGCCACAGACAAACATCATAAATAATATAATTTATCAACAGCGACATAAATTACGTGATTGAGAAAACAAGGGTGTGTTAGTGGTGATGGAAGGTGTGTCAGGAAGGGTTCAACTTGAGTATGAAAAAATATGGTGTTCATGTGATTTGGTCAAACCCCTGTATATGAAGGCAGTTGTGCATTCATCTATATGCACTTTCGCAAACAGAAAATAGATCCTATGTTGGCTATTTTTATTATGAAGAATTGGAACAAATTACTGCACCAACAACTATATTCATGTGCTACAGTCCCAAAGTGACATTTCACATCAAGAAAATGGTGCAGAACTAAAGCAAATATTGTATTAGTGAATTGCAAAATGATATTTAATGACAGATAAATAGAATTTATTCAAAATTGCAATCTCATGGGTTGAGAATTACAAAAACCTTGTACCTCACTGTGCTAGGCTCTTTCTGTAAATGCCATACATAAACTGCATTGCATACGGTCAGGTCTGGTGTTTCCATAATCCAGTCCACTCCTAGCCTCCCTTTAAAAGGAATATAAAACCAACTTTTTAATGCATTAAAACTAGATAACAATATTTTGTGATGTGCTTTACACAGATGTGTAGCTAGCCGTGGCCTCAGGCCCTCTTCTTCGTCCTGCTTTCCTCCTCTACCATTCTTAACTTGTAGGATACAGGTTCCTTCAGGCGTGTTTCAGTCCTGCTGCATTAGTCTTCTTTTGCTGGAAGTGGCAGCTGACTGTGATGTCCCGTGTCCTTTCTGCTGAGGCTGCTGATTGACATCAATGGTTACATGCAATGGGAACTTCTGCCGGAAGAAAACAAAGGAGCTTCAGGACTGGACTCCAAGGCACCGGGAACAGATGGGTATGTTTTTCCACCTCCCCCAGCCTAATTTAAAAAAAATAAAAATTTGCTTGGACAACCCCTTTAAGTCTGTATACAATAAAATTGTAAATGGAGTGTCAGAGAATGCTTTGTCACGCCGATCATTCTTTATGATACTGCTGGACTCCATCTCCAGCAGTCCCATAACCAATGTGGCATTGATGAGGGTCCCAGTGGTTGAACCCCTACTGGTCAATAAATTAAGAGCTATCCTGTTATATCCCGCTTTGGTGGCACAACCCCTTTAGTAGCAAAGACATATGTATATACTAACACGTTATAATACTGTATGCCATAAAATGTTTATGATTGTAAAAATCTATAACACTTTCTTCTATGGAATTTCTTTAGTTGTGTTATCTTATCAGTTATTACCTAATGCCAGACGCACACACCTGTATTGATAAAGTCTGTTTTATCAGGTTTAGCTGACGGGTTCTGGAACATTTGTTTGGCCTCCTATTTCAGGGTCATTAGCCTTATATTTGCAGCTCAGCTGTCTTTTTTCCAGATCACAACCTTCACATTATTTTTTCTATTCTTGAAGTTCATTACTATTCTCCTTCTTGAGGTTACTTTCTGATTACCTCGTGATAATTTACAGATCTATCCATTAATGTTAAATTATACCTGTTGGTATGACTTAGGATAAGCTGCCATTTGTATGTGCAGCAACACTATTTAGGAACAGTCAACCAAATGTAGCATTTAGTAGCAGTTTTACCCTCAGCAGGCTCCAATTTTAATTCACAGTTGTCCTGAGCTGGTTGGTAAAGATAGGTGCTATTATATCTCCTGTAGTTGGCGTATTGTGAAATATAAGATTTTGCTCCCTAACTCTCTCTCTCACTGATCTAGAATCAGTAGTATCATATTTTTGAGCTTTGGTGGCTATCACTGTATTGGAGTGTTTGAAGGAGCCTATGGATTTTGGTCACTATACTAGGTTAGTCAGGTAATCAGTGGTAGCAGGTACTGTGTTATTGTAACAATTCCTGAATTGTCTGTAACTAGGGGAATATGAGCAAGGTATTGGGATGGTTGAGATGGCTGAAGGAGATGTAGATGAGGTTGGATGAAGACATCAGTCTATCAAGTCCAATCTATAACCATACAATCCCTATAGTGTTGATCCAGAGGAAGGCAAAAAAAAAACCATGTGGCTTATGCCAATTGCCCCATTTCAGGGGAAAAAAAATTCCTTCCCGACTCCAAATCTGGCAGTCAGTATAAAAACCCTGGATCAACGTGTCCTTAAAATCTAGAGTCCATAACCTGTTATACTTTTCTCTTCAAGAAAGGCATCCAGGCCCTCTTTGAACTTGTTTAATGAATCCGCCATCACCACTTCCTGGGGCAGAGAGTTCCAGAGCCTCGCTGTTCTTACTGTGAAGAATCCCCTTCTATGTTGCTGGTGAAACTTTCTCTCCTCCAGACGTAGAAGATGTCCTCTTGTCACTGGCCTAGGAGTAAAAATATCCTTAGAAAGTTCTTTGTATTGTCCCTTCATGTATTTGTACATTGTTATTAGATCTCCCCATAGACGTCTTTTCTCTAAACTGAAGGAGCCTCCCCCGCCGCCCTCTCCTATGGAGGTCTACACTTCTCATATACCCCCTGCCCCAACAACAAACCTGGTGGAGGTGTAGGCGTCCTCCTGTCAGACAAGTGCTCATTTGCCCCTATTCAGGCGCTACCTGCCCTCACCCCCCCCATCCTTTGAAGTGCACGCTGTTCGTATCTACTCACCCTCCAACCTCCAACTGGCCGTCATATATCGACCGCCGGGACCTACCACTGCCTTTATCGACCACTTCACCACCTGGCTTACACACTTCCTATCCACAGACACCCCCACCATCATCATGGGTGACTTCAACATCCCCATTAACACAGACCACCCCTCCGCCTCCAGTCTCCTATCCCTCACTGCCTCCTTTGGTCTCTCCCAATGGTCCTCCTCTGCCACCCACATAAAAGGGGGCACACTAGACCTAATATTCACCCGCCTCTGCTCCATATGCAACCTCTCTAACCCTCCGTCCACGCTGTCTGACCACAACCTGCTGACATTCTCTGCCCTCTCCTCTCCAATTGACACCCCAACCTCTAAACCAACACGCCCCCGCAGGAACCTCAACCGCCTTGACACCTGCACCCTCTCAGACTCTCTCCTACCACTCGCTGACATATCCTCACCACAGGACACAGATGCCGCTGCTGCCTTCTATAACAACACCATTACCTCAGCCCTTGATTCTGTGGCCCCCTACACATACACCAGAGCCCGACCGATCAGTAGACAACCCTGGCACACTGACCTGACTAAAAAACTGAGACGTGCCTCGCGGGTTGCAGAGCGCCTCTGGAAGAAAAGCCACTCCCAGGAGGACTTCCTCAGGTACAAAGAGGCAGTTCTCACATTTAAGAACGCACTCACCGCCGCCAAGCAGGTCTACTTCACCACACTCATATCCGCACTCTCTCGCAACCCCAAACAGCTCTTCTCCACCTTCAACTCCCTTCTCCGTCCTCCTGCCCCCCCTCCGACATCACTTATCTCAGCTGACGACTTTGCCGCTTACTTTAAAACTAAAATTGACACAATCAGAGACAGTCTCACCCTACTCCCCCGACAACCCCGCTACCCAACTACTTACTGTTCCTCATCCCTGACCTGTTTCTCCTCCATAACTGACGAAAAACTCTCCTCCCTAATCTCCAAATCCCACCTCACCTCCTGCGTGCTCGACCCGATCCAGTCACACCTCATCCCCAAACTCGCTGAAGTCATTACTCCAGCCCTAACCCATCTTTTCAATCTATCCCTAACCAATGGATCCTTCCCCTCAGCCTTCAAACACGCCACTGTCACTCCTATACTTAAGAAACCGTCCCTCAACCCGTCCTCTCCTGCCAACTATCGCCCCATCTCTCTGCTCCCATACGCCTCAAAACTTCTTGAGCAGCATGTCCACTCCGAACTCTCCTCCTATCTCTCATCCAACCTGCTCTTTGACAGACTTCAGTCAGGCTTCAGACCCCGGCACTCCACTGAAACTGCCCTAACAAAAGTCACCAATGACCTGCTAACCGCCAAAGCCAAGCGCCACTACTCTGTCCTCCTCCTCCTCGACCTCTCCTCTGCCTTTGACACAGTTGACCACTCCCTCTTATTACAAATTCTCTCATCCCTTGGTATCTCAGACCTGGCCCATTCCTGGATCTCCTCATACCTCACCGACCGCACATTCAGCGTCTCCCACTCGCACACCACCTCCTCACCTCGCCCTCTCTCTGTAGGTGTCCCCCAGGGCTCCGTCCTAGGACCCCTCCTGTTCTCCATCTACACCCTTGGCCTGGGCCAACTCATAGAATCTCATGGCTTTCAGTACCACTGCTATGCCGATGACACCCAAATCTACATCTCTGGACCAGACATTACCTCCCTGCTGGCCAGAGTCCCAGATTGTTTAGCGGCCGTAGCCTCCTTCCTCTCCTCCCGCTTTCTCAAACTCAACATGGAGAAAACAGAGTTTATCATCTTCAGCCCATCCTGTGTGGCCCCTCCACCTGACCCATCTATCAAAGTTAATGGAACCACAATTACCCCTGTCCCACAGGCCCGATGCCTTGGGGTAACCCTGGACTCTGACCTATCCTTCAAACCACATATTCAAGCCCTCAACACCTCCTGCCGCCTCCAGCTCAAGAACATCCACCGAATTCGCCCCTTCCTCACCCAGGAAACTACCAAGATGCTCGTCCAGGCCCTCATAATCTCCCGCCTAGACTACTGCAACACCCTTCTCCATGGACTCCCAGCAAACACCCTCGCCCCCCTCCAGTCCACCTTAAACTGCGCTGCTCGCTTAATCCACCTCACCCCCCGATCTTCATCGGCTGCTCCCCTCTGCCAGTCCCTCCACTGGCTACCTATAGCCCAGCGAATTGAGTTCAAGCTACTAACACTAACATACAAAGCCATCCACAACCTGGCCCCTCCATACATCTCTGAACTAATCTCCCGCTACCTGCCCACACGTAACCTCAGATCCTCCAATGACCTCCTACTCCGCTCTGCTCTCATCCGCTCCTCACACAACCGTCTCCAAGATTTCTCTCGTGCATCCCCCATACTCTGGAACTCCTTACCAAGACACATAAGACTGACCCCCACAATCACAGGCTTCAAGAAGGCCCTGAAGACTCACCTATTCAGGAAGGCCTACAACCTCCAATAACACTATCACTGCACCACCATCTGTACAGTCTCCCCCTCTCCTTCTGTCTCTACCCCCCTTCCCTCATAGATTGTAAGCCCTCGCGGGCAGGGCCCTCTACCCCACTGTGCCAGTCGGTCATTGTTAGCATTATATCTACCTGTATATTCTGTGTATTGTATGTAACCCCCAAATGTAAAGCACCATGGAATTAATGGTGCTATATAAATAAATAATAATAATAATAATAATAATAATAATAATAATAAAATAATAACTCCAAGTTTGTTAATCTATCGTTGTGCTCCAATCCACCCATTCCTCTAATAATTTCAGTTGCCCATCTTTGCACTTGTTCAAGTTCACTTGTATGTTGGGGCCTAAAATTGTGCCCAATATTCTAAGTGTGGCCGTACCAGTGATTTGTATAGAGGCATAACTATGTTCTTGACATGAGAATCTAGACCTCTTTTGATACATCCCATAATTTTATTTGCCTTGGCAGCAGCTTCCTGGCACTGGTCACTAAAGATAAGCTTGCTGTCCACCAAAATTCCCAAGTCTTTTTCATTGGCAGTCTTACCCAGTAATTTACTATTAAGTACATAATAGCGCTGCACCCAGTAGATTAGGGACCCTCTATAAAGAGGTAGCCGTGAAGTGGTTGGGGGGGCTTATTCACCTTGGCTGATATGTATACTAAGAACCTTGTGTTCAGTATTGTAGAATTTGCTGAGAAGCTTTAGATCAATGTATAAGATTGGGATGTGCGAGCCATGTCTTTTTCTCTTTTTTGGATGTACACTTTAACAAGTTATGTGAGAGGTTGGGTGAGGCAGCAGAGGTAGCGTTCCCTACATAGGGGTTGTTATGAGAGCTTTTGGGTAGCAGTCACTAGACTTAATTGATTGGTGGGGGAGCCAGGGGGTGGTGACAATGTAGCAGGATTGTGGAAGAAACTGGAGGTATGAAAGGTGATGTATTGGGTAGTCTAGGGAGCCTGTACTATCTTTGTAGGGTGGTTGATGGTGGAGCCTAGAGTGGTTTGGAGTATTATACTTGGATTGTTGGGGAATCCTAGTAGGGAGGTTATGAGTATGGTGGACATTGGGGATGTGAACACTGTATAATAGAGCAGCTAGAGCACTAGTTGTGACTGTCGCTATAGGTGGTATTGGGGAAGACTGGAGTGGCAGGCACTGTTTGTGGGATGTCATAAGAGATTCAAAATGTCTGTGTTAGTCAATGTTGTGAGGGTGTTTGTGGAGGCTGGAGAGGTGTCTATTCATGGGCTTGGCAGGGGAGCTAGGGGAAGGTGAACACTGTACAAGGGGTGGTTGGGGTTATTGCAAATCCACCTTGTCCTGATCACTGGGCAAAACACCAAGATTCACACATTTATCCCTCATGCAACCAAAAGTGAATTAGTGTGTTTTGTGGCAAAACCCCTCTTATTAAAAATGTTTTCTAAGTTCCTGCATATACCACTCCTGCTAACACTTTCTTCCAGTTGAGCAATGGTACTTTATTCATGTGCCGTATACAGTGTGACCATGTAAGCAGAGCTCCTGGCAGGAGGGCAGTGAAATGAACGTGTAAATCAAACAATATCAATTTGTGTATTGCAAGTATAACATTGTAAATGGTAAAACGTCAACTATGTCAAGTAAATTCATTGTTATAGAATGGATTATAAATTGGTAGTGGGACGTGCCATTCCTTCCCCTACTCCACTACAACTGTTCAGGAGTGGGTTCAGGGCTCATTACCTTGGCATAGATACAAGCCTGAAAGGGTCAACAAGGATCAGATCTTGGAGACTGAATGCAATGTGCTGGTTGTGCAAAGCCTGATCCCGCTGTGTATTCTAAAGAATCTAGGAGAGGTAGCCTTCTGTTTAGTTAGCCCCCAGATGGGCAGGTATTTTTTTGTTATTTTACATTTATACAAGTGACTACTAAGCTTGGGTGCCAATATACTGCTGCTTTAAAAAATAGACTGTTTTGGACTTTTGTAACTGCTGTAATCTGTGAAATCTGTCATCACTGACCCCATTCACTTGTACATATCCTGACACAAGGTATTAAGAAAGAACTGTATAAATATGTTCCTTTCATGGAAGCTATCAGTATTCACTGCAACATTGTGTACAGAACACTTGCTACTGCCGTGAAGAGCACTTTTAGAATATCACATTGTCCTGTTGAAAAGCACATTGAATGTGCTCCAAATCCTTCTATAAGGCGAGGAAATCTCAACAATCTCTTAAGGCTTATATACCAGCCATCAAAATGAAAGTAATGACTGTGAGAGCAGCTTATAAAAATGTCTTGATAAGAAAGGATACCCCTACTTAACTTAAAAAAGGCTTAGGACCCACGTAGAGAGCTATACCCAAAAAGACTGCAGCAGAAGTGAATTGCGTTTTTTTTAGCAGCACTTTCCATAGAGAGTCCACAGAGTTTTCCTCTGCAGACATTTTGTCCCCATTATACCAGTATGGAAAATGCCAGCGTTTCCGTAGGTATAATTGAAATGCTGCAATTTACAAAAACGCTGTGGTGTTTGAAATTGCAGAATTTCTGCTGCGGATATTTTTCAGTAATGTGTGGATGGGATTATCCAGAATCTCATCCACTTGGCAAGTATTGTAAAAATCTGCGGTTTTTACCACAACGTTTTCGCAACGTGGAGCCAAAAACTTTGCTCTTGATAAGCCTAACATCACTGTTTTGCAAAAGGAAGTACTACTGGACCTGAACCTGATACCCATAATCAAGTGGAGCACAGCTGCAAAGAATTCAACTCTGCATGCAGGGGTGGGCTTTAAGACATATGTTTATTAACTAACACTAATATACTAAATGTTAAATAAGACAGTACAAAGTAAACATACATTTACAATACAATGTCCAGACTATGCATATTTCTATGTATGAAGAACACAGTAAACACAATGTTGCAATACAGTTCCAAAAATACAAACTCAGTTAAGTTAAATGGTACATTAATCCCACTCACAACAATCTGGATCTTAATGATTCACTCACACACCCACACTTCCTTGACCCACCAAACAATAACCTATCCCTATATTTAAGGAGAACTGGGATCACTAAGGAGAGAGGTGAGGGAGATGGAGAGATGTGGTTCTGAAGAGAGAGACAGAGCTAGAGAGCTGTATTAAACAGGACCTTTCATGGTTTGGGCACAGGCAGTGCGCTGAATTCTGCGCACTGCCGGCTTTCCCGATCTGTGCCCCGGGTAAAGAGCTTTCATTCCTGGTACCGTAGCTCTTTACAGTCTGAAGAGCGTTCCTGACAGTCTGTCAGGTATGTCCTTCTCCACAGCAGCGCTTATCGCACTGTACAGTGTGAGCGGGGAGGAACTGAGGGGGGCGTTCCTCCCCGCTCACTGTACAGCGCAATAGGCGCTGCTGTAGAGAAGGACGTACCTGACAGAGTGTCAGGAACGCTCTTCAGACTGTAAAGAGCTACGGTACTGGGACCGAAAGCTCTTTACCTGGGGCACAGATCCAGCAGTATATAGAACTGCCTGTGCCCCAAACCATGAAAGGTCCTCTTTAAAGGGAAAGGCATATACTAAGCCTGCTTGTATTGGAGTAATCAGATGCTCTGCACTCAGGACTTCTGATAGTGAGGACCTTCTAATCCGTTCTATGACCTCTGAAGCCTCTTTTAATCTACATTATAGCTTTTGACTATAATGTGGCCTATCCTGATTGGTCAAACCATCAGATAATTGTAGTTCTCTGATGGAATGTCTTTGTATATTCCCAGGTATGGAAAGATGGCCTTTTATCCTGACTTTTATGGTTTGACCCCAGACACCTTCCCAAGTCTTTGTTCTCGTACACAAAAGAATTATATACTGATCAATTCACTGTGTACTCTATCCCACCTCCTGGCATATCCAGCACAATACCTGGTCTTTGTTGTTCTGGTACATAAAAGAACTAGTAAACAAAGCCATATTGTTACTGTGGGTTGTATGTCCTCCGTCCACACCCGTATTCATCCCTCCTTGGCGAGTACAGGAATCTCACAAGAAGGAGTTCTCACCAGTTCTATCCAGGTGGTGGAGTTGATATATCCACCTTAATATGAACTTTATATTCACTGTATTACCGCTCAACTGTCAACCATATCTGGAATACCTTAGAATTTCTACATTTCCTTTTACGCTCCCCCTCATCAGTTATTATAGCATCTCATTATAAATAAAGGTTCCTGATTAAAAATAGGGCCCCATATCAGTAATAGTTCCTTCTTATCCATAATAGCCCCCTATCATAAATAGTATTGCTCCAATATAAATAGTCCCCCTTATTAATAATAACCTCCTCATAAATAATATTTCCAATTATAAATAATAGTCCACATGATCAATATTAGCCCTCTTATAAATAATAGCCCCTACGCCAGACCAAGCGAAGAGAGAGAGCTAAATGATCCTGAAGTCTTCTTTCTTTTCTTTTTCTTCCTTAGCTCTTAGTATTTTTCTGAGTTTATGTGCGCCTCCTTCTGTAATATATTACTGTTTATTATCCTGTATCTGTATTATCTATGCTGCTGTAACACACTGAAATTTCCCCATGGTGGGACTATTAAAGGATTATCTTATCTTTAACAATACCCTCCTTATAAAGTTTCCTTCTTATATTTAAAAGTTACCACATTATAATATCTGTGTGTCTATCTATCTATCTATCTATCTATCTATCTATCTATCTATCTATCTATCTATCTATCTATCTATCTATACACTACTCAAAAAAATAAAGGGAACACTTAAGCAACACAATGTAGCTCCAAGCAACACTGATTGACAATCAATTTCACATGCTGTTGAAATTTCAGAATGGGCATGTCAGGATACGGAGTCGCCGCGGTCTCCTTGCTGCGCGGCGTCTCCCTGGGAGACGTGTTAGGAGTTCTATTGGGTGTGCTTAGGTCATTAAGGGTTAATCTTTTCCTTGCCTTCAGTCTCCATGTCATTAGCCATCAGGTGTGTTCTCTGCTGCTATTTAAACCCCACCCAGGCATGGATCCTTGCCAGCCATTCACTTTGTGTTTCCTGGTCCCCCTGCTCAGTCTGTTTCCCTGTCTGTTTGTATTCGGTCTGTTCCTTGGTTATATACCCGGCTTGTATTTTTGACTATCCCTTGTCTTTTGCTTCGGTACCTTTATTATATCTCCTGGCTTGACCTCTTGCTCGTCTGACCTCGCCTTCTCTTCTGTGTCTTGCTGGGACTTGTGGTCCTCCCTGGT
Source organism: Leptodactylus fuscus (assembly GCF_031893055.1). Classification (NCBI taxonomy): domain Eukaryota; kingdom Metazoa; phylum Chordata; class Amphibia; order Anura; family Leptodactylidae; genus Leptodactylus; species Leptodactylus fuscus. The sequence continues at coordinate 75,921,289 of NC_134265.1, forward strand.
TCCATGCTGTTTAGTCTTTTGTTTTGCATTGCAGTTACACTGTGCTTTCTGTTTAGGTGTGACCCCGTGACTCCAGTCCCTAGGACTTTCAGGGCCTCCTCTTCCCTTATCCTAGCCGCCGGGATAGAAGTGTAAGGAGTCGTGGTAGGCGCACTTCAATTAGGAAGTGCATTGGTCTGCCTCATCTCAGATATTACAGCATAGTTATAGCTGCAGGGCCTACGACCCCTTTTGTCATTAGTTGCACAGTGTTGCTTTCCCAGCTGTGTCACTTTGCACTGCCTGACCCTGATTCCAATCCTTACAGAGCATATTGCTTCTTTTTTCCGGGCGCTGGAACAAATGGCTCCCGGAAAATAGAAGTAACCAGCTCCCATTGATTTCAATGGGAGCCGTCTTTTTGGTCAGGATTTTGAGGCAGATACGGCCTCAAAATCCTGACCAAAAAACCCTGTGTGAACTTACCCTAAGAAAGAAGCCAATACTACCAATCTTGCCCATAGTGTGTGCAATGCAATATGTGGACTTCGGGAAAAAAAACTTCTATTACTCGGCCTTATTTCACTGTTGTGTGCATGGGGTTTTAAAGGTCTTGTCCAGGTTAACCATTAGAAGAAAAAAAAAAAAAATACTTGTCCCAGCCTAGTCCAGTCCTCTGCTCTGGTGTTGGAGAAACCTGCCTTTTTTTTTTTTTTTTTTTTTTTTTAAATTTATTTCTGACCAGTTTATTGCAAAGCTCATGTGAATGTTCAATTTGGATCATAGATGTCCTTTAAAACGTGAGATTTTGTAATATGTCTAATTATTACTGAATTTCCCCTTGGTGGGACTATTAAAGGATTATGTTATCTTATCTTGTCTTAAAATCTGGCATATCCCTCACCTTCCAGCAACCTTTAATTCCCCTTTTCATGTCTTTAGAAGTTCAGTAATCTGAACAGTCAGCAAAAAAAACTTTTAAAGCTAAAGCCCCACATTGCTTTGTTTTACTGTACCTGCAAAGTGAATGAGATTCTGGCTAATCCCATCCACACACATTGCAGAAAAAAAAAATAGCTATGTACGTTTTAAAAAAATCGCAGCATGTTATGCATTACAGAATATACTTTTGGCTAACCCTCTCTACAAATTTCATTCACCTAAGAATTTCCAGGTATGCCCAAGTATATTGGTTATGTAAATGTGAATTATTTAGATTTTTCTATTTCTATGTATAACTTTATCTTGCATCTACAGTATTTCAATATTAGAACTTTAATGGGGGAATTGACAGTGACGGCTAGTGGTTACCATAGACATATTTATAAATCTGCTGATGCACTGACTGACCCACATGTAAGTTACAGTGCCAAATGTCCTTAGTCATGGGTTACAAGCCAAAAATCCCTTACAGCTGCAGATTTCCCAAACCCTTTGTGTACTGTATTCAGTGTTGCATAGTTATCCTTGGAATTTGCAGCATGAGGTGTCAGTTAATCTTCCAAGCAAATCAAAAACTACTCCAGAGACGTGACACCTTAGAAGGGTAGAGAGAAATGGAAGTTACTTGAGTCATTTACAGTATCTTAAATGTCACCATGACATTTGCCTATGTCTACAGTACTGGAAAGCGCCGGCTGAGACTAGTAGGACATGGCCTGAAGGAGTAATTCTATCACCTTATAGGCCATTACTTTTTTTTTTTCTAAATTGTAATATTGTAAATATGTAAAACAGAGATGAGGTAAAAATCACGCAGCATAGAAACCAGTTAATAACATAAATGATACAGTTTCACAACCTAATGCACATAAGAACAATGAAGTAGAGAAAAAAACAGGACAAAGAACATAAGGAAAGAAAAGGAAGGGAATACATATGGTAATGAACAAGTTGTCATGTCAACGAAAAGTTCAGGGGGAATTCTGTCTCTTAGGCCAGGTTCACACGGGTTTTTTTGGACCGGAACCTGAGGCGGTGGCCACCTCAAGTTCCGGTCCAACATACAGGTAGCTGCGACTGGATGCCATTGCAGTGCATCGTGATCCAGTCACGCACTCCGCTCCGGATTAGGCCCAAATGAATGGGCTTAGTCGTGAGGAGGGAGGTGTCTTCAGGCGGATGTCGCGAGGCGAATCCGCCTGAAAGAATGAGCATGTCGCTTCTTTTACCGGGAGCTGGAACAAACGGCTCCCAGAAAAAAAGAACGGACCGGCTCCCATTGATTTCAATGAGAGACGTCTTTTTGGTCTGGATTTTGAGGTGAATACGGCCTCAAAATCCGGACCAAAAAACCCAGTGTGAATTTACCCTTATTCTGGTATTCAACTACTCCAGAGATGGAGGGGCAATTCTGTCTCCAAATCTTAGGTATGAGGCGTGCATAGGTGAGAATGTATAACAGTAGGTGAAGGGATTTTTTCCATGGGTAGATTGAGAAGGTACATGCAGGAGAGAAGGGGTGACAAAGGCCCAAAACCCGGTCTATCAAGATCTGTATTTGTCACCAACATAGTTGGATTAGAGGGCGGGACCAAGAAAAGATTAAATTTGTTAGCCCCATGAGCACCACATTTCCAGCAAGTGTCTGGTATAGTAGCATTAAAAAAATGCAAATTCTCCATATAGGTAACACAGAGGTCTTGGACACTCGTCCCCAAATGATAGTCCAAGACAGATCTGAGAGAGTCTCGCCTGACAGAGTCTAAAAGCATACAATAAATTTCTGAGATAAGGCCCACTGTAGAGAATTCCACAGTTTTTCAAAAATTTGGACGAGGGAACCCTGGAAAACAAAACGTGCTAGATGGCTAATCTGAGTGTATGATGATTCACTGATGATAGTTCACTGGAAAGGAGGAGATTAAATTTAGGGAGCCTTCACACGGAGTAAACGCTCTGCTCATGGTGGCATAAACCCCAACAAAAACAAACAAGTTATATAAACCCAAAACAATAAATAAATAAAAACACAGACATCATTTCTTTTGTGGAAATAATTGGCTGCGATGCTTTATTATGGGTAATCAAAAATCAATAAATTAATTAAATATTAAACCAAAAATTATTACAATAAATAAATCTCTTTAATAAATTATCAATAAATATGAACCTTAAAACCAAACCAAATGAAATTCATTAAAATTATGTTAAACTCCAGTCCTACCAGCAATAGCTGGGAGACTAAAACCCCACTAAAAAAGCATCGCAACAAGTCCTGTAGCAATAGGGAGGGCGGGTGTCCGCTTCTTCAGCTGCTTCCAGATGACTGACAGGTGAGTGAAGAACTGATGAGTCTTTTATGTTACTTTTTTCCCGCCGATTCTCACAGCTGACCAATCAGCTGTCCAATTCGTCACCAGGCAGAAAATCAAAACTTAAACATCATGTATAGCTGACCAATCAGCTGTCCAATTCGTTACCAGGCAGAAAACCCACGCTTGAACTTCATAAACAGCTGACCAATCAGCTGTTGAACTGGTTACCGGGCAGAATATCAAGAATCTTCAAGAAGCTGCTCGTGGCTTGCACAGCTGACCTTCGCTTGACCCTCCACAGGTAAGCATCATCACAAAATTCACCTCAGAGAATAGGGGGAGACAAAATATAGGTTAACAAACTTAATTAATACTCCAATTTGATTAATAACTGAACCAAGAGTAATTGAATAATCAATACTTTTTTGTGGGGTCATGCCACCATGTGTCCCCATCGCTATTCAGCTTCTTGGGAACCCTGTCATTCTGAACGTAAAACTCGTTCAGAGTGAGAGGCGTTAAAACAGATCCCATTCTATGGGTGCCGGCATACACGCACTCCCCATTGAAAGCAATGGGAGGCTTTTTTACATATTGCTTTCAATGTGATATGTGCGTATGAAATGAGCAGAGCGTTTACTCTGTGTGAAGGCTCCCTTAGGCCGCAAAGCTAGCAAAGGGAGGAAAGGAGCGTGATTTATAATCAATTATGTCAGCAAAGCAAAAAAAAAAAAGAAAAAAGGCCGGCTTCAAACCAAGGTCCTGAGACTGCAGAGGTAGCACCGGGTGGGTAGTATTGAGGAGTTCTGGAAGGAGAGGTGGAAGCACAGGTGCACCCCACATCTCTGGTGAAGGCCATCAAACCCAACAGGATGTGTAGGGTTGGCAATAACAAGTGAATCAAAGTAGAGAATTGGGGTAGTTAGGGGTCAACCAGAGGTCTTCTATTTCCATCCACTTTGAGTACGCTAAGAGAGTCGACCAAGCCACGACCCTCCTGAGCTAGGTTGCCCAGTAATAAAGGAGCAGAGTGGGGAGTGACAGACCACCCTTATGCTTCAGAGTTATCATAAGCAATTTGGAAATTCTGACTTTCTCTCTGGCCCACAAAAAATGTAGTATAGAGCCCTGTATAAACCATAATAGGGACGGGATGGGTAGGGTCTCAAAGAAATCGACTAATTTAGGCAGAATAGTGATTTTTATGTCAGATATCTGGCCAAAGAGAGACAGAGGAAGGATCTGCCACTTAGTGAGAAGTACACCTATCGGTCAGAAGAGGGGGAAAGTTTACTTGGAAAATAATTCAGTAAGTTGTATGCCTAGGCATTTTAAAAAGAAGTCCTGTCACTTATAGGGGAAACGAGGCCTGCAATCAAGTTAAATGTGAGGGGAGAATCTGGATGGGCAAGTCCTCAGGATTTAGAACCATTCATTTTATAACAAAGAGACCACCAAAGGTATCTAAAAGAGTAAGAAAATTAGAAAGAGTAAGATGAGTAATATGTTATGGAGGATCAGGTAGATATAGTCAGCAAATATAGAGAGTTGAACCTTTTGTCATTATCCTCACCCCATTCATGTCATGGTGCATAGGAATGGCACTACTAAAGGTTACATGCACACGACAAAACGAAGTGGGGACAATGGGCATCCTGGTCATGTACTGTTGCGAAGGGTGAACGATGCAGAAGAGGCATAAGGTAGATTAATAGTGGCATTAGGGACTGTGTAAAACCCCCTTAATCACCATTAAGAATAGACCACGCAGACCGAGGGTCTCCAGGATAGCAAACAAAAAGGGCCGACACAGACTATCATAGGCCTTCTCGGCATCCAAACTGAGCACCAGAGTCAGACTTGGAGGTGACATCTATCTTGCTGGCAGGGGACAAACTCAGCCAGATCTTTATGTATAAGAGAAGGGAGAAATAAATTAAATCGTAAGGCCTATATCGGACAGTTTGAGATCAGGATTCAAAAGCACTGTGGGTCTAAAATTTTTGCAGTCTAGTTCCCTCCCAGGCTTTAGGATAAGAGTAAGGAAGAAGTGAAGGAAAGAGTCGGGGATGGGGGTCCCAGCCGTTAAACAGGTTTACAAAGTGGGGGGGGTAAGTCAACCCTTTGTGCACATATACATAAAACCATTGGAGAGATCCTTTATTAGCTGCTTTACTTCATCAGCCTCAATGGTTTTATTAAGGGTGGTAAGGGCTGCAGGAGTGAAAGAGATCGCAGATAAAGCATAATCCCTCTCAAATGGACCAGAGGGGAGAGTAGTCGGCATGGAGTACAGCTTGGCATAATATTAGTGAAACATGTAAGCAGCCTCACTGGGGTTATAAAAGACCATTAATTTTAACCCCATAAAGTTACAATGTATTAGAAAAAAAAAAAAAAATGACATTTGATTTAGAATTAGTTTCTTTATTATATTGTTTTAAGTTTTTCTTATGAATTTTTTTTATATATAATATATAGATATATAGATATAGATACACACACACACACACACACACTGTAAGCCATCTCATCATCATAGGTTAGACAACTTATTGAGAGCTTTGTTATAGTGCTAAAAGGCAAACTAGCAACAATATGGGATAGATTTATGATTTATTCACCACAAGTCTTTATATTCCCTGCATTGACAGGAGATGCACCTCTTTATAACAGTTATAGCTGATGTAGATTTTTCTCCATAATTACGCTATTTGGGCCTTTGGCTGCCATAATAACCCATTAGTGCCAGAGATCCCTCCCTCTGTTACACCACTTTGGACATGTTGGAGACAAATAGTTATTTTCAACTGCAGAACTTACAGGAGAGCCTTCTCTATTACTGTACCTATAAATATGGAAAAAATATCAGAAAGAAGGAAACCCAGTGGGAGACATACAGAGTGGAATGTGCATTTTATCTTTGAACTAGCTTTCTGTACCTCTGGTATTTTTTCCATAATGTGTGCCAAACATGTGCGTTTTATTTTACCACAGAGCTGCTCAGGAAGTATATAGTTTAGGCTGGTGAATTTCTGTTAAGTGTGTTACTGTAACATTATAACATAACAGAATTTTATATATTAGCCCAGGGGTTCTACATAACCTCGACTAAGCGATATCCACAATAGTCAGTGGGTTCTCTTAATTCCACTGCTGTAAAGTGAGTGCACAATATGGATGGCTTTTTGCAGCAGTATTTATTCTGCAGTCACAGCAGATATCTGATGGCTTAAAAATTTTACACAGCAAAGGCTGAAAGCCATGTCGAAAACCCACAGCAAAGTTACTGTAGGTTGAAAATCAGCGTAAGGAGGTGGTTTGGTTAAAGCTCATTCACTTTGCTGCCAGCAAGTCCACTGAGACAATGCTCTGTGTAGTTGTACCTTAGGTCTTAACTGAGAGGTTTTGTAGTAATATGAATTGGTTTTAACAGTTAAGTAACAGCTGCGGTCTACAAGATTGCAGAGAGCTCAAAGTATTCCTTTGGCCTACAGCTGGCAGTAGCACTTCCAGAAGTCTCAGTGTAACTGTAGCCTTAAAAAGTAATTTAGTAATCTACATTCAGATGACTGTAGGGAGTCTGTATTATAGTCCCAAACCCCAAGCTGACTGCAGATCTAATGAACCAAACTTACAGCACCATATATCCCTATAATACTGCTAGTTCATTAGATCTGTCGTAAGGAGAGGATTTGTGGCTGACATCTGAATAAGAACTTGGAGTCTCACCATAACCCAGCCCCAAACATAGATTAGGATCACCTTAATTAAATGGAGATTTCCCCTGGTAAGTGATTACGCACATGACATTAAAAATAACTATATATTGTTAGAAAGTTTTATGACGTTAATGTTAAAAGGAGTTCCTAAATGTCACTCAAACTGATAGTAGTGTGGTGTAGGAACCTCAATATATTATTTTATATTCTGTGTCAAAATTAAAATTCATGCTATTTTTCTGGGGCAAGTGCCAGGTTAAGGCTGCGTTCACATGGTTTTTTTGGTCAGGAATCTGCCTCAAAATCAGCCTCCCAATAGAGTTCTGATTTTGAGGCGGATTCCTGACCATTAAAAAAACCCAAAAAACACGTATATGAACTCAGCCTAAGGGTAAGTTCACACGGGGTCTTTTAGACCTTTTCGGTCCAAATTACAGGTAGCTGCGACTGGATGCCAATGTAGTGCACCGGCATCCAGTCGCGCACTCCGCTCCGGATTAGGCCCAAATGAATGGTCCTAGTCGGGAGGGAGTGTCTTTAGGCGGATGTCACGAGCCAAATCCACCTAAAAGAATGAGCATCTCGCTTCTTTTTCCAGGTGCCAGAACAAACCGCCTCACAGGAAAAAAAAAAAAAAAAAAAAAAAAAACTGACCGGCTCCCGTTGATTTCAATGGGAGCCGTCTTTGTTCAGGATTTTGAGGCGGATACGGTCTCAAAATCCTAACCAAAAGACTCCATGTGGACCCTACGGTATCCAAACCCCAGCTTGCCTAGATTCACACCCACCATTTTAAGAGTGTCGCGAGTCAGAAAATAGATAGAATAGCACAGTTTGCACCAAAAAAGTGCCAAAGTGTATGAAGTTGACAACTTTAATTCCATATACAATGTATATCAAAAACGAGATGTGTGTAAGAGAAAGAAGAACAAAATAATGAATTTGAACTTTATTGTTCCTGCTGAAGATTCCAAATTCATATGCCAACTTTTTTGTTTTCTAAAAATATATATAGATCAAAATGTACATTTGTTACAAGAGCATTAAAAATCTATACACATTGAAATCTTGGCAGTTTCCACATAAATGAACTAGCATTTGACACTAAGAAACAACTTGCTAGGTTAAAATTAGGACATGCTCCATCACAAATCCTTAAAAATAGAATGAAAAATATTCTCATTTTAAAATATCACTTATTACTATTTAAGGCTTACACCCTGAGGAGAAATTTAAGTCTTTCCAGAACTGCCATCTTGTGAGTCCTACTGAGGGTATATGTACAGTTTGGTCAAGAACATCAGAGGCTACAAGATTTTTATGGCCTTCAAGGCTCCACAGTATTTCAAGAACAATTCCAATAAATTCCTCTGGATAGAAGATTAGTTGTTTTCTTGGGACTGTGCGGTTGCCTGCAAACAAGAAGTCAAAAGAATTAGGTTGCCATTTGAGATTGGGAAATGGTTGTTAGAAGCATGCACACCCCCATACATTGTCATATTATAATCTCTTTCTCCCCCTCCCCAAGCAGACTATGTATGTCAGCCAAGCTTATGAAATACTTAGAGGACCTTTCATGGTTTGGGCACAGGCAGTTCTATATACTGCTGGAAAGCCGACAGTGTGCTGAATTCAGTGCTCTTTACCCGGGGCACAGATTGGGAAAGCCAACTGCATTGAATTCAGTGCACTGTCGGCTTTTCAGCAGTATATAGAACTGGCTGTGTCCAAACCCATGAAAGTTCCTCTTTAAGTTGGCCATCACAAATCATGCAAAAGGTCAAGATCTATTTTTACAAAGCATTAACATTTCTAATTTTTATAGTGTTGGGACCTCTAACACCTGACTCTAGAAACATAGATCACAAAAGAAAGAATCATACATATATGCACAGATACTATGCGTATAGGTTTGTCTGAAATAGGCCATCAAGTGGGACCTCTTTGCCACAGGTGGTATGGGGGCTCCCAGTTTGTTTGTTTTTTTGCCCAAGGGCTTACACATATACAGTGATGAAAAAGGTAAATCATAAATACAAACATAATTTTGGAACAGTGTCATGTTCTTGAAAATGGTGACTATAGAGCTTGCACCTAGTGGTCAATGAAGCTTGTATTGGCAATATAGCTTTAGGCAGTCACACAGAGCAATATGGATCCCTGAATGAAAATACAACGTATTTATACAGTGAAAGATTTAAAGCAATCCTAGAACAAGTTGTGGGTCTTCTTTACTATGATTGACAGATGGTTTAGTCTAGTACAGTTCTCCGATCTTTCCTAGCCTATAGTAATAGTCATCAGGATAATAGTTTAACACTCACCAGTGGGGTCCGTTCACCAAATTTGCTCCAGAAAGTCATTTTTACAGTATTTGTGTGTCCTGTTCGTTGGTCAAAAGTTCGGCAATGGTCAAATGGAGGACTGTACAAGTGAAGGCTCACAGCAGTCTCTGTGTGACTTGGGTTCTCCACTCTGTGAAGCCCAAGGGAATCTAACAGTACAAAGAAAAAACAAGAATGAATGGAGAAGTGCACAGAACTTTGTCATACTGTAGTTCTATAAATTGCTGTAACAAAATATTTAGTTTCAGTGGGCATGGAAGAAGTTACAGGGCATAGTCTTTAGATGTTGGCATTTTAAAAAGGTAATAGAATTGTATGTTGCTATTGAAAGTAGAACAACATGCATATGGATCTCAGCCCATGGCATCTAAAATCCATATTCCATTCCAATTAAGTAGCATCCCACCAAAAAATTCTGGATTATTACAGGACAATAGTAAACATTATTACGTTATATTACAAAAATTTCAAACACATCCAACTAGATGAATCATTTATAATCTTTGTTCTCCCCACTTCCATTAGAAAAGCTTCAGAAAGTTTTAGAAGAGTCTGAATTCAAGGGTGACAAATATTTTCTCATAAATCTATGGTTCATATTCTTAAAAGTCTCAACAAATTTGTAAACTTGACATTTTTAAATAAATTTTTTGCATAAAACAAAATTGTGATTTTTTTACCCAAATATGTTTTGGACTATTTTCTCTATAATTAGTATCGACGATCTGGGCCCTTTTCACGTAAACAGCCACATATCTATACATAGGATTACAGTTACGGTGTGGAGCTTCATTCCTTGGACCGTTCCAAAGGGACCAATTAAACTGATATAAACATTATTGACATTCTATATTTAAGCTGGTCCAAGACTCAATTTGGCAGAACTGACCCATTTCAGAGGGATCTGCTAGACATCTAATGTGTATAGGGGTGCTTGGTTTCCGATAAACAACCGATGGAGCAGGGGGTTAAAGAAACAAGGTTGTAGGAGTTCAACATGCTTTACCCTTTTGTTCTCCTGGGAGTAAAGTTTCTGGCAGAGAGGTCTAGCTGCAACTTACTCCCCTATCCAAAACACAGGCACGTTTTGCAAAGCCCAGCATGCACGTGATTGGGAAGAAGGGAGGGGGTTGAACTCACAAGGAATAGCTTTAGGCTTTACAATCTTAAGTGAATGGCCAGTTTTAGACTTTTACCCACAAAAGATCTTCATGTACTTAAAGTCCACTTTTTTTATAGCCTTGAAATATTCATTTTATATTTCCCAGTTATCTGTGTATCAATGTGTGGTGATTCCACTGACAGTAAAACACCGTAATAAACTGTGGAGATAAATATATTAATTATTTTATTTGTTTGCTTTAATATCTTCCCCAGCGATTGGCTGTATGAGGGGTGTGATTGAAGCCGGGTGGGTAATCTGTGCACATGGCAGATAACACAGCAATGACTAGATAATCTGTAGTCTTACCTTGGACATAAACCCTCTGATTGTATCACTTCAAAGTCAATCCTGTCATAGCGTCTAAAGGAAAGTTACGGCAGTAGCAGATAAACTATTGTTTTTCAGATCTAATTCAGGTGAAATGGCCGTCAACTAAGACACACAGGCTCTTGTATAAACATATTATGATGTTTATGCCACAAAACAGATCCAGATCATTCAGATTTAAAGGAAAGTTAGTGTAAATTACTGGAGGATGAACTAAATTGAACTTGGATGAGTGGTACAGTACATGGGAAGTCTTAAACTGGCCATACACATAGATCACCATACACATTAGATGGTTAGCCAAACTTGCAAAAAATTGGAGAGTCTGGCCAAAATACATGTAGTGTACATGGGCTACTTTAAACACACTGGCAATAAGTAATCCCCCACCACCCCCCAGTATATACTTTAGCTCAACAACATAGAAACTCCAATAAATATCCATGAGATGATGAACTTCCATTTATCAGATCACAAGAGAGGTAAACAAGCAGATTATGTGGAAATTACCATTAATATAAGCACATTGATCCAACTTCAGTACTCCTTCTGACTTCTTGATCATAGCGCCATTTGACTTCTTTTGGGGCCAATCATATAGTGTCTCCTTCAGATTGCCCTGGAGTATCTTCAGGAAGCAATGTGAGTTGGTGTGATCATGGATACTGCTGCATGAGGGGGAAGCAATTAAACAGCTGAGAATTGGATTTTCCATCATGGCATTTACAGAATATAATAGTCTTTAGAAACTACATTTTATGGCCATTATAGGACAATAGATACATTAGTGTAACACACGCACACTTTCCTGACCGTTACCTGCTGGAGTGACCCAAGCCCAGCTCTAATTACATCTGCTCCATCACTGAAGGTGGCTAATATCAGCGGGGAGTGTGCCTGGAGCCAGGGAGAGGTAAGTAACAGTGGGTTTTATTTTTTAAGGTTTGTATCCTCCCCTGGGTCTCCGATTATTATACTCTGGGGTCTGAAAAGAGTATAATAATTGTTTATGGGTGGTCCACAATGGAGCATAATGTGTGCTGGGGCCACTATGGGGCAGAATACTGTGCGCAGGAATGTGGGGTCTTCCTGCACACAGTATGGTTCGAGTAAACCTAACCTAGATCACTGCAGAAACCCATGGTAATCTAGGTTTGGCTTGATTTACAGTAGCAGACGTTAATCTGTATAACAGGAGGTCAGGAACAAGTCATGACTGCTAGATCAGTCTACAGAAAAAAAAACAAAAAACATTTTCTTCTCTTGTTGGAAGTATACCTTGAACCTTCACCTAGGTGTCTGTAGTGTGATATATCACATACACTTCTACCATGATAAAAGTCACTAGTCAGCAGATTTCAAACTTGCAACATTGTTTAACATGTTATTCAGGGTTTGTTCGACTTTCATCCTACTGAGATAGGGCCAAGAGAGGGGGAGGGGGGAAAAGCCACCATTTAAAGGGCATTTATGGATTTCACACTGTTATTTGTTAATTGACTTTATAATATATATATATATATATATATATATATATATATATATATATATATATATATATATATATATATATATATATAGATATATAGATATATATAAAAAGTGCAATGAGACAATGCCAAAAAAAAATATTATGTTATCTCATTATTGGAGATTTAAGTGTAAGCATTTTCCATACGTGAGGGAATGCACATAACTGCTAGATAAGGGACACCGCTATGATAGCTCAAGGCAAAGTATGTACCAGCAAGTCTAAAGAATATTGAACGCAAGCTTTTAAAAAAAAAAATAAAAAAATTCAATTTAGTGTATTGGAAAGGAAAAACTGGTAGGAACTAGAAAATGATGGAAACAAGGGCGCTTATGTCAGGGATTAGGAAAGAAGCCCTAGAATTTACAATGTAATAGTTTCCAGATAAGACCACTGAACTAGAGGAACTTGGACTAATGAGTAAAAATTATACTACATGTTCTGTCCCAGTGTGCAGTAGTTTCTTCCCATTATTGGCGGAGTCATATAAAAAAAAGATAAAGTACGAGGAAGAGCTCAGGGGCCACTGGCTCTTAAACAGTGGCGTAGCTAGCAGGGGAACAGAGGGGGCCGCCATTAATATAGGCTTTACTTTTAACGAGATTGGAGTTTACAAGACACAGACAGAAGAAGTCTGCTTCTCGGCACAGGCGGGCACAATGACGTCACAGCATCGCGCCTCCTGTGCCGAGACAGACATCGTGTGTGGACAGGGAGGAAGCGGTGGCGCCATTCAAAGGACTGCAGGTAGGGGAGTACAACTGTTTATTTAGTACAGTTGTGGGTATTTTAACAGTATAAGGGAAATAACTAAGGGTGGATTTATTAAGAGGCATTAGGGCAATGGGGGGGGGGGGGGAGTCATTTATATAAGAGCTGTTAGGGAGCATCATGAATACAAGGGGGGGGTGGAGGTATATAAAGGGCCATTTATATAAAGAGTCATTAGGGGTGCAGTATATATATATGTCAGGGGCAAATCAGGAGCATAATGTAAGGGAACAATTAATTTAATTAAGGTGATACCTGGGCTTTATTAAAGCTAATGCCCCACATTTATAGTCACAGTGTCATGTTATTACAGTCTTGTTACATAGATGTGTATAGGAATAGGCTGTAGTTACATTACATGGCTGCTAGAAGATGAATGACTATGTAAACAGAAGGGGTCACATCGATTACACAGGGTCCATGGTTTATTCAAACATCTGATCCTGGGGGCCCGAGGGATTGAACCACAATTTTTTTTTTTCTTTTAAACCTTTTAATTATTAAACACACGGGCAATTATTCATTGGGGCACCATTTAAAGGGGATATTCAGGGAAGTTATTAATTTAAAGATTAGTTATGCGGTGGTTATATCATACATTTTATAATTGGCGGCAGGATGGGAGTGTAGGTGCGGACAATGTGGGTTAGGTGGCCAGAAAAGTAGGGAGCCAAAGATGTCTGTACTTCAAACTTTAAAAAGACTGGAAGAAGTGGTCATGACCATCCATATGGAAGAGATGGGGAATGTGAATGATTAGTCAGAGGCATGACCTGTAAGTCACTAAATGTTACTGCTCTGTATTCACCCAAGTAGTCTGTAGAGCCGCTATCTACTACTATGCGGTCACCATATAGTAATAATATTAGTATACCTCAGTTGTGGGCCCACTTGGACATATCCACCCCCTCCTGCCATGTTGAACCCCTAGCTACTCCTCTGCTCTTAGGTCAACTGCACATTTTGTAAGATCTTTAATTCCTCCCTGGACAGATTAGATCGATCCAAATGTTGCCTCCCCACTTCACCTGCAATTTTGGACAGTTGGTTTACAGTCACTGTCAAGAACGTATCTATCACTGTATCATCCGATAGTGGAGGAAACCTATTTGAGGGTACATGTAGTTCAGTGAGTGGTCCCTCACCAATTTCTCTGTTCGCTTCTTCCCAGAGGCCCCCCCAATAACCTAATCGAGGGGAGATCCTCTGCAGTAACCCCCAAGGTATCACAGGTTCTTTTATCAGCCAAACAGAAAAATTTCTTCCACTTGAGTTTCCTACAGAACAAATTTAGGTCCTTAACCCAAGAAAAAAAAAGATCGAAGTGGGGTGTAGGCACAAAAGATAAACCATATTTTAAAACCCTTTCCTCCTCAAAAGTGAGTGTACGTGATGAGAGATTTATAATTTGCATCGTATCCTTATCAATTTGATTCACTCTTCTATCTACTTCCTGGTTCTCGTGAGGTAGTCTGATATTGGAGGGCCCGTTGATAAAAAAAAAACCCTAGCATTACCAGCCCCTCTGCCTCTACTCCTACAAAACTACAACTGCACATTTTGCCCTACATACAATCCAGCCCTTGTGATCCTTAAAGACAAGAGAAGGTCAGATTATATAAAAATTTTGGAATCTGCAATCAGTATGCAATGTATCAGTAGCATGAAGTGGAGGAAGGAAACAAGTGACTTATCCAGATGTCACACTGCATCATTAGGTTTCATAGCCACATGAATCAGAAGTGCCATTTTCTTTCCAGATCTACCTTATCTTAAGGAAGTGCATTTGGCAGGCTATCAATGTACAATTTATTGGACCTTTTATATATCAGTGGCTGTCATTGCTTTATATAATACAGTACATAATAATTCTTAATATTTTACCTGCCATGTCCTTCACCCCAGCAGAGAATCATGAGATTAAACTTCCCATTTCCTTCATCCACTAAGTTCCTGGTGTACCTGCAAAACAAACAGATAAATATACATTGATTTATTCCACTGTGTGAAGAAGCCCTAAAAGAAAGTCTCCATCAGGATTAACAAAGTACATCCAGAAATAAGTCACAATTTATCATAAAAGTAGTTTAGCCGAAGGTTCAGTAAAAGCATTCTAGGTCCCCAAGAAACAAAGGTCAGGGGTCCCTTGTTAACCACCACAGATCAGGTTAACTTGTTTTCTTATAATACAATTGATAGCATGATCTGTTCATA
This sequence comes from Leptodactylus fuscus, assembly GCF_031893055.1. Classification (NCBI taxonomy): domain Eukaryota; kingdom Metazoa; phylum Chordata; class Amphibia; order Anura; family Leptodactylidae; genus Leptodactylus; species Leptodactylus fuscus. Next base: position 75,936,600 of record NC_134265.1, read on the forward strand.
TCATGCCGTCTCAGTCTATTAAAAGGAACTAGATCAGGGATTGCATTAGTGTCCACCTCAATTGCTGTCATATGTGAAAATGTACCCAAAGTTGAAACTCTGCTGAATCCAGATCCAGTCCTTGCACACAAGTAAAACTTAATATTGTGCTGTGTGTCTGCCCTGTCACCTTTAGCTAAATGAATAGTGTGTCAGTATATAGCTTTCATTTTGGCTTGTGTGATGCATGGTTTTATTCCTTTTAATCATCTTTTTCCTTAAGTTGTTGTTCAACATTTGAGGTGCAAAGACAGTCTCATAACATGACAGCAAGCACACCCCATTAAGAGAATTGTACACAAGCCAATTATCGGGAATACAGTGTTTAGACATGGTTATTCCTGATAACTGGCCTTGGAGAGGTGCGGCGATCACCTGATAGACTCACTACTGATAAATACAGACTGTATAGGGATAAACCATATATCCATTCCCATACCACAGTGATGATTGCTACATGTAAGGGCCTTTTACACAGGCCAACTGAGTACAGCAATGTTATGTACCCAAAAACATTGTTTCCCAATCATTGCTCATTGGCAGTCATGGCTGCTAAATTGGCTTCACAGATGGAGCTGAAAAATCTCCAAAGCAGCAGAGTGCCAACCACTATTATTATTGTTCAGTATAATCTGTATAATATGAGTCATTTATTATCCTAGAACCTGCCCTATAAATGTAATATTTTTATTATGATGAAGTATTAACTGATGGTTATCATTGGCACCCAAAGTTCAATGTATTTGTATTGGCAGATCAAGAAGAGACTTCAGTGCCCACTTGAACTTACTCAATACCAAATATCTGGAAACCGAACAGGAGACAAAAAGGGACAAGAGCTACTAGGACACACCGTACTGTACCTTAGATGTCACATCACAGCTTTTACTTTCTCAGGTTTTATCATATACACTAGGCACAGCTTACACCAGGTTCACACTTGCATTTGGGTTTCCATTCGGGGGGTGGGGGTGGGGTTGCTTGGGGGAGACCATGAACAGAAACTAAATCCACTTAATAAATAAATAAAATACCTTCGGAATTCCGCAGACCCCATATACTGTAATGGGGTTGCCTGGTTACTGCACGAGAAGGGCAGAAAATGCGGAGAGAAGTCCTCTAAGACGCGCTTTTCGCTCTCCCCATTTTCTGTCCTTTCTTTAAAAGCGGAATGGGGAATGGAATCCCCAGGCAGAGACCGGGTAAATGTGTGAACCTAACCTTATTAAGCCAAATATTAATGGGAGTCCGTCAGGTCCAAAATGCCTTCCAAATCAAGAAATGTGCCATATAGATGCCTTTAATAGGTGCAGAAACTTACCATTGTGGCCACATCCTTCTGGGATTTTGCATAATTAAGAATTTTTCTGTAGCATACAAAGGGGAAAGAGAAAAAAAAAAAAAAAAAAAGCCCTCCAACCCTTTCACTTATCAATTCCAAACCAAACATGTCCTCGCTGATCTCTTGACCTCAGATTAGCTCATAACTTTTTTTTTTTGTTACTAACGTAGCAGGATAAACAAGTCAGCAGGTTTCTTTGGCTTTGACTGAACTGAAGCTAAACTTTAACAGTTTCCTACACTACGGATCATTTAGGACTCCTCTTCTGTAAGGATTCATTCAGATTGCTGTAAAAGTGTCCAATATAATCAGAAAAACGGACGTTAGCATGTCTCTGAAATAAAGAAAGGTGTTGCTTTTGTATCTGTTGATCAATGTTAAAACAAAAATGGACCACTACATATAACTTTATAGTAGTTGGAGGTACAATTCTTTTATATCTAGATTCCCAAAATTTCCAGCACAGGTTTAAGGGGAACCTGTGAGGAGATTTTGGGACAAACAAAATCAATCCACGTAAAGTAAAATGGCAATTGTCAGCAGCCACTACTAGAGAGAGGTTGAGCAGTTCTGCTTTCCACAATGGTGCACTCCTGCCACCTGTACGTAAACCAGTGATAATGGCCACACTCATGTATGCAAAGACCTACCACTCCCCCCCCCCTTATTCAAGGCTCTGTGATACTCCACATGTGACAAGTATATATCAGCAGCAATATTGGGACTGCAACACTGCACAGTGCTAGTATTGCTGAAGGCTCATGAGTCATGACCCCCTGGGAGGTCAGATTGGCTTACTGTATACTGCAATATGGAGATGAAAATATAACTGTATGCAGCGGACTCCTAATCTCCCTCAGATGGTGTCTGCATGTAGTGTTATTTCATTAGGAACTTTCAGAAGAATGGACGTTCAACTACACATATGCTACAGGATTTTAATGTTAACTTGGAACACTATAAATGTTGAGGATAACCTGTTCAGGTTCAGAACACCATGTAAATAAGGTCACTGGTTGTAAAGCTCCAAATCATAGTATATTATTATTATTCTGCGCCTTAAGGCAACATAAATTGCTGTATTGAGGAAGACATCACAAAGGAGTGAAGTTACCATCTAGTTGTAGTCGGTGTGATCTTGCTTTAGAGACTGTCAAAGCTCTATGGAGTAAATGCTTATTATATGTATATTAGCAATGTACCTGACTATGGTTCCTAGCATTGTACTTCTGGCACAAGTTTGTTCTTACAAGATATTTTTTTTTTCTTCTAATAGAACAATGAGGTCATTGTATAGAGCAAGAGATTAGAGTCAATGTCCCAGAATGCTGAAAGCAGTGCTTGCCAGAATGTGCTTATTCTGAAAGATTAAAAAGGTCTATATCCAATTATTACAGACAATGTCATTGAGTCTCTAGTACAGCAATAGAGTGCCAAGCCCCAAATCTCAAATGAACTGATGCAACTTCCATTACATTTACCACTTATGCTTTTTTTTGTAACAAAGTTTGCAAATTCAATGGAAAGTGAAATATTTAATCAGGCCTGGCAGCTTGTTTAACCAAACATTATCTGTATCAGCTGCCAGAATATTCTGTGCATGGCCCAAAAACTTTGCACTATTAGTCAAGTCTCAACAAGCTTCAGCCGGTCACAGATTCAAGGGCATAATTGTACCCTGTAGCTCCCTGGTAGAAATCCTTTTATAGGAAGATATATCCCCCCCCCCATATCAAGTTTACATAAAGGAGATTTCTGGGCTAAAAGTACTGATACCATCAGTACCATATCTGACAATGATCACCCCCATAAATTACCTGTTAGCAGCTGATACACAAACCAGGAGCAGAAAGCAGACAGCGCTGTTCTGTGTAGTGGCCAGATCAGGTACTGCAGATCAGCTCTCAGTTAACCTCCCCAAAAAACAGCCTGAGCACCCACAATCTAGAGATTGAAACGGGGCGGCCAAGCAGTCATACAAGCCACAGGAAAACAGACTGTGACAACACTGCAACTAAGCGCCCCTAGAAGAGGCCCATTTCTTGCTACACTGCACCAAATACTCAGCTGTAAGGGCCACCTACTTTGAAAGACTCTCTGCCCACATCCCAGACTTCACATCTGCAGACGAGAAGAGGAAACTCTACATCCTACTAGGAGAAGAGGAGACCACTGTGGAAATCACTGCCCAATACGTGTTCAGCTCCCACCAAACAAGAGATAGATGAGACCCCAAAGACTATTTAACCCCCCCACCCAAGACACCCACCCACACAAGAACGATGAGACCCCAAGGACGCACATACCCCCAAACCACACACCCCACCCCCTTCCATTGTTTGCCTTAGCAATAGTTTTACCAATAACAAAAGTTTTTTTTCCTTCGGTTATGCTAATAAGCCCCTTTGTATCTTGTACTTTCTGTAAAGTGGAGTCACACAGATCCCTGGGGTGCAGCAACTTTTAAATGCAAAAGGATTGAAAACTGCTCAGTCTTTGTCACTAGAAGTCATAGTTCTGGCACCTTGGGGGTTGCAGTATGACACCAAAGAGCTGCAGGGGAATCTTGGGATCTGTTTGTTTGATAGAGTTGCACTCAAAATAAGAGAATAAGAGAAACCGCACAAGACAGGTTTATGGTGGGCGAGCGGATGGGGGCAAAGCTAGTGTAATTATTTTCTAATACAGTCCTGTCAGGAAAGTTACTTTTAGAGATGAGCCAACACTGTTCGGATCAGCCGATCCGAACAGCACGCTCCCATAGAAATGAATGGAAGCAACTGGCACGCAGACTTTGCCGGCGGCCGGCCGCTTAACCCCCCGCTTCCATTCATTTCTATGGGTGCGTGCTGTGAGCGTGCTGTTCGGAACGGCTGTTCCGAACAGTGTTTGCTCATCTCTACTTTAACTTATTTTTCAGTTTTAGGTTTAATTTCTGCGTTTTTCCCTATAACAAGGTAAGAAATCAATGATATTTTGTATAAGATGCGCTTTAAAAAGTCTGCTGAAAAATAGTTTATGAAGCTGCCAATAACAATCAAGTTCAGATTTGTGTAACAAATAAGCCATGTTAAAGCATAACTACAAAGTGTGTCTGCCATACCGCTGTCAAGGCCATAGATTTGACCGGGTCATGGTGAGTGTCGAAATATGTTCTCACTACTAAAATGAGAACAGCTCTGGTGCCCAGCTGGAAAGTTTTGTGCAAGAACATTTCATTACTTCAGGATTTTTCCAAACAGCGCACACTGTCTCAAGTAGAATAGCCTCTGGCAGGTATCTGCAGAGTAAGCCTACAGGTTTGGTAACAATTCATATTGTATTAAAGTGTGATGTCTGCATGTCAGATCCTAAAAATGCAAGAATGGTGAAAATTCCAGAGAGGTAGCGCTTTATAACCCCCAAACAAGACAGAACATTTTACTACTGCTTTCACTCCAACCCCCAGTTTCCTCAAAGTGGACCTGATCAGCACAAATGGCTTGTAGCAGGTTCTCAATGTTCTACATTCTGGTTCTCTTTCTATATGATGTCGACCCTATAAAGCTGTATTCCCATGCCAGTGTAGCTGTGCCAGGGCTGAAGCTGTACTGTGCAGAAGGGATACTGGCAGGTCCCCCTGGCCTTATTAATGTCTTTTAGGTAGGGTATATCATCCTAAGGCCTGAGCAGTAAAGCAAGAGGTGTCCTTTGCTTCATCTATGTATGTGTCAGATGTCATTGGAGATGGCTTGTCATGTACCTGGCCTGGAAAACACCAAGTCAGGAGAGAGACAGACCAGTGTGACTTCTACAAAGTGCAGCCCAGTCTCCATGATTCTATACAGACATGAGAATATAATATTCTAAATTCTTTCCTGCTGCATGATGCTGAATCTGCTAAGTAGTAGAAGAAAATAACTGGGAAACCATTACAATCATGGATAAGGGGATATGGTAGATGCTTAGGGGCAGTGGCGTAACTAGGAATGGCGAGGCCCCAAGGCGAACATTCGAGATGGGGGGCCCCTCCATTTCCCAACCGACCCAACCCCTGCGCGTACAATACACATTCCTATACACTATTATGCCCCATAGTAACCCCTGCCCACAGTATTATACCCCATAGTGAACCACCCATGAACAATTACTTTTTAGACCCCAGAGCATAATAATCAGAGACCCGGGAGGATACAAACATAAAAACCACTGTTACTTACCACTCCTGGGCTCCGGCTGGCTTTGGGCCTACTTAGTGACATCCCAAACATCACGTGGGCCGGGCCTGTGTCATAATGCTTCACGACGCAGCCTGGCTCAAGTGACATCTGGTCCATCATTGCAGCCGGAAAAAAAACATTAAATAAAAAAAAAAAAAAAAACCAAAACGTATGAAATTGAGTATATACTGTATATAATATATATAATCTAACATCACAGATGTCTCCTGGAGGCTGCAAAAATCAACTATTCAGGTAATTTGTTTAGTCTGCTTTTTTACTTTGAGAGAGACTGCGTCACCAGAGGGTACATGGGTGGAGTCCAGAAGAGATGTAGCTTGTAGTGAGCATGTGTATGGCAAGTTATGATCAAGAACATAGCAAATACTAGGGAGTGGTAGCTGCAGGAAAAGTAAGCATGCCTTCACATTCAGATTTAGTTTTAGAAATGTCTGCAACTGAGAATTATTTCTGTTCATCTAAATGTAATTTGCAGAAATCCAGGTTCTTCCTATCAAAACAACCCAATGTAGTTGAGAAGAACTGATTTTTAGTTAGACATTTTTTGCAATATCTTCACAGTCTGCTGCATATGAAAGTACCCTACTGTAAACTACAGGTGAATGATATGACTCTTGCATTGGAGATCTTGGTCCCTTACAGGAGTAAGGGTAAGTTCACACGTAGTTTTTTGGTCTGGAATCTGAGGTGGAGGCTGCTTCAGGTTCCGGACAAAAAGCTGGGTAGCCGCAACTGAAAGCTGATGCACTGCACCAGTATCCAGCCATGCACTCTGCTCCGGATGAGGCCCAATGAATGGGCCTAGTCCAGAGGAGGGAGTTTCTTCAGGCCGAATCGTGAGGCGACTCAGCCTGAAGATATGAGCACCTCGCTTCTTTTTTCCGGGAGCTGAAAGAAACAGCTCCCGAAAAAAAACAAAAAAACAAAAAAAAAAAAACCCAACAACTCCTGAGCGGCTTCCATGGATTTCAATGGGAGCCGTCTTTTTGGTCAGGATTTTGAGGCAGATACGGCCTCAAAATCCTGACCAAAACAAGTACGTGTGAATTTACCCTTAAGCTTCCTGCACCCAGAGCCAGCTGGAGGAGCTAGCCAATTCAGTGTGATGTCCGGGAGTCAGAACCCCACTGATCAGATATTAATGAAAAAGCCAATAGATAGGTCAACATCCATGGGTCAGGAAATCCCCTTTAGGCCAGGTCCCCAAGTAGCGTAAAAGCTATGGTAAAAACTGCAGCGTTTTTCAGTCTCTGCAAAGTGGATGGGATTCTGGCTAATCCCAGAAAACTGGATTAGCCATAATCTCATTCACTTGGCTGATACTGTAAAATGCAATGCTTTTCTGTGTCTTAGCCTTAGGCTGGGTTCACACTACCGCCGCTGTCCACCCCAGGGTTTCCTTTGTAAAACATGGGGAAATTGGACAGGGGACGGCTTGCCGTCAGTCAACCTTTAAAACTTGTTATTTGAATGGGTTTTAAAGGTGATTACCAGTGTCCATATGCAGCCTCTCTGCCTGGAAACTTTTTTTTTTTTTTTTTTTTTTTTGCATGAACACAAAGTCCTAAATGTAGGACTTTGTGTTCATGCAAAACAGGAGAGGCTGCATATGGACACTGGTGGTCACATTTAAAAACCTATTCTAATGAATCGGTTTTAAAGCTGACTGCCGGCAAGCTGTCCCCGTCCAGTTTCCCCAGGGTTTCCATTGGACAGCAGCGGTAGTGTGAACGCCGCTTTAGGCTGAAGCTGCACATTGTAAAAAATCAGCGGTTTAATGTACCTGCAAAGCGGATAGGATTCTTACTTATCCCATCCACACATTACAGAAAAAAATTAAAATAATCAGCGGCAGAAAAGCTGCTTTTTCAAAAACGCCTGCATTTTTTGCAAATCACAGCATGTTAATTATACCTGCGGAAATGCTGGCATTTTCCGTATAGGTGTAATAGGAGCAGAAAGCCTGCAATAGAAAACTCATCAAAATCACAATGAAAAATTTCTGCAGCATTTATTTTCACATCAGTTTTTTTGCTGCTGTTCGCTACATGGGGCCATAGCCTTAAAGCGGTCAGGCACTCATCTCATCCTATAAAGTAAAGTGGTCTAGCAAGCAAGGGTGTGAATTATCAAAATACAAAGATGTGGTTACAGGAAATGTAATATACTACAGAACTTTAAAAAAATAAAAAAATAAAGCCAGTCACCTGCGCAAGATTTTCCAGTAGCAATATGTAAAGTGTTAGATGTAGATCGTTAACCGTCTGTTACAGAAAAATAACACGCAATAAAAAGGGACTAGACAGTCAGTAGAAGAAAAAAAACAACAAAAAAACTGGTTAGATTGGGATAAGCAGGGCGCTCAGCCATGCACTGCTGTAAAGCTGAACTGGCAAGAGCTAGTAGTTGTGTCAATATCCATGACATGCGATTGGCTCGCACTCACACACCCTCTCCACACCCAGCCAGAACTCCAGATTTCTGTATGTTCTGCGTGGCATGTGCAAAAATGTAAGCTCAACCTCAACTGTGTAATCTAGCAAGATGAAGAAAGTGAGAAACACATGGAGTCTTGGCTGCGGCTGTCCCCTCTAACACTCCACAAGATTGCTTCCAACTCCATGTATTCCTTTGGACTACAATAGTTACAAATCAAACAGGTGCACTCAAAAATCTCCTTGTAGTTAATCTAAACTAATCTAACACATGGTTTATGCAAAAATCAATTCTCCATCCTCAGGTGGGGGCAAAAAAAGTGCAAACTATTGTTTCCTATTCTGGAACTGAGCATATTTTTGTATCTATATAGAATTGACACATCTAAATAAAGATATACACCTTTCTTGGTTACACCCATCTAAGGCTGAAACCAAGATAATGGGATTATTCTAGTACGCATAAGTATGGTTGTGGTTCGTCAATTCACTACAATTAACATGCCAGTCAAAACCACTGTTCCACCTCTCCCAAAATGTGGCTGGAATTGGAAATTCATCACCCTTTGATTATATATATAGAACTTCTGTGAAAAGACAAAATTGCAGATGCATCCTTGATATCTATATGAAGATACACAAAATGATGCAACCCTTGGAGTCATTAGTAGTGTTATTGGCTAATATTTACTGTCAAGTCAGATCCAAATGAGGAAGGTTCCTTAATATCCTTACAAGCTGCCCTGTAGCTTCCATATGTTCATTTTATATGGCATCTGCCAGCGCTGCAAAGTTTCCATTTTTTGATTTACATAATCCAGCTGTATTTTATAATATAAATCTTCTAAAAATTCTGACCACAGCCAAGGACCTGCTGTATATGGATGTGATAAAATATTTGTACAAAGCTAGCTCACTTAGTCCTTAATTATATATAAATACAGAATAGAAGGAAAACCATCTCCCAAATATGTAAGAATAGTATAGATAAATTTTTAATGTTACATAATCATTCAGTTTCACAGATACTGTACAACACTCATAGTTCAAATATTTACCTGTACGGGTCAAACTTGGCATATTTCATCCATTCCAGTGGGTTACTTTCATAGGACTCCATGATATTTTGGACTTCCTCAACATTAACTTTATCACTGGAAAAGATGTCATGCAGAATGTGAATGAGCTCATCCAGTGTCTGTGGCTTGAGTACCTCTGTGTGATCCATACTACACTTGTGAGCTGAGCAGACCCTCACACTCAGCTGCCAATATCACCAGTAGCTGCTGCAGCTCCTTCTCACAAACAACTGCAGGGCTGCAGCCTTTCTTGTGTATTTATGCACTCCAACTTGCAGAGGGATGTACCAAGTTTCTTAGGGGAGGCAGGAAAGCTAAGTGAACTGTTTGTGTCAGCTTCTGTCCTTCTCTGCCTATGTGCTGATAACAAAAGTAGGATGATCAGCACATACACAGCACCTTCATGATAAAACAGATGATTTCTTTGCTATCCATCTATGTCATTAACAATAAGTTGGTATGGCATCCCACCTCTTGCAGACACCTCTTCTACATTCACACATAGCTGTATAGCTCCTGCCCTGCTGGGCTTTAAAATAAGGGGCTTGCAGGGGGGGAAGTTTCTATTACTCAAACCAACAGAGAAGCCAACTGCAGACAATGAGACCCCTTTGCTCTTGATGTCATCACAAATGCAAATGATAAGCTGACACTACAACAGCACCCAATGCATTTCTGTCCTGCTACAAAGTTATACAAGTATACACAAATATTTTGTCTGAGTTAACGCAAATTCACACAACTAAATTTGTAGCTAATTTTGAGACAGATTCCGTTCAGAATCTGAGGCTGTTTCCAGCCGCTTTTTTTTTTATTTCAGAATGTTGATTTGCTTAATCTTGCCATGGCTTCCACAGAATCTGCGTCGCGAGGATCAGTCTGGTTAACCCTATTGTGCCTGGGGCAAAAGCCAGTGGAAGTCGCATACGGCATGTTTTCAATTTGACTGTGTTGTTACAACACTAAAAAAGTTGTGCGACAGTAAGGCACAGACAACTAAGGCCCTATTCACATCTGAATTGGGAAACTTATATGCATAACAAAGCGATTACCTAAGGAAGCCCACAGACCTCATAGACTATAATGGGGACCGTGAGGTTTCCACTCAGCTTCCGCACCAAACATACAGAAACATCACTTTTCTCTGTGGAGACCACACGGACCCCATATAGTCTATGGGGTCTGCAGGTTTCCTTAGGTAACCGCTTTTTTATGCGTATTGGTTTCTGTTCAGGGGGATCCCCAAGCGGACTCCCCAAATGGAAACCTGAATGCAGATGTGAATAGGGCCTTACACAACTGTTTCAGACGCACTACTTCTGTATGACTTTAATCCCCTATATGTGAACAGGATATACAGAAGCAGATTAGCACAAGTAAACTGTGCTATTTCCATAGCTCCCATTCTCCTCTATGACAGTTAAGCAATAGCATATAGCAGGGTTGCTCTCTTGTTTCCATAGGTCCCACCTTGGTTGTCTCAAATTGCAGCCAGTTATGCAGGTCTTGGCAATAATTGGCCAAGATGAGAATGACATTTTAAAGGAAGACTTTATTCACACAGCTCTATGTGAGTCATATATTTTGTTGGATCCAAACAAAAATAAGGTCAAGGATAAAAAAAAAAAAAACTGACACAGCGCTCTCTCCATTAGGCCTTTTTCACACGGCAGTATTTTGATCAGTATTTCACAGTAGTTTCTGGAGGAGTTGTTCCAAATGACAAATAATCTGGTATGGTTAGTTATTTAGAGTTTCTGGTGCTTGTTTCAGCAATGTTGGCGGGGTGGTGGGTCCTCGGAGTTGGTTGAAATGGGGGGGCATTGTGGTTAGTTTTCCCTATGTTTAACTGCATTTTGGTCTGGCTGTTTTTTGCTGGGTGGTGTATATTGGTTACCAACATCCGCATTTTATTGCACTTTGAGTGCAGTCCTGTCCAATTAATGAACTATTTCAATCTAACAAATAAAGTGTATTATCTTAACATTTATGTACATTATTCCATATTGTTTTGAAACTTCTATACCCCCAACCGGAAACTTATTTGCCAAATTTTAGATGCAATAACATGTAAATACCTACCTACCCATATTCAGTTCAGGAATCTTATGCATTACTTTCTTATTGACCTATGTGTGCACATTCATAGACAAGCACAGCCCACTCAGTTGGACTGTGCACTGTGGGAAGTGAGGAAGAGTAGTGCACACACAGAAAATCTCGCTGTGTTTTTTGTATACTTCCTCAATGCAAAAATACAGTGTTCAGTCTACAGACAGGGCAGATACTAGAAAAAAACAAAATCATTACATAGATACTAGAGATGAGCGAACAGTGTTCTATCGAACACATGTTCGATCGGATATCAGGGTGTTCGCCATGTTCGAATCGAATCGAACACCACGTGGTAAAGTGCGCCAAAATTCGATTCCCCTCCCACCTTCCCTGGCGCCTTTTTTGCACCAATAACAGCGCAGGGGAGGTGGGACAGGAACTACGACACTGGGGGCATTGAAAAAAATTGGAAAAAGTCATTGGCTGCCGAAATCAGGTGACCTCCATTTTAGACGAATAGTGGATTTCAAATCCGGGTCATATGAGAATGTGAACTTTGTGACTATGAGACAGGGATAGCTGTACAGGCAGGGATAGCTAGGGATAACCTTTATTTAGGGGGGAATGTTATTAAAAATAACTTTTTGGGGCTCTATCGGGTGTGTAATTGTGATTTTTGTGAGATAAACTTTTTCCCATAGGGATGCATTGGCCAGCGCTGATTGGCCGAATTCCGTACTCTGGCCAATCAGTGCTGGCCAATGCATTCTATTAGCTTGATGAAGCAGAGTGTGCACAAGGGTTCAAGCGCACCCTCGGCTCTGATGTAGCAGAGCCGAGGCTGCACAAGGGTTCAAGCGCACCCTCGGCTCTGATGTAGGAGAGCCGAGGGTGCACTTGAACCCTTGTGCACCCTCAGCTCTGCTACATCAGAGCCGAGGGTGCGCTTGAACCCTTGTGCACACTCTGCTTCATCAAGCTAATAGAATGCATTGGCCAGCGCTGATTGGCCAATGTATTCTATTAGCCTGATGAAGTAGAGCTGAATGTGTGTGCTAAGCACACACATTCAGCTCTACTTCATCGGGCTAATAGAATGCATTGGCCAGCGCTGATTGGCCGAATTCCGTACTCTGGCCAATCAGCACTGGCTAATGCATTGTATTGGCTTGATGAAGCAGTGCTGAATGTGTGTGCTTAGCACACACATTCAGCTCTACTTCATCGGGCTAATAGAATGCATTGGCCAATCAGCGCTGGCCAATGCATTCTATTAGCGTGAACTGAGTTTGCACAGGGGTTCTAGTGCACCCTCGGCTCTGCTACATCAGATTGCTACATCTGATGTAGCAGTGCCGAGTGTGCATCAGATGTGTAGTTGAGCAAAACTGACTCAGCACTGCTAAGTCTGCATTCGCATAGGAATGCATTGGCCAGCCTTCGGCCAATCAGCGCTGGCTCTGCCGGAGGAGGCGGAGTCTAAGGTCGGACCTGAATGGAGACTGGTGTGGAGCGATCTTAGACTCCGCCTCCTCCAGCAGAGCCAGCGCTGATTGGCCGAATTCCGTACTCTGGCCAATCAGCACTGGCTAATGCATTGTATTGGCTTGATGAAGCAGTGCTGAATGTGTGTGCTTAGCACACACATTCAGCTCTACTTCATCGGGCTAATAGAATGCATTGGCCAGCGCTGATTGGCCGAATTCCGTACTCTGGCCAATCAGCACTGGCTAATGCATTGTATTGGCTTGATGAAGCAGTGCTGAATGTGTGTGCTTAGCACACACATTCAGCTCTACTTCATCGGGCTAATAGAATGCATTGGCCAGCGCTGATTGGCCGAATTCCGTACTCTGGCCAATCAGCACTGGCTAATGCATTGTATTGGCTTGATGAAGCAGTGCTGAATGTGTGTGCTTAGCACACACATTCAGCTCTACTTCATCGGGCTAATAGAATGCATTAGCCAGTGCTGATTGGCCAGAGTACGGAATTCGGCCAATCAGCGCTGGCCAATCAGCGCTGGCCAATGCATTCTATTAGCGTGAACTGAGTTTGCACAGGGGTTCTAGTGCACCCTCGGCTCTGCTACATCAGATTGCTACATCTGATGTAGCAGTGCCGAGTGTGCATCAGATGTGTAGTTGAGCAAAACTGACTCAGCACTGCTAAGTCTGCATTCGCATAGGAATGCATTGGCCAGCCTTCGGCCAATCAGCGCTGGCTCTGCCGGAGGAGGCGGAGTCTAAGGTCGGACCTGAATGGAGACTGGTGTGGAGCTATCTTAGACTCCGCCACCTCCAGCAGAGCCAGCGCTGATTGGTCGAGTTCCGTACTCTGGCCAATCAGCACTGGCCAATGCATTTCTATGGGGAAAAGTTAGCTTGCGAAAATCGCAAACTGACAGGGATTTCCATGAAATAAAGTGACTTTTATGCCCCCAGACATGCTTCCCCTGCTGTCCCAGTGTCATTCCAGGGTGTTGGTATCATTTCCTGGGGTGTCATAGTGGACTTGGTGAACCTCCAGACACGAATTTGGATTTCCCCCTTAACGAGTTTATGTTCCCCATAGACTATAATGGGGTTCGAAACCCATTCGAACACTCGAACAGTGAGCGGCTGTTCGAATCGAATTTCGAACCTCGAACATTTTAGTGTTCGCTCATCTCTAATAGATACAGAACTAGCAAAGGACTTAGCAAAGATCACTTGCCAAGACATTAGCCCTAGCTATATACACTAACTTTGTACCATTTACAACTATAGTTTCAGGTATGACACAAACAATGGTAAGGTATGATGGAATTTGTTACTGATATGAAATAGTCAAACTTTTACTCTCCCTCCGAACCAGGCCATCATGTCAGCTTCTCCTAGTCATATCTTTAGGTCCTTCTTTTTCCAGCTCCTTCCCACCCTCAATACTACCACACATTGTACCCCCTGAGTATAACACTGTTACACAACTAGTCTGGTTACAACTATACACAATGTAAATGTGGCACATCTTTGGTGCACCAAGTTTGGTCTAATATGTTTCTATTTGCTAGTCACATGGGTGTGGATTCTCATAAAAGGGGTGTGGCTTAAATATACCATAATTATGTCAGAAAATTCTGGTTCAAAGTAAGCCAACAAAAAAAAATTGTATAAACTTAGAATAGACAGTCTAAACATACGACAGACATTTCATCTACCATCAACTAGTGTGATAAATCTGGCCTATTGTCTGACTGCCGGTCCAAATTTACACAGTTCAACTATTAGTAAATCTGGGTCTATGCCCCTGAATGTCTAAGTGTCACACAATGTGCACCCTGAAGATCCAAGTGTTACAAGTTGTGTCCAGTGAATATGAAAGCATCACACCCCCTGTAAAGCATAGGGTTGTGCGTCCGCTCTCCCACAAAGAAAGAAATTGTGCCACAATAGGTCCTTCTTACGAAGGTGCTATTGCAAACACTTGTAGTTGTTTGCCTGGGTGGAATTTAGCATTATTGTCTTCTAGTATAATTACCCCCTAGGCCTGGCCACTTGGCTAAACCTGGCAAATCTCAGGTGATGCAGACGGTGTTAAGATGTTATCTCGCTGTCTTGGTTTTAGGCTCTGAAGATTGGGACAAGAAACCTGGGTCTACATTGCACAGGTCAGCACAATTACACTTAAAGAGGACCTTTCATGGTTTGGGGCACAGGCAGTTCTATATACTGCTGGAAAGCCGACAGTGCACTGAATTCAGCGCATTGTCGGCATTCACAATCTGTGCCCCAGGTGAAGAGCTAGCGGTCCCAGTCAGGGGTGAACCTACCCCTTTTGCCGCCCGAGGTGAACTACAGAAAGCCCCCCCCCCCGAGGAGTGGGCGGAGCAAAGAGGTGTGGCGGTGTGAAGGGGGCGTGGTGTAGTTAAGGGGCGTGGCTTAGCGCAGTTCACAGGCAGAGAGCAGGCACGGAGATGACCTGCTCTCTGTCTGAGCGTGAGGGGAGGCTGCTGGAGCAGCGCTGCTGCAGTGGCCTCCCCAAACCACCGCTCGGTGCTAAGCCAGTCCAGGACAGCTTGTCCTGGACTGGCTTAGGTAATCAAAAATGCCGCCCTCCCTGGGGTCCTGACATAGCGCCGCCTGAAGCGCTCGCTTCAGGTTGCCTCATGGGAGGTGCGGCGCTGGTCCCGGTACTGTAGCTCTTTACAGCCAGAAGGGCGTTTCTGACACTCTGTCCGGGCCGTCCTTCTGTACAAGCAGCGCCAATAAGGCTGCACAGTGTGAGCAGGGAGGAACGCCCCCTCCCTCTGCTCACAGTACTTTTCCATAGACTATTATCAGGAGGGGAGGGGAGGGGCGTTCCTCCCCGGTCTCAGAGCACAGCGCTATTGGCGCTGCTTGTACAGAAGGAAGGTCCTGACAGAGTGTCAGAAATGCCCTTCTGACTGTGAAGAGCTGCGGTACCGGGTCCGCTAGCTCTTCACCCAGGGCACAGATCGGGAAAGCCGACAGTGCGCTGAATTCAGCGCACTGTCGGCTTTCCAGCATTATATAGAACTGCCTGTGCCCCAAACCATGAAAGGTCCTCTTTAACGGTATGTGCAGATACAATAGAAAGCAGTGGATGGGGGTCTCAGTTGCTATCACTAGAGATGAGCGAACAGTGTTCTATCGAACACATGTTCGATCGGATATCAGGGTGTTCGCCATGTTCGAATCGAATCGAACACCACGTGGTAAAGTGCGCCAAAATTCGATTCCCCTCCCACCTTCCCTGGCGCCTTTTTTGCACCAATAACAGCGCAGGGGAGGTGGGACAGGAACTACGACACTGGGGGCATTGAAAAAAATTGGAAAAAGTCATTGGCTGCCGAAATCAGGTGACCTCCATTTTAGACGAATAGTGGATTTCAAATCCGGGTCATATGAGAATGTGAACTTTGTGACTATGAGACAGGGATAGCTGTACAGGCAGGGATAGCTAGGGATAACCTTTATTTAGGGGGGAATGTTATTAAAAATAACTTTTTGGGGCTCTATCGGGTGTGTAATTGTGATTTTTGTGAGATAAACTTTTTCCCATAGGGATGCATTGGCCAGCGCTGATTGGCCGAATTCCGTACTCTGGCCAATCAGTGCTGGCCAATGCATTCTATTAGCTTGATGAAGCAGAGTGTGCACAAGGGTTCAAGCGCACCCTCGGCTCTGATGTAGCAGAGCCGAGGCTGCACAAGGGTTCAAGCGCACCCTCGGCTCTGATGTAGGAGAGCCGAGGGTGCACTTGAACCCTTGTGCACCCTCAGCTCTGCTACATCAGAGCCGAGGGTGCGCTTGAACCCTTGTGCACACTCTGCTTCATCAAGCTAATAGAATGCATTGGCCAGCGCTGATTGGCCAATGTATTCTATTAGCCTGATGAAGTAGAGCTGAATGTGTGTGCTAAGCACACACATTCAGCTCTACTTCATCGGGCTAATAGAATGCATTGGCCAGCGCTGATTGGCCGAATTCCGTACTCTGGCCAATCAGCACTGGCTAATGCATTGTATTGGCTTGATGAAGCAGTGCTGAATGTGTGTGCTTAGCACACACATTCAGCTCTACTTCATCGGGCTAATAGAATGCATTGGCCAGCGCTGATTGGCCGAATTCCGTACTCTGGCCAATCAGCACTGGCTAATGCATTGTATTGGCTTGATGAAGCAGTGCTGAATGTGTGTGCTTAGCACACACATTCAGCTCTACTTCATCGGGCTAATAGAATGCATTGGCCAATCAGCGCTGGCCAATGCATTCTATTAGCGTGAACTGAGTTTGCACAGGGGTTCTAGTGCACCCTCGGCTCTGCTACATCAGATTGCTACATCTGATGTAGCAGTGCCGAGTGTGCATCAGATGTGTAGTTGAGCAAAACTGACTCAGCACTGCTAAGTCTGCATTCGCATAGGAATGCATTGGCCAGCCTTCGGCCAATCAGCGCTGGCTCTGCCGGAGGAGGCGGAGTCTAAGGTCGGACCTGAATGGAGACTGGTGTGGAGCGATCTTAGACTCCGCCTCCTCCAGCAGAGCCAGCGCTGATTGGCCGAATTCCGTACTCTGGCCAATCAGCACTGGCTAATGCATTGTATTGGCTTGATGAAGCAGTGCTGAATGTGTGTGCTTAGCACACACATTCAGCTCTACTTCATCGGGCTAATAGAATGCATTGGCCAGCGCTGATTGGCCGAATTCCGTACTCTGGCCAATCAGCACTGGCTAATGCATTGTATTGGCTTGATGAAGCAGTGCTGAATGTGTGTGCTTAGCACACACATTCAGCTCTACTTCATCGGGCTAATAGAATGCATTGGCCAGCGCTGATTGGCCGAATTCCGTACTCTGGCCAATCAGCACTGGCTAATGCATTGTATTGGCTTGATGAAGCAGTGCTGAATGTGTGTGCTTAGCACACACATTCAGCTCTACTTCATCGGGCTAATAGAATGCATTAGCCAGTGCTGATTGGCCAGAGTACGGAATTCGGCCAATCAGCGCTGGCCAATGCATTCTATTAGCGTGAACTGAGTTTGCACAGGGGTTCTAGTGCACCCTCGGCTCTGCTACATCAGATTGCTACATCTGATGTAGCAGTGCCGAGTGTGCATCAGATGTGTAGTTGAGCAAAACTGACTCAGCACTGCTAAGTCTGCATTCGCATAGGAATGCATTGGCCAGCCTTCGGCCAATCAGCGCTGGCTCTGCCGGAGGAGGCGGAGTCTAAGGTCGGACCTGAATGGAGACTGGTGTGGAGCTATCTTAGACTCCGCCTCCTCCAGCAGAGCCAGCGCTGATTGGTCGAGTTCCGTACTCTGGCCAATCAGCACTGGCCAATGCATTTCTATGGGGAAAAGTTAGCTTGCGAAAATCGCAAACTGACAGGGATTTCCATGAAATAAAGTGACTTTTATGCCCCCAGACATGCTTCCCCTGCTGTCCCAGTGTCATTCCAGGGTGTTGGTATCATTTCCTGGGGTGTCATAGTGGACTTGGTGACCCTCCAGACACGAATTTGGGTTTCCCCCTTAACGAGTTTATGTTCCCCATAGACTATAATGGGGTTCGAAACCCATTCGAACACTCGAACAGTGAGCGGCTGTTCGAATCGAATTTCGAACCTCGAACATTTTAGTGTTCGCTCATCTCTAGCTATCACCCTTCTCACTCATTTTTTGAACCATTTGTTATTTTAACAATCAGTTTGGGAATGATCCAGCTGAATCTTCCCCTGAAATGCCCAAAAAATCCACTGGGGGAATCCATATTTTTTAGGTGTAAAATGCCCCAAATGTATTAGCAAATATATTTCTTTTAATAAGGTATATTTGGTTGAGTTTAAGGTCTCACTTAGTGAAACGCAACAACAAAAATTCTGTGGAAAAAGGTGCAGCGGAAACGCATTACGTTTTTTCCTGCTGTGTTTTTCATTGCATTTTTGCTGAAGTTTTCTCTGTGGACTTTTGCCCTTATTATACCAATAGGGAAAATGCCACAGTTGCCACAGATTTAATTGACCCTTGGCTCACATCTGCGTTCAGTAATCCTTTTGGGGAGTAGGCATGGGGTCATAGATGGAGTCCATGTGCTTGCCGCCAGATCTCCGCACGAGTCATACGGACAGGAAAGTAGATTGTGAAGCATGTTCCCTGCGGGGTCCGTGTGCTTTCACTGGCAATGTGCTTTCCAATGCGTTTGGTATTCCGTTCAGGGAATCAAGTAAAGACTTTAATCAATTTACTGGTGTATTCTGTATAAATCTTTCATGTCTGAACATACCCTTACTATGCTATAAAGAACATAAAAATAAATGCAGGCATCTTTGCGGAACCTCTCAGCATACAGAAATACTTGTTAATACTTGCTAAGGGCTCGTTCACATCTGCGGCCCAGTCTCCGTACTTAGGTTTCCGTTTCCTGCCTAAAACACAGGCAGGAGACGGAAACCTGCAGGAGACTTTCTCACCCATTCATTTGAATGGGTGAGAAAGCTGTCCGGCCATGCGCGGCAGTGAGCGTTTTGCGCTGTCCGGCCGTGCGCGGCAGTGAGCGTTTTGCGCTCTCCGCCGCGAAACCGGGTTTTATAATCCGGACACAGAGTCGGACATGCACTACTCTGTGTCTGGATAAAAAAATCCGGTTTCGCGGCGGAGAGCCTAAAACGCTCACCGCCGCGCACGGCCGGACCCGGTCTATGGTTTCCGTCTTCTGCCATGCAGAAGACGGAAACCATAGTACGGAGACATGAACGCAGGTGTGAACCCAGCGTCAAACGTAACAAAGCAATTTCAAAATGAATGAATTAAAAATGAATGTCAAGTGTTCTTGGTGGCATTTTTTTTTTGGTTTTGTGATATTCGGGGTGGGGGTGGGGGCAAGTAGAAAGTGACATGTGAAGGCAATTTATTACGCAAGGCAGTAGTCGCTATAATAAGCAGATCTCTCCTGATCTGGAACCTGTTTATGTGTCTTCGGGGTCATTCACATTTGCACTTTGAAGCACAGAAAAGAATGAGAATTGTTCCTTTGGGAAGGTTCCTTCCCTGCACAGCTGAGTTTGATACTTGTTTTCTTTAAGGACTCCATCATACAATTTTTTAACATTTTTAAAGCTTGTAAAACAGACATGAATGGATTTATGGTGTTTTTTTGTTTTTTTTTTTAAATATTTGAACTGTGCTTTCTTTGCAGTTTTCCACATCCTATATTCTGTTGGAAAAAAACATCCATTTATTTAAAACTAAGCCTTACCCAAAGCATGTCACATCTTGAAAAAATTCCCAAAGCACACAAAAATGCCAAAAACTAAAATACTATTCTGTAGAATTAAATTAGAATCTGACTACAGCATTAGGCTCAGGCCCCACGTTGTGGAAACACAGCTTTTTTTTGTTGCAGATATTGTTGCGGTTTTTTGAACCAAAGCCAAGAATGGCTACAAAAGGAATGAGAATTATAATAGAAGTTCTTCTACCTCTCCCTTCTGCTCAATCCACTCCTGGAGGCCGCCTCAGGTTCCGGTCCAAAATACAGGTAGCTGCAGTGCATCGGCATCCTGTCGCGCACTCCACTCCGGATTAGGCCCAAATGAATGGGCCTAGTCGGGAGGAAAGAGTGTCTTCAGGCGGATTCGCGAGGCAACTGCGTAAATTTCAGGGAGTGATGCAAGTGGTGCTAAAATGTTATCTCGCTGCCTGAGTTTTAGGCTCCAAAGAGCGTGACAAAGCTTATGCGCGCTACACATTGAAATCAATGGGTTAAAAAGCCTCCCATTGATTTCAATGTGTAGCGCCCGTAAGCCGGCACACATTGAAGTGAATGGGATCTGTTTTGAGCGCTCACACTCTGACACGTGTATACGTGTCTGAACAGAGGCGGATCCAGGGCCGGGCAACCGCCCGGGGCCCCGCGCCCGGCGGGGCCCCGCGGCGTAGCCTGGAACACAGGTCGCATGTCCAGCGGCAGCACACAGCATAGTTGGGCAAGTGCCGGGGCCCACATAGCCTCTGGGGGCCGCTGGCACTTGGCCGCCCCAGCACAGAACTAACGGGGAATTCTGTACTGGAATTCCCGTTAGTTAGCGATCGTTGCTTTCAGCAATATGTGCAAATGCACATACCGCTGAAAGCTGTCAGTGCAGGCTGTGGTCGCGCAGTCCACGTCCTTCACTGACCGTAGAGTGACCTCTGTCCCGACGTAGCGTCTGCCAGGGACTGACGTCATCAGCACTTGCAGCCAGAACATGGAGGAGGACGCTGGCTGCTCTTTGTGGGACATGTCATGTGGAACTTCAGGTAAGTAAAATTCTCGGGGTGTGGGGGCCCTACTGTGATGCATATGATACTGAGTGGGGGTCTACTGTGGTGCATATATTACTGAGTGTGGGGGCCCTACTGTGATGCATATATTACTGAGTGTGGGGCCCTACTGTGGTGCATATATTACTGAGTGTGGGGGCCCTACTGTGATGCATATGATACTGAGTGTGGGGCCCTACTGTGGTGCATATATTACTGAGTGTGGGGGCCCTACTGTGATGCATATGATACTGAGTGTGGGGGCCCTACCGTGATGCATATGATACTGAGTGGGATACTGTGTGGGGGTCTACTGTGGTGCATATATTACTGAGTGTGGGGCCCTACTGTGGTGCATATATTACTGAGTGTGGTGCATATATTACTGAGTGTGGGGCCCTACTGTGGTGCATATATTACTGAGTGTGGTGCATATATTACTGAGTGTGGGGCCCTACTGTGGTGCATATATTACTGAGTGTGGGGCCCTACTGTGGTGCATATATTACTGAGTGTGAGGCCCTACTGTGGTGCATATAATACTGAGTGTGGGGGCCCTACTGTGGTACATATAATACTGAGTCTGGGGGCCCTACTGTGGTGCATATAACCCTTTGTGTGGGGGCCCAAAGTGGAGCATATAATACTGTTTCGGGGCCTAAAATGGAGCATATAATACTGTGTGAGGGGCCACTGTGAAACATATAGTACTGAAGGGGGATGAAACTGGGGCAGAGATGAAGGGGGAAATTTAACAGGGGGCAGATAAAAGGGGCACTTAAAATGGGGGTGACATTAAAGAGGACCTTTCATGGGTTGGGACACATGCGGTTTTATATACCGCTAGAAAGCCAGTCGGCTTTCACGAGCTGTGCCCCAGGTAAAGAGCTATTGGTGCCGGTATTGTAGCTCTTTACAGTCATTCAGGAACGTCCTTCTTCACAGCATCGTGGGGAGCATAGGCACTGCTGTGAAGAAGGACGTTCCTGACAGAGTGTCAGAAACGCCCTTCTGATTGTGAAGAGCTGCGGTACCAGCACTGATAGCACTTCACATGGGGCTCAGATCATGAAAGTTGGCTTTCTAGTGGTATATAAAACCACA
The DNA here is from genome assembly GCF_031893055.1 of Leptodactylus fuscus. Classification (NCBI taxonomy): domain Eukaryota; kingdom Metazoa; phylum Chordata; class Amphibia; order Anura; family Leptodactylidae; genus Leptodactylus; species Leptodactylus fuscus. Next base: position 75,958,685 of record NC_134265.1, read on the forward strand.
TTTGCCCAAAGTGATGAAAGGTCCTCTTTAAGAGGGTCATTAAACTGTAGACAACTGGAGGGGGACATTAAATAATGGGGGTCACTGGAGGAGGACATTAAACCATGGGAGTGCAGTGATGGAAGCCAATAGCCTGGGGAACAGTAAAGGGGGTGTGCAGGATAACATTTTTTTTTTTTTTAATTATAGGTGAAGCTAGGCATCAGACAAACAGCTCTATAAATAGATGGTGAGACCAGTCCCCCAACCTTGACATACCTCACTCATTTCCCCCCTCCTTTATCTGTGAGCAGGAAGCTAGGTCACATGTGTGGTGCAGACACAGGAACAGGCTCGCTCCCGTGTACTTGGCCCATCTCCCTCCCCCCAGTTGGTCAAATACAGCTAACTAGTTAAAAAAACACCTCAAAAACGCATTTTTAGGGCTAATTTTTTCAAAAAATCCTGGGGGGGGGGGGACCCCCAGACCCCCTGGTGAGTAGGGCCCTGCAAAAGTCAATCGCCCAGGGCCACACAAAGCCTGGATCTGCCACTGTGTCTGAATGTGCGGCATGTTACTCCGTGGGAACGGAGCCTAAGTTGAGACCTTTCTAGAACATAAAATAAAGACTTTAATCAAGTAAAGACTTTAATCAATTTACTGGTGTATCCTGTATAAATCTTTCATGTCTGAACATACCCTTACTATGCTATAAAGAACATAAAAATAAATGCAGGCATCTTTGCGGAACCTCTCAGCATACAGAAATACTTGTTAATACTTGCTAAAACGTAACAAAGCAATTTCACAATGAATGAATTAAAAATGAATGTCAAGTGTTTTTGGTGGCATTTCTTTTTTTGGTTTTGTGATATTCGGGGGGGGGGGGGGGGGGCAAGTAGAAAGTGACATGTGAAGGCAATTTATTACGCAAGGCAGTAGTCGCTATAATAAGCAGATCTCTCCTGATCTGGAACCTGTTTATGTGTCTTCGGGGTCATTCACATTTGCACTTTGAAGCACAGAAAAGAATGAGAATTGTTCCTTTGGGAAGGTTCCTTCCCTGCACAGCTGAGTTTGATACTTGTTTTCTTTAAGGACTCCATCACACAATTTTTTAACATTTTTAATGCTTGTAAAACAGACATGAATGGATTTATGGTGGGTTTTTTTTGTTTGTTTTTTTAAATATTTGAACTATGCTTTCTTTGCAGTTTTCCAAATCCTATATCCTGTTGGAAAAAAAACATCCATTTATTTAAAAATAAGCCTTACCCAAAGCATGTCACGTCTTGAAAAAATTTCCAAAGCACACAAGAATGCCATAAACTAAAATACTATTCTGTAGAATTAAATTAGAATCTGACTACAGCATTAGGCTAAGGCCCCACGTTGTGGAAACACAGCTTTTTTTTGTTGCAGATTTTGTTGCGGTTTTTTGAACCAAAGCCAAGAATGGCTACAAAAGGAATGAGAATTATAATAGAAGTTCTTCTACCTCTCCCTTCTGCTCAATCCACTCCTGGCTTTGGCCCAAAGAACCAAAACAAAATCTGTAACCAAAAAAAGCTGCTTTTCCGCATCGTGGTGCCTTAGGCTGAGTGCACACGGGGTCTTTTGATATAGAACCTGAGGCGGAGGCCGCCTCAGGTTCCGGTACAAAATACGGGTAGCTGCAGTGCACCAGCATCCTGTCGCGCACTCCACTCCGGATTAGGCCCAAATGAATGGGCCTAGTTGGGAAGAAAGAGTGTCTTCAGGCGGATTCGTGAGGCAACTCCGCAAATTTCAGGGAGTGATGCAGGTGGTGCTAAAATGTTATCTCGCTGCCTGAGGCCGGGTTCACACGGAGTATTGTGGCTCGTCATTTGGTACGTACACGCCACGGGATCTTTTGTGGGCCGTATACGCTCCCATTGTTTTCAATGGGAGCCGGTACCGTATACGCGGCGCTATTTTGTGTGTATGTACCAAATGACGAGCCACAATACTCCGTGTGAACACAGCCTGAGTTTTAGGCTCCAAAGAGTGGGACAAGGAAACTGGGTCTATATTACACAGGTCAGCACATTTAGGCTGGGTTCACACAGGGATTTTTGGGCTGCCTCAGAATCCAGTCCAAAAAACGGCATCCAGTCGTGGCATTCCGCTCCAGATTAGGCCCAATGAATGGGCCTAGTTGGGAGGGAGCTGTCGCGCTTGCAGAAAAAGGAACCTATTGAAGTTAATGGAAGGCTTTTTTTTCAGTGCTGCAATTCCACACCAATTTTCTCACAATTTTCCTCTGTGTGAATGGACCCAAGGAGTATATCGCTTCGTTTTTCTGCGAGCGGCACAAAACTACTAGTGGAAAAAAGAAGTGAATGACTCCCACTGAAGTCAATGGGAGGCATTTTTTTGGAGCGGATTTTGACGCGGAATCCGCCTCAAAATCCAGCTCCAAAAACAGCTCCCATTGACTTCAATGGGAGCTGCTCACTTCTTTTTTCCACTAGCTAGTAGCTGAAAATAGAAGCGAGCTGCCGTATCTTGCCGCGGATTCCGCAGCTGTGGCATCTGCGGTACGAGGCTCCCTCCTGATTAGGCCTATTTTTCAAGCCTAATCCGGAGTGGAATGCTGCGATAGGATGCTGGTGCACTGCGTCGGCTAGCCGCGCGGAAGTGTTCACATATGGAATACAAATTCCGCCGTGTGAACATACCCTTAGGCTAAGGCCCCACATAGCAGGCTACAGCAAAAAAAAGTGCTGCAGGAAAAACCGCAGTAGCAGGTTTCCTCTGTGGACTTTCTGCTTCCATTATACCTATCAGGGAGCTGCTGATGTTTCCGTAGGTATAATTGACATGCTGCGATTTCCAAATCTGCAATGGTTTTGGAAATTGCAGCATGTCCGCAGAGCCGATTTTCTCCACTATACAGTAACTGTGAAACGTCATGTATTTTTCCGCTGCATTTACAGCACGTGGGGTCCTGGCCTTACACTTAACAGTATATGTAAATAACATACAGTAGAAACCAGTGGATGGGGGTGCCAGTTGCTGTCACCCTTTTCCCTTATTCTTCGAACCATTTGCTATCTTAGTAATCAGTTTGGGAATGATCCAGATGAATCTTCCCCTGAAATGCAAAAAAACTTCTAGGAGAATCCATATTTTTTTATGTAAAATTTAGTAGTAAAATGCCTCAAGCTTATTAAGAAGTGTATTCCTTGTAATATATAAGGTATATTTTTGGTTCTCTTTGAGGCTAAGACCCCACGTAGCGAAATGCAGCAAAACAAACCCTGTGGAAAAAAACACATATACATAGATACAAACTTTTTGGCACAGCTTTATTACATCATATTGACTTTGAGCTGAAATTCGGGACAGGCTGCTTCCTACTGATGCTTCCGATTCCTATATTAGAAACCAGTTCAAGTAGTCACGAACTTCTCTGGAAAGCCATCTAAGAGGTTGTGACTATCTGAGAAGTTCCTGACTACTTGAACTGGTTTCTATTATAGGAATCGGAAAGATCAGTAGGAAGCAGCCTGTCCCGGATTTCAGCCTGTCCCGGATTGCACTTGAAAAAGGGCGTTAAAGCCCGGAACGCGTCATGCTAAATAAAGTTGCCTTCTACATCTATCGGGGTGAGCGCTGGTGTTTTTGCCTGTCCCCTTGGAGGCTGGTCCATCTCTTCTATCAGCATAAAGATGGTACCTTTAAAGGGGCTTTATCATTGGGAAAAGTCATTTTTAATTATGCACATACTTGCATAGCCTTTAGAAAGGCTATTCCACATATACCTTTTGTATGTTAATCACCTCAGTAGTTTTAGAATAAGCCCATTTTTATCTATATGCTAATTTGCTTCCACCGTGCAGTCCGGAAGTTCTCAACGAGCACACTCTGCTATTCTTTCCTATGTGTGTGTACAGCACAGTCTACTGCTGCTCACCCTGCTCTCACACACACATAGCAGAGAATAACAGAGAGAAGTGCTCATTAGAACTTCCTTTGCTCGTTGGAAGCTAATTAGCATATGGATAAAAATGGACTTATTCAAAAACTGCTGAGGCAATTTACATACAAAAGGTAGGTGTGGAATAGACTTTCTAAAGGCTGTGCAAATATGTGCTTAGCTAAAAATAACTTTTCCCAATGATAGAGCCCCTTTAACTCAGAAAACTCGAATATAGTACAAAATGTTTTCAATGTGGTATAGTTAATAAATAGAGATGAGCGAACAGTGTTCTATCGAACACATGTTCGATCGGATATCAGGGTGTTCGCCATGTTCGAATCAAATCGAACACCGCGTGGTAAAGTGCGCCAAAATTCGATTCCCCTCCCACCTTCCCTGGCGCCTTTTTTGCACCAATAACAGCGCAGGGGAGGTGGGACAGGAACTACGACACTGGGGGCATTGAAAAAAATTGGAAAAAGTCATTGGCTGCCGAAATCAGGTGACCTCCATTTTAGACGAATAGTGGATTTCAAATCCGGGTCATATGAGAATGTGAACTTTGTGACTATGAGACAGGGATAGCTGTACAGGCAGGGATAGCTAGGGATAACCTTTATTTAGGGGGGAATGTTATTAAAAATAACTTTTTGGGGCTCTATCGGGTGTGTAATTGTGATTTTTGTGAGATAAACTTTTTCCCATAGGGATGCATTGGCCAGCGCTGATTGGCCGAATTCCGTACTCTGGCCAATCAGTGCTGGCCAATGCATTCTATTAGCTTGATGAAGCAGAGTGTGCACAAGGGTTCAAGCGCACCCTCGGCTCTGATGTAGCAGAGCTGAGGCTGCACAAGGGTTCAAGCGCACCCTCGGCTCTGATGTAGGAGAGCCGAGGGTGCACTTGAACCCTTGTGCACCCTCGGCTCTGCTACATCAGAGCCGAGGGTGCGCTTGAACCCTTGTGCACACTCTGCTTCATCAAGCTAATAGAATGCATTGGCCAGCGCTGATTGGCCAATGCATTCTATTAGCCCGATGAAGTAGAGCTGAATGTGTGTGCTAAGCACCCTCCAGACACGAATTTGGGTTTCCCCCTTAACGAGTTTATGTTCCCCATAGACTATAATGGGGTTCGAAACCCATTCGAACACTCGAACAGTGAGCGGCTGTTCGAATCGAATTTCGAACCTCGAACATTTTAGTGTTCGCTCATCTCTATTAATAAACTTTGTTTTTTTTTCAGTTGGTATGCATTTCTTATTCATAGGTACCATTTTAATAAAGGGCTTCAACTATTAGGGTATTGTCATTTTGTACTCTATTAGGGTGCATTCACACTGAGTAAACGCTAGCTTATTTTGTAGAGTAAAATTACACTTGTAAATTTTGCTATCCCATTGACTTCAATGATATTTTACAGGCGTATTTTTACAGGCGTATTTTTTACTGGCGTATTTTTTACTGGCGTATTTTTACACTTGTAAAAAAATATCATTGAAGTCAATGGGATAGCAAAATTTACAAGTGTAATTTTACTCTGCAAAATAAGCTAGCGTTTACTCAGTGTGAATGCACCCTTAAAGAAGCTTTATTTACCTTTTTCAGGAAATCCCCTTTAATTATCTATTTGCTTAACAATTAATCCTGAGGTTCTGGAAATGAAAAACAAGTCTCAGTGTCTGAGGAAACCAAGTTGTCAGGTGAAACACAGACTACCATATTATATTAAAAGGTTTATTCAAATTTAAAGAGTTATTTGGTTTATAAATCCCATTAACAAACAGCATATTCAAGTTTTCTGAGTTAAAGGTAGCATCTTTATGCTGATGATACCCAGGTATATACTTCCTCTTGTGACATCACCCCTGCACTACTCAGTTTGGAGACTAGTTTAGAAGTTTGGAGTTGGTATTTGTTTAGGGGCTCTATCTTTATACTGTGGTATCGTGTATGATTTTTTTTTTTAGGAAATCCCTGTGTATAAATTCAGCATTCTGGTAATATTTATAGAGTGAAGTATCATAGTACGTCTTCCTGCATGCACTCATGATAGAGTGGTTTTATTAATACATACAGTGTTGGCCAGAAGTATTGGCACCCCTGCAATTCTGTCAGATAATACTCAGTTTCTTCCAGAAAATGATTGCAAGCACAAACTCTTTGGTATTAATATCTTCATTTATTTTGCTTGCAATAAAAAAAAACACAAAAGAGAATGAAAAAAAAAGTCAAATCATTGACCATTTTACACAAAATGGGCTGGACAAAAGTATTGGCACCCTCAGCCTAATACTTGGTAGCACAACCTTCAGACAAAATAACTGTGAACAACCGCTTCCGGTAACCATCAATGAGTTTCTTTACAATGCTCTGCTGGAATTTTAGACCATTATTCTTTGGCAAACTGCTCCAGGTCCCTGAGATTTGAAGGGTGCCTTCTCCAAACTGCCATTTTGAGATCTCTCTCAGGTGTTCTATGGGATTCAGGTCTGGATCCATTGCTGGCCACTTCAGAAGTCTCCAGTGCTTTCCCTCAAACCATTTTCTAGTGCTTTGTGAAGTGTGTTTTGGGTCATTGTCTTGCTGGAATACCCATGACCTCTGAGGGAGACCCAGCTTTCTCACACTGGGCCCTACATTATGCTGCAAAATGTGTTGGTAGTCTTCAGACTTCATAATGCCATGCACACGGTCAAGCAGTCCAGTGCCAGAGGCAGCAAAGCAACCCCAAAACATCAGGGAACCTCCGCCATGTTTGACTGTAGGGACCGTGTTCTTTTCTTTGAAGCCCTCTTTTTTTTCCTGTAAACTCTATGTTGATGCCTTTTCCCAAAAAGCTCTACTTTTGTCTCATCTGACCAGAGAACATTCTTCCAAAACGTTTTTGACTTTCTCAGGTAATTTTTGCCAAATTCCAGCCTGGCTTTTTTATGTCTCTGGGTAAGAAGTGGGCTCTTCCTGGGTATCCTAACATACAGTCCCTTTTCATTCAGATGCCGATGGATAGTACGGGTTGACACTGTTGTACCCTCGGACTGCAGGGCAGCTTGAACTTGTTTGGATGTTAGTCGAGGTTCTTTATCCACCATCCGCACAATCTTGCGTTGAAATCTCTCATCAATTTTTCTTTTCCATCCACATCTAGGGAGGTTAGCCACAGTGCCATGGGCTTTAAACTTCTTGATGACACTGCGCACGGTAGACACAGGAACATTCAGGTCTTTGGAGATGGACTTGTAGCCTTGAGATTGCTCATGCTTCCTCACAATTTTGCTTCTCAAGTCCTCAGACAGTTCTTTGGTCTTCCTTCTTTTCTCCATGCTCAATGTGGTACACACAAGAACACAGGACAGAGGTTGAGTCAACTTTAATCCATTTCAACTGGCTGCAAGTGTGATTTAGTTATTGCCACCACCTGTTAGGTGCCTCAGGTAAGTAACAGGTGCTGTTAATTACACAAATTAGAGAAGCATCACATGATTTTTCAAACAGTGCCAATACTTTTGTTCACCCCCTTTTTTATGTTTTGTGTGGAATTATATCCAATTTGGCTTTTTGACAATTTTTTTGTGGTTTTCCATTGAAGACAAATTAAATGAAGATAATAATACCAAAGAATTTGTGCTTGCAATCATTTTCTGGAAGAAAATGAGTATTATCTGACAGAATTGCAGGGGTGCCAAAACTTTTGGCCAACACTGTAGCACTGCAATATCCCAGTGAAGAATATACATGAGATATTCAGTACAGTGGAATGTTTTGGCGTTCTGGTGTAATTACCGTCATCAGCGAATATCTTATGATGAGGGGTACTAGAGACAAGCAGGTGCTGGATTCATTGCTTGAATTAGACCCCAATTTTAATTCAGTTCTCAGACCAGATTCCAAAATAAATTCAGAACCTAGATTAGACCCCTCAAAAAAAAGTATAATACAATTAGACCCAAGACCAGATCAAAAAATACATTCCAATCTCAGACCAGAGCTTAAAATACAGACCCAAGTACAGACAGGATAAGTGGATTTCCCCTGTAGGATCCAGTAAATGGTTTGGGATAAACAGGTCTCTTACCAGTAAGTACACACCCAGATCACATCTTTTCCAGTGCTATGTGTGAGTGGGAATTATCTCCACTAGTGACACACACAAATATGCAGCCTGTGAAGTAAAGCTTGTATTGCTGCCATTTCCTTCACCAGGCTGATACAAAGACCTGCACATGTTTTTAATAAATCTTTATAAAAGATATTTTTGGTAATAAACTGAGAATTAATTCACTGGGCAGCCATCCATAGTTCTATCCCGACCTCCGGGCATTTGTTTATACAGGAACATTTTTATTTTTAGACTGTTCAGAATGTTCACTTTATTATATTCACTGATGCAATGCTCTTACAACTTTATTTTTCTGATGATTACGGAGTATACATAGTTGAAGGACTGTTATGTCAAAGACATTTTTGATTCTCCGTGTGTAGTCCTGATTCTGTGATATTTCCAAATTTTCTCAATATGGACCTGTTATGATAATATCTCTGGAGAAAATATCATAAATTGCAAGGGTGGAGGGGGTAAATGTATTGGTATTCCATTTTCAGAAACGGGGAAACGGAACGTCACCGGATAATCAGAAAATGTACCTGGGGTGGTCACATAGCCACCCCAGGGATATGTGTAACTATACTTTTTTTCTAAAGTATGTCATTAGAAAGTAGGTGGGTGAGGGTGTTTAGATTAATGTGGAAATTCCATTTTATCCCGGACAACCCCTTGAAGTCTAACTAGAATCCATAACAAACTGACATGACAGATCGAAGCCAGGGGGATGAATCAAAACAATGAGTGTTTTCAAGCCAAAAGTCAGTTTGAGATGTAATATCAGAGCCAAAAGACAAGCGGATTTCCTGTAACAAGCCAAAAGTCCATAATAGAGAAGTCCAGCACAAACAATCAGGATATAGGAGCCTCACTAAAGTAACCAAATAGCAGGCACCTGGCTGAGGAGGAATAGAGTTTAAATATCCCTCCTCAGCTGCTAATTGGATCAGCTTAGAAGAACTCTGAAAACAGCATCAGATTCACAAGTTGGCAAGGTAACCTTAAAGGAACAGCAATTAAACTGAGACTCCTAACAGTACCCCCCCTCCTTTTTGAGTGGCCACTGGACCCTTAACCCCTGGACCAGGTTTTAATGGAAATTTCCTGTGAAAATTCCTATCTAGAATATCTTCATGAAGAGAACGAGCTGATAGCCATGTGCATTCTTCTGGTCCCTGCCATTTTCCATGTACTAAGTATTGGAGTTCACCTTAACATCTACATGATTCAATGATTCTATGATTCTCAAATTCTGGGTCAACTTCTTAAGACATAGATTTTTAGTAGAGAGCCACACTTTTTCTCCCACAGCAAAAACAGTTTTACTTTATAACTAAAAAGTCATACATTTAAAAGCAAAAATGGTTCTTTACAACCCCTGTAAGCAATAGACACGTGACTACTACGACTAATGAGAGGTACTGGTTAATACAAATCCCACCAGTTGCTTGAACTGTGCGATCAGCAATAGAGTAGTATACATGCAGGTGAAAGGTTAAGGTTCATAGTATCTTCTACGGAATGTTGGTATTATCCATTTACTATCACTCTTCATTTAACCCCTTAAGGACACAGCCTAAAAGTGTGCTAAGGACCAGGCCTCGTTTTTAAAAACTGACATATGTCACTTTATATGGCAATAACTTTGAGATCCTTTAATTTACACAAATGTTTTTGCGGCTGTTTTTTTGTGACACATTATACTTCATGTTAGAGGTAAACGTTAATTACATTTTTTTGTATTTATTTATAAAGCAATAATAGGAAATTTGATGGAAATCGCAATTTTCAAAATGTGAAATGCTCTGCTTTTCAGATATAGTCATACCACCCAAATGCATTAATACATATTATCTCCCATATCTCTGCGTTATATCGGCATCATATTTTAATCGTCTTTTAATTTATTTTGGATGTTAGAAGGCTTAGGGGGCGTTCACACTACCGTCGGTGTCCGACAAGTAGTATCCGCTCCTAGTGTCCGATCAAAATCTGTCACGGACATTAGGAGCGGACACTAGCTGTGTCCGTGACACCTGTCATTTATTTAAATGGACATCGGGTGCGTTCTTTTGCACTCCGTGCCCTTCCTTCCCTGTCCGCATGTAAAGATGTCCGACTTCTCAAGCAGACAGAAAAACCCGACATGTCGGGTTCTTCTGTCCACTTGAGAAGTCGGACATCTTTACATGCGGACAGGGAAGGAAGGGCACGGAGTGCAAAAGAACGCACCCGATGCCCATTGAAATAAATGATAGGTGTCACGGACACAGCTAGTGTCCGCTCCTAATGTCCGTGCCAGATTTTGATCGGACACTAGGAGCGGACACTACTTGTCGGACACCGACGGTAGTGTGAACGCCCCCTTACAAGTGTAACAGCGATTTTCCAGATTTACAAGAACATTTCCCAAACTGTTTTTTTAGGAACTACTTCAGTTCTGAAAACGATCATAAAGGCCTATATATTAGAAACCTCCCATAAATCACCTCATTTTCACCTCAAATAAATCAAAACAGCAATTGGGATGTTTATTAACCTTTTAAGCATTTCACAGGAATTAAAATAGTGAAAAAAAAAATTAACTGTCTAAATTTCATTAATACACTTCTCTGGAGCCCAGAAATACCCCACATGTGGGTGTAAACTGATTTTTGGGCAGACGGCAGTGCATGGAAGGGAAGGAGCGACACTGAACGTTTGAATAGCAGATTTTGCTAGAATAGTTTTCAGGCGCCATGTCTCATTTGAAGATCCCTTAGAGTACCAAAACAATGGAAAGCCCATAAAAGTGACTCCATTTTGGAAACTACACCCTTCACAGAATTCATCAAGGGGTATAGTGAGCATTTTGACCATACAGCTGTTTCACAGATTTTACTAATATTGAGATGTGAAAATGAAAAATTACTTAAACGTCACTTTATCCCCAAATTTTTCAATTTAAAAAGGAATTTAAAAAAAAGAAGAAGACAGCCTGGGGCAGATAATATATATTTGCATCCCTGATCCCTTCATAGTTTGAGGATATACTCCAACTTTTGTTTACTCAGGGTTGAGTGAAGAAGCTTGGCAATTACTACCATGTTTCCCCCAAAATAGGACACCCCCCAAAAGTAAGGCATGCGGGGGGGGGGTTCTGTTGAATTGCCTAATATAATGCAATGAAAATAAGGCATGCCGAAAAATCTTTGCAGCCGACTGAACACTGTGCGATGTGCTCGGTGTGCAAAGGAAATCCGGCTGCTGCCTCTGCTGTTGTGCCCACTGTTCCTGCTGCTGTAGAATGAGCTGTGCATATGCTGCGGGGAGTCGGATCTCCCAGCTCATCCCAGAGGAAGAGGCAGCAGCCAGCTTTCCTGTGCACACCAAGCACAGAGCATAGCCTCCAGCCGGCTGCTGTCAGTGAATTGAGGATCACTATGCCCCGCCCACGAAAGGCCCGCTAAGCCCCGCCTGCCGAAGGCTCGCTAAGCTCCACCCACCACTGCTGGGATGAACAGCAGCACCAGCGCTGCTACGAAGATGGGAAAGGTAAGTATGATACCTTCCCCCCCCCCTCCCCTACACTACCTACAACCGGCAGTCATGCTGACGTCCGCTAAGGAAGTGCCGGCATGACTACCGGTTGTCATAAGACGTCCCCGAAAATAAGACAGGTCCTATATTTAGGACAACAATTTAATATAAGACACTGTCTTATTTTCGGGGAAACCCGGTAACAGTTTCTTAGCGTCACACTTTTCAGATTTTCATTTTAAGTAAAATTTTGGAAACCATATATCATTTTGGTTCCACTTCACAATTACCTGCTACTTTGTGTTGGTCTATCCTTTAAAATCTCAATAAAATACATTTATATTTGTGGTGGAAGGGTGCAAAATGTGAAAGTTCAAGGGGTATGAATATTTTTGCAAGCCACTGTGGCCCATTCACTCTCCACAGTACTTGGTATCTCACCAATCTCAGATAATACAGTGATACAGTGATCTTCCTGACTACTTTCTATCTAAAAACTGCCAAGAAGTGTGCTTTGGCTTGCTGTTATGTAGTGGCTGGTCCTTGTTAGGATGCTGCATGGGGTTGCTTTAATGTCTATTCCCACATGTAACCCCCATTCAGCCCGATACTGCTGATGTTCTTTACACACTATACACAGTCCTGCTTGTTCCACATCCAGCACAAAGGTTAACAAGGGAGTAACATGAAGCCCCTGGGCTGCAATTCGAAATCTGTACCAGACCCCCCCCAACTATAATATATAATGTATAGTACTGGTCTCCTCATAATGGAAAGCTCGTGGGCTCCTGGACTGCACCTTCTGCACCCCCTTAAGTTCCTGTATATGACATTTGCAATACAGCATCATATACATGGTATGGCGGTACAACCAATATTCAACATAAACAGTTCTAATATTACATGGGTAGCAGACCCATAATAACATTTAAAGGATATAGACCTATTTAGAGGAATGCTTATTAGATTTTAACCCCTTAGGATCTGAGATGTTGAAGTAGGAAATAAATAAATGTTAAGTATTACATTGAACTTTTTTTTATCTGCCCACTTAGGACCTTTCATTGCAGGATAGTAAGAAAAAAAAAACCTACAGAATTTTATATTGTGGTTCATTCATGATAAGCCACATCTGAGCTATCAATTTACATATTAGGATAGGGATATTAAACCTATTACAGCAGGCCACAATGGGAAATATATCGCTTAGTGAAGAAGAAATGTATTTTTGTAGAGAATGAATAAGAGCTGTAATTCACTGGGTTGTCTTGGCTCTCATTCATTGCACTGCTCCACCTCCTGGTCTGGTTTTGGGGCTATGAAGTCAGCTCGAGTAGCTTTCATAACAGGCCGGGCTGTGGTAAACAAGGGCCGTTGTGAGCTGCTTTTGGCAAAGATGTGAACTGCACACATACTGTTTTTGTGCAAGTTAGCAGGAACATTGGAGAAGAGTCTGTAGTGAGGACCCGAGAAAGCAGCAAGCAAATAATATCGCATAATATTAACATAACTAAAACACTGCTAAGACTTTTCTTAGAATGGCTTAAGTAGATTCGGAGAAAAATGATAATTGGAGATAGCTTTATAGGACAGGATGTTTTATTCAACAACACTTGGCTGGCACACATGTATAAATGACTAGAGGGTAGCTGGCAGCTTTTGTCTGGCAATCAACCTGTTGGAGTGTGGAAATTCGTGACATTACAAACCTGTATTACTAAGAGCGCAAAGGCAAAAAAAAAGCTAAATTCCTTACCTTTGTAAATATTCACTACATGGACAAAAATCCTATACCTACATGCACTTTCAAGACATCCCATTCACAGGCCATAGACATCAATATGGGGTTGGTCACTCATTTGAAGCTAAGACAGTTCTCACTCTTCTAGGAAGGCTTTCAGTTTCTACCACATTTCTTCCACATTAATTCTCAAGAGTATTTGTGAGGTCAGACACTGATGTTAGATGAAAAGGCATGGCTTGCAATCTCCATTCTATTTCATCTGATAGGTGGTCAGTTGAATTGAGATCAGGGCGCTGTGCAGGGGAATAAACACCTACAAGCAGAGAGGTCATCCAATGAAAAATTATTAAACCCCTACAGTATTCACAAGTTTATACTTGTGAATACTCTAACCTACAACACTATGGATACAGTGGCGTAACTAGGAATGGCGGGGCCCCGTGGAGAACTTTTGATATGCCCCCCCCCGACCGACACCGACGCCGAAGACCTTAACCGACCCCTCCTACGCATTCCTGCGCATTCTATTATGCCCTATAGTGGCCCCTGCACGCAGTATTATGCCCCATAGTGGCCCCTGCACACAGTATTATCCCAAATAGTGGCCCCTGCACACAGTATTATCCCCAATAGTGGCCCCTGCACACAGTATTATCCCCAATAGTGGCCCCTGCACACAGTATTATGCCCCATAGTGGCCCCTGCACACAGTATTATGCCCCATAGTGGCCCCTGCACACAGTATTATCCCCCATAGTGGCCCCTGCACACAGTATTATCCCCAATAGTGGCCCCTGCACACAGTATTATGCCCCATAGTGGCCCCTGCACACAGTATTATCCCCCATAATGACCCCTGCACACAGTATTATCCCCAATAGTGGCTCCTGCACACAGTATTATCCCCCATAGTGGCCCCTGCGCACAGTATTATCCCCAATAGTGAATAAAAGCATAAAAAACTACTATTTCTTACCTGTCCCCCGGCTCCTACCCTGTCTTCTCTGCTACCGTCCTTCTTCTATGACGTCGGACGTCACATGACCCGGGACGCAGGCTGGATTCATGTGACTATTTGACAAAGAGGGGCACAAAATGCTACCTTTAAACACACAAATTCTAACTAGCATAAAATATAACTTTTATTTTGATCAGCTAAAAATAATCCGTACCGGCTCCCACCATCAGGGACCGGGAAATGCGGTTTTAACCGCAACTACATCTTTATTATTTTTTTGATTGTTACATCCTCTCCTGATGATAAGTTTAACTTTGAAACGCGTTGAGAGATTTTATTATGCGCATCTTAAACCTGGATACCTGTAGTTTATTTTGAACAGGCAGGGACATAGTGAAAGAGCATAAATGTCAGTAAATTACTAAGACCAGCATTTGGTATGCACACTTAATCTGTAAAAAAGCCGCACCTAGCTTACATAGGGTGGCATGTGTGTAAGTGTGCATGAGTGTCAATAGGCTCCAGGGCTCTATGCAAGATATCAGAGCAGGATAATGGGGGGATGATTATCCTATACAGCTACGGCAGCAGCTAGAGTAACAACCTCTTATTCTTGAACCTATAAAGTGGTGTTTACTAGCATGTGCCAGAGAGTTAGTTTACTATTCCCTGGATGCTCATTTAAATCAATATAATTGCGCCAGCAGTCTGTGGGGACACATACTGAAAGAGTGTATTGGGAGTTGTCCTAATCACGTCTGCTGGTGTGTTTATTTGTTTGTTTTAATAGCCCTGGCTATATTATTTTTAGCTGATCAAAATAAAAGTTATATTTTATGCTAGTTAGAATTTGTGGATTCATGTGACGTCAGAGAGGTCAGGAAGGAGGCCTGGCAGGATCGTGGAGAGGTAAGTAACAGTGCTTTTTATGTTTCTTACCTCTCCCGATCCGCCAATCATTATACTCGGGGGTCCGAAAAGACCCCTGAGTATAATGATAGCAGCAGTAGCGGCTGTCACCGGGCCCCTAATGTCCCGGGCCCTGTGGCAGCTGCCTCTGCTGCTATGGCGGTAGTTACGCCACTGTATGGATAGTAATATCTCCTAAAGTAAGGCACCATAAATTATATATATACCACCATAAACACACATAAGACACAAGATACAGACAAATGAAACCAATTCCGAAAAAGAGGGAAAATACCATCTAACCACAATCTATCAAACCCAAAAAGTATCAATTGATTAAATACTTGCCCAGGTTTGTTGGTTTAAAAGTCTAATGCAATCCCCACCCTGCACCCTGATGCGCATTTCATCACCTTCAGTGGCGGATCCAGGCTTTGCGGGGCCCTGGGCAATTGACTTTGGCGGGGCCCTACTTATTGGGGGGTCTGGGGGTCCCCCCCAGGATTTTTTTAAAACATTAACCCAAAAAATGCATTTTTGAGGCGTTTTTTTAACTAGTTAGCTGTGCTTGCACACCTTATAAAACTGACCTTATTTGTGTACTATTAGCTGCATTGGGAGCGTGCACGCAAGGCCAGTGGCATAGAAGCACCACCAAGCCTCATGCTTGTAACCCATACCTCCCTTTTGAAAATAAGAAAGATGGAGAAAATGTGCGGCGCGCCGTGCGCGCCGCAGCAAACTTGGCTCCACCTACTTTTATGTTGACTCCACCCATTCTCATTCATTTTTCATGTGCTCCCACACAGTATAATCCTCCTACAGTCACCCGTAAATTATATGTCCCCCCTCCAGCTCTCCCCCAGTTTCATATACACCCTTCATCTGCCCCTAGTTTCATGTCCCCCCTCCATCTCTGTCCCCAGTTTCATGTCCCCCCGTTTCTGCCCAGTTTCATGCCATTCACCCCCTTCATCTGCCCCGTGTCATGCTGTTCTCCCCGCCCCCTTCATTTTCCCCAGTGTCATGCTGTTCTCTCCCCCTTCATCTGCCCCAGTGTCATGCCATTCTCCCTCCCCCTCATTTGCCCCAGTGTCATGCTGTTCTCCCCCCCTTCATCTGCGCCAGTGTCATCCTGTTCTCTACCCCTTCATCTGCCCCAGTGTCATGCCGTTCTCCCACCTCCCCCTTCATCTGCCCCCAGTTTCATGGGCCCCCTATATTATGTTCCATTTTAATGTTTAACACACAAAAAAAAAAACACACTCTCCTTCCCTCGCTCTCCCGCCGCTCTCTCCGCAGTCTCACTCATACACATATTGTAGGTGCGATGTGACGTCATCACATCACGGCTACAAATGCCGGAGCGAAGCATTAAAGCAGGAGCTGAACTTTGACAGCTCCTGCTTTAAACGCCTATGTATTCAGCTCATCGCCGATGAGTTAAAATCGGGACATACCTCCCGCCAACCAGGACCATTTTGTTAGGTCCAGGCCGCGCCGCGGGGCCCCTCTGGGCGGGGGCCCCAGGTGGTTGCCCGGCTCTGGATCCGCCCCTGTGTAATACCACCCATTTATGAGGACATGACTGGTCTAGGTATAGGACACATATAGGACCTGCTCCATAATTTGCAGCTCTTCAATGTGGCCCTAACACACAGCCGCAAAAACAATGGCCATGTGTACTGGGCCCATTGAAATATAATAGTACAAACTTTTATCCACAATTGAGGCTGACGCTAGGTTCACACCTGCGTTCGGGTCTCCGTTCTGTGGTTTCCGTCTTCTGCATGCAAGAAGACGGAAACCACAGACCGGGTCCGGCTGTGAGCGTTTTATGCTCTCCGCCGCAAAACGTTTTTTTTAATTCGGACACAGAGTACTGCATATCTGACTCTGTGTCCGGATTTAAAAAACGGTTTCGTGGCGGAGAGCATAAAACGCTCACCGCCGCTCACGGCCGGACAGCTTTCTCACCCATTCAAATGAAAGAGTCCTGCAGGTTTCCGTCTCCTGCCTCTGTTTTATGCAGGAAACGGAAACCTGCAGAACGGAGACCGGGCGCAGATGTGAACGAGCCCTAAAAAGTACAGTCATGTGCATTACAGCTTAGTAACTCCTTGTGCCTCATAGTAATAGCAGTTAACCCCATCATGTCCTTCACATTAACCCCCTGTGTTCCTCACATAAGAGTTACTGATATGCGAGAGACATGGAGGTAATAATGAAGTATCTTCATGATTAGTACCCCCATATATCTCACACATCAGTAACCCTTATGGTGAAGTACACAGGGGGTTAATATGAGGGACATGATGGGGTTAACTGCTATTAATATGAGGCACAAGGAGTTACTAAAACTAAATGAATAACTCCAAATGCCTGACATTAATAGGCATAGTAAGTGTAACCCCCCTCCAGCCTGTACCTGTGTTCTTTCTTTACTTTCAGTTTGCTGAAGCTTCCTCTTCTCCCTCTCACGTGTGCAGGACGGCAGGGATCTTCTGTAGAGCGATAAGCTCCGCCTCCTGGGCTCTCCTCATTGGTTGACAGAGGGCAGCCAGAGAAGGGGGGTGAGGAGAAGCTTCCTGACAGCGCTGAGTGGAGCTTCCCCTGTCCATAGCTGCAGCTCCCTGCGCTGGCTGCTCTCTGTTAGGCGCTGTTGCAGTGCTGGGGCCCTCGGCAATTGCCCTGCCGACCGACCCAACCTGCATTTTGTTAGGTGCGGGCACTGCCGCGGGGCCCCGCTAGGCGCGGGGCCCCGGGCGGTTGCCCGGCTCGCCCGGCCCTGGATCCGCCCCTGGTCACCTTCCTCAGGGAGTGACCATTGTGTGGGTCAGTCAACTTCTTCCACAAAACTCACCCAACCATACCTTTATGGACTTAACTTGGGCATTAGGTTGCAGCTGTTTTGGAACAGGGCCTTCCCTAACAGTTCCAACAATGTTAGAAGTATACAATTGTCCAATTTATTTTGGTATGCTAAAGCATTAAGGTTCTCTTCACTGAAACTAAGGGGCCTAGGTCAATCTCTGAAAATCAAAGCATGATCCCTCCTCAACCAGACTTTATAGTTGGCACAATGCAGTCAGGTAATTTTCTGCTAGCATTTGCCAAACCCAGACACATTCATCAGACTGCCAGGCAGAGACATTTCATTCATTACTCCATAGAACATATGTGCTTTACAAGACTCCATCTGACACTGAACATTGTGCTTGGTGATGTAAGGCTTGCATGCAGCTGTTTGGCTATGGAAATCCATGCCATGAAGCCCCTAGCGGGATACAGCACTTGGGCTCATGTTAATTCCAGGGAAGGTTTGGAGTTATTGTGTCAGCAAAGAGTTGGCAGCTTTTACGCACTATGCAACTCAACACTCAGCGACCCTGCACTGTATGTTTACGCGGTCCACGACTTACATGGCTGAGTTGCTGTGGTTCCTAAATGCTTCCACTTTTTAATAATACCACTCACTGTTGATCATGGAATAGCTAGGAAAAAATAAATTTCACAACCTTTTTGCAGTGGTGGCATCCTATTACACCAGCATGCTGGAATTCATGAGTTCTTCAGAACAATCCATTCTTTCAGAAATGTTTGTCAGGGCTCGTTCACATCTGCGTTCTTCTTTCCTTATTGCAGGTTTCCGTTTCCTGCATAAAACAGATGCAGGAGACGGAAGCCTGCAGGAGACTTTCTCACCCATTCATTTGAATGGGTGAGAAAGCTGTCCGGCCGTGCGCGGCAGTGAGCGTTTTGCGCTCTCCGCCGCGAAACCGGGTTTTATAATCCGGACACAGAGTCGGACATGCACTACTCTGTGTCCGGATAAAAAAATCCGGTTTCGCGGCGGAGAGCCTAAAACGCTCACCGCCGCGCACGGCCGGACCCGATCTATGGTTTCCGTCTTCTGCCATGCAGAAGACGGAAACCATAGTACGGACACATTGAACGCAGGTGTGAACCCAGCGTCAAGGCGACTGCGTGGCTAGGTGCTGAATCTCATACACCCATGGCATTGGGACTGAAATTAACACTTCAATTACTAAATGTGTGTTTCAATTTTTTTTGTCCATATAGTGTATTTGAGAATATTTACATTTGTAAAAACTCAGATCTTATAAAACATGGCTCAATAGTAGCTAGGCTGTGGAGTCGGTAGGCAAAATCACAGACTGTGACTCCAACTCCTCTCTTTTTCCACAGCTAATCTCTGGCTCCTTCATAAATGACAGCCTGCCCATAGTTTCTGTATAATATCCCGCACCAGCTGTGCATCTTCAAGGCTAAGCAGTACGCCACAGATGCATGATAGGCAACTCATCCAGCAAACCAGTACCCTTCTCCATATTGATGAAGGTTAAGAACCTTGAAACATCTGATGGCAGATGGGGGACCAGAGGTGAGACCTCCATATTAGAGATGAGCGAGTACTGTTCGGATCAGCCGATCCGAACAGCACACTCGCATGGAAATGAATGGACGTAGCCGGCACGCGGGGGGTTAAGCGGCCGGCCGCCGTCAAAGCGGAAGTACCAGGTGCATCCATTCATTTCTATGGAGCGTGCTGTTCGGATCGACTGACCCGAACAGTACTCGCTCATCTCTACTCCATATATAAGACATTTATGGCATATGCTGTGGACATGACATACATTTCCCACATGGGAATAACTCTGTAAGATGTAAACTGATTTGTATCCTATTTCCAGTGAAGCTTTGACTAACAATAAGTCTCCATGCAGATTACATGTTTTCCTATTCTGGTGAGTACAAATAAATAAAGTTGTCACAGTGGATTTTTATGTTATAGTCAATCATTTTAACCTATTACTTTTTTACAAAAGTGTTGTAATATTCTTACTGGCAAAGTTCCTAGCTTTTAATGCTGACCAGTAAACTGCACTCCAGTGTGCCAGACAGTAGTGCCGCTGCACAATATTACATCAAAGTGAAGATGCAGCCAGTGGGCAACAAGACCACTTGACATGTCTGCACTATGGATGCAAAAATTGTGACCTAGTTACTACCCAAGAATACATAAAACTGGAATGTTTACGGTTTCACAAACATTTTTGCAGTAATTGTATAGATGCTTATAATATTTTGTTTCCCCTGTCAGTATTTCTTCGGAGTGTGAAACCCACACAAGCACGGGGAGAACATACAAACTCCTTGCAGATGTTGTCCTTGGCAGGATTTGAACCCAGGATTCCAGCGTTGCTTAGAAGTAGTGCTAATCATTGAGCCACCATGCTGCCTTGCTTATAATAATCTAATAATTTTATTTAAAGGTCATTTTGTGGACCCTCAGGACACTGTGTCTGGTCTTCAAACCAGTTTCCAGTAATGGTGTCTGGGATGTGTCACATTAAAGCAAGACTGTAATGCCATCTATAGAAATCCAACCTTCCTTTAAGAACCCCTAACTGGCTCCCCGCTGTCACATCTTCTTACAGAACTGCATAATATCACATTATTCATCGGATGAAGACATTATATTAGTAGGCCAGACAAACTCAGGCTTCTATGATGATATCATTAGGATGGCCACATCACCACCATGTAGTTCCTTGGAAAAACACATTATTAAACATGACTGAATAGAAAATCACGGTCGATCCCTGCCAAAAATGGTGAAGGAATACTGAGGAATCATAAAAGTAGATAGAAAATCCATTAGTCTGGAACTAATCTATAGGAAAATATGAATCCTATTAATATTATAAATGTGAAATGTTTGTGAGTTTGTGGGTTTGTGACTTTGGATGTTCGGATGTTTGGCGGTCAATCACGCAAAACCTGCTCCACCGATTTGGCTGAAATTTTCCACAAACATAGTTAATACACACGATTGCGCAATAGGCTACTTTTGAACACAATAACCCACATACTTTTTCCACACGAACCCCACAAAAAACAAACTGACATCACCATCTCTGCAATCTCACACACTTTGGACCATAGCAAGCCCCTAAACTTCATATTACCCTCTACAGCCTAGCCCCTAACCCCACACACTCACATTCACATATACTTTCCCACTTTCACCCTCACCTTCACCATCCTGCAGGAGCCGACCTCTGTCACTCTCCGGACCAGCCATGTTTGCTGACCCCCACCGCCCACCACACTACTCCACTAGCTTCACAGGAGCATGCGCACTTTGCAGACATAAACAACGTGTTGCTAGCGCGCCACCATTTTGCACCTCCACCTTAGGCCGCAGCACACGAAATCCTGCCTCCAGCCCGCAACAGTACCCAACGCCGCTATTACCTCCCTGCTGTTTCCTCTGCACGATCCATCCACCAGCCCTGGTGACACTGGCAAGTTCACGTACCACTCTAACACTGCCAGGACCTCTGCCCTCTCTACTCCGCTGTGCCAACACCTTACGCTCCATAATAAACTTACCCCTCTCCCTCAGTGCCCTATCCTTCCACTTCTCCTCCGCAAACACACCTCACAGTCACTTGCACCTCACTTCACCCACCTTGCTACGACCCATGCCACTGATGTTCCTATAGCAACCGGCCACCATACCCCCTTGTACTACGGCGCATGCCGGCACTTTCCGTCTGCCAGGTGTCTGATAGCCGTACGCCCGCCATAGCCCTTCCCTTACACAATCGCGCATACACTGCGCTACCCCCGTCATGTCTCCGGTTCCTGCCAACTTTGCGTCCTCCGCCGCCTTCTCTTACCTTTCCCGCGACTCCCGTCTGTCCCTCCACCGCCTACACTGGGCTAGGCTGCCGCCGCGAAGGTTCCTATAGCAGACGCTAGCTCTTCCACGCCTCCCACACAGCTCAGTGTGTCTAGGCTGCTGCAGGCTATGCTACGTAGCCTGCAATAGCACTGGCACGATTATGCAATACATAGCAATACATTACGATTGCAATGCATTGCATTATTCAGGATACCCCATGCTGGTGTACAACGGTATTGTTTTGCAAGCTGCTGGATGCAGCCTGCAAACCTCATTAGCATTAAAATAAAAAAAAAATTAAAAAAACAAAAAAACAATTCTGTGAAACACACACATTACCTATCCCCGCCTCCGAAATTACCCACTCTACTAACTGTACTAAACATTACGTCTGCATACTCTCACACTATTAGACAATGCATTGCAATACATTACTATTGCAATGCATTGCATTATTCAGCGCACCCCCTGCTCTCCTTCACACCCACTAAACGCCCATGTATTTGCTGAAAATACACGTCTACAAATACACGTTTAAGGGTCCATTCACACGGCATAACACGGTGCTCATTTGGTGCTTATTTTTACGCTGAGCGCCGCGTTACGGGAGCATTTGCACCGCGCTATTTACGGTGCGTGTTTACGGTCGAGTGTACGTGGCGTTAACGCCACGTAAACCCGATCGTAAAATTTCGACTCGATTTACACACTTCTACAATCACTGCAGACGAAGTCGCGGGTAACAGCTAGTTTCTAATATTTGTGATTACCTCAAAGTTTTTTGTATTACCTAAATCAATAATGTTAAAGGCAATGTTCAGGTGTTAAGACTTCTCGTCGGCTGCCAGGATGGTTAGTCCCTGACGTTGCAGATCCACAACTCTTTCACTTTGTGAATGGATATCGGAGTTGTGATATATCGTGAGAAAGGAAGAACTGGTACTGCAAACATTATGTGGGGTGATTTCTAGGGTTGAGCGATCGTGTTTGGAAAAGATCGGATTCCGATCGGCGATCGAGAAAATTTCATGATCGCCATCGGAATTCCGAACACAATCTTTTTATGTGGGATCGAGATCGGTGATCTTTTCCCACAATGCTTTGCTTAGCTTTCACACTGTGTATACGCTGTATACTCAGTGTGAAGGCTCCGCTGCAGTTCCATAGGTATGAATAGAAGCAGCCGGCACACAGCCTTAACCCCCTGTGCGCCGGCTTCCTCCATTCATTCGAATGGAAGGCTAAACTAAACATCTCTAGCAGCTACTTACCTCTAGAGATGGCTGCTCCGGTGCCCTCCTTCTTCTTGCCTTGCTGCCCCGCCTCCCAGGTTAGTGTTTAAAGCGCTAGGTAGGCAGGGATTGTGGCTTAGGAGAGTGTGGGCGGGTACAGGGTGGGGAGACATGACGTCTCCCCTTCCAGTACCCGCCCACACTCTCCTAACCCGCCCATACTCTCCTAACCTGGCAGGGAGGGGTCAGCGAAGGGAGAAGAGAAGTGTGGAGCGGCAGCAAGGACAAGAAGAAGGAAGGCACCGGACCAGCCATCTCTGGAGGTAAGTGGACACCAGGGGGGACTAAGTAGCCAGAGGATTAAAAAAAAATCTTCTGGCTACTTTAGTGATTCACTACACAGCGTGGATTCTAACAATTGTTAGAGTCCATGCTGTATAGTGTATAGGATTGCTTTTAAAAATCCCATTGACTTACATTGGGATCGGAATTGGGATCGAGATCGGGTTCGAATGAAAAATGACGAAATCGGATTTTAAAATCGATCCTGAAAAGTCAAGATTGGCTCAACCCTAGTGATTTCCCTAGAAAATCTTCACGGACTCAGACCAGTTTGCTGCATGGATTTACAATCCCTGATTAACTATTGTATTGCTGAGGATCCCATTGTTATGACCCAGCGGTCTCAGCAGTCTCGGCCTGTTAGGTTCAGGTGCAGAGTGTCCAGACGGCATTCAGCGCGTGAACCACCTGATGCACAGCAGGGGAATGTTCACACCAGACATGCTGTTTCTGCTCTGGCACTCGGGCGTGGATCACATGGTGAGTTGCCTGGTGGATCAGTGCCTGGTGTGTCTTGGCCTCTGAAAGGGTTAAGTTCTCTGCAGTGCTGAATACTTTACAGGCCATGGGCGAGGCCTTCTCTTTACTATATAAGGCTGTTGCACATGCTATCTTATGCCGGTCTTAAACTTCTGTACCTGTGCTCTAGTAATGGTCTGTTGTCTGAAGCTGCTACCATCTGCATCCCGGCCCATCCAGTTTCTTGCTCCTGTTCACACAGGACTGGTTCGTTAAGTATTGAGCTCCTATCCAGACATAGTGTTCCGGGCGCAGCGAGCCCTAGGTATTTTTTCTGTTTGGAGGTTTGGAATTTTTTTTGGTAGGGGTTTTTTATAGTGTGTGATACTCAGTTCTGTTTTTTCCTATCCCTGGCTTAGTTCAGTTATTCTGTGTTTCACGTTTATTTTCTCCCTATGCTTTGCGTTACTCATGTTCACCGTTAGTCCAAGTCTGGACATCCGTGGGGGGCTTGTTCTGTATCTGCCTCTCCTTCGTAAACGTGAAGCTAGACAGGGGCTCTATTTCCCTTTGTAGGTTAGCTACTTCTCCGGCTGTGCTCGTGCCCATTCAGGCAAGTTAGTCGGGCCCACGGCTACTTCTAGTTGTGCGAGGCAGGGTGTAGGAGAATCCACACTATAAGTCCAAACTGCTCATACTTATTATTGTTTTCTTTTATATATGTTTTTCCTTTACTAGACTGAGAAGTTATCAGTCAGGGGCCAGTCCGTGGTCAGGGATCCCCAGACCATAACACCCATAGATTGGTGCAGGGTTGGGGGAACTACAGATTAATTCCCTTGCTCTTAGAAACCCCAATCTACTGATTCTTTTGCCTCACTTTCCCTCACCCACCCGTCTATAGCTCCCTTCCTTTTTCTTCTTTTTTGTTTTTTCCATCTCCCTGACAGTATTTTTCAATCGCTCCATAATGCTAGCAATGATTCCTTTTGTCACTTACTCTGGGTTACATAGTTATTCGTTGTTGACTCTTTATAAAGTAATGAAAACCTATTCTACCTAAATCACATTTTTTGTGAGTTCTGCTTTAAAGTTGCGAAGGCCAATGGCCAAATATTGCATAATATATTGTTTGAAAACCAGTAAAGTAGGGCCATTCCATAATGAATAATAACATTTTTGCACATTGATCATGTTCTTTGTGGCTGGACAATTTGTAATTGTAATTGCCCGGCTTGGCAAGCATGTGTGGATCTTTTGTTAGAAGACAAAAAAATTAACTAACCGCAAAATAAAACTTTTCCAGCCAAATCAGTGCTCAGATAAGCTTTGTTTTTTTTGTTTTTTTTTACAGGAATCCAAGGTTTTGTCCAGGGGGTACTTACTGTCTCACCACTTACTAGACTCCTTATCCAGCATATTTTGAGTGAAGACCCATTAGCACAAGGGCATGGTTTTGTTAATAATCACCACAGCTTTTCCTTAGTGTAAGACATATCAGACCCCACATGGCATATTGTAGTTTTTTGGGTCAGTGTGTAAGAAAATACAGCAGAGTCCAAAACAGTTCATCAGCAGGCGATCAAAGTTATTGAAGGAGTGGATGGTTTGTATATTTAGGATAGATCATCAATATCAGATTGATTGATTTGACACCTGACAACCTGTTGACTGAAGCCACAGGAACTAACAGAAAGACCAGAGGTGTTCCCTGTGTTAATATTGATTTCGGGGTTCGCTAGGATCAGCTGAAAAGTAGGAGTTCAGGGTGTTGGACCTCCACCAGTTTACTATTAACAAAAGGATAAGGTCAACAGTAATGATATCTCAAAAATATTTGTGACATCAAAAATTATATATACACAAGCCTCTTTTCATACCCAGCCCTGTAACAAGGGAATGCTGAGTAACTTGGCAGCAGACACATGGAAGTCATCTTCAATGAGAGTATTTTACTGTAAATATTTAAAGCTGTTACTTGAAGCAGACATCAGGGATTTTAATATGCATTAATAAATGTGACCTTTTATTCCATTATATGTCAGACTCTATTTCTATTTCACAGGAGACACAATTTCTATACGCAGTCATCTCTCTGGCACATACTGCAACAGAATGAAGGATTGATTTGTTAAGTGCTAAAGTAGAATATGTAGGAACTAAATAACTAAAAATGTATTATCATTACAATACAGACTGTGAGAACCTCACGTCAGAGCCATATGCACAAATCTTATATGGCAGCGCACAAAGCCCCTACCAATTGATAGACACTATGTGTGTCCTTGTTTGATACTTCGTAGTAGTGAAATGTGGTACATATAAAATCGGAGGCATGTAGAGATACAGTATGGGCTTAAAGCAAGGTAAGGATGACATATTAGGCTACATAGTCATAGCCAGGGGCGTAACTACTGGGCCCAGGACATTAGGGGGCCCGACGACAGCCGCTACCGCTGCATGTTTTTTATTATTTTTTAATAAGGCTGTTACCGGCCTACTTATTTACCGATCCTGGCTGGGGCCGGGATCGGTAAGTGACACCGCGGGCCCCACAAGCACTATTATACTCGGGGGGTCTTTTCAGACCCCCGAGTATAATAATTGGAGGCCCAGGAGAGGTAACTGAACATAACAAACAGCGTTACTTACTCTCGGGTCAGGCTTCAGGCCGACTTGTGTGATGTCCCTGACATCACATGACTGGGACCTGCATCCATACGCGTTGTGACGCAGGCCCCCCGGTCACATGACATCCCGAACATCATTGAAGATCGCCGACAGCGGCGGAGAGTGTAGCGGAGCCGGGGATAAGTTATAAATTTTGAATGGAAAATATGAAAAAAGTTGTTGCGCATTAACAAGCATACAAACCAGCATCCTTAAAGACATTCTATCATTAGAATCTCGTTTTGAACTACCCTGTTTCCCCGAAAATAAGTCATCCCCCGAAAGTAAGACATAGTAGAGGTTTGGTTGAATTGCCTAATATAAGGAACCCCCTGAAAGTAAGACGTCCCCCAATAATAATAATCTTTCTGCACAAAGATTGTATGAAGAAAAACATTGCAGCCGGCTGAACACTGTGTGCGATGTTCCGTGTGCACAGTGTACTGCTGACGCCTCTGCGATACGTTGTATCCACTGTTCCTGCCTCTGTAGGATGAGCTGGGAGATGCCCGCTCTGTATACACTAAGCATCGTATGTGGTGGGGGGTCCACTCTCACAGCTCATCCCACAGCAGCAGGAACAGTGGATACAACGTACGGTATCACAGCAGCAGCCGGCTTTCCTGTGCACACAGAGCACCGCACACAACATTCAGCCGGCTGCAATGTTTTTCTTCATACAGTCTTTGCGCAGCAAGCACATCTCAGCGTAGTGCAGTGGTGGCAGCAGCACACAAAAATAAAATAAGACATCCCCTGAAAATAAGACATAGCATATCTTTAGGACCAAAATTTAATATAAGACACTGTCTTATTTTCGGGGGAACACGGTAAGCCCACATCAGAATTGGCTATTCTTAAGAAAGCCTATTCTTCCCCTACCTTTAGAATTCTTCTCTGTGCCACCGTTCAGTAGATATCCCGTTTTTTTGTTGTTATGCTAATGAATCTCCAGAAAGCACAGGGGGCAGTCCCCCATGCTCAAACAGCACTGAGGGTGCCCCCTGTGCTGCTTGAAAACTCTCCAGTACCACCTCCATCTTCTTCTCCGCCTCTTCTCCTGTGCCACTGTTGCGTCTTCATCCAAAAGCGCCAGCTGCACATGTCCCTCGGCCATTTTCCTGTGGCCGAACGGGAGCAGCCACAGGAAAATGACCAACGGACCTGTGCTGTTGGACATTTTCCTGTGGCTGAACGGGAAGGGACATTGCAACAGAGTCTCCAATGTGGTCTTCTATACACTTCATTTCATCGCTTTGTATTAGATACTATTCCTCTGAATATCAAGCTACTGGGAGACTCACTTCCATGCTCGTGTTCAACTTTCTCCAATATAACATACACAGAAATCCTTGTAAAAACCTTCCTGTGATTTTAATCTTGTGATGGTAATATAAATGTAACATAAAAATACGGATCAATTTTGCTTTGTGATCCAAAAGGGCAGTTCTCCGTCGGACGGAACAAATGATTATGCAGTTAATATTCGGAAAGAGGGAAAAATGTTCAGTAATCCTGACATCTGTGGTCTTGAAAACTATTTTAACACAAAATATTCATACTAAACCCCTCTAAAGAACACATTGACCTCTAAGTTACAATGCCAATGCCATGACAAACCAAATCTACAAAAATTATTTTAACACATGGTTGTCTCATACAAGTAGTAGAAGAGTGGAATATAAGAAAAAAGGTAAATACCCTCTCTTATTAATACTCTATATTGCCATTGCAAATGAATCAATAGTGATGTATACACATGGTACAGTATGGATCCATAACAGTTTTCCGTATGTGAAACAGATTACAGACATGCACAGAAAAACATGAAGACATACAATGATACGGCCCTGACACTGTGTTTACACGAGGTTTTAAATAGGTTATCACTATTTTTTTTACAAAGTCATAGCTTATTCTTGAAGAAGACCTTTTACCACCTCCACCAACTCCAGTTTTCTGCGTCCTTTAAGAGACACTGCTCCATTGATTCTGGCACAGCTGGATTTTTTTTCTCTAGCCCCACCAATCCTGATCCATCAGTGCTGTTAATTTTCATACAGTAGGTGCGTGAGTCACATCTCTCATATTGCCCAATAAAAGGCGGACAGTATCAGAACTCAGCATCAAGACTCCTTGTCTGCTCCTCTCGGAGATGACCCACTTGAGAACAGAGACCCTAAGTAGCATATCAAACACCAAAACTAACTGAACTGATTGCTCTGAAACGGTGTGAGCTAGAGAACAATTTCCAACTGCACTGAAATCAGTGAAGCACCTACTAGATGATGCAAAGAACTGGAGTTGGTGGAGGTGGCAAAAGGTATTCTTGTGGCTAAGGTTCCATGTAGCAGCCAAAAAACAAAATCGCAGCATTTCCGCAGTGGATTTTTTGTTCTGCAATGTGTGGATGGGATACTATAGTAGGCAGTGTATTCGCAACGTTAGGGCCACAGCCTTAGGCTGGGACCCCACGGACCGGAAACGCCGCGATTTGCCTGCAGCGGAGACGCTGCGGGAAAAATCGTGGCGTTGTACAGTGCAGGCAAAGTGGATGGGATTCATGCAAATCCCATCCCCACTTTATGGAAAAGATCACAGCATGGACACGCTGCAATTTGCAAAGCCGTTACAGCTTTGCAAATCGCAGCATGTCAATTATATCTACGGAAACGCCAGCGGCTTTCCCGTAGATAGAATGTTAAGAGAAAGTCCGCAGAGGAAAACTCTGTGAACTTTCTCTTAAAAGTGCTGCAGAAAGAACCGCAATGCGTTCACGCAGCGGTTCTTCCCGCAGTGCTTTAGTGCTGCGGATACAGCCCGTGGAGCCTTAGCCTTAAAGGGTCTCTATCACTAGGAAAAGTCATTTTTAACTAATCACGCCTTTGCATAGCCCTTAGAAAGTCTATTCCACAGTTACCTTTTGTATGTAGATTGCCTCAGTGGTTTCTGAATAAGTCCGTTTTTATTCATATGCTAAGTAGACTAGTGCACGATAGATGGTGCACACCTCTCTCTGCTGTTTTCTATGGGAGGCTGCTGCTGATGACTCGCTTCCTGTTTGCTTCACACACATAGAAGATAATAGGAGAGAGGAGGCTGCTGGGAACTATCTGAGCTGGCTGGAAGCTCATTAGCATATGAATAAACACGGACTTATTCAGAAACCACTGAGGCAATCTACATACTATAGGTAAGTGTGGAATAGACTTTCTAAAGCCTATGCAAGCATGTGATTAGATAAAAATGACTTTTCCCAGTGATAGAGCCCCTTTAAAGTGTTTTTCCAGCTTTATTATAACAAAAGCTTTTGACCTCTCCGCAATCCCCAGCTTCTCTGGGTAATAGGCTGCCCAGGTACCTGCTGCGATCCATTTCCTAGTTTTTTCCGACCCACCCAGGAAATTCTCCAGCATGCCAGATGAGCCAATTACTGGCTGCAGTGGTGACTGGCCTCAGCCAGAGAAAAAGACTACATACACTCACAGTGCATCTGTATGTCACGTGCAGTCATACAGTCCTATGAAAAAGTTTGGGCACCCCTATTAATCTTAATCATTTTTAGTTCTAAATATTTTGGTGTTTGCAACAGCCATTTCAGTTTGATATATCTAATAACTGATGGACACAGTAATATTTCAGGATTGAAATGAGGTTTATTGTACTAACAGAAAATGCGCAATATGCATTAAACCAAAATTTGACCGGTGCAAAAATATGGGCACCTCAACAGAAAAGTGACATTAATATTTAGTACATCCTCCTTTTGCAAAGATAACAGCCTCTAGTCGCTTCCTGTAGCTTTTAATCAGTTCCTGGATCCTGGATGAAGGTATTTTGGACCATTTCTTTCTACAAAACAATTCAAGTTCAGTTAAGTTTGATGGTCGCCGAACATGGACAGCCCGCTCTCAAATGATCTGAAAACAAAGATTGTTCAACATAGTTGTTCAGGGGAAGGATACAAAACGTTGTCTCAGAGATTTAACCTGTCAGTTTCCACTGTGAGGAACATAGTAAGGAAATGGAAGACCACAGGGACAGTTCTTGTTAAGCCCAGAAGTGGCAGGCCAAGAAAAATATCAGAAAGGCAGAGAAGAAGAATGGTGAGAACAGTCAAGGACAATCCACAGACCACCTCCAAAGAGCTGCAGCATCATCTTGCTGCAGATGGTGTCACTGTGCATCGGTCAACTATACAGCGCACTTTGCACAAATAGAAGCTGTATGGGAGAGTGATGAGAAAGAAGCCGTTTCTGCACGTACGCCACAAATAGAGTTGCCTGAGGTATGAAAAAGCACATTTGGACAAGGCAGCTTCATTTTGGAAACAAAAATTGAGTTGTTTGGTTATAAAAAAAAGGCGTTATGCATGGCGTCCAAAAAGAAACAGCATTCCAAGAAAAACACATGCTACCCACTGTAAAATTTGGTGGAGGTTCCATCATGCTTTGGGGCTGTGTGGCCAATGCCGGCATCGGGAATCTTGTTAAAGTTGAGGGTCGCATGGATTCCACTCAGTATCAGCAGATTCTTGAGAATAATGTTCAAGAATCAGTGACGAAGTTGAAGTTACGCCGGGGATGGATATTTCAGCAAGACAATGATCCAAAACACCGCTTCAAATCCTCAGGCATTCATGCAGAGGAACAATTACAATGTTCTGGAATGGCCATCCCAGTCCCCAGACCTGAATATCATTGAACATCTGTGGGATGATTTGAAGCGGGCTGTCCATGCTCGGCGACCATCTAACTTAACTGAACTTGAATTGTTTGTCCAAAATACCTTTATCCAGGAACTGATTAAAAGCTACAGGAAGCGACTAGAGGCTGTTATCTTTGCAAAAGGAGGATCTACTAAATATTAATGTCACTTTTCTGTTGAGGTGCCCATACTTTTGCACCGGTCAAATTTTGGTTTAATGCATATTGCACATTTTCTGTTAGTACAATAAACCTCATTTCAATCCTGAAATATTACTGTGTCCATCAGTTATTAGATATATCAAACTGAAATGGCTGTTGCAAATACCAAAATATTTAGAACTAAAAATGATTAAGATTAATAGGGGTGCCCAAACTTTTTCATAGGACTGTAGATCTGGAAAGAGACTTGTGTCATCTCATACACTTGTATGTCTGAGTCTGTGCCGAAAACGTACAGAGCTAAAAGTCCTTTCATTCTGCACACTGTATCTTGAGAAACATCAGTTTACAGTCTTTTTCTATGTCAGTTTGGTTTTCATATGCGCTCCCATGCACTTTGGCTGCAGTGTGACTACTACATGGAAATCTAGTCAAACAATTCACAACTATAAAGAAGCCAAGTGTCTACCACTGAAGAAAAGTGGTAACAGATTACAGCTAAGGCCCCATGTTGCAGAAACGCAGCATTTTTTGTTGCAAATTTTGCTGCAGTTTTTTTTAAGCCAAAGTTAGGAGTGGCTTGAAAAGAAATGGGAACTATGAAGAATGCACTTGGACAGTTCCATTCTATTTAATCCACTCCTCTTTTTGGCTCAAAAAACCGCTGCAAGATATGCGACAAAAAAAACTTTTTCCATTCCTAAACCTAAAGGGGCTTTCCGGCCCACAGTATGTGATCTGTGGGGGTGTAACACCCGTACCCTGTACAGATCAGCTATTTCAGCAGCCTTTAGGTGCTGCGAGCTGGGGTAGTGGACGGGGAGTGCATGCTGACTGTGCCTATTCAAGTAATAGGTGGAGTGAAGCGATTCCTAGGAACCATCACCTTGCAGTGGATAGGGCTGATGCACTATTGCTATAACTTGAATAGGAGCAACCTACATGCTCCCTGTCTATTACTAAAGCTTCTGGTTCCTTAAACTGTCAGCAGAGCTGATCTTTGCAGAGTCAGGGTGTCAGACTCCCACAGATCACATGCTGAAGACGTATCTCCCATTTTGGCCCGTAAAACCCCGTTTATATCACACTATAGGTAGTAGGTTTCATATATTCTTTTAACAATAAACTGTAATTGTGCTTGATAATCTAAACATAACTTTAATATGGATTTTTTTTGTTCCCCATGGTTCATCCTTCTGGGCTCTTCTGACATCATGTGGCCATTTCTAGCATTACAGTCTGTTATACACACTGAAATTCTGTCTTCCTAATTACATCAGGGAAGACAGGCTTGCACATTCCAGTGAGCGCCCTCTATTGGATTGCAACACTGAGGCACCTGACTTCCTAATTACATCATGGAAGACAGATTTGCATATTCTTCCCATAGTCCCTTGCAAAGTGGTGTGCGAAAGGCTTAATAAGTCTCCACACACCTATATGGTGGTCTCTCCCCAAGGAGTGACGATACCCCCCTTAGTCTGTTATACAAGTATATAAAAATGCATCATAATTAGAGATGAGCGAACAGCGTTCGATCGAGTACATGTTCGATCGGATATCAAGCTGTTCGAGATGTTTGATTCGAGTCGAACACCAGGTGGCAAACTCACTAAAAATTTGATTCCCCTCCCACCTTTCCTGGCGCTTTTTTTGCACCAATAACTGTGCAGGAGAGGTGGGACAGGAACTACGACAACAGAGGCATCGAAAAAAAATCGGAAAAAGAAATGGGCTGGCTAAATCAGGTGACCTCCAATTTATACGGATGGTGGATTTAATATCCGGTTCATATGAGACTGTTAACTATGTGACTGTGAGACAGGGATAGATGTACAGGCAGGGTTAGCTAGGGATTACCTTTATTTAGGTGGAAATATCACTCACACAGCAATGCATTGACCAGCATTGATTGGCCGAATGTCATACAGAGTACAGCATTCGGCCAATCAACGCTGGTTCTAAATTGGGACAGAATGGAGACTGCTGTGGACCAATCTTAGACTCCGCCTCCTCCGGCAGAACCAGCGTTGATTGGCCGAATGCTGTTGTTATGGTTCTGTGTGTATATATAAAAATAATAATAAACACAACCAGAACCGCTAAGCTGCAGAGCACTGCAGCGAGGTCCACAGGCCCAGATGGGCAGCCGTACGTCTGAATTATTCACCACCAGTTGAACTGCACTGGCAGTGATGTTGTACAACACAAATGTAAACAGGCGGCAACAGACTCTCTCCAGTTAACGTCACTGGGAGAGCGTGCCAATGTATAGCAGTTGAACAAATGAAGTTGTCAGAAGCTCCTGCTATTTACAGCAGGAGAACCAGGCCTTAGCATGTGCTTCACTGTACTGCAAGCACAAGACTGCCAGGGGTTAACTTCACTCCTGGTCAGTCACACAATAAACTCCTAAACCTGCAAGGAGATATAAGGTAGTTGGACTAGGAATGGGTTGACTGGTTCCAAAGGGCAGAGCCAAGGAATACTAGCTGGATCCCTACTCAGCTCCTACAATTGACTGGAACTTGGCCCTAACCTCCTGTCTCAACGTATATTAAGCAAAGTGGGAGCACCGGGCGGGCGTCGGCTCACACTATTTAAAGGCTAGTCCCCGCCCAACAGGGGCGATCACCGATCATGCTCAGTATGGCCAAAATGGGACTTAGCAAGTCTATGTAATGGGATGGAAATTCCTATGAGACGATATTGCTTGTGAACATGTGTGCTTTTTAATTCTGGAATAAACGCTAAGTTTTATAAGGACCGTGGATGCAAGCTGGAATTTTTTACTTCTGAATCTTCTTGCAAAATGGGACTTAGCCTTAGAGCGGACCCAAAATGTCTGAGCATGCTCAGTAGGGAGAGAATGGCAGCCTCTGAGCGGCTCCAAAATGTCTGAGCATGCTCAGTGGGCCGAAAGCTGGACTTAGACTCCAGACATCTTACTGCACAACGCCGAGGGCGAGGTTCGGATTGGCCCGCAGGTGGCGCTATGCGCTGGACGGGAAGCCTGCAGGACCCAATCCTAACAGCTGTACTCTGTATGGCATTCGGCCAATCAACACTGGTCAATGCATTCCTATGCTGAGATGTAGCAGTGCTGGCCGTGTGCTCAGCACTGCTACACCGGAGATGAAGCAGAGCTGAGTGTGCGCTGAACCCTGCTGCATAATCAGCGCTGCTTCATCTCCGGTGTGCATCTCTGATGCATCAGAGCTGAGTGTGCAGCAGGGTTCAGCACACACTCAGCTCTGCTACATCTCTGATGCAGCAGATCTGAGTGTGCAGCAGGGTTCAGTGTATCTCTGATGCAGCAGAGCTGAGTGTGCAGCAGGGTTCAGCGCATCTGACGCAACAGAGCTGAGTGTGCAGCAGGGTTCAACGCACACTCAGCTCTGCTACATTTCTGATGCAGCAGATCTGAGTGTGCAGCAGGGTTCACATCTCCGGTGTAGCAGTGCTGGCTGTGCGCTCAGCTCGGCTGCATCTCCGGTGTAGCCGAGCTGAGCGCACGGCCAGCACTGCTAAATCTTGGCATAGGAATGCATTGACCAGCGTTGATTGCCCGAATGCAATACAGAGTACAGCATTCGGCCAATCAACGCTGATTCTGCTAGAGGAGGCGAAGTCTAAGATCGGGCCACAGCAGTCTCCATTCTCGTACGATTTAGACTCTGCCTCCTCTCAAACCAGCCTCCGGCAGAACCAGCGTTTATTGGCCGAATGCTGTGCTCTGTA
The DNA here is from genome assembly GCF_031893055.1 of Leptodactylus fuscus. Classification (NCBI taxonomy): domain Eukaryota; kingdom Metazoa; phylum Chordata; class Amphibia; order Anura; family Leptodactylidae; genus Leptodactylus; species Leptodactylus fuscus. The sequence goes on from NC_134265.1 coordinate 75,993,869, forward strand.
TGGCATTCGGCCAATCAACGCTGGTCAATGCATTCCTATGGGAAAAAGTCAGCTCCCGCATATTGCAAACTGACAGGAATCCCGACGTAATACAGTGACTTGGGCATGTTAGATGCCCCCAGACATGCTTCCCCTGCTGTCCCAGCTGCATTCCAGGGTGTTAACATCATTTCCTGGGGTGTCATAGTGGACTTGGTGACCCTCCTGAGTCGAATAGTGGTTTCCCCCTAAACAAGTATTTATTCCCCATAGACTATAATGGGGTTCGATGTTCGATCGAACACTCGAGTATTGAGCGGCTACTCAAATCGAACTTCGAACATTTCACTGTTTGCTCATCTCTAATCATAATATAGCTACGGTGCATGAAATATGGCAAAATAGACTTGCTATTATTTTTTAGTTTTTGAAAATGATATAAGTATTTAGTCTACATGTGGTTGTCCTGGGAATCCATACATCCGTGGGGAAAGTCTCTTCTACGAATATTATAGATCAGGGCTACACAACTTTATTCAGAGAGTCACATTGTTAAGTTGTACTACTCAAAAGGGTCATGCCAGTCATACAGTGCCCCAACTTAACAGTGCCAAACACTTGCCAAATTACTTTTTTGACAGGCATGTCTTTCTGAACAATCAGGATGCATACAAGCAATGCCAAAACAAGTCCCTGCAGAGTTAGGCGTCAATGCATACACATTAGACTTCAGACGGCCATCCAAACAACGATGGGATTGTTTGTACGAACAGTCCCACCAGAAACATTAACAACTAAACTGCCATAAAAAAAAAAAAAAAAAAAAAAAAAAATCTGCAGTTAGCCTGCACAAACTGGCCAAAGAAAGGCCAAAAGCAACCATTCATGCCAAACAATGGTATCTTTGTCCAACATCCAGCAAAAAATATTCAGGATAACTGATCTGTGTTCGGCAGGTGAAGGTAGCCAGAAGGTAGCCAGAAGTCAACAGAATTCGTCTCTAGCGGAGCTGAGGTGGATCATCGACGCCAACAACACGCTCATTATATGGTGTCCCAGCGAGCTGCTGAGATACCGGAACAATCACGGGCACAGCGCGAGGAACAAGTTCAGCAGCAGGCCAGCTTGACAGCTGTCAAAACACCAGGGCAGGCGGATCCTCAACACCAACAACACGCTCATTATATGACGTCCCAGCGAGCTGCTGAGATGCCGGAACAATCACAGGCACGGTGTGAGGAACGAGGTCAGCAGCAGGACAGCTTGAGAGCTGCCCATACGCCAGAGCAGGCAAACCATCGACGGCAGCAATTTGCTGAATATAGGCGGATCATTGACGCCAACAACCCGCAGACAAAGTTGCAGGCAGAGGCTACTTATACATATGGAAACACTAGTGTTTTACATATAAGTATAATAGAAGCAGAAAGTCCACAGAGGGAAGGCCTGCAGAAAAAATTGTGATGTATTTCCGTTGCAGTTTCCATGCGGTTTTTTTTGCAGCGATTCACTGTTTGGGACTTTAGCCTTAAAGGCGTTATCTCATGAAACAACACCTGTCTGTTTATTCTGATGGGGATTCATTAATTTGAAATAAATTTTCCGGCATGCTGCCTTTAATTTACATAATAGTCCTTCTAACTTTGGCCAAAGAGCTCTGCCAAAGTGGACTTTACATTCTTTTATAATTTCATTCAGGCTTCAGACCCTGTCAGTCCACTGAAACTGCCCCCCTCCAGTCCACCTTAAACTGTGCTGCTCGTTTAATTCACCTCACCCCCCGATCTTCATCAGCTGCTCCCCTCTGGCAGTCTCTCCACTAGTTACCTATAGCCCAGCGAATTGAATTCAAGCTACTAACGTTAACATACAAAGCCATCCACAACCTGTCCCCTCCATATATCTCTGAACTAATCTCCCGCTACCTGCCCACACGTAACCTCAGATCCTCCAACGACCTCCTACTCCGCTCTCATCCGCTCCTCACACAACCATCTCCAAGATTTCTCGTGTGCATCCCCCATACTCTGGAACTCCTTACCACGACACATAAGACTGACCCCCACAATCACAGGCTTCAAGAAGGTCCTGAAGACTCACCTATTCAGGAAGGCCTACAACCTCCAATAACACGACTGTCACCACACTACCATCTGTACAGTCTCCCCCTCTCCTTCTGTCTCTCCCCCTTCCCTCATAGACTGTAAGCCCTCGCGGGCAGGGCCCTCTACCCCACTGTGCCAGCCGATCACTGTTAGTATTATACCTACCTGTATATTTTGTGTACTATATGTAACCCCCAAATGTAAAGCACCATGGAATTAATGGTGCTATATAGATAAACAATAATAATAATAATTCTGTTCCAGTGGCAATGTAAGACCAAGTTCACACTTTGTGTAAATAATGGACTCTTGAACCAGTTTAAAAACGTGTATGTGATACATTGCTAAGGAATTAATCAGTAGGAAAAAAAATTACAGCAAAATTCATGACAGTGGGCTGCGATCCTGATAGAGAGGCAGGCCCAGGATGCACACTGACAGTAAATTCATTCTCTATGAGCACTAGAGATCGCTATTAACAGAATTCGGCTACCTCTGGTGCTCACAAAGAGAATGAATGAAGCTCCAGGGCACATGCTTGGCCTGCAGCTCCAACAGAAAGGTCCATGTGGGCTGACCCCACCAATCATGAAGTTATCCCCTATTCTTTCGATAGGGGATGACTTCTAAACTTAGTACACCCCTATAGTGGATTAGCGTATCATGAACTTGTCCACTACCCTATAGATATTGGATACTTCTAAATTTAGTATAAATTCAGGACATATTAGCTCCAGTTTTTCATTTCTGAGTCCACTTGAATAAACATGTCAGGTATGATAACATCAGCAGCCCAGTTATTCTGCATGGATCTTCTTTAGTGCATGTGAATGTAGGTGACATTGATGAAGATTCTGTCCATATTAAGATGTGTCGGCTACATTGCAGATTTTTATTTTCCAAAATCTCATTTACTGTTGAACCATTCTACAGCATTAACCATCCTGGGGTGTGAATTTTACAATCATAAGGTGGGTTTTGACTGCAGATTTAACTCTTTGCAATGTGTAGAGTGAATTCTGCGAAAACTTTGCAGTTATATGGTAAAAATCTGCAAACTTTAAGAGGTTTTCCCAAGTCGCCCTGTCACCAACTTGCAGGCTGTAAACTTTGTTCTCTTCCTGGTTTTCTCGGTAAATTGGTGGGCTGGGTTTCACTTCCTGTCTCACATGTAAAGCCAGCGGCCAGTCGCTTCTATGCCTGGCCTTGCATGCCTGTGTGCTCCCTTATCAGCAAAATTCAATTAGCGGAGCTGATAACTGGAAGAGCAGGGAGATAAAACAGCTCAGAAATACAAGCTGGCTCCAAGCACTCAGCTCCCCCTCCCTCCAGAGAGCAGGAAACTATGTCACTTGTCCTTGGCAGAGAGATAAGATCATCCCCAGGTCTGTGATTATGGAAACACAGTGTAAACAATGAAGTGAATACATTAAAGGGGTTGTCCCATCACAAGGATCCTATCTATACTGCTTGTTAATGTGAATGTAAAACTTTTCCTAAATACACTGCTTCAGCAAAACTGCTTTGTTTGTCCACTATCTTACTTTATTCATTTTTTTTTGACACATCCCTTGACTTATCTAGTCATAAGTCAAGTGATGTATCAGCCTGCTCTCAGGGGGGAGGGAGGAGGGGCTAAGTGCACGGGAGCGAGCCTGGAGGGGGGGAGTAGTTTACCCTTTAGGGGGAAGGGGCCGCCAATACAGACCCGGCATCCGCTGTAATGGAGAGGCGGATGCCGGGGAGTGTAGACGCCGGCACAGGTGAAGCCAGCAGCGGCAGGAGTGATGCTGATATTCCGGAGGGGAGGGAGGGGCAGAGGAGCGGAATAGCAGCATCACTCCTGCCGCTGCTGGCTTCACCTGTGTCGGCGTCTACACTCCCCGGCATCCGCCTCTCTATTACAGCGGATGCCGGGTCTGTATTACATTGTGAAGGCTGTACGTCCAATGCCTAGTGCATCGGCAGCGCACACGCAGGGCCAGCGGCATAGAAGCGACGACTTCTCGCCGCTGGCTTTGCATATGTAACCCCGCCCACCAATGACACAACAAAGCCGGAAGACAGAAGAATTTACTGCAGCGAAGACTGCTGAGTATGCTACGTGGGAATACCCCTTTAAGATAACAGTCAAACAAAGCAGTTTTGTTGAAGCAATGTATTTAAGGAAAAGTCTAGAATCCATATAAACTAGCAGAATAGATAGGATCCTTGAGATGGGACAACCCCTTTAATATTAATAATTTGATCTCTGCAAACTTAATACTCTGGACAGAACCCACAACGTGTGAACAGTATCCTAACAATGGCTCCCAAAGCTGACAGCAATGTATCAGCAACACCACTACAATGATCTGTCTAAGCTCTACAGGCAGCAGCTCTAATGTAGAAACTCCTGGTATATATAAGGGTATTCTTGTAATAACTTAATGTAGTCGTCTTGCTAACGAACTTTCTAAACTGGAATATCTGCAGTGAGGAGTCAGGCGATAACCCTCTGCTATACCCTCGGTTACCATTCATTCATTCATTCATTCATTCATTCATTCATTCATTCATTCATTCCCAAAGCCCTGGGAATTTTCACTTCCGTCGCTTTGTCAATGACGTCATGAAGCTCTTGCAGCCATTCTGCTTCTTTCCACCTCTGCCAGTAACGCGCTGATTGGCTGAGCCCTGACAGTCACATGATTCGAATGACGTGTCCCGGGAAGTGGCTGATGTAGATGTATAGAACGGATCCGTGAATTGTAACGTGGAGCGCTGGAGACCCGGGGGGCGATCAGCAGATCGAAGATCCGTCCTGGGGCGACATCCCGGTGGCTTGCGCTCCTGCTGCAGACGTGTTACATTCCAGCGCCATCATGATTAAAGCCATCCTCATCTTCAATAACCACGGCAAGCCCCGGCTGTGCAAGTTCTACCAGCACTATGTAAGTGACGTCACTCCGACACCCTGACACCTGCTGGGGGGTGGGGTTAAGTGACAGCTTTGCAGACAAAGGGTGCAATGGCCGGGTGTCATTATTGTGTGTGACAGCAGGCTTGCAATCTACTGACCCCTTGGGGTATGAACTACAAGTACCAGCATCCCATGCTGAGCTATTCTTTATGTTGAAATAATGCGATGTTGACAGAAGACTCATTAGAGCAGGTCTCTACACACTGTACGAATGGAAAATGCAATTAGAACCCAATATCATTCTTCACATGGCAGAAATTTTCCTATCTGAAAATTCAACTTCAGGAATTTGAAACTGATTTTTCCGATTGTCCAAATTCTGCGTCAAATTCTGCTCCTGTCAGGTGGTATTTTCTGCCTCCCGTTCACTTCATTAGGAGTTATCAGGCAGAATGTGCCTGAAGATCACAAATGACGCTTATTCTTCCACTGGTTGAAAACATCAGCTAGAGGAAAAATCAGCATTGAAATAAATGGAGGCTGGATTCAGGCGGAATTTGGAGCTGATGTTGAGGCGGAATCTAGAATTTGGAGCTGATGTTGAGGCAGTGCTAAATTCTTTTGTGTGCAGATTTTATTGCAGAAATTTTTTTAAGGAGAAATCCTGGAAAAGCATTTTGTTTTTGCAGATTTTGCTGTGTTTTTTGAGCCAAAGCCAAGAATGGCTATGAGAGGAAAGGGAGATATCTAAGTATCACTTATATGTCTCCCTTCTGCTCAATCCACTCCTTGCTTTGGCTCAAAAAACTGCAGCGAAATATGCAACCTAAAAAAGCTGCTTCTCTGCAACTTGAGGCCTTGGCCTAAAGCTGAGTTCACACAGGGTTTTTTAGATCGGATTTGACGCAGAATCCGACTCAAAAAAACACCTCCCATTGACTTCAATGGGAGCCGTTCACTTCTTTTTTCTGCTAGCGGTTTTATGCCGCTCACGGAATAAAGAAGCAAGCTGCGGATTCCGCAAAAGAATCCGTGGTGCAACACTTCCTCCCAACTAGGCCCATTCATTTGGGCCTAATCTGGAGCGGAATGCCGCGACTGGATGCCGGTGCACTGTGCGGCTAGCCAGTCCTACTCACTGCACCCCTGGAGTTATTGGATATAGATGGGTACTGTCCTGCAACCCCAATTCACTGATGATCATGACAGTCCCTGTATGAGTTCTCCTTCGGTCATGCATTGATCATATGTATTGTTAAATTATGTTGTATTGTTAAATTATGAGCTCCGGGACAACTTGTGAAACTTGGAAGCCCTTGCTGATGAACTCCTTAAATCAGCAGTGGCACCCTTCTGAGCATCACTTCTGCTTCATAGGCCTGTGATGTCACATTCTTTTGTTATGTGACCTGTTTACAGCTCAGTCCTTTTTGCATATTGACAAAAAAGGGATATCTGGGCAGCAGAGGCAACAATTCACAAGGTGAACACAGTTTGATTCCGGTGGCCCTATCCTTAGGGTAGGTCATCAGTTAAAAATCCATGGGGTCTGACACCCAGAACACTCCCGTCCTGCTATAGATCTGCTGGTTGCTGCAGTTTTACTTGCATGATGCTGCTTCACAGGCCATGTGATGTCGCATGGCTTGATCACAACTCGGTCACATTCAAGTAAGTGGGTTGTGCTGAAATACCAAGCAAAGCGATAAATATATGGGAGGCAGTGTACTTGATAAGTACTGAAGAGGCTGCTGCGCTCACCTGAATGCTACAGCCCAGGTGTCTCACCTCTGTCTTTATTTGGAGACCTATCTTAAGAATAGGCTACCCATTATGAAACCTGAAACTCCTTTAGGCTTAGGCCCCATGTGGTGAAACGCATGATAGTTTTTCCCACAGAACTTTTCACAGAAAGTGTGCAGAGTTTTCCTCTGCTGACTTTCTGCTTCAGTTACATCTATACGGAAAATGCCAGTGTTTCCGTAGGTATAATTGGCATGCTGCGATTTCCAAAAACACGCTGGTTTTTTAAATCACAGTATGTCCGTTGCAGATATTTTTATGCGCTGTATGGATGGTTTAGCCAGAATCCCATCCACTTTGCATGGACTGTAAAATGGGGCGTTTTTTGTTGTGATATTTGTGCTATGTGGGGCCCCGGCCTTAATGCTGCTTTTATATTTATGAATTTGTCTATATTTCATGCACTGGTAGATTCATTGCTTTCATTGACCTGGTTTCAGGCATCCATAACATGGCTCAGTTTACAACTTAGCTTCTTTGTATTGTAAGTTAGGTTCAGTAACACCGCGGGATCTTCATTTAGCAGTTATTTTTAAGTTGTCTGGGGCCAAGTGTATTCTCCTAATATCCAAAAAACATCTTTTCCCATTTTTATGAACTGTTAAAAGTATTGGGATAATAGAAGAATTTTTGGCCATTGTTATTTGTCATATTATTCAATACATCTTGCTTCATAGTGCTTTCTATCTCCTCCAGAGAAAGGAAAGTATTGTTAGTTTATGTTTTAGATGCTTCTCATAGGTTGGAGTTTTTTTTATATGTATTTTCTCTAAAGCTTCATTCAATATAAATACCCAGTTACATTCCGAACTGGCTTGTGGCTGCCTGCTGCCTCTCACATGACCCCATGTAATGTGATTTAGTGACGGATGGCCGGTAACAAAGACCGCGTTACAGGATGAGAGGCTGCTACTCACTATAGCAGATGATGTGTCTGTAGTCTATTGATCAGTGAAGAGTAACAAGTCTGTCCCTCATTTGCACGCTTGTTCAGAATACAGGGATGAAAGGTCTCGTAGACAATATAATTATAGAGATGGCTTTATTACCATACACCTTCATTAAAGGCATGAAGCCTTTCAAGTTAAAGCTCTGCTTGTATATTAGGAAACTGAATATACAGAAAGTCAATGTATACTAATGTTACCTATATTGCTCCATAATGTACTGGATTGGTTTAGGTAATAAAGAACAGCAGCACCCAACAGAAAACATGGGATAGAGGATGAATTGTTATAATAGCCATCAGCGTGTGACAGTATTCTCACTAATGTAAAGAGTGCCAGGAAGAGCAGAAGAGGGAATTTGATCTTCTTGCAGCTCTTTCTCTCTATGATCTGAATTTTTGTCTAGTCGTAAAGAATACTCTTAAGATAATAGGAATATATTTGGGAATTGCAACAAATAAATCTATGTGCACTCCCAAGAGCACTGACAAGTAGGGAATACACTTGGCGTGAATGTATAAAGAGTGATACTGAAGGTGTATCCCAGATGTGTGATGCACTAAACCTGTACACTTCCATAGTGGGATCCCTCTGAATTAAAAAGAACAGTTAGCAATGGTTTAGTACAGTCTACACCATTAAAGTGGTCAATGTACACCTCAAACAATTTAGCGAAACAGAGGGAATGTTATAAAATAGCACTGCCACTTTGGTACCTCTTGCTGATCTTTGTTTTTGGTTTTATTGCAATGACATCCCTGACTGCCCCAGTTTGCTGCTGTAGCCCATCACTGACCTCAGCAGTCATGTCGAGTATTCAGAGATGATATTGCTGCAATGCCATAAATGAAAATCAGAATCCCAAACAATTTGCTCATTCTGAACTCACTGCTTAAAGGGAGTCTATCATTAGAAAAACACCTTTTTAACTATTGGTACATTGGAATAGCCTTTAAAAAAAAGCTATTCTTATCTTATAGACGCGAAACAGAAGAAAAAATGCAGCCCACTTACTTATGAATCTTCATCTAGTGTTCTTACTGGGAGTTCTGTGTAGTCTCATAGATTTAAGGACAGAGGAAGCCCGGAATTCAACCCCACCGGCTATGAGTCACGTAGCAAAAGAATCCAATAGAAATAAAAGATTCCAGCTTTCATCCACGGTCCTTATAAAACGTAGCGTTTATTCCAAAGTTAAAAAACACACATGTTCACAAGCAGTATCGTCTCGTAAGTAAATCCATCCCTTACATAGACTCGCTGACGCGTTTCGAAGACATATAATCTTCTTAGTCGTATTCTTATCTTACCTTCCATTCTTTTCTTCTCCCCACCGTTTCTGATAAAATCTGTTTCTTCTGTTATGCTAATTACGATTACAGAGCATTGGAGGCGTTCCCCCTGTGTTATGAGCATCCTTGCGTCATAACTTACCACCGCCTCTTAGCTTGTTATGTTCACTCTTCCTCTTCTCAGTATCTTCTGCTTTTCTGCATCAGATGCAGCACTGTAACAGACCACTGGAAAATGGTGGCCTGGGCATGCACAGTCGGTGTTTTTCTAATGATAGACTCCCTTTAATCTTCATTGGTTTCCAAAGACTGATTGCCAGCTCCTTCTGCCTGTAGAAGTCTATGGAAAGGGTGAATCGAAGGCACAGAAACATGGTGCTGCAACTAGCAGTAAGTTTTCTCACACACTATTCATATCAGTACTGCTCAGTACATTACTGAATAGTGGGCCTACGCTGCTGCTTCTGAATGAGAAAGAGAGTTAGGGTGCAGAATCTCCTCTTGTACTTCCATTTTCTGTTTGAGACATTATAGCAGTAAAGCTCTACCCACTAGATAGGGGAAAACTGAGAGTCCTAGAGAGAGTCTGCTCAAGGGAAAACCGCTGAAATTACAGAAAACATAGCCAGGTATAGTATCGTTCCCCTTATACTTATATTTAACAGATTATCCTGAAAAATATTCCAAATTTTAAGGTACAGTATTTTAAATTGACTGTTTTATAATGCTGAGATCTGTTGCAGAGGGATCTTATGTGGCACTAGTACTGTTTGCAAGAGTGTAGTACCTTATGGGTGAATGCACCTAGTCAGCAGGAGAAAGAGGTAGATATAGTGACCGTGCTAGTAAATGCACATAGTCCTGACAGTACTTAGGTTCTAGGTATAGTCACTGTACTAGTAAATGCACATGGGGCTAGCAGGCCTGGTCACCAGGATAAAAAGGTGGACATAGTCACTATGCTAGTGAATACACATAAGCCTGACAGTACCTAGTCACCAGGGACACTAGATATAGTCACTGTACTGGTGAATGCACATGGGGCTAGTAGGACTTGGACACCAGAGAAAAGAGGTGGCTATAGTCACTGTGTTAGTTAATTCACATAGGCCTGGCAGTATATAGTCACCAGGGACATGACGTATAGTCACTGTGTTAGTTAATTCACATAGGCCTGGCAGTACATAGTCACCAGGGACAGGAGGTATTGTCACTGTACTAGTGAATACACATGGAGCTAGCAAGACATGGTCATCAGGGACAACTTGAAGGCTTCTCTTAGACATCTCCTTTCCATGCGAGCGCATATCAACATGTTTCTGTCTGTGATCAGAGTTCATGTAAACTAAAAAGCTTCATAAAATGTGTTGTATGTAACTTCACATATTGTAGTGCTTTGGTATAACCGCTCTCACATAAATGCTTCCTCTCTAGGTTTTTCTGATAACGGGAAGTTCCATCGCTCTGCGGTGTGAACGTGTGACTGGTCACCATTGGTAACACTGCTGTTTTCTTCCTCTGACCTAATTTTCACACAGCACTGATACATTCCATTTACTTTTTATTTTCAGAGTGAAGACATACAACAGCAGATTATCCGAGAAACATTCCACTTAGTATCTAAAAGAGATGAGAACGTCTGCAACTTCTTAGAAGGAGGATTGTAAGTATACAAATAGTGGCGTTATCGGTAATATCTACAAAGCTTGAAGATTTACATTGCACCTTACTTAAAGATGTATCACTCACTTGAAGGGGGTGTCATGTTCATATTTTTGAGATTTAATAGTGCTTTTGAAGATGTTATAAACTAGGGCTGGACAATTATGTCCTAAATTAAAATCCTAAGTAATTGTTTTTTTTGCGTTGATTATGATTAATGGCGATTATTTAGGTCACGCCCCTTTTAAACCACGACCTTTTTTACAGTATGAGTATGTGAGGGTGGCCCTGAGCTTTTTTTTTTTTTTTTTTTTTGGACCAAACACATCCGAACTAGAACTGCTACTTTACTCTGGGGTCCCTTCAGACCCCAGACTACAATGATCTGAGGCCCAGTTATGTTTGACCAGCACCCATCGACCTCTGCTTATTATAGTCTGGGGTCTAAACAGATTCTAGAACATAATGATAGTAGTTCAGATTTGTTCGATCTGAGCTAAACTGCAGGTAGACTCCCCCCCCCCTCCTTCCTATCCCGTCAAATAATGTAATAAACCAAAAAATCTGACCTGAACAAAATTTTGTCAGCTATCCAGGTTGGTGTTCAGTTTCAGTTATCTTTAAATTAATATCCCCGCCCTATTATAAACATAACAAGTACTCGTCTCCCCGTGCCTTGGTCTCCAGCGGTGGCCTCTGTGTTAGTTTGTATACAAGTCCCCTGGCTGACATCACCAGAGCATTCCTTCAAAATAAAATGAAAAAAACTTTCAATGTGATTTATGTTTTTTTTAAATTTATTTATGTTTTTTATATTCTTGTAGTCGTCCAGAGTTTATAGCTGTGCTAGACCTGGGCTCCTCCTAATAGTGGGAGGGGGCTCTATTACAAAAATGTACACTAATAGGCAAATAAAAAAAATGTGTGTGGTATATTACACTGCTGGTTACAGCACGGATATATTATATGATATATTTAATATTTCCTTGACATGTTGTGTTTGGACCTGTGCCAAATATGCACTTTAGCTATCTGCATGATTCTTCTGGTCATTCACATTGTCAGCTTTTTCAGTAATAATTGTATTTTAGCTATATAATCCATATCATTGTCACTGATATAAATGCAAAACTAGGGTATGATACCGTTGTCGGGGGCGGGAGATGTAATAAGACACAAAATGATGTGTTAGGAGCAATGAGACATTTGGCTGCTGCTTATATCTAAGCAGAACAGCCAGCAGGGCTAACACAAAGAATGGGATTGGGGCTTGTGTCACTTACATTGTTGTCTAAAACATAGCCATGATTTGGGAATTAGAGGATTATATTAGTATTAAAAAGGGCTAATCTGAATTTGTATAGAAATAAATGTTAAATAAATCGGAATGAAATGTATTAACCTATAAAGCAGCAGGAGCATAAATAGAGGTAATAGTTATGTATCATGAATATTGTTGGCATGTATACATTCCTCCATTGACTCATGAAATGTGCTTACAGGTTGATAGGAGGATCCGACAACAAGCTCATATATCGACACTATGCAACATTGTACTTTGTCTTTTGTGTGGATTCCTCAGAGAGTGAACTTGGCATTTTAGATCTTATACAGGTAAGTCGTGCTTGTCATCTCATGGTGGTGAAAAGCTTGACACAGTTCTGTTTTTTTTGTTTTTGTTTTTGTTTTTTTTTATTAAAAAGAAGCGAACATTTTTTGTGCCCACAATTTTTCAAAGCCTGACTGACTTCTTCTCCGACTCCTTCATAAATGGTGGACAGCTTGGTTAGTCAGAAGCAGCAAAATTCTCTTATTCATTAAAATTTAAAAGCCAGTGTTTGACTTCCTATGAAAGTAAGTATGTAACAAACGATACATTTATATTGAAAGGATATTCCACTTGCAGCAAATAAATATTTTCACATTGAAAAGATGAACAATATTCAATACATGGATTCATAGATTTATTGCAGTTTTCAAGATCTCTTCTTGTTGTCATACAATATGAGCCGTCTACGTCCACGTTATCCAGACAATGATGTATGTATGGCTCATTAGAAAGACGCAGATCTGATACTGTACTGACCATATGACCAGGATAGATTTTTATCACCGAGAAAGTAAACAGTTGGTCTCTATTTATTGTATGACTTCAAGCAAAGATCTTAAAGGGACTCTATCATTGGGAAAAGTCATTTTTAACTAATTAGTTTTTATACATATGCTAATTAGCTTCCAGCCAGCACAGGAAGTTCCCAGCAGCACTGCTCTCTACTATTCTCTCCTATCTGTGTGTGCAGGAAGTCATCATCAGCAGCAGCAGCAGTTTGTGCTGTATACACCCATAGGAAACAGTAGCAAAGAGGCGTGCACGATGGTGCACCAAGAGGCTAGTTAGCATATGAATAAAAACTGACTTATTCAAAAACTACTGAGGCAATTTACATACTAAAGGTAGGTGTGGAATAGCCTTTCTAAAGGCTATGGAAGGATGTGATTAGTTAAAAATGACTTTTCTCAATGATAAAACCCTTTAAAAACTGTGAGGATCTATTCCTGAGCTTTGAGGAGATGCTTAGTATTTATTTTTTCACAGAATAACACTTGCTGAAGCAGAAATTCCACTTTAAGGCTAAAGCCCCACAGCTTTTTTTGTTGCAGATTTTGCTGCGTTTTTTTGAGCCAAAGTCAGGAATGGATTGAGCAGAAAGGAGAAATATAAGAACTTCCTATATATTTCCCATTCCTTTTGTAGCCATTCTTTACTTTGGCTCAAAAAACCGCAACAAAATCTGCAACAAAAAAAGCTGCATTTCCGCAATGTGGGGCCTCAGCCTAAGATCTTCAAAATATTGATACATAAATTGAATCTAATAGTGACCCATCATCATTGTATGGCACCTGGTCCTGTACTTTAAACAGGTGCCATTGTAACTGTATGGTGCCTGTATAAGGCAGGTTCTAGTTGAGTGCTCGGCTGTCTCTGGCTTGGAGTAGAAGACTGAAGTGGTTTATGAAAGTTATGTAATGAGTAGAGGATGTGGCAGTACTTCTGCTTCCATTGTACCCCTGGCATGGCACAACTACAGAGGGCTATCTTAACTTTTTAAATATGACTTTGATACCCCAGTCACAAGAGAAAACTGCAAATATGTTGACCTCCTGAGCATCAAATTATTATGGTTTAAAAATAAATAAATAAAAAAAAATTATATATATATATATATATATATATATATATATATATATATATATATATTACTATAAAAAGTTTGGGCACCCCTATTAATCTTAATCATTTTTAGTTCTAAATATTTTGGTGTTTGCAGCAGTCATTTCAGTTTAATATATCTAATAACTGATGGACACAGTAATATTTCAGGATTGAAATGAGGTTTATTGTACTAACAGAAAATGTGCAATATGCATTAAACCAAAATTTAATTGGCCTGCCACCTCTGGGCTTAACAAGAACTGTCCCTGTGGTCTTCCATTTCCTTACTATGTTCCTCACAGTGGAAACTGACAGGTTAAATCTCTGAGACAACTTTTTGTATCCTTACCCTGAACAACTATGTTGAACAATCTTTGTTTTCAGATCATTTGAGAGCGGGCTGTCCATGCTCGGCGACCATCAGACTTAACTGAACTTGAATTATTTTGTAAAGAGGAATGGTCCAAAATACTTTCATCCAGGAACTGATTAAAAGCTACAGGAAGCGACTAGAGGCTGTTATCTTTGCAAAAGGAGGATCTACTAAATATTAATGTTACTTTTCTGTTGAGGTGCCCATACTTTTGCACCGGTCAAATTTTGGTTTAATGCATATTGCACATTTTCTGTTAGTACAATAAACCTCATTTCAATCCTGAAATATTACTGTGTCCATCAGTTATTAGCTATATTAAACTGAAATGACTGCTGCAAACACCAAAATATTTAGAACTAAAAATGATTAAGATTAATAGGGGTGCCCAAACTTTTTCATAGGACTGTATATATATATATATATATATATATATATATATATATATATATATATTTTTTTTTTTTTTCAGCAGCCCCACCTAAAAAAAAAAAAATGAGACTGGTAAACCATCTTGGTGATATATAGAACTGAAACTTGGGTCTTTAAGTTGCTAAAATGCTAAAATGAATAGGCCATGTTCTATGTTGAGCTGGTGGATTGCCGAGGAGTTTTTCTCTGTAGAAGCTTACTTCAGTTGTAGAAGCAGCGCTGTGTGAATATACCGTCTGTTACTGTTGAAGGTAATTACGTTGTGTAAATGCCATTCAGATGCCGGTTATTGATCCCTGGTTGTCATATCATTTTACTTGAGACGGCAGAGCTGAAATATTCATGGAATAATAGAAGACTGAGATGAAATATTCATGGAGGACTGACCTAGATATTTAAATATTCTCATTGATGGTGTATGGCGTGTCCTGTAGCATTAGCCTTGTGAAGGATGAATAGCTTACCTCTCCTGGCAGGCAACATGATGTACATCTTATTGCTTCTGTCATATAATAGTTAAAGGGCTTTTCCAGGCCTTAAATTAGTTTTCATCACCAGTTTGTGATCTGTGAGGAACCAACACCTGAACCCCACATAGATCATCTGTTCTGGCAGCCTTGAGTTGCAGGAAGCTGGTGCATTGTATGGGAGCACATACAGTCTGCTCCTATTCAAGTAATACAAGCTGTGCAGCAGCCCCATCCACTGCATAGTGGTGGTTCTAGGGATTGCAACGCCATTCCTGTTATTTTAATAGGAGTATCTTGCACATGATCCCGGTCCATTACACCATCGAGAGGCTGCTGGAACGGCTAATCTGTTCAGGTTCTGGTTTGTGGACCTCACAGATCCTGTGAATAGGTCATCAGTATGAAAACTCCATTTGGGCCCAGAAAACCCCTTTCAGCTAATGTCCCACTTAGCGAAATGCAGCTAAAAAAACATGCAGGAAAGAAATGCGGCATTTGTTTTTTTTATACAGCAATTTTCATTAAATTGCTGCATTTTTTTCTCCGTATATAGAGAACATTCTTGCAATTCTGCAGCTGAAATTAATATGCTGTAGTTTTCAAAAACATGCGCAACTTTTTTTTCTTGTTTGGATAAGATTAAATAAAATGTCATTCACTTCATTGGTACTATAATTCACAGCTTTTTTTTTTTTTTTTGCTGCATTTTGCAGAAGCCAAAAACGTTTCCTCATCATGGGTCGTCCATTGTGGGTTTTCCAGGATTAAGATATTAATCTATATTAATCTTATTAGTGTCAAATCAGTGGCGGTCTTACACCTGACACCCCCACCAATTAGCTGATAGCAGACAGTTCCATACACTGTGTAGCAGCCGTGCAATGCTATTGTAGCTTGGTTCCCATCCATTAATATCTTAATCCCGAAAACTCTTTAAACTCTTCCTACAGTTGTGGAAGTATCCTGCTTGGGGGTTGGAGCAAAGTTCATTTACAGTTCCCCCTGAGCAGGATTACGTTATGTTAAACTGTTCTAGTTTGGGAGCCGAACTGTGATATTTGTTTAAAGCTTCAAAATAAGACCAAGATCATGTCAGTAGCCCACATAGATATTGAGCTATCACTGGTTAAAGTGGACCTCACAGCTTTCACTTTAACCGGTGTGCGAACATGTGCAAGGAGAGGAGATTTTAATATTCTCCTGTCCCCAGTAACCCTAGAACAGGGGTGCCCAATACGTCGATTGCGATCTACTGGTAGATCGCAAAGGACGTATGGGTCGATCGCGGGATGCAGGGATCCCCGGTGTCTGCTTGTTCACAGTGCAGGCTGAGAGTCATCTCCGGACACTGGCAATTTTCATAAGCTACCAGTATAGATAGGATCTATGAGATGAGACAACCCTTTTAAGATGCACATAAGACACTAGAGTTTTTGCAGTTTTAATGTGACTGTTAGAGGGTTAATATCACTCAGTTGCAGCATAATAAGTAACAAAATGTAAACAAAACTTAACAAAAGTTTCCTCATATATAGTTAAGGCCTTTGTAATGTTTCTTAACATTTATATTACACTCACCGGCCACTTTATTAGGTACACCATGCTAGTAACGGGTTGGACCCCCTTTTGCCTTCAGAACTGCCTCAATTCTTCGTGGCATAGATTCAACAAGGTGCTGGAAGCATTCCTCAGAGATTTTGGTCCATATTGACATGATGGCATCACACAGTTGCCGCAGATTTGTCGGCTGCACATCCATGATGCGAATCTCCCGTTCCACCACATCCCAAAGATGCGCTATTGGATTGAGATCTGGTGACTGTGGAGGCCATTGGAGTACAGTGAACTCATTGTCATGTTCAAGAAACCAGTCTGAGATGATTCCAGCTTTATGACATGGCGCATTATCCTGCTGAAAGTAGCCATCAGATGTTGGGTACATTGTGGTCATAAAGGGATGGACATGGTCAGCAACAATACTCAGGTAGGCTTTGGCATTGTAACGATGCTCAATTGGTACCAAGGGGCCCAAAGAGTGCCAAGAAAATATTCCCCACACCATGACACCACCACCACCAGCCTGAACCGTTGATACAAGGCAGAATGGATCCATGCTTTCATGTTGTTGACGCCAAATTCTGACCCTACCATCCGAATGTCGCAGCAGAAATCGAGACTCATCAGACCAGGCAACGTTTTTCCAATCTTCAATTGTCCAATTTCGATGAGCTTGTGCAAATTGTAGCCTCAGTTTCCTGTTCTTAGCTGAAAGGAGTGGCACCCGGTGTGGTCTTCTGCTGCTGTAGCCCATCTGCCTCAAAGTTCGACGTACTGTGCGTTCAGAAATGCTGGCTACCTTGGTTGTAACGGGTGGCTATTTGAGTCACTGTTGCCTTTCTATCAGCTCGAACCAGTCTGGCCATTCTCCTCTGACCTCTGGCATCAACAACGCATTTCCGCCCACAGAACTGCCGCTCACTGGATGTTTTTTCTTTTTCGGACCATTCTCTGTAAACCCTAGAGATGGTTGTGCGTGAAAATCCCAGTAGATCAGCAGTTTCTGAAATACTCAGACCAGCCCTTCTGGCACCAACAACCATGCCACGTTCAAAGGCACTCAAATCACCTTTCTTCCCCATACTGATGCTCGGTTTGAACTGCAGGAGATTGTCTTGAGCATGTCTACATGCCTAAATGCACTGAGTTGCCGCCATGTGATTGGCTGATTAGAAATTGTGTTAACGAGCAGTTGGACAGGTGTACCTAATAAAGTGGCCGGTGAGTGTATATTCAGTGGTCTTCACCATAGTTCATACAAAAATGTCTGCATCTTGCTAGATTTAAATATAACAGAGAATCATTTGCATAAGACTAATGTAGCTCTTTATGTAAAGAGCAGTATAATTAACCCCTTCTAGACCAAGTGCTGTGCTGTATTTTGGAGGGTCTTAAATAGTGTGAGATGGAGAGGCACCGTTAAGGTAAGGCATAAACAATTTTGAATGACCTCTATAAAACTCCTGCCCTGACAGCTTCACCGATAAATACTACATAATACTATCCCCTTAAATCAGTGGTGAACCTAGCGTCTTTGCTGCCTGAGTCAGAAGATCAAAAGACGCCCAGCCCCCCCTCCCTCCCCGGACTCACTACCGGGAAGGGGGGTGGGGTGTTCGTCTTTTGATTGTTCGCCTCAGGCAGCAAGGGGGTTGGACCGCCATGACCACTTCTTCCATTTGTGATTTGACTCTTTAAAGTTTGCGACACAGAAATTTTTGACTCCTCACTTCACGCATTCAACCCCTATATATATATGTATGTGTGTGTGTGTAATATATATATATATATATATATATATATATATATATATATATATATATATATATATCCCACAGTGGCCCCTGCAGCCTATATTATTCCCAACACAATGCACAATAGACTGTGGGGCATAATAGGGGTTTCAGGGGGGTGGCTGTGGGGCATAATAGAGGTTACAGGGGCCACAGTAGACCTTTCAAGCTCTATTATGCCCCACAGTTGCCCACCCAACTATTATGTCCCACAGTTGCACACCCATGAACTATTATTATACTTGGGGGGTCTTTCAGTGTGCTTGGGCTCGAGCCTCCTCGGCCTCCGCGGCCTATAGTAGAAAGGGAATAAGGGGGCAGGTATGAGCAGGCCAAGAGAGGTATTTAAATAGGCCGCTACCTGCTGGGGATACTCCAGCAGGTAGCAGCCTATTATAAAATAAAAAAAGTCTGATACTTACCGCCCTTGCCGCTGCTTCCTCTTCACCCAGTGATAAGACATCTGCGTCTCAGCGCAGGTGGCGTGGTGACACCGCCTGCGCTGAGATGCAGAGGTCTAAACCAGCACAGGAGAGACCGCCCGGGTTGTTTTTAGAGCGGCCTTCTTCTACGCTAGTTTAGGAAAAAATAAAAAAAATTATTGCAATGGCTGCCGCCCCCTCCGGAGTGCCACCTGAGGCCCTCGCCTTTTTAGAGGTGCGGTGCTGCCTTAAATTGTACAATACCTGACCCAACTTTTCAACTAAGTTTACAAACATCAGTTTACAATAGACAGATCAGACTCGTGCACAATCCTAATTCTCAAACTGAATCGAGACCCGATGCTACCCCAATCATACTAATAATACCGGCCCATGGTACACATGAGTATAGATTATTGACAAAGACCTCAACAACGAGACTCCAGACAATACTCCTCTACTTCCTTGCAGGAACCCAACAGGATTTGGTAACAAAAAGATACTCCGTCAAAAACATCCATAAGGCGATAGCTGCCACAATTTAAATACTGTATATATTCAGTATAATAATGGTAAAGTTACTATCAGCAAGCAGGTACTATTATGTTGCCATAAGGGTTTTCATACCTAAATGATGGTCTGTTATCCAGATATTCTATACCTCAGTGGGCCAAGGAGTTACAATTTCTTTGTATATTGGTCATATTGCAGTACAGAGTGTGGGTAGGTAAAAATCCAAATGGGCCTCTGTGCTTTAGTAGTGCACAGACAAACGTAATTGGGGTACCCAAGCTACTACTGTTCAATATGTAATAGACTTTCCTATATATACAAGATGATTTGTATAAGCTGGGAAACCCTATTTAAGTCCATGTTATTAGTACTATAGTGGCAGGCTTGAAGCAATGATTTCTAATTTACTATGTATGCATGAGCTTCAGCAACCTGTGCTTGCATACACAGTTGCAGGGTAAGTAAATAAAATTGTTTGCATTGTTAATTCTATGCTATGAACACTAGATGGTGCTAGAAACTCTATTAAGCTTCCTCCTATGTTCTTGCTGGAGACTAGGAGAACAATATCTGC
This sequence comes from Leptodactylus fuscus, assembly GCF_031893055.1. Taxonomy (NCBI): domain Eukaryota; kingdom Metazoa; phylum Chordata; class Amphibia; order Anura; family Leptodactylidae; genus Leptodactylus; species Leptodactylus fuscus. The sequence goes on from NC_134265.1 coordinate 76,013,907, forward strand.
CTTGACACATTTCTTTTTGGTACTAGGAGATCACACATTTTATTTAGTTTCTTCATTATAAATGACCTGGTTCTTAATGGAAGTAGCACCTGCACTTTTTTAGAACAAGGCAGTGTCGATAATGTAATATACAGGTGCATATGTCAAGGGGAGATGCAGATGTAACAGCAAAGGGTACTAATGCGGAGTTCTTTAAAATAAATAAATAAATAAATAAATAAATAAATAAAGTTTTGGGCTGTAGAGTCAGTAAGCCAAACCTGTTTAATACTAGGAAAAAGCCAGTGATTGAATTCCTATGAAAGTGAATATGTAACAAACTCTACAACTCGTTTTTTATACTATATTAATAATCCTATAACGTAAAATATAATTACGGTAATCACTTTATTCTTAAGCCCGGTTCCATTACCTTTTTGCAATGCTGACTACACTCAAAACTGTCCCCGACTCCAACATCACAGCTGTGTTTTTTGTTTTTGATTTTTTTTTTTGTATTCTCCCAGGTTGTGGAAATAAAGCGTTTTTTGGCTGCTGTGGAATACAGAGGGAAAAAACCAAAAATGCTACATTTATACATAATGAATGATTTTGCCAATCTCATTGGTAAAAAGAGTTGCTTTAAAAGGATAGATTTAATAAAAAGCAGAGGGAAAAAATAGTTGAGAAAAACGCAGCAAAAACTCAGTGAAAAATGCTGCGGGGAAAAAAAAACTTTTTTTTTTTTTTTTTTAAAGCTGTGTTTCACTAGGCGAGGTCTTAGCTTAAGACAAGGTTTGATGAAGGGTTAGGGATAAAATGTGTAAGCAGTAGAGGCCCCAGCGATTCCTACACTGTAAAATGTACCCCGTTATGGGCATTCTTTAGGGTCAGCTTTCTGGAACACATACTTAGGATTTCCCAGATCACTTGGGTTGTACCGGTGTAATTGTTTGACTTTTTATGTTTTATTATTTTATGACATTGCACATCTCAGTGACTTTATTTCATACTCGATATGCTGTAAATGGTGGTTATGGTGAACGCTAGGATGATCCTTTTTTGAGAGTATTATGCTTCAAGACCACTCATCAGAAGGGCTTTAAACTAGAAGAAGAGGGGATGGGAAGAAAAAAGAAAGACAAGAACATGCAGCTAAAAGACATACTAAACAAGGTTACTAGATGTGGTAAAGAGGACCCAAGACAGGATACTCAGAAGGAAATTACGAAAAAGGATACAACAGAGCACAATCTGAAATGTTTTTACACAAACGCACAAAGCATGGGAAACAAACAAGGAGAACTAGAGCTGATGATACACAAGGAAAACTATGACGTCATCGGCATCACAGAAACCTGGTGGAACGACATGCATGATTGGAACATACAGATGGAAGGATACAACTTATTCAAAAAGAATAGAACTAATAAAAGAGGGGGAGGAGTTGCATTGTATGTTAAAAAAAGAACACATCTCCACAGAAATTACAGTTTTACAGAATGATAATCTACTGGAAATTATTTGGGTAGTAATTCAAGGGAAAAACAATAAGGACATCATACTAGGCGTTTATTACAGACCACCAGGACAGACAGAAGACATGGATGAGATTTTTTCACAGCAAATGACCACGCTCTCAAAGAAACATGAAATAGTGATCATGGGAGACTTCAATTACCCTGACATTCATTGGGAAACCCACACAGCCAAGAGTAAAGGCTCCATCAAATTTTTATCCTCTCTAGCAGACAACTTCATTGCTCAGCTAGTAGAAGAAAACACGAGAGGAACATCCATTTTGGACCTAGTCCTAACCAACAAAGAGCACATGGTTAAGGGACTACGGGTAGCAGGGACACTGGGATTCAGCGATCATGCTATACTTGAGTTTGGGGTTGCAAGAAGAAGAAGACCTGAGAAGACACAGACTTCAAGGCTCGACTTTAGCAGGGCAGACTTCAAGAGCCTGAAGGCAAGGGTTAGCAGAATTCCATGGTGCAAAATTCTTAAGCACAAAAATGCACATGAAGGGTGGGAAATCTTCCGTAGGGAAATCATTAAAGCACAGGAACTAACAATACCTAGAAGGAAGAAAAATGGGAAGCACCTAAAAATATCAGGCTGGATGACCAAAAAATTACATAACCTGCTAAAAAGGAAAAAGGAAACATACAAAAAGTGGAAGATGGGAACTATACCTAAGGAAGAGTACACAGCAGTCTGCAGACTCTGCAAGACAAGCATCAAAGGAGCTAAGGCTGAACACGAATTGAAGCTTGCAAAAGAGGCAAAGAGTAAGGTAAAAGGATTTTGGGGATATGTTAAAAGCAAAAGAAAAGTGAAGGAGACCATTGGAGTCCTGAAGAATGACAAAGGAGAAACAGTTAACATGGTGGAACAGCAGGTGGAGCTACTAAATTCATATTTTGTATCCGTCTTCTCCCAAGAAACTAATGGAAATATCGACATTAATGGTGATGGAGATGAGGGGAAGGAGGACTCCAAGCTGACTATAAGCGAAGGTCTGGTAAGAGAGCACTTAGCCAAGTTACAGGAAACCAAGTCCCCAGGACCAGATGATTTACACCCTAGAGTCCTGAAAGAGATAGCAGAGGAAATAACAGAACCCCTTGCTATAATCTTCGGTAAGTCATGGAAAACAGGAGTGGTCCCTTTAGATTGGAAAAGGGCAAATGTTGTCCCCATCTACAAAAAGGGGAAAAGGGACGATCCAGGAAATTACAGGCCGGTAAGTCTGACCTCGATAGCAGGAAAAATCTTTGAGCAAATTGTCAAGGAACATTTACTTTGGTACCTGGATGGGAAGGCATTAATTAACCAGAGCCAGCACGGCTTTATGACCAATAAATCTTGTCAGACTAACCTGATTTCCTTCTACAACAAAATCACTGAATGGTTGGACCAAGGGAATGCCGTGGACATAGTATATCTTGACTTCAGTAAGGCATTTGATAAAGTATCACATAACCTTCTTATTGAAAAAATGATTAAGTATGGCTTTGACAAAAAATCAGTTAGGTGGATTCACAACTGGCTTAATGATCGGGCACAACGAGTAATACTAAATGGCTACACATCGAACTGGAAGAAAGTCAAAAGCGGGGTGCCGCAGGGCTCTGTTCTGGGCCCAGTACTTTTTAATATCTTTATAAATGATCTGGACAATGGAATTATTGGGGAACTCATAAAATTTGCAGATGATACGAAGATAGGAGGAATAGCCAACACTAGAGAGGAGAGAGAGTGTATTCAAAAGGACTTAGACACACTGGAACAATGGGCTGAGGCCAACAAAATGGTATTTAACAGGGACAAATGCAAAGTTCTACATCTGGGTAACAGAAATGTAAAAAACATATATAGTATGGGAGGAATAGAACTAAGTGATAGCATAGGGGAAAAGGACTTGGGCATAATAGTAGATCACAAATTCAACATGAGCCAACAGTGCGGTGCTGCTGCAAAAAAGGCTAATAAAATTCTGGGTTGTATTAAGACAAGCATTGAATCTAGATCAAGAGAGGTCATTATTCCGCTGTACTCTTCCCTGGTCAGACCACACCTGGAATACTGTGTACAGTTCTGGGCGCCTCAATTCAAGAAAGACATCGATATATTGGAGCAAGTCCAGAGAAGAGCAACCAAAATGGTGGAAGGTCTGCAAACCATGTCCTATGAGGAGCGGCTAAAAGAACTGGGATTGTTTAGTTTGCAGAAGAGAAGGCTGAGGGGAGATTTAATAGCAGTCTACAAATATCTGAAAGGTAGTCACAGTGCAGAGGGATCTACCCTATTCTCATTAGCACAAGGAAGTACAAGAAGCAATGGGATGAAACTAAAGGGAAAGAGATACAGATTAGACATTAGGAAAAACTTTCTGACAGTGAGGGTAGTGAGAGAGTGGAATAGGCTGCCACGGGAGGTGGTGGGCGCTCCATCAATGGAAATCTTCAAGCGGAATCTGGATAAACATATAGCTGGGATGATTTAGGAAAACCTGCACTCGCAGGGGGTTGGACCCGATGGCCCTTGAGGTCCCTTCCAACTCTACCATAAGAAAAAAAAAAAAAAAGATATTTGTGCCAATTTCTTGAGGGTCATTTGGTGGTTCATCACTAGTACTTTATTACATTACCTATAAATTCCTCATATAATAGCTAAATATATATATATATATATATATATATATATATATATATATATATATATATATCCGGTTTAGGCACAGAGCAGCCGCGGATGAGACCAGTCATGTGTTTAAAGGGGTTGTCTGGGATCACTGGATTAAAGGCTCAAAGTTCTGGAGAGCTAGAAAATATAAATGCATGGATACATACTTGCATCCTCCTCTCCATTCCTGTATACTACTGAGAGCAGTGACTGGCTACAGTGGCTCCGTGTGACATGACTGCTGCAGCCACTGTGTATAGCGAGCAGCAGAGGTGACAGGCGGCCCAGCACAGGAAATAAGGGGAGAATGCCGGAAAGTGTCAATGGAACTTTTACTTCTAGTTTTTCGGTACTGTGCGAATTTAATATCCTCTTAGACACCTCTGACTTCCATTACATAACATAGCTAAACTGGTTTTTCTTCCATTACATAACATGGCTAAACAGTTGTAATATGTGTCCTAGCAACCAACTCTGGATAAAAGGAGTTAAAATGAAAGCTTATTCCCATGTAATAAGATAATCATTGTAAGGCCTTATTCACATGTCCACATATCATGTACGTAAGGCGTCCATGTTTTTCATGGTCACCTTATGTACTCTTTCTTTCAGATTGTGATTATTCAGACATCGTACATTTTTTTTCTGACACCTACATCACACGAATGTGTTTGGATCTTTGATAAAAGAAAAAGGATGACGTCTGTGTGTTATCTGCTTTTCACAGACTTGGAAGCATACAAAATATAGAAAATGAAACAAAAAAAATGTTGATCTACTTTTCGCAGACTTGAAAATTAAGGACCGCACACTTTTTGCAAATAAGCAGGGTGAGGTGTTATCCTTGAATAGCACGGACCTCAAACATCAGCGTGAATGAGCCCTAAATCTGAAAACGTGGAGCCCCATTAATCTTGCAGCATTCATTTAATTTAGTTCCTGACCACCAGTTGTGTACAGAGAGTCTATAGCGGTGACCTCATGTAGACTGGACCATCACAGACTGTCACTAGCCTTAGCGGCTTTTGGCTGAGACCAGTCATAGACTGCTGCAATTCTGTTGACCTGTGGAAAAAATTAAAGAGGACCTTTCACCACCTCTACCTATTGAAGTTCTTAGCACCTGTGAATAGATGAAGTTCCCCTGATTCCAGCGCAGTTAGTTTTGGTGCCAGATGTGTTATGTAAATTCTGTAATGTCAGAAGGGCGGTGTCAGGCGGGTGTGTAATGCAGAGCTGTAATCAGAGGCAGCCAATGTCAGAGCTCAGAATCACACCCCTTGTCTGATCCAGCCTGACACCGCCCTCCTGACAGTACAGAACCTAAATAGCATATCAGGCACCAAAACTAACAGCGCTGATTGCTTAGGAATGGTGGGGGTTAGAGGAAAAATTCCAACTGTGCTGGAATTCGTGGAGTAGCCCCTTTTAATTGGGGTAAAGCACTGGGTTTGTTGGAGGTGATGAGAGGTTCTCTTTAACCTGGACAACCCCTTTAAGCATTACTTGAAGAACAACTGTTTTTCTCATTTTTGAAACATAATACCTTCAATAGCTGTTCAGACAACCTCTCCAATATTTTACACATGTCTTGGCTGAGCTTGCATGTGTACTAATTGGAAAGAGGGGAGTAAGCAGCTGCCAGACACATCTGTCTATGGATTATCTCATCTGAGGACAAAAGGAATGTGCATGTAGAATTCAACATGCCCCTTCTTTCTTTTACCCCCACACACTTCAGATCAGAAATGATTTGGTTTGGCAGACTTTAATCTGATTTGTATGGCACCTGTTCACATTTGGAAAGCCTTGATCAGGAGTTCAGCTCGCCTTTCTGGTATTTATGGCGACATTTATAGAGTATGGCAGGTTTTCAAATCAAATCAAATAAAGTTTTTCGTCGATGAATAAATCATGATCTGTCATATTCCATATACAACTAGTATATGGCTGCCTTCCTGCTGTAGATGTACATGTATACAAAGTATGGTATAAACATGGTGATAACATAGCCATACGTATCTATCGTGTCCTAATATAGGAGTCATCCGCTTTTGGGCACCTCCTATAAAATGGCCAAGTTGCATCTTTTATAAAACTAAAAAATAATGGCCTTCTTGTCCGTTACAACCAGCATTTTATTGCTGCTATGGGCAACAGCACAACTTTTTTTTTTTTTTTTTGTCATACAGGTTTGAAAAATGAGTCGCACAAACTTTTCCCTCAAAGAATGTGAACAGGACAGTAAATGTGGAAGTTTTCGGTTTGGCTTTGTGTTAGGAACTTCCATTTTGCTTAGCAGAAGCTAAAGGCTCTTAACTTTGACATTCAGCTGCATTTCCAAAATATAGTCGCTGCCATATCTAATGTGCGCCTTGAAAAATGAATACTGACTTTTCCAAAGTGCTTTTCATCTTATAACAACACTTTCCATTAATGGAGACTGTCACAATATGATGGAATTCCTCACATTTCCCTTGTAACCAGTGTAATACTGAATGGCAATTTTCAGTCCTTCTCTTGGAAATCTATCAGAAACCTCCGTAAATCTGTCGGGTAAATGCCATAGCTTGAATCATTGGTAGTAATAAGAAACTTGTTCTTCACTGCTACACAACACGGGATGTTTTCAGCGCCTGTGGTGAAAAGAAGAGGACTCTGTACACACTATTAGTAGTATATCTGGAGCCACAGAAGTGTTTAAGGGATCGTGGACACTGGCACAGAGCCTGTATGGTAGTGCGCGGAGCCTGTATGGTAGTGCGTGGAGCCTGTATGGTTCCCTCAGTATGAAGGCATACAACTTCCATGCACTGCTGTAAGGCGTTGTCAGAGTCAAGAAAAATTCCTTGTTGCTTGTAACAACCAATCACAGTACAGCTTTCTTTTCTCAACAGCAAAATACAAAATGGAATCTGCACTATGATTGGTTGCTCTGGGCACCCTACAGAAAACTAATGATTATGACTATGAAGTCTTCCTTCTTTCTTCTTCTGTTCCTTAGCTGCTATGGACTCCTAGTATGTCTTCTCTTCTCAGCATATGCGTGCCTGTGTCTGTAATATATTACTGTGTATTATCATGTATCTGTATTACTATGCTGCTGTAACATGCTGAAATTTCCCCACTGTGGGACTATTAAAGGATTATCTTCTTCTTCTTCTTCTATAGCGGGCACATCCTCATATTCCTATTGAGAATTCCACAATTTTCTTTTGTTTTTTTTTTGTTTCCCCCCTCTGTCGGAGTATAAAATCTGACACAAAAAAATCCCTACATATAACTGTCTATGAAAAATAAGGCATACAGAGGTACAGTAGGGGGCTCCTGGATCTGTATGGTTCTATATTACAAATCTATACGTGCTCAGTATGCCTTTGTATGGATCCTATGTATTGCACCACATTCTAGCATAGAAGCAATGCTTGTATGTAACACGCATGGACATTCAGTCTGGATCAAGCATTCAGTATGGATGCTTTATCATGGATTAAATAAATTCATGATAAGGCTAGTGCTTGGGCCTTAAAGAGAGTCTACCGCTTCCTTCAAGGATGTTCAACTGCCACCAACCTGTTATAGAGCACACTAGCTGTCGGACACTGACGGTAGTGTGAACGCCCCCTTAGCTATGGCTCAAAGACTCCCTGCTGCCCATTATGCCCATTCCGATGCCCTGCGTCAGCATCTGGTTGAGGGTGAAAATGCCAGCGACGGAAGATGAAGAGATGTTTCTCTTCATTTTCCAAAGCGTAAACCTACCATTAGATGTGCCATGTGCACAGGCAGGCTGATTACTGTGCTGTGACCATAACAAGCTGTGCAGGTCACATGACCATGGACATGGAAAATTGTATAACTTTTCATTATACATCAATAACATTTGTCTCTTAATAGTGTTCTGAAAGTGGACAATCCCTTTTAAATTCTCTTTATGAATGCAAACAGTATGTTATAAATGTGCCTGATTGGAAATCCCCCATTACAAGATTCAGGGTGCTATGTCTCACAGACACAGATGTCACACGTTATAGACGGACTGTCTTATCTTCAGTTTTCTGAAAGCAGTTTCTTACTACATCTTGGTAATTGCCTAAAGATGAGGACAATCTCAGTCATATTCTATCCATCATAGCTGATAAGCCTTAATTCTCCGCCCATGACTTGTGGTGTTTTCTCCGCTTTTACATCTGTTCTGAATTATATTTGGATTAAGTTTTACTATTGCAACAAGTTGAGACATTTCACATTTTTGTGGGTAATTGATATTCTGGTAATGCCCCGAGATGAAATGATTGATTATTCATTTTCCTGTTACTAAGTGAATTGTAAGTTTTTTCCACTGTAATAAAATAATTGTCATGTTGAAAAAAGAAAGAACAAGCAGACCCATACTAAAATTTCTAAAAGTAATGCTCTACCTTTTGATTATGGTACAATTTGGCATCTTTTATTACCTTTTTGTGTTGTTTTCCACTTAATTTCCAGTTTGACTGTATTGTTTGCCAGCATTTCCCGATTATATAAAGTGTATCTGTCAGTATAATATGCTGCACTTCTTAAAGGGGTTGACCAGGCAGTACAGTTTTCAGAATACGTCACCTGTGACGTCCCATGTCTTACCCTTGGGCTGCTGATTGGTCTTAGTGGTCACATGCAGTGAGGACCTCGACTGGAACACAATCCAGTTGCAGCAGGACCATGGCTGCAGTCCAGTACAGGTGAGTATGGGTTGTTTTGTTTTTTTGGTTCCCTGGCCTCCTTGCGGAGAACTATATTTTCTAGACAACCCCTTTAAGGGCTGAATGTTAGAAGTCTAATTCAGAAAGGCTATTGTAACAATCAGTAGAAAGAGTTATATTGGGCTTTTTATTTAAAGAGTACCTTTCTTGTCCTTGGGCACATGCGGTTTTTCTAAACCGTTAGAAAGCTGACAGTGCGCTGAATTCAGCACACTGTCGGCTTTCCTGTTATGTGCCCTGGTGGAAGAGCTATCGGTGCCTTTACCAATAGCTCTTCAGTGTCAGAAGGGCGTTCCTGACAGTCTAACTGGGAACGCCCCTCCTGTCAAGAGTTGGGGGGGGGGGGCTACCGTTGTCAGAAGACACAGCCCCCAGCGGCTACTTTTTCCAGCCACTGCTTATCGTCTGGGCACTATTCAGTATTTTGTTCTTACGAAATCCTTCATAAGCATCTGTGAGACCTTGAATGCGTTCAGATAAGCTGTCTGAGGGACACCACTCCCTGAATCCTAAGCATAATATAAATGATAAGTGGTTACATTCTTTATTAATTAGAAGTTGAAGTAGGAGGAATTTCCTGTACTTATTCTCTCTTCCCAACATCTGCACATACCTCTTAATAATGTATTTATCCTAACAGTAATACATTATATGATATAATGTAAAAAGTATTCCAACATATATAATTCTTGGTATAATAGGAATTCATTTGCTAGCATCTAATGAGTTAGACGAGCTTTACAGCTTTTAATTGACCATGGCATGTAATAAAGGAGTTTGAGTTGGTCTGTGAAAAAATGGAGGAGTCAGAACTTTGCCTACTCCACAACCCTAGCTAGCACCAGCCTAATGTGTAGCACTAGCACAATCCAGTAATAGTGAAAATTTTGTCCATGAACAAGCCATCAGTTTAAAAAAAAAAAGACTGATAACCCCTTTGAGTGATATATTCCAGCCTCGTAACATGATGGCATATTACCAACCTGTGCTATGACTTTATGATCAATGGTTATTGGAACTTCTGATTGAATGAGAATTAAGTCATTCTCTGCGCCTGTCAACCCGCTGTGAAGGGGCGGTGCAGCGTGCAGCATTCAGGGCAGTAGGACTGGCTACATCGCTTTAGGAAAATGAACAAAAATTTGTAATATATTTGTAATGCAATTTTTATTTCTGTTCTACACCATTGCTACTAACATTAGGAAAAGGTGATTTCCAGGGGTAAAAGAATATGTTAAATAAAAACAGCAAAAAAAGATTATAAATAGTAGAAATCTGTCTCTTGCTGAATTATTGCTCTACTACATCATTTATGAGTTGTCATGATGTTTGTGCAATGCGGGATTTGCATTCCAGTCCTATTCCCTTATGAGTTATCCCACAAAGTTGTACTTGGCTATGAATTAAGTAATTGTACTGTTATCGTATTTAGTTAATTTCTCAAGTATGTGGTAATGGCAGATTACTTTTTAGTATATTCATTTAGATTTTCAGTTATATAGTTGTTTTCTAAAAGACGTTGCTGTAGTCATTTAGTTCATGTTTGTTTAGTTATATATTAATATTTCTTATCAGTGTCAAATGTCTATTTCTGCTCATCAGGCTGTCTCCCAGCTCCCCCTCCACTGGTTAAGTGACTCTCACTGTGAAAATCACTGCTCTATCCATCTTGAGACTTAGATGACTATAGAAGTCTATGGAGACAGGCGGGACAGAGTGAGCAGTGTGGAAAATTTATATAGGAAGTATTTATACTTCTACCTTCTGCTCAATCCACTTCTGGCTTTTGCTGCCCGAAGAGGTGCAAAAAAAAACAAAAAAAAAAACAACTCCAAAAGAAGCAGTGCGAACCCATCCTTAGACTGATTTTGGAACTGAATAGAAACATTCCCAACTATATGATATACAACCAAGTGTGCAATCCAAGGAGGCTCTGTTAAAATTTGGAATTCCCTCAGGGCTCGTTCACACAGGGCAAGAGGGGGCGGATTTTGACGCCGAATCCACCTCAAAATCCGACCCCCTCACAATAGTGGTCTATGTAGACCGCTAACATACTTTTTTGTGCTAGCGGTGTGTTCCCACTCGTGCAAAAAATAAGCGAGTTTCCCTCTCTTCAGGCGGATTCCGCAGCTGATTCAGCCGTGGCGTCGCGACAGCAGCCTCCAGACTTGGCCCGTTCATTTGTGCCTACTCTGGAAGCTGAGACTGTCTGAAGCCGCGACAGTCGTGGCTGGCACATTTTGGTCCTATTCTGATGCGGCTTCCCGACAAAAATCAGGATCAAAATACGCGGTCACTAGCCCCGTGTGAACTAGCCCTCAGGCTGCACACTTGTTCACTACCAGGATTACACTTCTTATTTATTGAATTTAATGTATTTTGAAAAGTTTGTCAGGCTGTATTTATAGCTTTTTAATCCATTGACTTCTTGAGTAAATAGCTTCACACTTTTATGGTGTGGTTTTGCAGCACCACCACTGAAATACTCCTTCACGGTTTCCTCTTAAGAACTACTAAAATCATTTCTTTACCATGTGGTTAAAGAAGAGCGAGTTGGAATAAGACATTTCTGTATTAGATGTTAGGAGTATTTAGGTTCTTTACTTTCTATTTTTCTTACCTGGGGAGTTTTTGGCTGCGCAGTGTCTGGGGTGGCATCCTGGCGCTGCGGGGTTGTCCTGTCGTGAGTATTGGTGCACACCTTCTGACTTGCATGCGCGCACTGCTGGTAGGCAGCTTTATCTCCTGGTTGATTAGTCTGTCCTCCCATTTGCACCTGGGAGGAGTGGTCTCTACTCTGTATTTAAACCCATGCCTCCCATGGTTCTGTGCTGAGTGTCGCTTTTACAGAGCTAGGCCTTAGCAGGAGGAGTAGGTGGTGTTCTGGGATAGAGGAAGTTCCGTGGTTGGTTTTTGGGAGGTTTGGGTGAACGAGTTGGTTTGTGTGTTTTCCCTTCTGTGTTCACCAATCCTCCCTCTGTGTATAATTGACTGTGTGAGTGAATTGCCTTATCCTTTGATTTCTACTCAGTTTCCCTGTGTTTGTTTCCTAGTGTAAGGTTCCTTCCCATATTGGTTTGGGGGAATCCTTTCCCACATTTTTCCTGTGTGCTGCTTGTGTTGTTAGCGCACACCCTTGTCAGTCCCTGTCAGTAGCAGCTTCACTTGTTCGTTAGGGGTGACCCCCTTTAGTCTCCAGTCCCTAGAGGTCTTATAGGGCATTCCTTCTCCCACTTCCCTCTAGGCCTACGGAAGCAGTGAGAGAGGAGCTGTCGGGGTCAGGCTTAGCCTGAGTACAGCCGACCCACACCCGTGAGGCAGGGACCGGGATAGCTAGTGGGAGTAGTGCAGGGCGAGATTCCCTACTGCTATCCCTTAGCCCCGTTGCAGCTACCTGGACTGACATAACATTAGATCCTTTTTAAGAGGATCTTTTACCACTTTCAACAACTCCAGCTCTTCACATCAAGTAATAGAGGGCGCTCCACTGATACTGGCACAATTGGATGTTTTTCTCTAGCCGCCACCGTTACAGAGCAATCCACGCTGTCAGATTTGGGGGCCTGACATGCTATTTAGACTCTATTCTGTCAGGAGGCCGATGTTGGGTAGGAGTGGGTAAGGGGTGTGAGGGGGAGATCTGAATCATGCCTCCCATCCTGACTCTGCCCTTCTGACATAAGAGTTTAAATAGCGCATTGATCACCAAAACTATCTGCATTTGTTGCTCAGGAATCGTGGGGGCTAGAGACAAAATTCCAACTGCACTTGAATCAGTGGAGTGGAGACTATTAACAGATAATGATAATGAATTGGTAAAGGTGGTGGAAGGTCATCTTGGAACTAAAGCCTAACGTGACAAGAAATTTCTTAAAAAAATAAATAATGATATCCAATATTATATTGACAGTGAGACGGAATAACAATAATCTAAATCCAGCCAGTAATATGTTCATGGTTTATCGTTATTATCTTATGAGATTGTCTGTCATTCTTTTACAGGTATTCGTGGAAACCTTGGACAAGTGCTTTGAAAATGTCTGTGAATTGGATTTAATTTTCCATGTGGATAAGGTTTGTCTTTTATACAAATGACTATAGTTTCTGGTGAATTTGGTATGACTGTAACTTTTCTAATCTTTTGTTCTCTAAGCAGGAAACTTGATGTTGATCCAGCCTTAGTACATTTTAGGGGATTATAATAAGCATCATAATAACTTTAGATAGATGCACCATTTCCTTGGCCAGAATTTGCCAGATTTATTGTGCCTTGTACTTAAAGGGGGTATTCCCACGTAGCATACTCACCAGTCTTCACTGCTGTAAAATCTTCTTTCTTCCTGGTTTCTTGTGTCATTTGGTGTGCAGGGTTTCATGCAACCTGCAGTTTAGCTCCGCCCTCAACTTAGCGTGTAGCTCCGCCCATCGCCCATGATCCTATGTGGCGGCTGAAGGGCCTGTGATGTCATCAAAGGTCCTCAAACAACACTATATGCACAATACTGCCTGTCTCTGCCATAATGAACACTTATTGAATTAGCTAACCTGATAAATGAGAGAACAGAAGACGAGTTCAGAAATGCAAGCAGCTCCTCTCCCCTATCTGAGAGCAGGGAGCTAGGTCACATGTTGTGTAGACACAGGAATATCTAGAAACACAGGCTCACTCCTGTGCACTTAGCCCCTCCCCCCTGAGAGCAGGCAGCTACATCACTTGACTTTTGAGCAGATAAATCAAGGGCTGTGTCAACAATGAACTAAATAAAGTAAGATAGTGGACAAACAAAGCAGTTTTGCTGAAGCAGTGTATTTAGGAAAAGTCTTAAATCCACATTAACAAGAGGTATAGATAGGATCCTTGTGATGGGACAACCCCTTTAAGTTGTCTGGAATACAAGGCATAAAAAGTAGCAATTTGCAACTTTTTTCACTTTTGTACTGCCCTCACCACTTTTCTGAAAAGGGAGCATGCAGATTTATTGAGATTTATGCACGAAATCTTGCATAACTGATGTGGAAAATATATACCAGCTACAAGGTGGCGTACATTTCATTCTAGGGGCATGGCCCGAAGAAGGGTACACCTTGTATATGGGGAAGCATGCACTCCGTCATATATGAGGCACACCCTCTGCTCGCTCAGATGAGACTCAAGCGCAATGGAATGTGCCAGAGCCACCAATTTACCCCATGTGAGTAAAGCGTTTGGATATAGCGGTGACTTTGCTTATGTCACTGTTACAGCTTGATGATTGGTTTGTAGTACATATGACTGATATAACATATGGTGGCTAAGTTATTATTATATATTAGATATTATATATTATGTGTATACGTATGTATGTGTAGACGTAGATCGACAGGGAGGACCTGAGCCCTCGCTCTTGAGCATGTAGCAGCTTTCTACTCTGACCAATACAGGAAGGTCCTGCGTTATATGTCTTGATAAGGTATATACAGGGGGTTTCAGTCATGTTATTGATCCTTCACCTCTCTTATTTTGATCCTACCATAATGATCACTATTTTGTGGTCTCTTATATTACAAGAAATGTTGTCCAGCCTGTTACACATGGAAGTGGCTCACCTATGTGGCCAGTAATAGGTTGAGCCGTCATTTCCGCTGTTTCAAGAATGACCATTATTGTTTAATTTTCTAAAAAAAAAATTACCTGTTGGAGAAACACTTTTAGCTGACCTTTTTTTTTTAAATATATGTAAATTTGGATGTGACTGCATTGACTCTTGACAGTAACCAGAAATCCCCATCTGGGTGTAGCACTTACATGCTACCCCTTTTTCAACATTCACATTCAAATACTTTATAAAATGGGATTCAGGGGGGTTTGTGTTTTTTTTTTTTTGGAGAATGTATGTTCTTAGCTTTGCCTTAACAATACTATATAACAGAGATCAAAACATTCCCTCATTTCCGTGTAACTTTCCTATCTATCCTGCTGCCTCTTGTGACACAGATGTGAATTCTTGTTTATAGTGAAACTTTCCACCAGTCATCGGTGGAGCTAGTAGTTGAATTTCAATGAACAGATGCCAGATGGCTCTATTTAACTTGGATGTGCAGGAATGAAGTATAAGATTGTTCTCTTCCTTTGTTCTACTCTTGAATCTTTAATTTGTTTTTCTACGATGAACTCAAACATTTTACGTACATTCTGCTTATTGGGAAGAACACTGGAGACAATTCTGGGCTCGCGAAAGGACATATTTATATCTTTCTACAGTCAACAACTGAGCATTAAAGTGATATTGCCATACATTATATAATACTTTTCCCATTGTCAGCTTTATTAAAACCCACTGGCAAGATAATGTTTGTGTGCGTGATATATTATATATATTAATACCATAGCAGATATGTTACATCATTCATATGTGCTACAAACCATTCACATTCATCACACATTCATCTGTTTTAGGCTCTCCGCACCATCTTTCAAGTCAGTTGGATCAGAATCTGAAAAAAGTTACCGACTCCTGCTTTAAAATAAAATTACTATATTATAAATTGTATCATATACTTATTTAGCTTGTTTCATAGTCACTTTCTTAGGAAGAACTTTGTAGCTTCTGTCTGACCATGACTGTCAGTCATTTATCAAGGGGTCCAAATCGGAGCCGGAATTGGAGTTGGGATGTGAGAAAACAGAGGAGTCACAGTTAGTGGTTTGGCTTATTAACTCTACAACTGAGTACTAATAAGAAACAGAAGCTCAGAAACTGAGCTGTCTACAGATGGTTGTCTCTGGTTTGGCTTCTATCCCTTTGGCCTAATCCACGCAAACAAACTGACACTTGGCCGTGTATTTAATTGATTGTTGCAGCGCCCATGTTTGTCATGAACCTGTTCACCTGTTCCTGGAAGCCCAAGCCATGAAAAAGTAGAACGCATTCTATGTTTTTCATGGCTGATGTACTTTGCCATGTGAATAGGCTCTCATGTATAGCAGACTCGTCAAGTACAAATTATAGAAGATTTGACGAGCCTGTGTAGACAAATACACTAAAATATATATAGACATCTATTTAAGAGGTAGCAGAATAAGTGTCTTCTTGTTAGAAGTTTTGTGAAGATGTTCTGTAACTGGATGTGTAACAGATTAACACTAGATATCCATTTTATTTTATTTTTTAATCTGGAGGAACGCTAACGTACATACTTTTTTCCTAGGAAGCATTGTTGTACGAATCCCTACAACAGTTGGTTCCCTTTAACTGGAGTCTGTCATGAAAGCCCTGCTTATCAGCCCAGCTTTGCGGATAGATAACTTAGGATCACCTAAATAAAACAGCGTTTTCCCCAATGTGAACGTGTGTCTGCTTTTCTGAGACATAGCCGTTTTTATCAACTCTTTCGAGCCATTTGGCTTTTCAGCCACGCCATCACCATCTCTGGAATGGAGGCACTAGTTCACAATGGGAAAACACTGTTTGATTTGGATGACCCTAACCTTTATATTTGTTGCCAGAACTCAGAATATCAACTCAGACTCACAATAAGGAGGGCCAGTATCAGAGCTGGAAATATGGAGTGACAAGGATGGACAAACTACTCTAGGTGTTAGAAAACAGCTATGCCAGTCTTAGAGTCTGAGTGAGTTTAATGACATCAGTTAAAGTGGACCTTTTACCACCTCCACCAACTCATGCTTCACATACTTCAATAAGAACTGCTCCACTGATTCTTGAATTTTTGCTCTAGCCCCCACAATCCTGAGCAATCTTTTCTATTATTTTCAGAACTGTTATACTCTCTACTGTCAGATAAGAAATTGTAACCGCACCAGAATCAGTGGAGTGCCACCTATTGAAGGATGCAAAGTGTTGTAGTTGGTTTTGGTCCTGAAAGGTTCTCCTTAATGGACATTAATAAATGACATTCAAAAATATTGGTTTCCTAGTTCGTAAGATTTCTCAAGCTTATGTAGACAACTACGCTAAAAATGTATATAGATTTCTGTTTAAGAGGTAGCAGAATAGGTGGCGTCTTCTTATTAGAAATTTTATGAAAATGTATCACACGATACGTGGATGTGTAACAGATTACCTCTCTGTTTCCATTAGGTACACAATATACTTGCAGAAATGGTGATGGGAGGTATGGTTCTAGAAACCAATATGAATGAAATTGTAACTCAGATCGATGCTCAGACAAAACTGGAAAAATCTGAGGTAAGACCTTACATCTGTATGGTGACTGTACTTCATCACACCTAGTGCATCCAGTGTGGTATTACATGGTGTCCAATATAGTCCATGCCTGTGCCAAGTAACCTAATGTAGAAGCCATTGTGCAGCAGCCCTCTGCGGTACCGATGCTGATATCCATGTGCATTGAGGCTTTTAAGCAAAATGTAAAGCAAACAAATTATTTTAGTCCAGAAATTATTGCAAATGATACAGTATATAAAATATATGGACTGAATATTGCATGAAATAGGAACATCATTTGTATGTGTGATTATCTCCATTGTTTTGCAGAGACACCACTCAGTGGTCTTAAAAATGAGGACATGGTGATTTTTCTGTTTCTTTTATTGTTTTTGTATTTTTCTTTTTTTTTTTTTTCCCCCTCGCCACCCTTCAAAAGCCATACCTTTTTAATTTTGCCTAGCCATATGAGAGCTTGTTTTTGGTGTCATTTAATCTTCTATATAATGTACTGCAAAATGGTAAAAAAAAAAAATACTTTTATACATTGATAGTGCAGGCATTTTCAGACATTAGGATGCTTAATATGTTTATTCTTTTTGGTAATTTTATTTATATCTGATCTAGGAAAAGAGTGGAGTTAATTTTTAGGACTTTATTTTTATGATTTATTTTTTTATTTTTTTTTTAGCAGCGGGTGCCTGCATATCTTCTGTCTAGCACCAACTGTGTAGGAAGAGGGCTCAGCTCTTGATAGTCCGTGTCTAACACCATGATTTACTGTTATGTCAGGAAATGGTTACACAAATATGGCGAGCACATATCAACTCCATGCAAATTTAATAAGTTGCATTTGAACCCAGGACTCCAGTGCTGCAAAGCTACCCAATGAGTCATCATGTAGCCCATGTATCATGCTCTGCCCTTAGGTCCTGCACTAGGCATAAGATAGTTTTGTTTGTTTTGCCTGAAGTTTCCATTGATTCAGAAAGCAGACTTTGATGATCTTCATTGCATTTCTAGAGAAAGCTACAAGACCCAATCCAAAAGTCCTGAGGCTTGTGCGACATGCACTTCTTGCCTTTCACCTTCCTCTTAAGTTACTTCGGCCTGCATAACTTGCTGGCACGCTAACACTGTACTTTAATTTTAAAGTGTGAAATCTTAATGGGTGGATAAAAGGGTTAGAAGGACTAGTAAATGTATTTTTACAGTGGTTCTAAATGGGAATCGGTGTGACATTAGAAATCCTAAATGTCAAAAGTACATGTAAACCTAAGAATTGTAGGTAAAAGGTCATGGACTAAATAGATTATGGTTTCCACTGCCTTAAAATTTGGCTTTTTTGTGACTTCCTGCATAAGGTTTAATCAATAATGTCTTATGTCCAGATTCTGCACAGAATTGTATTGTTCCCTAATCATAGGGGTCACATATGGTTAACCTAAGCAGCATGTTAAAGGAGATTTTCCACATTAGAAGTATGACCTACAGTTGTGCTAAAAAGTTTACATAACCTGGAATATTTTTGTTTTTTTGGCCTTTTTTTTCAGAGAATATGAATGATAACACAACAACTTTTTCTCCACTCATGGTTAGTGGTTGGGTGAAGCCATTTATTGTCAAACTTTTTTGTGTTTTCTCTTTAAATCCTAATGTCAACCAAAAACATCAAAATGATGCATACCTTGGTGTTTTTGGCCTGATAACATGACCAAAAGTTGACACAGTGGTCCATGGATCTACGGGAGAAGGTAGTTGAACTGTATAAAACAGGAAAAGAATACAATAAGATATCTAAGGAATTGATAATGCCAGCCAGCCGTGTTCACACTGTGATTAACAAATGGAAACTCAGGGGCTCTGTAAAAATCAAACCATGGTCAGCTAGGCCAACTAAAATTTCGGCTACAACTACCCGAAAAATTGTTTGGGGTGCAAAGAAAAACATCAGCTGAAACACAGGACTCTCTGAAAACTACTGGGGGGGGGGCTGTTTCAAGATACTCAATAAGGAGGCACTTGACAAAAAATGGGCTGCATGGTCAAGTTGCCAGAAAAGTCATTACTGCACAAATGCCACAAAGAACCTCGCCTTCAATACACCAAACAGTACAGAGACCAGCCTCAAAACTTCTGGAACAAGGTAATTTGGAGCGATGACACGAAAATCGAACTTTTTGGCCACAACCATAAACGTTACATTTGGAGAGCTGTCAACAAGGCCTATGATGAAAGGAACACCATTCCTACTGTAAAGCACAGAGGTGGATCACTGATGTGGGGTTGTGTGAGCTGGCACAGGAGACTTGGTCAAAGTTGAAGGAAAGATGAATGCAGCAAATTATCAGCAAATACTGGAGGCAAATTTGCACTCATCAACCAGGAACTGCGCATGGGACGTACGTGGACGTTCCAACATGACAACGATCCAAAACACAAGGCCAAGTTCACCTGTCATTGGCTACAGCAGAAGAAAGTGAAGGTTCTGGAGTGGCCATCTCAGTCTCCTGACCTCAATATCATTGAGCCACTTTGGGGAGATCTCAAGTGCGCAATACATGCAATTTACAGGAACAAGAGGAATGGGCAGCTTTACCATCTGAGAAAACAAAGAGCTTCATCCACAACTACCACAAAGACTTCAAGCTGTCATTGATGTTAGAAGGGGGCAATACACGGTATTAAGAACTGGGGTCTGTGAACTTTTAAACAGGGTCATTTTGATGTTTTTGGTTGTCATTATGATTTACAAAGAGAAAACACAGAAGTTTGACAATAAATGGCTTCAACCAACCTCTAGCCATGAGTGGAGAAAAAGTTTTTTTGTTATTCATATTCTTTGAAAAAAATCCAAAAAACAAAAAATCTGCTGGGGTATGTAAATTTTTTAGTACAACTGTATTCACAAGATAGGTAATAAATGTCTGATTATAGAGGACCACCAATCTCTATAACAGGGGCCCCAAGCTCCCAATACACAACCAGAGCCAAAATGAGTTTGAACGGAGTAACGTGTTCCCCCGCTGCTTCATTTAGGGGCTATGAGGTTGACATAAACAATTAAATGAAGTACTCTGCTTTCTCAAATCTGTAGATATCGGTAAAGATGTTTGGCACCAGGTTGGTTATTCCATTATGAATGGATCCATCCTTTGTTTTTGTAAATCCCCTGCCTTGACCTTTAATAAGGGTAAGGGCTCATTCACACGACAGGGTTCATGGGTTCCATTGAAATGAGTGGGAGGGTTGGAAGGTGTTTTCCGGGCACATTCCACTTCAAAGATCCACCTGCAAGAAACTGTGTGTGAACTTACCTTTATAAAGCATCCTGTGTTTCTGATAGAGCAGCTTCTGAGAATGGGAATAGTTTATACTAGCTGGTTCCAATGTTTTATCTTGTTAGTTGAATATAATGCTGACAATTGTTATATTAGCCGTCTACCTATGTGTGATTATGTTTTAATATTTTGTGCTGAGGTCTCATGTATTTTTTTTTTTTTTTTTTGTATTTGCATTTGCCACATTTTTCTGATAACATTAACACCAATGAAAATAGTGAAATGTGAACAAGCAGATTTGTTGCTATGAATGTGTTTAGCAGTGACTACTGTTATGCATATGTGTGTACATTTGTATCTTTAAAATGTGTGTGTGTGTGTGTGTGTGTGTGTGTGTGTGTATATATATATATATATATATATATATATATATATATATATTTTTTTTTTTTTTTTTAATTAAGTGCTGTTATACTGTATATAGCTGTCATGTTTTTAGGATGTGTATTTATTTATTTATGTATTGTAGGTGATCTATCCAATAACATAAATTCTTCATTGCAGGACTATACTACCTTTGGTGTCCTATCAAAAACACCAGCTCATTCATTATCCATCTCCTAATGTAAAGCCTTATAGGAGAAATATTATCTGTATGTGATATATCAAACTTTAAGCATATATATCTGCTGGTAGGTTTGTGCCTGCATATAATAGAACCTATACGATTTACGTATTTTGCAAAATACACACAGCTAAATATATGCATTGTTCTGTCTATGGGATCATAGAAGATGAATATACAGGAATTTAAAACAGTATAACTTACATTTAGCCTAAATGAGAGTCCTGATAGCCTGATGGGAGTTGTAGTTTTGAAACAGAAATCTTTGCAATCGATTAACTGTTAAGACTCTGCACTGATGAAGTATGCTTAGACGTTACGGTCATATTCACATGAATGTTCCCTTATAGCTATTGTAGTTTTTGCAGAACCAGACATAGTAATACCATACATTACTGAAAGACTTTAACAAATAACACAGAGACTTTGAATAAAAGTCATTCTATTTGCCACTCTTTGTTCCGAACAACTAAATAACTTAAGACATTTATTCAAGGGTTTGTCCATAACCACTTACCGTATATACTAGAGTATAAGCCGACCCAAATACAAGCTGAGACCCCTAATTTTACCACAAAAAACTGGGAAAACTTATTGACTCGAGTATAAGCCGAGGGGGGAAATCCACCATTGCAGATAAAAAGTCTGCTCATGTGCATTACAGCTTAGTAACTCCATGGGGATCATAGTAATAGCAGTTAACCCCATCATGTCCCTCACATTAACCCTCTGTGTGCCTCACATAAGAGTTACTGATATGTGGGACATATGGAGGTAATAATTAGGTATCTTCATAATTAAGGTCCTTCATTAGTACCCTCATGTGTCTCACATATTAGTAACCCTTATATGGGGCACACAGGGGTTAATATGAGGGACATGATGGGGTTAACTGTTATTAATGTGAGGCACATGGAGTTACTGAAACTAAACGAATAACCCCAAATGCCTGACATTACTAGGCAGAGTAACTAAAGGAAGGTCCCTGTGTGTGTCACATTACTGTAGCTTCCTCTCCTCCATACAACAGACATCTTCCATAAGACACAATGAATCCTGGCCACTCATCTGCAGGGTAGATGCTAAATCCTAGTGTGCTAAAGGACCTCTGATGACGCCATGACCATGTGATCGGACTCTGGTGTGGGCGGAGCTACTAGGAGTTAGACTCAACCTTATCTGCAGATGTTACATACCAGTGGCTACAGGACCTTTGATGACATCACAGTCACGTGACCTCATGACAAGCCAATCACAGAGCAGTAGCACTAAAGGACCTCCCCCTTCCAGGTCCTTCCAGTTTTCTGTGCTCCTTGGACCCTGACTCGTGTATAAGCTGAGGAGAGCTTTTTCGGCATGAGAAATGTGCTGAAAAGGTCGGCTTATACTCGAGTATATACGGTACTATCTTTTGGGTAGTTAATCTATATAAAATCCATGATATGTGCTCCTTCACTTGAATGGTAGATAAGCAGCAATAGCATGACATGGCCTCTGCACAGTGTGAAGTGGCGTCTGCTTCTATTTCTGTACAATGTGCAGATATCAGCTGATCAGTAGAGGTGCTGAATGTTAGATCCCCACAGTACCGCACCTCCCATGAGGCGACCTGAAGCAACCGCTTCAGGCGGTGCTATGCCAGGGCCACGGGGAGGGCGGCATTTTTGCTGACCCATGCCAGTCCAGGACAAGCTGTCCTGGACTGGCTTAGGGTCAGAGTCACTGAGCAGTGGATTGGGGAGGTCGCTGAAGCAGGGGGGGCTTTCTGACGTCCGCTTCAGGCGGCAGAAAGCCATGGTTCACCCCTGGATCCCCACATAGGTGATCTTTATAATCTAGCCTAAAATTAGGCCTGGCCTTGGGATCCCCTTTATATTGGTTTGTTGTGTGCTAATTCAATTGGAGAAAAGAGTTAAAAGTTAAACAAATTGGGTATGATTTTCTTTAACTTTTTTTTTGTATTGAAATGTAATATGTGACAAATTTTGGCACAAGCCATAGATGTGGTTTTTTAACTTGTAAAGATTCCAACAAAATCAGGGCATTTGAGACTCTGTTGGTTTTATTTAACATGCCTACTAAAAGCTACACAGCTTGGATCAGTTGAATCTTATAAGATGGCGATATTGTGCTTTAAAGGTTCCGCAAATGTTACGTTAAAGTAGATCACAAAGAAATACCTTATATTTCAGGTTTAGCATGTCCTTCTATGCCATAAAGTAAAACCCCACAAGCACAATTTACCTTATTTAAAAGGGTTATCTCAGCAGGACAAGTCCTATTAAAAAGGAAATATCCCTATGTTTAGCTTATAGCCAGACTCTGACTTGTAAAATTCCGACTGTTGCATATTATCAATAAGTAAACAGCAATGGGCCCCAAATGTAGTATTACATAGCATCCATTAAAAGAAATGGGTGACTGTGTAATACATATATGGGCTGATTCCACCATTTCAGGAGGTACTCCTCATTTCTGACTGTACATGGTGGTCCCTTCCCCCATGTCTTTACTGCAAATGATTAGTACATGATACTTTACAAAACAGTTTGATTAAAAATATGAGCCCACTGGGTTTTAAGATGTTGTAATGGAGAAACTGGGCCACAGCGGATGCTTCCAAATATGTAATGTGAACAAGCCCAGGCACTGAAATAGTTTCCAATGTTAACAATCTGTACTTCATATCTTCATTATTTTGGTGAAACATCTGTCCTTGAAGAACCAGGCCAGCCTCTGGATTCCTACATGTTAATTCCCCCGGATCAAGAGCCAAGTCTAATGTTTATGTATTTTGGCTTTTTATATTTGCTCGAAATGAAATGGAATGGAATTCCGAACACTTCCCCTTATTGCACCATGATGCTGAGGATGAGCGCTATCCCAGTCACTCATTAAGGAAATTGTCTTAATACGTTTATTTGAATTCATTTCTTGTTACTGAGAGATATTGGTGACAGATTTTGAAAATATCTGCTTTGCTGACATCATCATGTTTCCTGTGATGTCATTGATTACATTGTTGCTTTGAGATGTTTTGGCTCCTTTCTGTGAAATCCTGCATCTCTTTATTCTTTCCCATCATTCTGCTTTGAGAACTGCACGTTGCTTCTCACTGGAGTGCGTTTGTACAATCCAAGGAAACTGAGACTGGGAAGGTCAATTCAGATAGATATACAGTAAGGGAAATAAGTATTGAATACGTCACTAATTTGTAAATTAATTCTAAAGGTGCAACTGACATGAAATTCTAACCAGATTTTGGTTACAACCTATGTAATCAACACAATGTCAAATGACTCCATTGTGATTTCACAGTGCCCCTTTGTCATGTCATTCAGAGGTCACAACATCCCATCCCAGAGGTCACAGTTCTCCATTACAAGAGCACGATGAGGTCACAATGCCCCAGTGTGAGGTCATATTACTCCATTGTGATATTACTTTGAGGTCACAATGTTCTACTATGTCAGAATGCCCCCTTTTCTGGTCACATTTAGGCCACCGTCCCCCAATTGTGAGGTCACAATTCCCATTTTGTGAGGTCACTGGGAGTCCACAATGCTCCATTTTGAGGTGACTGTGATGTCATAGTACCTCACTGTGATGACAAAATTCCACATAGTGATGTTATGGTGCCCCATCATGATGTCACTCTGAGAGCATGATGCCTCATTATGAGGTCACTCTGAGGACACGATGCCCCTTTGTGATGTTATATTGCTACATTATGATTTCACAAGGCCCTTTGCAATGTCACAGTGCTCCATGGTGATGTCATTGGGATGTAACTGCCCTCAGTGGTGATGTCATTGTCGCAATGCCCTTATGTGAGGTCACAGTGGTCCATTGCAATATCACTGTGATGTCACTGTGCCCCTTTTTTTCGGTCTGCTGGTCATAGACAACCTTTTGTTTGGAGCAAGTTATATTGTAGGACAAGGTACAGCTTACAGGTAGGTTGGAATTCCTGTGCTCTCGAGCAGTAATGTACACACACGGTAGTGTACATACACTTTGGCACAATGATATTCTAAGCCTGGAGCCTTTCATAGCACTGATTTGAATTTACTTAGCATGTCATTTTTGGAGCAGAAATACAGTGTTGGCCAAAAGTATTGGCACCCCTTACTTCCAGAAAATGATTGCAATCACAAATTCTTTGGTATTATTATCTTCATTTAATTTGTCTTCAATGGAAAACCACAAAAAGAATTGTCAAATAGCCAAATTGGATATAATTCCACAGCAAACATAAAAAAGGGGGTGGACAAAAGTATTGGCACTGTTTGAAAAATCATGTGATGCTTCTCTAATTTGTGTAATTATCAGCATCTGTTACTTACCTGAGGCACCTAACAGGTGGTGGCAATAACTAAATCACACTTGCAACCAGTTGAAATGGATTAAAGTTGACTCAACCTCTGTCCTGTGTCCTTGTGTGTACCACATTGAGCATGGAGAAAAGAAAGAAGACCAAAGAACTGTCTGAGGACTTGAGAAGCAAAATTGTGAGGAAGCATGAGCAATCTCAAGGCTACAAGTCCATCTCCAAAGACCTGAATGTTCCTGTGTCTACCGTGCGCAGTGTCATCAAGAAGTTTAACCCCTTAAGGACCAGGCCATTTTTTGGTTTCGCATTTTCGTTTTTCCCTCCTCACATTTCAAGAGCCATAACTTTTTCATTTTTCAGTTCACAGAGTCACATGATGGCTTATTGTTTGCGGGACAAATTGTACTTTGTAATGGCACCATTCAATATGCTGTGCAATGTACTGGGAAGCTGGAAAAAAATTCAGAATGAGGTGCAATTGGAGAAAAAATGCATTTGCGCCATTTTCTTATGGGTTTAATTTTTACAGCGTTCACTGTTTGGTACAAATGACATGTTACCTGTGTTCTACGTGTCAGTACGAACGCAGTGATACCAAATTTATATAGTATTTGAAATGTTTTGATACTTTTAAAAAAAATGATAAACTTTGCAAAATAGGAAAAAAAAATGTGTCATCATGTTCTAACACCTGTAACTTTTTCATATTTCCATGTATGGAGCTGGTTGTGGTGTCTTTTTATGCGGGACAAGATGACGTTTCTATTGATACCATTTGGGGAAAGATCTGATGGTTTGATCACTTTTTATTCAATTTTTTTATAGGAGGCAAAGTGTTGAAAAAAACGCTATTTGGCTATTTTTATTTTTTTTGCCGCTACGTTGTTCGCAGTACGGGATAAATGTTTTAATATTCTAATAGTTCGGGCATTTTGGAGCGCGGGGATACCTAATATGTTTATGTTTAATGTTCTTTAATTACTTTTATAGCTGATCTAGGGAAAGGGGGGTGATTTGAACTTTTATATTTTTTTAATTTTTTCAATACTTTTAAAAACTTTTTTTTTTCTTGTTATACATTTATGATCAGACCCCTTAGGTACCTTGAAACCTAGGGGGTCTGATCGCTCATACTATTCACTGCAATACTACAGTATTGCAGTGAATAGCAAAATCGCAGCACTTCTATTAGACGATGCCTCTGGCCTCTGGCATCGTCTAATAGATCTAGTGCAGAGACAAGCCTGGAAGCCTTCAATAGGCTTCCGGCTGTCATAGCAACCGATCACCACCCTCATGTGATGTTCAGGAGGGCGGCGATCGGCGAAACATGGCGGCGCCCGTGCCGCCGGCGCCGTTTACACACTGCGGTCACACTGCAGTGTGTAAAGGGTTAACAGCAGCGATCGGCTCGGGCACCGACCGCTGCTGTTAGTGGCAGGTCCTGGCTGTATGATACAGCCGGCATCTGCCCTGTATGGAGCGAGCTCAGCGTGTGAGCTCGCTCCATACATCCCCATGCGACCCATGACGTACAGTTACGTCAAGGGTCGCTAAGGGGTTAAAGCCCATGGCACTGTGGCTAACCTCCCTAGATGTGGACGGAAAAGAAAAATTGACGAGAGATTTCAACGCAAGATTGTGCGGATGGTGGATAAAGAACCTCGACTAACATCCGAACAAGTTCAAGCTGCCCTGCAGTCCGAGGGTACAACAGTGTCAACCCGTACTATCCGTTGGCGTCTGAATGAAAAGGGACTGTATGGTAGGATACCCAGGAAGACCCCACTTCTTACCCAGAGACATAAAAAAGCCAGGCTGGAGTTTGCCAAAACTTACCTGAGAAAGCCAAAAACGTTTTGGGAGAATGTTCTCTGGTCAGATGAGACAAAAGTAGAGCTTTTTAGGAAAAGGCATCAACATAGAGTTTACAGGAAGAAAAAAAAAAGGCCTTCAAAGAAAAGAACACGGTCCCTACAGTCAAACATGGCGGAGGTTCCCTGATGTTTTGGGGTTGCTTTGCTGCCTCTGGCACTGGACTGCTTGACCATGTGCATGGCATTATGAAGTCTGAAGACTACCAACAAATTTTGCAGCATAATGTAGGGCCCAGTGTGAGAAAGCTGGGTCTCCCTCAGAGGTCATGGGTCTTCCAGCAGGACAATGACCCAAAACACACTTCAAAAAGCACTAGAAAATGGTTTGAGAGAAAGCACTGGAGACTTCTAAAGTGGCCAGCAATGAGTCCAGACCTGAATCCCATAGAACACCTGTGGAGAGATCTCAAAATGGCAGTTTGGAGAAGGCCCCCTTCACATCTCAGGGACCTGGAGCAGTTTGCCAAAGAAGAATGGTCTAAAATTCCTGCAGAACATTGTAAGAAACTCATTGATGGTTACCGGAAGTGGTTGTTCGCAGTTATTTTGTCTGAAGGTTGTGCTACCAAGTATTAGGCTGAGGGTGTCAATACTTTGTCTGGACCATTTTTGGAGTTTTGTGTAAAATGATCAATGATTTGGCTTTTTTTTCATTCTCTTTTGTGTTTTTTCATTGCAAGCAAAATAAATGAAGATATTAATACCAAAGAGTTTGTGCTTGCAATCATTTTCTGGAAGAAACTGAGTATTATCTGACAGAATTGCAGGGGTGCCGATACTTTTGGCCAACACTGTATGTGAGTACCCTGTAGACCCACTTATATATACTTGTATTAGATCCTTTTTATCGCATATTTTTTTCAGCCTACTTTTTCTTTGTGTCGAATGAATGAAGTAAATCTGTGCATGTGTTCATTTTTGGGGCTCTTGCTCGTGCAGGAACATGATTTCTGTATAATACTTTATATATGTTTTATACCTTCTTTTCTGTATTCTATTTCTGTTATTGTTTCTGATTTGTTACGTCGCACTTCACCTGTACTCATGATGGTTGCCATTTTGCAGACAGAATAATTGCATTGAGAATAGTTATATTGTTTTGCTGTGAAACATAAGTATAGGTCTGCACTGATAAAAAATGGCTGCCTATACTACTTCATATAATGAATGTACTGTAAGGACTATATTTACTAAAGCACAAGTTGGAATATAGATTCTAAGTTACTAACTTTTCCTTCCCAATGCAGTTTTTTGTACACTGTTGAACCAAATTTGCAACACTTTTGCTTGAGACATGTCAAAGTATTGAAGGGTAAACTCAAGTTGGAAAGTCCTTGATATCTAGCTGTTTAGTGACACAGTCCCATGAATTTCTTATACTTTTTCCTACTTGATTTATGGGTTTGTTCCTTAGCTTTTCCCAGGGAAAGAATTGTTCTTATACACGTTTTTTTTTAGTTTCTTCCATTCTTCTCTCTTGCAGAGTTTTCTCTTTCAGTCTCCCAGACAGGACAGGTAGACCAAAGGTACTGCTGCCGAAATATACCTGACGCACTGAGAAAGGCAAAGCAAAATGATGTCAGTGACATTATATTTAGGCCAGACATGCTAGTATGACCCTAAACTTATTGCACTGCCAGCCACACAGCCGTTATTACTGCAATTTTTTTTTATTTTTTAGTTGTATTAACCTGTGCTTTACTAGATATTGCAACATTTCATGCCTTTTCTTTTATTCATTACCATTGCTTTTTTATGAAGTCTAGACTTGTCTGATGTTTAAATCCCAGGCTAGGAGAGGGTCGGATATAGGTAGTTATCACTTGGTTTATGGCTTTTAATTAAGACGCTTTGTTCTTGCATCCATTTGCTTTAATGTGTGAGCACAGTGGAAGTCATCAGATATCCTGTTAATGGTAATGAATAGGAAGCTATGCTATAGAAGTGCTTAACATTAACACTTCCACTCTAATTGGAGGTTGCAAGAAGTGGTACCTGATCTCAGAAGGAAGCAAATGCTAAACTTTTCTATTTGGAGGATTTGGTTATAGTTTGCTTTTTAATAAAGTAAAGGGACAAGGGGGGAGGGGGGTCCAGTTTGAGAAGTAGCATCTCAAGACATAAGACACTTATACAATATACATGCATATTCTCAGTTGGAAAACTCCAATTATATTGCAGTAACTACTGATGTCTCAGTTTAAGCATTTGACTCTATAGTTGACCATACAGATTAGCTGTTGGCTAAAATCTTCTATACCTTCCTCACGCTCGGGAGACCATGCATGTGTTATGCTTCTGGTGGTAGCTTAATTCCTTATAGTGGATCCTTCACCAACTCTACATCTAACTCTATGTGTCCTTCAATAGGTGAGACTCCATTCATTCTGTCATAGTTAGAATCTCTTCTTTAGCCCCCACTGTTCCTTAGTACCTAATACCAGTGGCGTAACTAAAGTCTTGTGGGCCCCGGTGCAATCTTTTGTCCGGGGCCCCCTACCTAATCCCTACAGCGAATTCTTGATTGTGATGGTTATGGGTGCTAAGGAGTTTAATCAATCTTAGTGTTGTTACAGTAATCTGTGGTTCTCCTTGGCTTATGAGTCAGATGAAAGCTGCAATCTAAACAGATGCTAGTGCTTATGGGCCTCCTGGTCCCTGGTACGACTGCACCCTCTCAAGTTACGCCCCTACTCAGTACTGTCAGATGGATTTTCCTGGGCTAGCAGCAGACAGATAAGTGGAGCAGTCTTTTGAAGGATGCAAAAAACTGAAGGTAGTGGAAGTGGTGAAAAATCTTGTTTAAGAACAAAAGGATGTTGAATTCTAGGAAACAGATCCTTTTCAATGCAAAATCTGCCACCTGGGGAGAGTAGATGGTCTGCTCCACTCATAAAAGTTGAGCTTTCAGCCGTCATAATTTTAATGTATAGAACAACTTAAAGTGTACCTCCACTTATAAAATATTTTATCAATGGGAATATATAAACACCTCTTAATATACCTTATTAAAGAAATATGTTTTTTTTCTCCCCTTATTCGTCTGCTCTCTTACTCATTATCTTCACTCAGACACTTTATTTATATAGAATCCATCTCTGTATTCACCTCACCCACTGATCAAGCTGAGTTACCTTTTATAGAAGTCTATGGAGAGGTTTCAGGTTGGAGGAGGGTACTGCCGGTTACTTAATTGGTTTACTGTCTCTTTATGTGTAGTTTTACTAGAAGGTACAATAGTGTGAAAAGAGTGATCTCACAGTGTAGTAGAGTTTAGCAGCTGCAGTTATTTGTACAGGTATGTCTATTCCAGCAGTCTCTTCCTCCATAGACTTCTATGTAAAAGTAGCAGCCTGATAAGTGGAGAAGGATTACATTTCTTTAATACAATATGTAACAAAAGTGTCTTATATTCACTTATACTATTCATTTATAAAAAGTTATTTTCTAATTGGAGGTATGCTTTAAGTGATTATATATCTGTATTACAATATAACAAAACAAGGACCCAGAAGGTCAGGTAAGTATAACACTCAAATGGGAAAAATCCAAAGACGACACATTGAAATGGGAAAATACAAAATCATTTTATTTGAAAAACACTAATGAAGATTAAAAACACCAAGGCACAATGAGGACAATAAACACAATCATATGAAAGACCTGTAGTATCACAGCCACCATTCGGAGGTCATCCCTGAAAAATTGATGATAGTACAACACAATGCAGGACTGAAAGTGTTGAACAGTAAATGTGGCATACAGACCAAGCTGTTATCCTATGTGTGCAACTACTGAAGCAAACTAGCTAACAGATCATAGTATATAGAAATTAGCATGAGGACTTACCCATGATATGACAAGTGAAAGAGTTCACGGTGGTCTAGTGAACGCAGGTCGGACCCGACGCGCGTTTCGGCACGTGAATGCCTTCAGATTATATTGCAATATAATCTGGATATGTTATATAAATGTTAACAATTAGAGCACCTGGTTCATGAACTATATCAAAGAAATCCTCAGTTTCCATCATTCCATTATCCAGAACATAAGTTGTTATATCGGTTTCTATCCTTGCCTTTTCTATGCTTAGAAGACCAGTGGGCAGGCAAACTTAGTGAGCAATATCTACCTGTGTATGCACAAAAATAAATGAAAGGCATTGCACTTGTATGTTGTGGGTCACAGGACTTTTAGATATTTTTTTTCTTTGGTCCTGTTTAGACAACTGAACTTAAAGCAAAACTTTTAGCTGGTTTGCTTTTGTCTTATTTGTACAAAGTGAATAAGTTCTCTAGCACCTGATCTACGTACCCTTTTAAAGGGATCCTATTATTCATCCTTTTTTTCTCACTAGCACATTGGAATAGCCTTAAGAAAGGCTATTCTTCTCCTACCTTTCGATGTCTTCTCCGCGCCACCGTTTGCTTGAAATCCCGTTTTTTGTCGGTATGCAAATGAGTCTTCTTGCAGCACTGTGGGCGTCCCCAATACTGCAAGAGAACGCTCTCCAGCGTCGCCTCCATCTTCTTCAGCAATGGCCTCTTCACGCGTCTTCTTCCTGGGTGTTGGGTGGGGCATTTCTTTCTGGACGCTTACGCGAGCATGCGCAGTACGCTCCTGTAGTTCTATGGCGGTCCCCATGTGAAGTTGGCTCTGCCAGCGGACCTCGGGCAGAGCCAACTTGCGTATGCGTTGAATTTTGACACCCCCCCCCCCCCCCCCCCCGTGCACCGGAAGAAGACACGTGAAGAGGCCATTGCTGAAAAAGATGGAGGCTGCACTGAAGAGAGTTCTCTCGCAGCATTGAGGATGCCCCCAGTGCTGTTTGAGCGCTGGGGACCGCCCCCAGTGCTGCAAGAGAGCTCATTTGCATATCGACAAAAAACGGGATTTGAAGCGAACGGCGGCGCGGAGAAGACACCGAAAGGTAGGAGAAGAATAGCGTTGTATTAGTGAGAAAAATAGGAGTTTGAATGATAGGATCCCTTTAAGCCTCTCTGTTCTACTGGTCTTTGTGGTTTGGTAAGTTTAATTCAGTAGAACTGCTAAGGTTCAGGTATAGTGATAATTTAAGGGGTTTTCTAAAATATTGATGACCTATCTTTAAGTCACCAGTACCAGATTTGTGGCACCTGGTACCCATACCGATCAGCTGTTTTGAAGAGACTGCAGCATGTGTGCAGTGCTCAGCCCAATTCACTTGGATGTGATTGAGTTGCAAATAGGCAATTTTGAGTGTGACTTCACATGGCCTGCAGAGTGGAAGTGGCACTCGCTGGCACGCTACTTTCACTTTGAAAGCTGATCTGTGGGGATCGGACCTCAAATATCTTATAGTGATTACCTTAAAGAGGCTTTTTGACTACCTCCAAGTCCAGCTGTATACATCATTTAATAGGGGCTGCTCCGCGGATTCTGACATGGATGGATTTTTTTTTTTTTTTTCCTCTAGCTCCCACCATTGCTGAGCAATAAGTGCTGTTAATTTTGGTGCCTGATATGCTATTTAGCCTCTGTACTGGCAGGTAGGCAGTGTCAGGCAGGAGCAGACAAGGGGTGTGATTCTTAGCTCTGACACTGTCTGCCTCTTATTGAATCTCTGAGTCACACCTCTTTTCTCATCCTGCCTGCCACTGTTCACACTGACAGTATAGAGCCTAAGTAGAATATCAGAAACCCAAACTAATGGCACTTATTGCTCAGGAATGTAGGGATCTAGAGAAAAGAAATTCAATGACCCTGGAATCAGCGGAGTGGCACCTATTAACAGGAAAATCCCTTTAAGTATAGGAAAAATATACATGGTGAAGACCTTGGCTTCTATATTGCAGGCTTTGGTCAAAAAGCTACATGTATTTCTCATATGGATCAGTACAGTTAGTCATGACAGGGCATTATAACTAAATCACAACCTCTTTCATGGCAAGATCTGTTAAAAAAAAAATTCTATAAAACTCCTATAAAGTTGCAAATTGTGTGCACCAAGCATGGCAGGAACTTTCCATGAGATAGACATAGTCCTGTGGGGTTTTCCGTTTGTAATTACACTTATGCTTCTAGTCTTATTTATTTCATTTTTTTTCATATCCATTTCTCTTTTTCATTTTGTGGGTCTGGCATATGAATTTGATATACTATATTACCATCTCCCTACATTATTATCCTTGTGATTCCATAGCTTCAATTGAAACGAGTGTCTGTACAACCAGTTTGGCCTCATTTTGATAAACCTGCAGACTTCATTTTGTTTTCTTTCTCTACTTCTTTTCGTTTTTTCAGTCATTGAGGTAGCTTGTCATGCTCTTTTACCTTTGTACATGTTCCCATCCCCATTTCACCCAAGCTTCATGAACTAGTTAGAACTAGTGAGCACCTACTTGTTGTCTATCTTGTGTCAAACCCTTACTGACGTGTTCCTTAGTCCGAATTTGAAGAACTGGTTCAAGAAAAAAAATATATTTTTGTCTTCTTTAACCCAGTGATGTTTCACCAGAGTACAAAGTAATCATTTACTGGTAAAATAAATGGGATTTTGTGCCTTATACAAAATTTTATATAAATTTCAGCGTTAAAGGAAAACTGTCACTGTTTTTTCCACCCTATAATGGCCCCATATGTAACATTATGTGATGTCCTTTTCTCTGCCCCTCACTAAGCTTTCTGTTGCTAAAAAGTCAGGTTATAAGCTTTTAGAACCTTAGATTGGAGTATGCAAATGTATCTTTATCAGTCATGGGGCGTGGGGGGCAATGATTGAATGAGTAGATGAAGCTGCTTACTGTTCCTGTGATAAGATAAATTTGGTTAGGGTGGAAAAACTACTTGACAGGCTTATCCTTTAATAAATGTTGGGATTTTTTGGAACTCATGAAAGTTAAAGGGGTTTTCCAGGCAAAAAAAAAAATAATTTTTCAAAAAAAGGTTTATTAGTGCTATTAATAGGTTAATAAATGCACCCAAATACCTTTGCAGGGGTGCAGTGTTTTGAGTGATTTATGGGTTTCTCTGGGAGTTCCTGGCATCTTCCTGTTCTGGGTTTTTCCTACAACTACCATGATGCCTTGGGCTTCAGTTAGCGCTGATTCCGCACCACATCCCTCTATCACCCCCTCCCCTTCTTTTTCTCACTCAGACCCCTTCCCTGTTTCCCTAGTTAGTCCACTCACTACTAGCCCTTCCTCACTAACTCAGCACCCCCTCCCACCCCATCATACTTACCTGTCTTACAGTTCTGACATTCTGGGCACAGGGCATCACTTCTTTTGGACAGCTGGCACTCTGACTCCATTGAGCAGGCTTGGGTGGCCAGCAGACACTAAGAAGAGGATGTGCCATCCAGAAATTGTGATCAGAATGATGTCTACCAGGGAAGTCTTGTTCCCACTATGGAAGATATTGTTCACGTGCATTGCCTTTTGTCATCTAACAGTTGACAAAGGCTAGGACTACATGTCAACATGTCACATGACATGAAGTTCGCAGTGTTGTATTGCATCATCACATCCAATAATTGTCAATGTGGTCATGTTGTGCCATAGAACTTAAATGTTGCAAATAATCCAAAGTTCATTGATTCTTGGTTGCAAGTTGAACACTACTTTGCTGTGTTTTTCTTGCCACATTCTTTCAGCCAAATCACAGTACTAACCTAGTGGTACAACACCAAGTTACACAAATATTTTGGGTCCCCAACTTGTCTGAGCCCTGCTGGTGCCCGGGAATTTATGCTGCTTAGCACTTGCCTAAACGTTACAAGGTATATTTTATGGTCATCAGGAGACCTTCAGCCATTTTCAAAATGAAACAAATCTATGGGGCTGTTAATGTGTTTGTTTATTTTTTTGATGGATAATATAAACATTCGGTAAGACAATTGGACAAGTCCTATCCCCGGTGTTTTCCCAGATTCCCAGTAAGACTCTTATCTTTAAGAAATCTGTGAAAAAGGTTGCCCAACGGATGAAAATTGACTCTGTAAAAAGGACTATATTGTGAATTTATAATGGCAATTTTTTTTTTTTTTACCGTGATCATGTGACTATAGTGTAAGTGTATGAACATGTTACGTTTTCTATTGTATCTTCTAAAACACAGCAGTTCTTTTTTCTTGAATTGGCAATTTCTGCCCTGCAAGGTTTGTTATATACCAAGTCTACGGGAAGGATTTATAGCCATGGTTGTATTTATCTGTATTTATCTATTGTAGGCCCTTTCCTTGCAGAAACATTACAGGTAAACTGGTAAACTATATGTGTGTTAACAAATGATAATAACATTATGATCTGATTGCGGCTTTAGCTTATTGTATGGTACTGCTTCCCGCAGTGTAGGCCTGACGGTGCCAGATATTTTATATGTGTTTCAGGTGGATTTACTAAAATGCTAATAATTGATAAACAATACACTTATCAGTTGTAGATGGAATTGTGAGATATTTTCATTACTCTTTTTCTCTTCAAGGTACACACATTCTTATAATAAAGATAAGGAAATAAAGTTACGGCTTGACTAGTTGTATAGTAAAATAATTAAAGATCAGAACAGCTTGGGGCATAAGTTATTAGACCCTAATAGGCAGGGAAAGTAATAACATCATGGCATCCCATAAGCCTTCTCACAATCACATTAATGTTCAGATTGACATTTCATGCGTCTTTGTCTTTGTGCCATGTCTAATCCTAAATTCATATTAATCCATTTCATGCAATCCAGGTGACTCCTCACAAAAGACTTAAATGTAGTAAACCGAGTGTAGAGAAAGTGATATTGATCTTGTTTTTCTATGTTTTGTTTCTACTCTATACACAGGCCGGATTAGCGGGCGCACCAGCGCGGGCGGTGTCGGCCGTAAAGAATATGAATCTTCCAGAGATCCCAAGAAACATTAATATTGGTGACATCAGTATAAAAGTACCAAACTTGCCTTCTTTTAAATAGCATTCCTTTGTCCTCTTCTCCTTTTTCAAGCTGAGATATGTTTACCAAATGAAATACATCTACGTGAAGGAACTGCTAGGGTTTGTGCAAAATTGAAATGTTGGATGTGAATGTTGCCCTTACTTAACATTGCTAAAAGAACAAGCTCCTAGCTGGCTGCAATGTGTTCCTAAATGGCCTAACACCTATTTAAGGCATGTTCTGTGACTTGGCTGCTGCCGTGTTCAGAGAAAGTGTTAACATAAAAAAAAAAAAAAAATCAGAAAACAAAAAAAAATGACTTTGTTAAATTTCCAGTGTTGCTATGTTTTGTATCCTCTTACAGTGCATAATTTCTATTATTCTATAATGAATCATGTATGCATCATTCCTATACGACGTTGGGTAGATTATTTATGACCATATTTAGAATGAATGGGATCATCACAAATCACATTTTTCAATGCATTTCAGAGTAATGTTACTGGTTCTTTGTTCATTGTGTCGGGGGAATGTGTCCAATGGTATCACTGTTTTTTTTCCTTTCGGATTTTGGCTGAATAAAAATTAACTATTTTAACACTGTAATAAATTGCTGAAGTTTAATGCTATGGTCTCATGTCTTAGACGTTCTTTAAAATTAATATTTTATGAATGATGAAGCGCTGGTGCTAACCTGGTGAAGTGCAATATAAAAAGGGTATTTTTATTTTTTGAGGCCTCTGCTGGGAGATGACGAAACACGAGGTTATGAGTATTGCACTAAATGCACATCCATCTGTAATGACACTCGTACTTTATTTTATTTTTTTATTCATTTATTTTTTTATGCAGATTGTGAGCCCCACATAGGGTTCACAATGTACATTTTTTTTCCCTATCAGTATGTCTTCTTTGAATATGGGATGGAAATCCATGCAAACACGGGGAGAACATACAAACTCCTTGCAGATGGTTTTTTGCCCTTGGTGGGATTTGAACACCAGGACCCCAGCGCTGCAAGGCTGCAGTGCTAACCACTGAGCCACCGTGTGGCCCCGACATGCGTACTTTATTATAAGGGTTCTCCAGCACAGGCGGAAACAGTTGAGTAAAGAACTCTGCTGTTTCCATTGGCCCGTTGAGGTCTGGATCTTCACTTTAAAGCTGGTTGCATTTACAGTAAATCCGCCATCATCATGTTACATCAGTGGCTTGTTATTTTACCTAGGTTGTCATTTGCAACCATGGACATTTGTCCATAGGCCTTTTTCAAGATAAATTAGAATGTAGAAAACTCAATCTACTAGTAATTATGACCAAGTCTGAATATGTCATAATTGTCACAAAACTTTTCTATTATAACTGTCGACTCAATCTAGCCATTACTGGGCGAGCGGCGTTCTTGGATGGCGGCGCAGATCATCATCTAGTAGTTATTATACTTCAATGACAATAGCAATGCTCAGTCTTTTCAGTATAAGAGCTCAGTCTCCTGTTCACACTCCCTCCATTGTCATACAGACACTGCTTAGCACATCATTACTGTCATTCAGAATATTATCAGGGATTTTCCTATGTAAATACTTCTAAAAAGACATTCAATAGTATGCACTTAGATGATGTGTTACTGGCTCTTGTCCAAAAATATGAAATTCTTCTCGTATCTGTCGAAGACTGTTTTACAAAGTCCCACATGGCTTCTAGAATAGGAAACTGTCGAAGTAAAACATTTATCTGTATACAGCATGAAATGTCAAGCAGAAATGACTAGTGTGGGTGCATGTAAGTAGTAAATATGAAGAAAGATAAGGCATCGTAGGAGAGCATTGTGTAGATGGCCGTATATGGTACAAAAATGTTACAAGATAGTTCCACAACTTCATTCTTATCATTTCTAGTGAATCCACCATGCACACTTACTGTACTATTCAATCTGTCAAATAGAAGTCCACCTCAAGGTTAAGACCACATATTTGATTGTTGCGGAAAACAGCAGAAAAAAAGGCATTCTATATTACCAGTAAAGTGACACTAGGTTCACATTAGCATTTGGGTTTCTGTTCTTCCGAAAAACAAAAACCCATAGACCTATAGACCGTCTGCTTCACCCCAAGTGTGAGAAGGAGGGCTGTCGCAAGTCCTTCCTTCCAACCGCGACCAGGCTGTATAATCTACATCAGACCAAGCGAAGATCACTCCACACATAGAACTAATGATTATGACGATGACCATGAAGTCTTCCTTCTTTCTTCTTCTGTTCCTTAGCTGCTATGGACTCCTAGTATATCTTCTCTTCTCAGCATATGTGTGTCTACTTCTGTAATATATTACTGTGTATTATCCTGTACCTTTATTACTATGCTGCTGTAACATACTGAAATTTCCCCACTGTGGGACTATTAAAGCATTAAAGGAAAGGGTAATGGGGTCCAGCAGGAATCCGTACTGAAATCAGCAGAGAGAAAATATGGGACGGAGTCTCCGAATTCTAGTGTGAACAAACCCTGAATCAGATTTTTTTTTTCTCATCCACATAGTGTGCATTTTTCAAAGACACATACTTATGTTAATGTTAACTCTGGAAATGCAGCATTTTTCCATACACCTACATAGAATTGTGAAGGCAAAAATAAAAAAAAAATGCAGCAGCAAAGCAGTTTAAAAAAAAATACAAGGTTTTTTTTTCCCCCAGTATTTTGTAGCTGCGTTTTGCTACACGTGGTCATGACATTTTTCAGAGATGCCATCCATCAGGGTCCATGACCTAAAAGAATTACCGATTTTAAAGAGGGAAACTACCGTTTAATGACACAGGGTAGTTCGGGTGTTTAATGCTCGGTGACTTTTAATATTTTCCATCTCTGCCTTCCAAAATCGATAACTATTTCCTTTTTCTGTCAACGTAGTCCAAGTGAGGGTTTATTCTTTGACAAGTTGTACTTTCAGTTGGCTCCATTTTGGGGTACATATAATGTTTTGATTATCTCTTATTAACTTTTTTTTTTTTTTTTTTTTGGGGGGGGGGGGGGGTGTCCGTGTGAAGAACCTACAATTTTCAGCAGTACCATGTTCATATAGGTTTTATTATGTTTTACCACTTTACAGAATACTAATCATTTTTTGAAAAGATACAATTTCCATTTTGCAGGAAAAGTATTTTTTTTTTTTTATTGGTACCAATTTTTGGTATTTAAATTTTTGACCACTCTTTTTCATTTCTTAGGAGGCTAGGTGATCAAAACATATTATGCACATTGTGGTATATTTCCTTCTACAGTCTTCACTGTATGGGATAAATAGCCCTGGTTTTAGATACATGATACCTAATATGTTTGTTATTTTTACATTACGCGCTTTATAAATTCTAATGGGTGTTTTTCCCCTTTTTTATGTATTGATTTATACATTCTGGGATCTCTTGTTCTCCAGTTCAGTGTACGGCAATACATCTGCCAATCATGAGAAGAGAGTAGACCGATCCAATGTGGTTAATACTCCATGAGCTTCTGATGGATACCCACCAGCCATTACATATGAGGTCCATGTAATATTTTACTTAATGAAACTGTAAGGGAAGGGAAATTTCAGTGTTGACTTCCCCTGGCTATAACCTTTATAGATGGGCCTTTTGTGTGGGTTGCCCACTAGTTTTTTTTCGCCATGGATCTCTAGGTGGATCTGTATGCATCATGGATTTAATGAAACTCTTCAATATGATTGTGGATCCATGAAGTGCAAGGAGCTGAAAACAGCAGTGACAGTGGACAGTTCACTAAAGCAGATGTGGCACAAGCAGTACTTCAGATGTAACCAGAAATACAGCTTCAACATAACCAGGAGACAAATGGATCAGCAACTATCGAAATAAGCCCTAGAACCATTGTACTTAGGGTTCATCGGAACCTGCTGGCAAGAGTTAGAATCCACAGAAATGCAGGACAGAAACAGAACAAAACTAGCAAGCTCATGTCATGGGATAGATAACATTTCGATAGTAGTGTCAATATGGGACAGCAGAAATTGCCAAATCTAGGAGTCCAGCACAGGAGGGGTTATTATATGCTGCTGTTTCAGCTGCTGCAAGGAGTGGTTGTGCAAAGCAACAGGGTAAAGTAGAGGCAAAACAGGTAAAAAGCTGACTTTGAAGTGAAGACAAACAACAATCTACTCACAGGAAGAGGTGCACGAATAGGCAGTTCGTGACCATTTCTTTGTACCCACTGAAAAGACATTTGCGTTGGCTTCTATGTGCTTATAAAACCTGTACTTTGTAAACATTGAGACCTGCCGGTCTCCAAGAATTGATACAGACGGCTGCATAATGTTCCATGAAGTGTAAAATGTTGATCTCTACATGTTTTGCTTTTTATCCCACTGTGGTTTTGCTGCCTTTGCGTGATTCTCTGTAGGCCTCTTACAAGTCTTAATCTCTTGGATAACCTTTTTGGAAAACCACAGCTAAAGTTTGCTGACATTAATGGTTTTGGCAAATACTTAGAGGTCTGTTTTTCGTTTTAATCGCAAGGTGGTGTTATAGCGTGATGGTCATATTTTGTATGGTTAATTTTATTACAAAAATATCTATGTACCCACATTGCAGGTTATTTTTCTCAGGATGTGTTTTTGCTTCAGATTTCCCTTTTGTTATTACAAAACATTGTGCACTTTTTAGACAAAATAAAATAGCAATAAAAACAAATATTGAACAAAAACTGAATATTTATGTTGTCTTGCTTGGCATTGTAATATGTCCTGTTTAGTGTCCCACAGACTTTTTGGGGGACATTTTACTCTAAAATGCCAAATTAATCTAAAGAGAGCCATGCACATTATGAGTGGTACCAGCTGCCTATCTAATGTATATGGGGGCCTCCCAATTCCTCACCAATAACAACAACAGCAACAACAGAAGTTGGAGGAGATAAATTGTTGATAGTGCTGTTTGGCAGCAGTTTTCTCCTCACAGTCCTGTTCTGGATACAAGCATCGCTTGCGCCAGGTTTACACTAGGGCAGCATGGTGGCTCAGTGGTTAGCACTGCAGCCTTGCAGCGCTGGAGTCCTGGGTTCAAAGCCAAGGACAACATCTGCTAGAAGTTTGTATGTTCTCCCAATATTTGCGTGAGTTTCCTCCAGGTACTCCGGTTTCCTCCCACACTTCAAAGATATACTGATAGGGAATATAGATTGTGAGCCCTATATGGGACAGTAACTGTCAATGTCTGTAAAGCACTGTGGAATATGATGGCGCTATAAAAATAAGCGTAATAAATAAATGCGACCACCTCGGGAGAACCGTGCAGAAAGGTGGATTGTCACGGTGACCTTATAGCCACCAGAACTCCCAGGAGAGGTGCACAGGGTAATAGGCAGAGCCAGTTAGATGTGACGCCAGTTGGAGTATTGATACACCCGCTGGTCCCTGGGCTGGAGATGGTGATGTGGGTGCCAGTGCTCTACTCCAACAAAGAACTTGTGCCCAGGGCTTAGCTGCAAGGAAGGCAATGTCCAGGCCAGGATCAGTAGAAGTGCTCACTGCTTTATTGTAACAGGCATCTGCTGGTTCACTTGTTCTGTAGCAGTGAGCAGTGGCACAGTGACTTGTAGCTGGCTGACACCTTCCCATGTATTAGCAGAGAGTCTAAGACAGGGGTCCTCAAACTTTTTAAACAGTGGGCCGGAGGCAGAGCAGGTCGCACAGACATCGGGAGCGGTGCCCTCCAATAGGTAAAGTGAAGTGCGCTCCATAGCCTGGCCCGAGCTCCCCAGGAGCTTCATTATAAATGCACGCCTGCCGGCATTGTCGGCAGGGCCAGATAGAAGTACTTGGCGGGCCGCATGTGGCCCCCGGGCTGCAGTTTGAGGACCCCTGGTCTAAGATGTCTGCAGATCCAGATTCTGGTTTACTGCAGGGGCTCAGTTACCTTGTAGAGGTCGGTGCAGGCTGCCAGGGTTATAGCTCTGCTTAGCCTGATATAATCTCGTCCTCTTACTGATGGTGATGCAGGGCGCTGTCACACAGCTTCTCTGCCCTGCTGCTGCTGTGGCAATCCTCACAGTACACAGTGTCTGAAACACAAGATGGCCACTGCCACACTACTACTTCCTCCTCCTTCCCTGGCTCTTACAGAATACTACTTCCTCTCCCTGCTATGACTATTCCTGTTCCAGCTACAGATCCACGTGTTGCTATGGAGATCACAGCTCACTAGGACAAGTAAAACCAGAGAACAACAGCTTGAAAACATTACACAAATGAACACAAAATGAACATGGCAACATATACAAACAGTCATAACATTAGGCACTTTTATGGCCAAATAACCATTAGTAACTCCTGTGAGGGGGTCACATAAATAATAATAGTGTTTGGGGTTTCCATTCTTTGAGTCCGCATGGGGACCTGAAAAGGTGAAAGGCGATCTACCCAGAATAGAGAGTGCCAGTCTGTAGCTCTGTAGGAACATTGGTATACAGGATTTGTTTTCCATTAAAAGAGGAGACAGCTAGAAGTTTCATCGTATATATGGTTGTGAGCAACTATAGACCCATGCAGGATATTGCCAATAGCACCAGGGTCCATGAAGGCTTCCTCTGTGAAGTGGATGTTACCACCAGGCAGAGTCACATGAATAGTGCATTTTGGCAAGGGGTCTCTGTCACTCAGGATAGTTTTTCCTAGAAGTCCTATGTGCTGGAGATGTATGAGTTTACTCGGCAATACCAAACATAGTCATCCTTCCCACCACAGCATAAACAGATGCTGTTGCTGTGCCTGCATTTGCCTGGAGACGACCATTTTAATCTGTCCTCATGCATTGACTCCTCAGGAGCAGCTGGGACTTCAGGCTCTAGCTGACTTTTAGAAGATGGTGCCAGCAAGGAACCCTTTTCTTATGGAAAGCTACTCTGTGGCACTCTTGCAAGCATAGGTCAATTCAGGTTCAGGAGTAGTAATAGTGGGTACGTCACATTCTTCTCACTGATGCAACATGTCATACCTTGTTATTCCAAGAAAGTTCTGAGGCTAGAGTGCAAAAATATATGATGTGTATTGGACTACTGTTGTGGTGCCTAGGAGAAAATATTGGATAGTAGATGCAGCTGCAGACATCATAACTGGTTCCTCAAACAACTTGTGGAAAGTCAAGAGGAACATTTCATTCCCAGAGTGGCCTTGCCAAAGTCAGAGCCTCCTCGATAGTAGAGACACAAATGAAGGCTACTTTAGGGTGGTCAGTAGTAAACTGGGAATCATGCACTTGTTAAGAGAACCATGCCCAGTTTAATTATTACAGAGCTTGAACCCCAGTTGATTTTGATAGCCGCACTTTTTTCCTGTATGAAATAAATAGGTTATCAATGTAATACATCATAGTATTAGGTCAAGTTTAAAGCAGCTCCCCACTCTGGGTATGAATGGGTGAGTGTAAAAACTCCATACATACTAATCCATTCTCTACCTACCCTCATGACAAAGCATTGTATGGTGTCCACTGATATTTATACATACTTCCTGGGCATTGCTGAGTGACCGCCAATGTAATGTATTATGCTCATAAAAAGCCTATTAATACAAGGTATCTAAGCAGACAAATTGTCATCTGCCTCCAAGGGGTTTTGTTCTGTGTTCCACACTATTATTATGCTCCAATAATTTATCACAAACATTATTTTTTAACAGATATGATGAAGAGTTTACGGCTCAGCATCTATGGGTTTTTATCATTATGGTCTCTATGGGCTTTTAGTACTTAATGTGCTTTATAACATAGGAACAATTTGTAA
The DNA here is from genome assembly GCF_031893055.1 of Leptodactylus fuscus. NCBI lineage: Eukaryota > Metazoa > Chordata > Amphibia > Anura > Leptodactylidae > Leptodactylus > Leptodactylus fuscus. The sequence continues at coordinate 76,057,797 of NC_134265.1, forward strand.
TGCTGAACTATGAGAACAAAAACAATATCTTAGCCTCCACCTAGAATTCCTGTGGCGATGATAAAAAAATGTCTTTGTCTGTTTCTTTGGAATACAGATGGTTGTTATAAATGAGTTATAACCGCACGGACGTTCTTTGTGTTCAAGTATATTATCATTATATAAAGATTCTCAAACATTCCACAAATTATTAGTATCGGAAGACAAGGGGTGAGCACAACTGGATTTGTCTTTGGGCTACTTTTCCTTTTTCCGTGAAAGCTTAGTTGTGCAAGTATTTTCTTATGATCTATTTTTTACAATTTAATATTAGTTCAGGGAATTCCAGTTAACAGTTGTGAGTAAAATCATGGCACTCCATGTAAGATGGAAAATGTGAAGTTATTTATCATCTAGCTTATGGAAAGTAAACATGGACAACATTACCATCCTACTTAAACCTTGATAATGGCCTACAAATCCATAAAAATACAGTATAAGGCTCCGTTCTCACCGAGTAACGTGCCGCTCATTTAGACACGTATACACGTGTCAGAGTGCGGCGCTTCAAAACAGATCCCATTGATTTCAATATGTAGCACACGTAAGCTGGCACCCATTGAAATCAATGGGATCTGTTTTGAAGCGCTGCTCTCTGACACGTGTATACGTGAGAACGGAGCATTAGTTTACATAGTGGTGCTGTCCCTGCAACTAGAATGCTGTTGACTCATGGTAGATAGAACATGACATGCATGCATATCGAGAACACCTATCATTAAGTTACAACAGATCACTCCTACCTCTTTGTCCTGATCCCACATAAATATAATCGGTGATAGAGAAGCTGGACTATCGGTATGAGCGCCGACCTCTAGGTTTACATAGTGTGCCCATTTATAGAGGAGGCATGGCTATGTCGTAATGCAAGAAGGGAGCGACAATTGTTACTGTCCTAATAATGAATGGCACACTGGCATTAGGTGCCAGGGGCAGCAACATGATAAGTAACATCTCCATATTGCCAGAGACCTTGGTGGGTGCCATGTTTCTGGTGACAAGGGCAAATGTAATAGATAAGAGAAGATTACAAAGGGATATAATTCTAAAGTACTAGTGGGCACCTAATATGCTACACATGCAAATAAGAGGTAAATGACCAGTGACGAGGAACAATGAGTGTTAGTAAACGTACAAGAGAGGGTAAGTATACAAAATGGATGGTATTGCTGCCTCATGTTTCAAAGTGACTGTAAGAGAGAAGAAAGTAAGAAAATTGAGACCAAAAAAGCACAAAAAGAAATAAACATATTAATGACTGTCTCAAGCCCACACATCGAATTCTAATGTTGAGGCCCACAGGAGAAAGTGTCTGGAGATTTATTTTGCTACCACTCCATCTAAGTTGTCATGAAGCATAGAAATACCATTGGCTGGTGCTGTATGAGCAGGTCATGGACTGGGGGAGCTTTGCTGGTGCATTTCACAAAACAGAATATCATTATGAGTAAGTAAAATGATATTGAGATATAGAGAGATTCAAGCAACATTTTAAGTTTTAAGTTAAGTTTAATCTTACAAATGGCTCTTTAAAATGGTTGCAAAGCTGGATGTAAGAAGGCTATGAATGGAGTGGAAGTCAAGCATGCACCCTGGCCACTCTACTCAGGTTTATGGTACAGACTGATCCCATTTTCTAATGGTATGTTATATGATAGGCGATAAATGCCCCTGGCCAGTATACTCCTTTAAAGGGGGTGTACCGACCAGAAAACATGGCTGCTTTGTACTTCTCAGGAAGTGACCTCACATCCATTGATCACTTCAATTGCTAGACTAAACCGCAGTATGGCCACGTGACCAATGGACATGATGTCACTTTTTGAGAAACAGAAATCAGCCTTGTTTTCCAATCCTGTAAAATCCTCTTAACCTTCTGTAGACAAAAGAATCTCGGTACATATACCATATTCCAGAGCATCCGGCTTATTGCTACTTAGTATATATAGAGTATATAGGAATGAGTACACACAAACTAGATATGGTTCTATAGAGTAACTTTCTTGATATTAGGATTATGATAGCTCCAACTATTCTACTTGCAGCAATTACTGTACGTTTTATTGTACAATACATGCAGAGACAGAAATTGGTCGCAATTGCGATTGGTACTTTTTTCTGGCTAAGAAAGTGCTGTAGATCCCATGCTAAGTGCATATTCTGCTCACAATGTGCATTGAATTGGACAATATGCAGGGATATTTTTAGTTTTAACTATGAAAAATTTAGCGTGAAACCAAGACAAAGCTGGATAAGTCATTTCAAGCTCCATTCTGCTTCTACTATACAATGTGAATTTTATTATTGTAGTTTACTGCTCACATTAACATGTTTTAATGCTCTTTGTTCAGCCGACATTAGCGCATTAAGCGGATTATCTAGGTTAGCAAATTCAATATTTAACATAGGCTTTTTCCTATAACAAATGCATTGTCAAACTTCACAGAACTGTGTTTGCTTCTTTCTCACTACCAGCCTGTACAACAGCAACTATTGGATTCTTGAAAATAACTTTTCTTAAGTAGAAAAAAAATGACTGATGATTATTATATTCTAAGAATTTCGAATACATACCTGCAATGAATCTGGGGGTCAGGGACTTCACTCAGTATTATAATAGGAATCAGTGCACCGTCGCTGTGGGAGCTTTAGATCATATGCAAATTGTACCATTGTTCTTGTGTGATTTTCCTACTTCTATCTCCTGCTATTGTTCTGTACAAGATGCTCATATCTTTTTATAGCATAAAATAATATCACATAATAATAAATTATTCTAAAGTGTATAATAAACATTTTCAGAGTATTTATGAGTCATAGTTAGGCTTTTCTCCACCTACGAAAAATTTAGTTTGCTCTCCTGAAATTGACATGTCTGTTTTAGTAAATGCTAACATTTTCCCATAAAAGCTCACTACTGGACCCCGCTTTTATCATATCTCCGAACTGTGCCACTGCCTCGTTACTCCTCCTGGAAATGTATAGATATATTTACAAGAGTGGTCCACATTTACTAATAGATAGACATAGTATACGTAGACAGTCTGAAATATGTCCGATTTAGCACAGTGGCTGATGCTGAATGAGAAATCTGATGCAGGTTGGGTTCACACCTATGCTGTCCATTGCAGATCAGTCATAAATTGCCAGATGAAAAAGTGCTACGATGATTTCAATTCAAATAAGCGGACCCCTGACAGACCCCATTATATTATAATCCGCTATTTTCATGGTTCTTTAATCCTTTACTTCTGGTCCTCACTCCTCAGGCGGACCTGAAAAATGGCGCAGATGTACTAATGTAAGCGTCACCTGTTGACATAATTTGGGCAAGAATTTTACATCAAAAGTTTAAAACCCCACCTATTGAGATCAAATCTATTTTTCAAGCGAGCTAGAAAATATTGGTGTAAAACTAGATATGTCAAATTGCCCTAGTTGGTCCTATTTAACCCACGGCTGAGATACAACCAGAAAAGTCAATCTACCAGTGTTAAGGGCTAGTTCACACGGGGACATGGACGCTGATTTTGACAGCTGATTTCGCGGCCAAATCAGCCTCCATAAAATGTAGCCCTATGTGAATTGCTAGCTTTTTTTTTTCTGCTAGCTTTTTTTATTGCTAGCTTTTTTTGCTAGCAGAAAAAGAAGCAACATGACCTTTCTTCAGGCGTTTAACGCCTGAAAAAATGAATAGGAGTCTATGGGGCACTGAAAAAACCGCTAGCTGTTTTTGGTCGCTTATTCTTGCAGCTGTTTTGGCAAAAACAGCGACTGAAACCGCTAGCGGTTTTTTATCATGTACTTTTTTGTAATGCAAAAAAAAAAAGCTTAAAAAAAACAGTGACTGAAAAAGCGTCAAAAACAGTGTCAAAAACAGCATCCAATGCAAAAAACAGTGTCCAAAAAAAGCGACGCTGAAAAATCAGTGACAAAATCAGCTAGGCTTTTTTCACGTGTGAAGGAGGACACGGGGACATGGACGCTGATTTTGACAGCTGATTTCGCGGCCAAATCAGCCTCCATAAAATGTAGCCCTATGTGAATTGCTAGCTTTTTTTTTCTGCTAGCTTTTTTTATTGCTAGCTTTTTTTGCTAGCAGAAAAAGAAGCAACATGACCTTTCTTCAGGCGTTTAATGCCTGAAAAAATGAATAGGAGTCTATGGGGCACTGAAAAAACCGCTAGCGGTTTTTGGTCGCTTATTTTTGCAGCTGTTTTGGCAAAAACAGCGACTGAAACCGCTAGCGGTTTTTTTATCATGTACTTTTTTGTAATGCAAAAAAAAAAGCTTCAAAAAAACAGTGACTGAAAAAGCGTCAAAAACAGTGTCAAAAACAGCGTCCAATGCAAAAAACAGTGTCCAAAAAAAGCGACACTGAAAAATCAGTGACAAAATCAGCTAGGCTTTTTTCACGTGTGAACTAAGCCAGAGTTTTTTAGCGCTGATTTTGATGCTGAATCTGCCTCAAAATCAGCCTCCAAAAAAAGCCTTCCAATAGAACTCTATTGGGAGGCTTTTTTTGGAGTCTGATTTTAAGGTGGATTCAGCATCAAAATCAGCTCTAAAAAACAACTCAGTGTACACTGACCCTACGGATCCATTCACACAGAGGAAAATGGTGAGGAATTTGGTGTGGAATTTCAGCGCTGAAAAAATAGCCTCCCATTGACTATTGAAGTTCCTTTTTCTGCTAGAATTCATACTGAATTTTTTGTCAAGGATTTTGGGGAGGAAAAAATCCGCTTCAGGAATTAGGAAATGTTTTTTTCATCCAACCCAGTTTATGGATCTTGAAAAAACCACTAGCGGTTTTTCCACGTCATTTTTGCCAATTCCACATGAATTTTCCGCCTCCCATTGACTGCATTGGTTTTTGAAGATGGCATCCGCCTAATGGAACTTTTTTTCCGCTAGCGGAAAATAAAAGCTAGAGGAACCCATGGAACTCTATAGGGAGGCGTTTTTTCCATGTGGATTCTGACATGGATTCAACACCAAAATCCTCGCCAAAAAACTCAGTGTGAATGAACCCCTAACGCTCCCCTTAGCATTGGATTGAGGCTCTACACTGTCTAAAACTGAAGACTGACATCCTTCTTAGGTAAGAAGATACTTTATCAACAAGGAGGCTGCTAACTTAATAAATGATTCATACATTTTAGGAGGAATGACAGGATCCAATTCATAGTTCCCAGAAGAGATAATCCTGCATTGCTATTTTAATAGAAAATTCATGCATTTCCTAAAACAGACATGTGAATGGAGTTGTAATACAAATGCATAATCAATCCTCTATTTTCTTCTATGGGATTTCTGAATATGGCCATTCCAGAAGTTCCATAGAAGTTAATGGAGTGGTGTTTGTATTAGTCATTTCTATGGCTTCAATATTGGTAGCCCTTTTCTAGGTGGTATAGTAGCCCGCAATGCCACGAAATGCCCTGACTTGCTTCTTGGTTAGCGGTCTTGGCCAGTTCTGTATTGCCTCCACTTTATTGATTTGGGGCTTTATTATTGATTTGGGGCTTTATTACCCCTTTGCCAATGACATAGCCCAGGTACTTGGCTTCCTCCAGCCCTAAAGCACATTTTTCAGGGTTGATAGTAAGGCCTGTCTCACTTATGGAGTCCAGTACTGCCTGCACCTTACAGAGATGACTTCCCCAGTCTGGGCTATGAATGACCACATCGTCCAGGTAAGCTGCTGCGTAGTCACGAGGTGGCTGCAAGATCTGGTCCATCAACCTCTGAAAGATAGCAGGAGCTCCATGCAAACCAAATGGCATAACCCTGTATTGGAACAGCCCTTATGGAACAACAAAGGCAATTTTCTCCTTGGCTTCTTTAGACAAAGGTATTTGCCAGTAACCTTTTGTAAGGTCCAGTGTAGTTATGTACCTGGCATTACCCAACTTCTCAATAAGCTCATCAAACCTGGGCATGGGATAAGCGTCAAACTTGGAAATCTCATTCAATTTTCTAAAATCATTGCAGAACCGCCAAGTACCATTGGGCTTTGGCATCAATACAATTTGGTTAGACCACTCACTTTTGGATTCCTCAATTACTCCTAACTCCAGCATACGTTTAACCTCAGCTGACACTACCTCCCTACATGCCTGGTATTCTGTAGGGTTTGAGGCTCTATCAAGTGTGTACACCCTGGTAGATCAGAGAACTTGCGTCTATTTTTCTGCAGGAACTCTTTTGCCTCCTGTTGTGGGGGCACTGATAGGGTCTCATTCACACAGACTGGAGGGATTGGTGGCAACGAATCACCCACCTTTGTATTTGAGGCCACCAAGGATTCCTTCTGGTTCCAGGGCTTAATCAAGTTCACATGGTAGATTTGAAAAGGCTTCCTTTTCCCTGGTTTGGTTGGTGAACCCTATAGTTGACTGGCCCTACTTTTTCCACAATTTCATATGACCCTTGCCATTTCGCTAAGAACTTGCTCTCCACAGTAGGCACTAAAACAAAGACTCTGTCCCCTGGGTTAAACTCTTCGACTCTGGCAGAACGATTGTAAATTCTTCTTTTGGCCTCTTGTTCTCTTTGCAGATGTTCTTTTACAATTGGCATGACTGTTGAAATGCGGTCCTGCATTTGAGCTACATGCTCTATGACACTACGGTATAGGGAAGCCTCCATTTCCCAGGTTTCTTTGGCTATATCAAGTAAGCCCTTGGGGTGTCTACCATAGACTAATTCAAAAGGGGAAAAACCTGTAGACACTTGTGCAACCTCTCTAATAGAGAACATCAGGTATGGCAACAGGCAATCCCAGTCACGACCATCTTTTTAAGCATATGCTTGAGAGTCTTATTAAAGAGCTCCACTAACCAATCTGTCTGGGGGTGATACACAGAGGTCCGTATGTGGGTAATTTTAAACAGCTTGCATAGCTCTTTCATAAGCTTATCTCTTTAGGTATGCCTGTTCTTGAAAACATATAGAATAACTCATGGGCAATACTCTTTGATGTCGTTTTACGCAAGGGAACTGCCTCAGGATAGCGAGTAGCGTAATCTAAGACAACCAGAATATATTGGTGACCTCTAGCTGACTTGACTATTGGACCAACCAAGTCCATAGCAATCCTTTCAAAAGGCACTTCAATGATGGGCAGGGAAACCAAGGGACTACTTAAATGTGGGGCTGGGACATGTACCTGACACGTAGGACAGGACGCACAGTAGTCCTTCACTTCCATGCACATTCCTGGCCAATAAAATCTTTGGAGAATCCTCTCCTGTGTTTTCTCCGCCCCTAGGTGTCCCCCAAGCACATGATTATGGGCCATATCAAGTACCACACGGCGGTATGGCTTTGGTACGAGCAGCTGCTCCACAATTTTCCCATTACGTTTTGCAACCCGATACAAGGTCATTATTCATAGCAAGATGTGGGAATTGGTGGTCAGCATCAGGTTTCTGAGGCACATTGTTAACAACTGTCACATTATCACGAGAACTAGCAAGAGTGGGATCTCTCAACTGTGCAGTACCAAAATTATCCCGTGAGACCTCTAATTCAGGTATATTAGGTTCAGGGACTGGGGAAGAGGCATCATCCTCCTCTCCAGCTAGGACCTGTAATGGAAAGGTGTTGTCCTCCTCATGCACTTTGGGCGAAGGTGGGAGTTCCACCTTTGGCTGTGTGGTTATACCTTTTCCCCACATATCCCAGAACAAAGAGAAATCACGTCCCAAAATCACATTATGCATAAGGTTTTATACAACCCCCACTTCATAATAAACAGATCCTACTATAGTCTCTATTGTGACCTAGGACATGGAGTAGTCTTTGACATCCCCATGGATGCAACAAACACTCATACATTTGTCCGGGATAAAGTCCCCAGCTATCAAGCTGGCATGCACCAGAGTGACCAGGCTACCAGAGTCCAACAACGCCTGGACAGAATGGCCATTCACCACAGCTTGGCAGACCTGAGGCCCAGTCTCTAGTCCCGGTGCCTCAGCACACACAGGTCTGGCAAATAATGATCGACGCCTAGCAGTGTCACAGTCCATTGGCTCAGAGGTGACTGGGCACTGGGCAGCAATATGTCCCCGCTCATGGCATCTCCAACACTGTACCAGCCCTGGTTTCTCCAGCAAAGAGTCCCTTCTTGGGCTGGTAGACTGCCTAGAAAACACATCTCCAGCTCTTTTCCCTCCACTCTCAACGGAACAGTCTTACCGAGAGGTGCCCTCCGCCAGGTGTTCCTGGGGGATGGTCGCACTGTAGGGTCATCACGGAGTTCTGCCTCAGTCACCAGGTACCTTTCCAGAAGGCTGACAAGCTGGTTGGCATCTTTGGGGTCTCCATGTCCAACCTAGCGCTACAACGCAGGAGGAAGAGCTCTGGTGAACCAGTCTAGGACCACCTTCTCCACAATCTTTGCAGGGCTACAGGTGTCTGGTTCCAGCCACTTTTTCACCAGGTGAATCAGGTCGTACATCTGGGATCTGGCAGGATTGTCCATATGGTAGCTCCAGGTATGTACCCACCGGGCACGGACAGCAGTGGTTACCCCCAGCCGAGCAAGAATTTCCGTCTTTAACTTATCATAGTCCTGGACATCTTGCTGGCAGAGGTCATAATAGGCCATCTGGAGTTCACCGGTCAAACAGGGTGCAATGACATCTGCTCACTCATCATCACTGAAGCCAAGAAACGCTTGTTGAGGGTCCACAACCACAAAATCGGCAGGAGATGACAGATGCTCCGGTGTTTAGGCATCAGGACAGAGAAATTTGTCTGTTAGCTCCTTGGATTCGTGAAGTGGTTGAACAGAGTTGAATAGTGGAAAAGGACCCAAAAACAGCTCCTGGGAGGGGGCAAGGGTGGGATGAAGGAGGGGCAGACTCTTGGGTATGAACACGACTGGACATAGTGGCTGACAGGCTGGTGGAAAAGCAGCTGGAAGCATTAGCACTAGCCCTTTTAACACCTGTTCCTGGTACTTGGGCCTGGTCTGTGTTGTACCCTTGCCCCTGCTTAAAGTTGCCATCAAGCCAGGGATTGTGGATGAGCACAATGCTGGCTGCCCCTCACCAGTAGGCATTGCATCCGCAGTAGCTTGACCGCGGCCTGGGCCCCAAGATGGATTTCCACGCCCCCGTCCGCTATCCATACGCATTTCAAGATGTATACAAGCGTAGTGTATTGCAAGTATACTACTCGCTCATCTCAAATCAGTAAGTCTTTGTAGAATGGGAGGAAATCCACACAAACACGGGGAGAACATACAAACTCCTTGCAGATGTTGTTTCTGGTGGGATTTGAACCCAGGACTCCAGCGCTGCAAGGCTGCAGTGCTAACCACTGAGCAACTGTGTTGCCCCATGTGACTACATCAGATTCTTGTCACCAGCAAATCTCCTGTAGCCCCTGTTTTTTTAAGGTAATGATAGGAATGAATGGGACCACCCATGACAGTAACCTTTCCCACAAGAAGTCACCTGTGCAATATACAGTAGGATTGGTTTATAGCTGACGCTAGGTTCACACCTGCGTTCTACTTTCCGTTCTGTACTTTCCGTCTTCTGCATGCCAGAAGACGGAAAGCACAGACCGGGTCCGGCCGTGAGCGGCGGTGAGCGTTTTATGCTCTCCGCTGCGAAACCGGATTTTTTAATCCGGACACAGAGTACTGCATGTCCGACTCTGTGTCCGGATTAAAAAACCCGGTTTCGCGGCGGAGAGCGCAAAACGATCACCGCCGCTCACGGCCGGACATCTCTCTCACCCATTCAAATGAATGGGTGAGAGAGACTCCTGCAGGTTTCCGTCTCCTGCTCTGTTTTATGCAGGAAACGGAAACCTGCAGAACGGAGAGGGCAACGCTGATGTGAACGAGCCCTTAGCTTGTTCCTGCAGGGGTAACTGCTGCTTAGTCCTGTGTACTGATGGTTTTCTGACCCTTGGCTTGTTTCCTGACTCCATATTTGTTCATCCTGATCTTTCTGATTTCTGTCTTCTGACTACTGAACCCCTGCAAACAAAAGAAAAAAAACAATGCAAATGAAGGCACAAATACTGAATTTTAACTATAAAGTGCAAAAAATATTGTCAAAAAGACAGAAATTCATAAATGAATGAAGTTTATTAGAAGTAATTAATAAAAATAAGGAAACAAAGTAATAAAATGAATATAAATAAATTACATATAAGACAGGGGAACCAAAACTACCAGAAAAACAATGTGGAAGGTGCATGGATCATACTGGTGCGGGCAGCGCCGTACCTCCCATGAGGCGACCTGAAGCGAGCGCTTCAGGTGGCGCTATGTCAGGGGCTCAGGGAGGGTGGCATTTTTGGTTACCTAAGCCAGTCCAGGACAAGCTGTCCTGGACTGGCTTAGCACCGAGCGGTGAGCAGCTCCAGCAGCCTCCTCTCACGCTCAGGCAGAGAGCAGGTCGTCTCCGTGCCTGCTCTCTGCCGGCGAATGGCGCTAAGCCCCGCCCCCTGCGCTCCGCCACGCCCCCTCCGCCCGGCGGGGGGGGGGCTTTCTGTAGTTCACCTCGGGCGGCGAAAGGGGCAGGTTCGCCCCTGCATATATATAAACAGATGAGAAACGAAAAAAAACAAAACAAAAAAAACCCACACAATGTGAACATAGTCCAATATCAATTATGATCATATTAAAAATACAAATGAAAGTGTTAGCATAATAAATATGAAGCGTGATATAAACAAGGATTGCATAAATGTGTGATGACGGAGCGAAAAAAACAAAGTCAACCCTTTGTTAGACTTTTTGCCTGATCCCTGGTGCTAAGCACCAGCATCTCTCTACCCTTAACCAGCTGGCACTTATACTGGGACTACTCCGAGAGGTATTCACTTGCTAGTCTTCCCGCAGCAAACTCCAGACCCCCATAGTGGATATGAGAAGGAGTTGCCTTCACAAGTCAATTTACCATTAAATTGAATGTGAAAGTAAAGTCAAACAGTATCCCTCACTAGTTTCCTGCAGAAGTATTTATCGGTACATATGTTCCTTACTACTACTATCCTGATCTCTCTTTAAAAGGAGAACAAAAGAGACAAAAAGATGTGCTGAATATGCCGTAGAAATCTTTGCTTTATGTTATACTTATTTTCTTTGTATGTCATGCATGTTGTACATGTGCATTTTATAAATTAAGGCTGCTGCTTCTATTTAGGGATGTTCTTAATAAATTCGCAAAAGTTCACATCTCTAGTAGGCTGTAATTTATCACAAAAAGGAAGATAGCAGGAAAGAATAAAAGCATTCTGTGGGTTTATTCTTCACAAATGGTAAGTTATCATAAAACCTACGCAAGAATATATTAAATAATATTACCAAAAGCAGATCTTCCTGCTCCTGCTCATCTCAAAATGGTGTTTCAAATTTCTATGGGTGACATGAGTGGGGGAGGGGAAGTAATGTGGCTAAACCATTTTTTGGTTAGCATGAAGCCCAAACCCTGAATTTAAAGTGCAGCCCTTGAATGAAGTCAGGGGCCTGATCTCTAGCTCTTACAATGTATTGCCCAGTTGGATAAGTGGGCATTTTTTTTGTTTCATGTATCAACATAAAATATAAGAAATAAAGCCCTGCTTGGGGATAGGGCTATAAAGCCGAACACCAGGCATTTAGTTACCCGCTGCTTTTGACTGGCTCTTTGAAGTGCAAAAAGACAAAAAAATTTAGGAAAAACATTTTGGACATGAAGCAAACAATGAATCTCTTGTAGCTGTTCGATGTTTTGTTTTAGTTCCATTTTCTCTTTATTTTAGACTGAATTTTTTTCTTTACTTCATATACATGATAAAAATACAAGGGAAATTATAAAACATAAGATAAAAATAATAATCAGTGCCAATGACATAAGCTACAAATCAGTCCAATCACCTAACCCCCATCCAAAAAAAAACAAACCAACTAATTAAAAAAAAACAACTAGCCATATGGCTACAGTATATGATACAGGTCCGGGTCTCTAAGCTTTTCTACCATTCGGATAAGAGTGAAGTTTAGTATGGATCTTATAATGCTTCTTTTCGCAGAAGTCTGACATATTGTAATTTGTGCTTTATTAAAACTCAAAATCATCTCAATTTCTTCATCTGTTTTCTCTTCTATTCTTCTGAGCGCTGTTGTTTACATTATAAATTACTGCCAGTTTTTGTTCCCCCGAAGTCCATTGCAGCATGAGAAAACTTCTTGGTTTCATCACATATTGCTAGAATCATGACCACTGTACACAGCACATTGAGACGGTGAGTGTGAGTACAAAGTGGAGTTTCAGCTTGGCTCACATCTGATTATTTTTTTTTTTTTTTTAGTTCATAGCAACAGAAAATTGTAGAGAAGCTGAGGATAGATCCGTTACATGACTAACACCAATGGAGTCAGACAGATCACAATGATTATAATGGTTTCCATCAGGCTTCTTGTTAGGATTCTTGGTGTTTATTCTCTACACTGCAATATTGCTGGATGCTGTTTCAATAAAGTTGCCATGCTGACAAATGAAGCTTGAACTAATCAGCTTCTGAAAATGTATATTTAAACCTTCTTCCTCCTCAGGCAGGTGTCTGCTAATTGGTTATAGCTGGTGTGGCTTTCTTAGGCTTGGTTCACACATCAGTATGCCATCCGTCCGTTTGAATTCAGTTTGAGACTAAAAACGGACTGATACACATACTGATTGCATACTGACACCTTTTCATGCGGATAGCAAATGCTGTCCATCCCTTAGAGGACAGATAAGCGAATTAAAAGTAGAATTTGGATTGGATACTGCAAATCTGCTTGTCTTCTAATTTTGGCCCTGACATTATCTCTCGGGAACAGACTTTTGCCTTGTTGCTGACAATCCACTTGTCTTGTGATTCGGCCTCTGATGTTACCTCTTGAACTGGCTTTTTTAACTTGGGCGTTCAATCTCCTGATTATTTTTCCAGGTTCTGATCTACCTTGGGTGGGGTCTGGTTTGATTTCATTGTGTGGAATGTTTATTTCTTGTACCAGTTTCTGTGGTGATAACTTGGAGTTCAAATTCCACACAAGTCCAGCTGGCTTCACGGCTATCTTAAGTGATAGCGAGCGATTGTCTCGGATCTATCTCTCTGTATAGGATTTAAACAGCTAGTTCTACTGCTCTCTGCAATTTCTGATATTTGTTCCAGAGACTCTACTATAACACTTCTGTTATGTGTCCACCAATTTACCAAACAAAACGCGGAGCTTACAGGACTTCCAGATTTTTACACCTGAATCTATTGTTTTTAGACTTTAAATAAATCCACTACACATCCGTAGGTGGGTGCATTGGTTCACTGTGCAAGGGGCTTGTGCTGTGAACACACTGAGGTGTAGTACTATAAAGTTCAGTATTACATGTCTATTAAATCTCTATACACTCCAGAAGAATTTCTGTAACATATGGCATTGATGCTAGCCTTATACAGCAGCTTACAGACTGATAGCATGGTTTCTTTATCTGTTCTGTCCTCCCATAGTGATAACACAGTCCCTAACTGCTGTGCCTTATATTTGGGTCACCGTTACATTCATGTCAGATTGAACCAGTCTGAACACTCTCTAATAATCCTTTCCATTTATTCAGATCTGGATGAAAATCTTTGAGATTACGAAACTTAAACCACTTTATCCATCAACAATAACTTTGTTCTCTGAAAAAGAATGGGCCTCTTTACATGTTGACATAGTTGCAGGCACCAAAGATCTGCCGTATCATTGGCTAATTTAATGTTTATCTGATAAAATTGTCACTGAGCTATATATTTTCAGCTATTTATTTTCTGCCATGTATTTTCAGGCAGTTTCTGCAAAATTCTCTCTTCTGGGTAAGTTTCAACTTTAAGAGTAATTTTTCCAACACATTCCTGATGTTTTACTCAACAGATGAGAAAAGCCACCATAAAAGCTATGATTCTGTATTATTCTTCAACTCCCACAGTCTGCCACAGTGTCAGGATAAATTTAATCCTTATTCAAGTTTCCAGTAAACAATCCACTCCCATGTCATACCGATTCCTCATCGTGATTTCATCTTAAATAGTGTTCAGATTGAAGGTTCCAAGATTCCTCTGTTTATTTCAGTATGTGTCATGCTGTAATTCATACAAATACAATGCTATACACATTAGACAATAAACCAACAACTGAGAATAAAAATACCAAAAATTAAAAGTTGCATGTGCGCTGCCACAAAAAGCTTTGTATATTTTAGATTTTCACATATTATACAAAAGTGGTGACATAACATACTTTAATTTATAAAGTTGCACTAAGAGCCCATTTAGGCCCCTTTCTCAGTTAGTCTTAATAACCCAGGCCAGAGCCTCTGCTGCATTCTGTGGAGGCTGCCGGCCCACTCTGTTGCTGGCACGCGTTAGCGCTTCCGGTCTCCTCCTGGTTATTCAGATATTCTGGTGACAGCTCCTCCTGCGCTTCCATTGCTATCCTGACCCTAAACGTTCTGTGAGTCCTCTGTGTTCCTGTGTATAACCTCGGCTTGCCTTCCAAACTATCTCTCCTTGACCTCCTGATTTGGCTACCTTCTGACCTCCTGTAGATGACCTTGGCTTGTTTCCTGACTACTCCTTCTTGACCTTTGCTTGGCTTCTCCGTGACCTCTTGTGTATGACCCGGCTCTCCTGCCTACGCACTTGCTTCTCCCTCCTACAACCACGTGACCTCCTGTGTACCAACTTGGCCTTTACGACCTTTCTGCCGTGCTTCTGCTAACTTCAGAACATCTCTCTCAGTCCTGACCAGCTCTCCCGTCTGCTCAGGTTAGTGTTTCTGGGTTTTCTGGGTCCTCTATTACTTGGGGTGCACTGAGTGTGTGGCGCTCTCTGGGCAGTTGTGGTTCTGGGTCCCAGAATTTATCAAGTCCAACTCCACCATCAGGAACTCTGGCAAAGACCTCTGGGGCCTGGTTCCGCTCTGGTTAGGAGAGTGTTGTACACTCAGGACTGTTTTTGCCTCAGTGTTTAGGGATTCTGGTAGTCCAGGACTTACTGTCCATTATTGTCGCATCAGGTTCCTAACAGTTAACATTTCATCAGTATTCTGCATCAGTATTTGTAAGACTATGTTCACATCTGCATCGGTAACCAGTTCTTCTGGTTTATCAGAGGAGCAGAATAACGGAAAAACAGACTGCAAAAATAGCACACACAAAAGGAACCCGAGGGATGCCATGACCATAATGGGGGTACTTCGTTGTGTCCATCAAATGTCCATGTTTTTTAACTGAAATAACTGGATGAAAAAAATCAGGCCTGCAGCACTTTTTCATCTGGCAATTAATTTTTGATGAATCTGTGCCACATGGACCCTTGGCACATACTGTATGTGAATTTAGCCTAAGTCAAAACCAGAAGTGGAACCTACACGGAGGATATAATGTAAAGATTTAGACCTCTCTTGTGTTTCTGACTCTATCCTAGTTTTGGTTTACAATTACTGTTGCGAAATCCAAAATAAAACCAAATACTTGAGATGTAAGAGTGCCATTACACAGGCAGATATAATCTGCCCATAATGAACATCAGACGGTGCCCATTTACTTACATTTACATTGCGCAGTCATGGCTGGTATGTTTAGACATAAAGTTCTTTGTATCTTAGCTCGCCCCTATACATTGCATTATTATCGGCAGCACATCCTCATACATGATGCCAAGAAATTATTTTTACATCATCATAAATAAGAAATGAGCGATTTGTCGTCTGATCAACAGGCATGTTTACATGGGCAATGACTGTGAAGAAATGTTTGTACAAACCATTGCATATGTAAATGGCTTTAAGTTTAAGGCTCCAAAGATTCCACAGCAGCCAAATAGTAGGGAATAAAGACTGTTTGGAGGGTTGCTTATTTTGGCATTTAAGAAGAAAATAAACAACAAAAAAACAGTACAAGGGTGAGATCACACTGAGTATACGCCAGCTTATTCTGAACATAAAACACGTTCAGAATCAGCGGCGTATAAAGCAGTTCCCATTCATTTCTATGGGAGCCAGCATACGAGCGCTCCCCATAGAAATGAATGGGCTGCTTTTTTCACTACGAGCACTCCCACTGAAGTGAATGGGATGTGCTGGCGTGTACGGCTAGCTCTGCTCATGCCGAGCCGTACATGCGAACACTTTCCATTCACTTCAATGGGAGCGCTCGTAGTGAAAAAAGCAGCCCATTCATTTCTATGGGGAGCGCTCGTATGCCGGCTCCCATAGAAATGAATGGAACTGCTTTATACGCCGCTGATTCTGAACGTGTTTTATGTTCAGAATAAGCTGGCGTATACTCAGTGTGAACTCACTCCAAATGTGTCCATAGTGTTTAAGTCACAGTCAGAGAACCTGTAGACTCCTACATTTCCTTTATATTCTGTTCTACCTGAAGACTATTATAAGCAACAAGTAATTGTATCCACAGACTTAATACTTGGCAATACTTGTTCCAGATGTACCTAGCAAAAGGCAAAACTCCAGACTATGCAAAAACAAAAAACTGAAATAAACGTACATGTGCAAATCTGCTGCAACTGCAGTGCAAAATCACACAAATAAGGTTCAGAAGCCCTTGCACTGCCAAGATAAAGTTGTGATCAAAACATAGTACATACATGGTTTGAGACAGAATTTAAAAAATCTTCTCAGTTGAAAGCCTTAACATTAGGTAAATAAAACCTCAGATGAACAGCAACATACAACAGCTTCCATGTTTCAAAAACTAGGCCAATATCAGAAGCAATGTGTGAATTATGTACCCGCTTACTTCTATGGGCATTGAGGTGCTGCTAATTAAATGCCCTAGATTAATTAATCCTTTGCAAGTGTGGCCAAGTCTGGGGCCGCTCAGTGGTTAGCACTGCAGCCTTTTCTGGATGGGACTCACATTCAGGCGAGTGTTAACACAATGCCAAGAGGGACATACATCTGCATTGATCTTAACAAAACAATTTTTGCTGCCCATCAGTCTGCAAAGGGTTGTAAGGCCATCCAAACAATTTGAAGTCTATCATTCTACAGTGAGAAATATTAGTCACAAGTGGAAAAAACTCAAGACAGTTGGCAATCTTCCCAGGAGTGGACGTCCCAGCAGATTCACCCCAAAGGTCAGACTATGCAAAGCTCAGAGAAACTTCAAAAAGACTCTCCAGGCCTCAGCTGAAGTTCATGACAATACAATTAGAAAAAGGCTTTGTATGGCTTGTCTGGAAGGGATGCCAGGAGAAAGCCTCTTCTTTCTAAAAAGAACTTGGTGTCATGTCATAATTAGGACTTCTAGAACAATTTTCTTTGGACAAACGAGACCAAAGTTGAAATGTTTGACCGTAATGCACAGCGCAGCATGGTGAAAACACAAAACACAGCATATGCGAGCCTTGAGTTTACGCTCTGCTCATTCAGACATGTAAACACGTGTCAAAGTGCCCGCTGTATAACACAATCCCATAGACTTCAATGTGTGCCGCTCTTACGCACGCTGCACATTGAAATCAATGGGTTTAAAAGCCTCCCACTGATTTCAATGTGCAGTGCGCATAAGAGCGGCACACATTGAAGTCTATGGGATTGTGTTTTAAAGCGGTCACTTTGACACGTGTTTACTAGGGTTGAGCCGATCTTGATTTTTCAGGATCGATTTTAAAATCCGATTTCCGATCGTTTTTCATTCGAACCCGATCTCGATCCCAATTCCGATCCCAATGCAAGTCAATGGGATTTTTTTATTAATCGGAGATCAGATTTTAAAAGCAATGCTATTCACTATACAGCATGGAATCTAACAATTGTTAGAATCCACGCTGTGTAGTGAATCACTAAAGTAGCCAGAGGATTTTTTTTTAATCCTCTGGCTACTTAGTCCCCCCTGGTGTCCACTTACCTCCAGAGATGGCTGGTCCTGTGCCCCGTGCCTTCATTCTTCGCCTCGCTGCTGCTCCACGCTGCTTTTCTTCCTTCGCTGCCCCCTCCCTGCCAGGTTAGGAGAGTATGGGCGGGTTAGAAGAGTGTGGACGGGTACTGGGAGGGGAGACGTCACATCTCCCCGCCCTGTACCCGCCCACACTCTCCTAAGCCACAAGCCCCGCCTACCTAGCGCTTTAAACACTAACCTGGGAGGCGGTGCAGTGTGGCAAGAAGAAGGAGGGCACCGGAGCAGCCATCTCTAGATGTAAGTAGCTGCTAGAGATTTAGTTTAGCCTTCCATTCGAATGAATGGAGGCAGCCGGCGCGCAGGGGGTTAAGGCTGTGTGTCAGCTGCTTCCATTCATTCCTATGGAACTGCAGTGGAGCCTTCACACTGAATATACAGTACAGCGTATACTCAGTGTGAAGGCTAAGCAAAGCATTGTGGGAAAAATCACCGATCTCGATCCCACATAAAAAGATTGTGTTCGGAATTCTGATGGCGATCGTGAAATTTTCTCGATCGCCAATCGGAATCCGATCTTTTCCGAACACGATCGCTCAACCCTAGTGTTTACGTGTCTGAATGAGCGGAGCGTAAACTCCGTGTGAAGGCTTCCTATGAGGGCAAACACCTCATACCGACTGTCAGGTATGGTGTTGGAAGGGTGATGATATTTGCTTCATTTAAAGCCATGGGACCTGGAGACCTAGCAATTATAGTTTCCACCATAAACTCCTCTGTAAGCCATAATATTCCACAGTGAAAAGTGAGGCCAACTATCCAACAGCTATAGCCAGATTGAATCTGGATCATGTAACACAGCCATGATCCCAAGCACACCAGCAAATCTGCAGCAAAATTTATCTATGAACGAATAGATAAACTGCTGAAAATGAGACAAAATCCCTGGTCAGTGAATTTGCAGTTGGCCAATGTTATTAATGGTGTGCCCTCTCCCACACTCCCTATCAGACATACTTATAGGGAATTTATAGTGTAGACAATATCTGTAAAGCGCGGTGTAATATGATGGTACTATATAAGTAAGCTAAATAAATGTCAGAGCTATTGCTACTAGAGATGGTTCTACAAGCTGTTGATTCAGGGGGTGGACATAGGTTTTTATACATGACTTTCTTTTCCACTCTGGCTTTACTTTTGTAATATGAATAAATATTGAAACGGTGGAATCTGTTGTGTTTGTTGTTCATCTGAGGTTGTATTTGTCTAAAGTGTTTTTATTATATACCTTATTCCTGACTGTGTATGCAAACATCGAGTTTATGGGTTATTTTATATGGCATTACTGCTGTAGCTACTATGCTTAATGAATATACCTACTATGCTTATGAAAGGGAGTTAGCAATCGGTGCCAGACTGCTGCTGCCAAGGCAAACAAAATCATAGCATGCATCAAAGGAGGTCCAGATGTACAAGATGAAAATATAGTTTTACCCTTACATATATCACTAACTATTGACCACATATGGAATATCATTTTGAACATACTGTAGATGAACAGAAAATGGTTCAGAGAGAGATGGCAAAGGCAATAAAGAGAATGTGTAGACTGCAGTATGTTTTTTGTTTTTGTTGGTTTTTTGTTTCCCATTCCTATTGAGGCCACTTAATTTGACAACATATTAGGACATTGTTAATGGTTTGGAGATCCCACTAAATTGGTTGCCCAGGGGTTTCCAATCACCTTGATACATATTTGTTGGACACTGGGATCTATAATAATACATGCATTTTTGTTTTTTAGGCCAAGGCCCCAAATAGCTAGTCACAGACAAAAAACACCACGGAAAAGACTGTGGCGGAAATTCATTGCGTTTTTTTTCTGCAGCGTTTTTCACAGAAAGTCACCAGAGTTGGGGCAACACAGTGGCTCAGTGGTTAGCACTGCAGCATTGCAGCGCTGGAGTCCTGGGTTCAAATCCACCAGGAACAACATCTGCAAGGAGTTTGTATGTTCTCCCCATGTTTGCATGGATTTCCTGCCATTCTACAAAGACATACTGATAGGGGGAAAAAAAATGTACATTGTGGGCCCTATATGGGGCTCGCAATCTACATTAAAAAAAAAAGTCACCAGAGTTTTCATCTGCGAACTTTCTGTGTCTGGTGTGCATGGGGTGGGGGGTGCCGCGGGAGGGGGATGCCAATTGACCCCCATATGCATATGCACAGATGTACATACGTCTCAGTATACTGCACCCAGGGGGCAGGGATGCACAGGTAGGGGAGGGGGGCCTGGGGCACAGAATGGGGAAGAGCGCTGGCCAGGGGTGAGTGCTATGTAGGGGGACCGCGGGGGCAAGCGGGGCGGAAAGAGGGGCGGGGGCGCACACAGGGACGGTGCACAGGCTCATGCCACGGATCATACAAACAGCACTTGGCCAACTATCCACGGCTCAGCGCCAACACCATCCCACAGTCGTGGGCAGATGCTAGTATACATACATACATACATATATATATATATATATATATATATATATATATATATATATATAATGTATACATTCGTGTATTCTATATGCTTGGGAATATCAAAAATCTATTTGTTATAAACAAAGTTTTAAAGCAATATACATTTTTCAATCAATTGTACTGAAGAATTGTATATAGCATAATAGTAACCTAATACGATCTTTGATACTTGTAGGGAAAAAAAATAAATATAAATAAAAAGAAAAAGGAACAAAGAAATAAGCTAATGGGGTAAAACTAGGTCACCAAATTCTTTGTAAGTGAAAGAAATAACAGATCTCTGGAAAGGTGGAGAATCAAATGTCTTTGCCTTTTATCCTATTCATATTTCATATTTTTTAAAGAGAAAAGTAAAAATAAACATTCCTGTAGCAATTTCCCTCTCAGCATTTTCAGAAACATTAAAGAAAACTAGCAGGGCCAAGCGCACATGCAAGTAGATCATGCTGTGTAAGCTTTCCCACAGAAGGCTCCCGAAATATGTCAACCCTGACCTACATTACTTCCAGATCTGGGCCTCTTAGCACAGACAGCCAATTGTGCTGCCCTGTGTGGTGAGATTGGAACATGATAAACATTGACTAGGAAATATATTTTGGCTGTCAACTTCTTCCCTTACCTGAACCTCTGCTCGAGGTGCTAAGTGTAGATTTTTGCGTGCCGCCTTTGACAAATAAAAGTAGATGCAACCATTAAACAGAGAGCGGAAGGTGAGACATTAAACATCAACACTAATTATCACTGGCACGAGTGTGCGCCATGTCAGCAATGATTCCAGAGCTGATGCAATATTTGCCTCCACACTGTCAGGTGCTCGTGTCAATGCAAAGTATAGCCATGATTTCTTACAGTGGGGCAAAAAAGTATTTGGTCAGTCACCAATAGTGCAAGTTCCACCACTTAAAAAGATGAGAGGCGTCTGTAATTTACATCATAGGTAGACCTCAACTATGAGAGACAAAATGAGAAAACAAATCCAGAATTTAGAAGAATTTATTTGCAAATTATGGTGGAAAATAAGTATTTGGTCAGTAACAAAATTTCATCTCAATACTTTCCTTTGTTGGCAATGACAGAGGTCAAACCTTTTCTGTAAGTCTTCACAAGGTTGGCACACACTGTTGTTGGTATCTTGGCCCATTCCTCCATGCAGATCTCCTCTAGAGCAGTGATGTTTTGGGGCTGTCACATGGCAACACGGACTTTCAACTCCCTCCAAAGGTTTTCTATAGGGTTGAGATCTGGAGACTGGCTAGGCCACTCCAGAACCTTGAAATGCTTCTTACAAAGCCACTCCTTCGTTGCCCTGGCGGTGTGCTTTGGATCATTGTCATGTTGAAAGACCCAGCCACGTTTCATCTTCAATGCCCTTGCTGATGGAAGGAGGTTTGCACTCAAAATCTCACGATACATGGCCCCATTCATTCTTTCATGTACCCGGATCAGTCATCCTGGCCCCTTTGCAGAGAAACAGCCCCAAAGCATGATGTTCCCACCCCCATGCTTTACAGTAGGTATGGTGTTTGATAGATGCAACTCAGTATTCTTTTTCCTCCAAACACGAAAAGTTGTGTTTCTACCAAACAGTTCCAGTTTGGTTTCATCAGACCATAGGACATTCTCCCAATACTCTTTGGATCATCCAAATGCTCTCTAGCAAACCAGACGGGCCCAGACATGTACTGGCTTAAGCAGTGGGACACGTCTGGCACTGCAGGATCTGAGTCCCTGGCGGCGTAGTGTGTTACTGATGGTAGGCTTTGTTACATTGGTCCCAGCTCTCTGCAGTTCATTCACTAGGTCCCCCCGCGTGGTTCTGGGATTTTTGCTCACCGTTCTTGTGATCATTTTGACCCCACGGGGTGAGATTTTGCGTGGAGCCCCAGATCGAGGGAGATTATCAGTGGTCTTGTATGTCTTCCATTTTCTAATTATTGCTCCCACAGTTGATTTCTTCAATCCAAGCTGGATGCCTATTGCAGATTCAGTCTTCCCAGCCTGTGCAGGGCTACAATTTTGTTTCTGGTGTCCTTTGACAGCTCTTTGGTCTTCACCATAGTGGAGTTTGGAGTCTGACTGTTTGAGGGTGTGCACAGGTGTCTTTTTATACTGATAACAAGTTTAAACGGGTGCCATTACTACAGGTAATGAGTGGAGGAAAGAGGAGACTCTTAAAGAAGAAGTTACAGGTCTGTGAGAGCCAGAAATCTTGATTGTTTGTAGGTGACCAAATACTTATTTTCCACCATAATTTGAAAAAAAATTCTTACAAAATCAGACAATGTGATTTTCTGGATTTGTTTTCTCATTTTGTCTCTTATAGTTGAGGTCTACCTATGATGTAAATTACAGACGCCTCTCATCTTTTTAAGTGGTGGAACTTGCACTATTGGTGACTGACTAAATACTTTTTTGCCCCACTGTATACAGCACAAACTCACCTTCAGTTTCCCAAGTTATCTTCAAAATGCATGGTCATTGGAAATACCACCAGAAGACTTGAGCAGGCCAGCAGTGCACATGGCAGGTCCTTAATATGGAGGTGCCCATGTGCTGCCACATAGGCTTCAGCAGGTGCACAGAAATGTCACTATCCATTTGGCGTCCAGTAGTGCATGCCCATATGCCTCTATATCAGGGGTCGACAACCCCTGGCACGCATGCCAAGAGTGGCACGCGAGGCATATTTTGCTGGCACGACAGGCAGCCTGCAACTTTCATACACTAATTGAGAGAGAGAGCGTCCCTTCAGTGCTCTGCTACAGCTGGGGTGTAGGACACGCCCTCCTCTCACTGCCCACCAATCAGAGGTGAGCCTCTCACTGTACAGGATAAGGGCTCCCTGGACCTGCTGCTACACGTGAAGAGGAGCTCCTGCCGTCTGCAGCCCTGAGGAGGAGAGGAAGCAAAGTGAAAGTAAACACAACACCAGGTACGTGTGTG
Source organism: Leptodactylus fuscus (assembly GCF_031893055.1). Lineage (NCBI taxonomy): Eukaryota > Metazoa > Chordata > Amphibia > Anura > Leptodactylidae > Leptodactylus > Leptodactylus fuscus. Next base: position 76,081,214 of record NC_134265.1, read on the forward strand.
TTACTAACTATTCTCATTAATGCCAGGCATTTGGGGTTATTAATTTAGTTTTAGTAACTTCATGTGCCTCACATTAATAGCAGTTAACCCCATCATGTCCCTCACATTAACCCCTGTGTGGCTCACATAAGGGTTACTGATGTGTGAGACATCCTCCTTCAAGCATGCTGTTATAACCCCGCTACTGAAAAAACCCTCCCTGGACCCATCCTGTGCTGCTAACTATCGACCCGCCTCTAACCTCCCCTTCATCTCTAAACTTTTGGAACGCCTGGTTTATTCTCGGTTAATCCGTTATCTCTCTGCTAACTCTCTGCTTGACCCCTTACAATCTGGTTTCCGCGCTCTGCACTCTACTGAAACAGCTCTCACAAAAGTCTCTAATGATCTACTAAAGGCTAAATCCAATGGTGACTTCTCTCTTCTTATTCTTCTGGACCTCTCTGCAGCTTTTGACACTGTTGACCATCAACTTCTCCTCACTATGCTCCGCTCAGTCGGCCTCAATGACACTGCGCTCTCCTGGTTCTCCTCTTATCTCTCAGACCGCACTTTCAGTGTGTCATTCGCAGGCTCTGTTTCCTCCCCTCTTTCCCTTGCTGTTGGGGTTCCTCAGGGCTCGGTCCTCGGCCCCCTGCTCTTTTCTCTCTACACAGCCCCCATTGGACAAACCATCGCCAGATTTGGCTTCAGGTACCATCTTTATGCTGATGACACCCAATTATACACATCTTCCCGTGACATCACCCCTGCACTCATACAGAACACCAGTGACTGTCTCTCTGCTGTCTCTAATATCATGTCCTCGCTCTATCTGAAACTAAATCTCTCTAAGACTGAACTACTACTGTTTCCACCATCTAACAGATCTGTCCCTGATATATCCATTGCAGTCTCAGGCCTTACTATAACTCCTAGGCAGCATGCCCGCTGCCTCGGGGTCATATTTGACGCAGACCTTTCCTTCACCCCTCATATTGAATCACTCGCACGTTCATGTCACCTCCACCTCAAAAACATCTCCAGAATACGCACTTTCCTTACCAGAGATACACTAAAGACACTTATTGTCTCTCTGATTCATTCTCGCCTTGACTACTGTAACTCCTTACTAATCGGTCTTCCCCTCACTAAACTCTCTCCTCTACAATCTATTCTGAATGCAGCGGCCAGGCTCATCTATCAGGCTAGACGCTACAGCGATGCCTCCGGTCTGTGCTAGTCACTACATTGGCTGCCTATTCAGTATAGAATAAAATATAAAGTTATTACTCTCATCCACAAGGCTCTCCATAATGCCGCACCTCCCTACATTTCTTCCCTCATCTCTGTCTACCGCCCAACCCGTGTTCTCCGCTCACTCAATGATCTAACACTTACATCCTCTATTATCAGAACCTCCCACGCTCGTATACAAGACTTCTCCCGAGCTGCACCACTTCTCTGGAATGCTCTACCCCGGACAATAAGATTAACTCCCAACTTCTACAGTTTCAAACGCAAACTAAAGACGCATCTTTTCAGACAAGCCTATCACAATTCCTAATGCACAAAATTGTCTGAACACTGTATAAGCAATGCCGCCCCTGCTACCTCTTGTGTCACCCCTTCTACCTCATAGATTGTAAGCTCTTTTGAGCAGGGCCCTCAGTCCCATTGTGTGAAATGACGTTCTTTGTTATGTATGTCTGTATCTGAACCCTATAAATTGTACAGTGCTGCGGAATATGTTGGCACTATATAATTAAAATGTATTATTATTATTATATGGGGGTAATAATGAAGGACCTATATAATGAAGATATTCACTTATTACCTCCATATGTCTCACATATCTGTGTCAATTATGTAAAGCACACAGGGGGTTAATATGAGGGACATGATGGTGTTAACTGCTATTAATATGAGGCACATTGAGTTGTAACCTGCAATGCACATGACCAGACTCTTTATCTACAACTGTGGATAAAAGTACAGACCTATATACAGGTAGTCCTCGACTTACGACGTTGATCCGTTCTTGCGCGGCGTCGTAAACCGAATTTCGACGTAAGTCGGAACCTACCATACCGACGCCGCGTAGGAACGGATCAACCCCCCCCCCTTTAAAATAAAACCCTGAAACAGAATGTGAAACTTACCGTACGGTGCAGGGTGGGCGGGCGGGCATTCAGGCCTCCTCTTTCTCCGATGTTCCGTCCTCCTCCGGCGCTCGCAAGCTGATAATGGCCTGGGCGCATGCGCAGTAGCCGTAATAGAAGCATCATGATACTGCGCATGTGCCCTGGCCATTATCAGCTTGCGAGCGCCGGAGGAGGACGGAACATCGGAGAAAGAGGAGGCCTGAATGCCCGCCCGCCCACCCTGCACCGTACGGTAAGTTTCACATTCTGTTTCAGGGTTTTATTTTACAAGCTCACTTGTAACAGCAAGCTGCCAGCATTGATTTTCTGCAGGCTAGTCCTTGCTAGCTGGGAGTGCTGGCAGTTTTCTGTTACAAGGGAGCTGTCGTAACCGCGAAACGTCGTAACCCGGGACCGTCGGAACCCGAGGACTACCTGTATTTCAATTGACCCATATATACAGCCATTCTTTTTGTGGCTGTGTATCTGAGCCAAATTGAAGAGCTGAAAACTATGGAGCAGGTCCTATATCTGTCCTATGCGTACCCTATATCTGTCCTATACATCCCCTATATCAGTCCTATACGTCTCCTATATCTGTCCTATACATACCCTATATCTGTCCTATATATACCCTATATCTGTCCTATACGTACCCTATATCTGTCCTATACATCCCGTATATCTGTCTGCATTTGCAGCCCTGTCAATTCATTTTTAACGTATAGGTCAGTGAAAACCACATGCGTGCCACTTGTATGCAGGAGGCGTAAGGCTGAGGCCCCACGTTGCAGAAACGCAGCGTTTTTGTTGCAGATTTTCATGCGGTTTATTTCAACCAAAGCTAAAAATGGCTACAGAAGGAATGGGAAATATATAGGAAGCTTCTTATACATCTCCCTTCTGCTCAATCCACTCCTGGCTTAGGCTCAGAAAAACACAGCAAAATATGCAACAAAAAAAGCTGTGTTCCCTATGCCTCAGCCTTAGGCTAAAGCCCCACGTTGCAGCTTTTTTTCGTTGCAGATTTTGCTGGGGTTTTTTAGCCGAAGCCAGGAGTGGATTGAGCAGGAGGGAGACATATAAGAAGCTTCCTATATATTTCCCGTTCCTTTTCTAGCAATTCTTGGCTTTGACGGAAAAAAAAAAACGCAGCTAAATCTGCAATAAAAAAAAGCTGCATTTTTGTAATGTGGGGCCTCAGCCTTAGTGTGATTCTATTGGGTGGTGACACTGTAACTAGATGCAATTATAGTCAAATCCAGTTCCTGGGCACCAGTGCGACCACTTTGTTGAAAGTGTGACACCGATTAATTCCTGGCTGGGGTTTTGCTGTTACTGCACCACCAGGAACTAAAAGTGACTGAAATTAATCTGCGTTTCACTTAAGGAGCGTTCACACTACCGTCTGTATCCAACAGCTAGTGTCTGCTGCTAATGTCTGTTCAAAATCTTGTGCGGACATTAGCAGCGGACACTAGCTGTCGGACACCGACGGTAGTGTGAACGCTCCCTTACAGAATACTGAAGTTACTAACAGCCGAGGACTGGATGGAGCATACAGGTACATTGTGTGTCAGCTCTTTACAGGTATGACCTTACTCTGCTCCCAGTCACATACATTACCACTAATTATGGGTTACGCATGTACTTACATTGCTTCTAATGGCAAAGAACATGTGTATCCAGGCAAATAGTGGTAAGCGCATGTGGCTTGGATCACAGTATGACAGCACCCCTGTGCTATATGACTCTAGTGTAGGTGTTGTCGGCTTTACAATTATTGCCCGGCACTCTGAGGACCTCATCTTTGATTTTTTAATTTAAATCGGCACGCCGAACAAAAAAGGTTGCCTACCCCTGCTCTATATGATGTTGAAGGCATACAGAGGTAGTGGCCTCATGCACCGGTCCGTGATCGCTCTGTACAAAATAGAGCTATACTATGGCCATGTGCATGAGCCATAAAAAGGTCAAAGAGACTGTTCTTGCTTGCAAGGGGTGAGCATAAATGCTTATTATGAAGATGCCACACCTCCAGTGCTAGGTTATGTCATGTGATGCCATGGAGATGGAGAACAGGCATACTGTAGCTCCCAACTGCCCTGGACAAGTTCCCTGCTACCTGCCGACACGGTAAGGCAAAATCCGCGCACCCACTCCAGAATATGGTCTCCTGCCTCCCAAATGCAGCCTCCTGTGTCCCGCCTCCCAGCCGCTACTACAGTGATACCTCGGTTCTCGAACATAATTCGTTCCGGGAGGTTGGTCGAGAACCAAATTGTTCGAGAACCGAAACAAAAAAACCCATCGGAAATAATGGAAACTGGATTAATTTGTTCCAAGCCCCAGAAAATGCCTATTTACTGGCCTAATTTGTATATAATATGTAGAAAAACATGAGTCTCAACAAGAAATAAGAAATAAAAGTGTATTTATTAAAACAAAAAAAATAAAATGTATTGTACAGTACAGTAAATTGTGTTTCATTTACTGTACCTGTACCAACCTTTATGGCAGGAGGGAATGAATGTGGAGGGAGGAGGGAAGGGGGATGGTTATTGTTCTGATGGGAAGTCCTCTTCAATAAAAACAGAGGGTAACTGCTCTTCGGGTGTTTCTGTTCTCTGTCTCTTTTGCTGAGGAGAATCAGAATCTTGCTCTGCAGTTGCTTGTCTGATTTCTTTACGGCAGAATTTGTCAATGGTTTGCTGTTTTTTTTCTCCTTTGCAAAATTTTGCGGAAAGTGGACATAACATTGTCATTAAAAATGTTAACTGCTCTATTTGCTACCACTTTATCAGGGTGATGTTGTTCAACAAAATTGGCGATTTCTGCCCATTTAGCACACATTTCATGAATAAGGCCACTAGAAATATCCTCCACTCTCTCCTCTTCTTCAGAAGAAATTTCTTCAACCATATCCTTCTGCTGCTGTTGTTGTAGGTGCATCAGTTCCTCGGTGGTTAACTCAGCAGCGTGACCTTCCACAAGTTCGTTGATGTCATCTTGTTGAATGTCAAGGCCCATGGTCTTTCCTATGGCCACAACATCATCAACCACAGCAACATCTTCATCAACGACAGGAGCTGACTCAGGTTCTAAAGCCTCACTGTCCCTTTCGGGCCAAAGTTTTCGCCATGCAGCATACAATGTGCGATGAGTGACATTACTCCAAGCAGTGTCAATCAAGTTTACACAATTCAGGATGTTGAAGTGTTCTTTCCAAAATTCCCTCAGAGTTAACTGTGTGTCATTTGTCACTTCAAAGCACTTCTGGAAGAGGGCCTTTGTGTACAATTTCTTAAAATTGGATATGACCTGTTGGTCCATGGGTTGCAGAATAGGGGTTGTATTGGGGGGTAAGAATTTTACTTTTATGAAGCTATAGTCATCAACTAGATCTTCTTCTAAAGCTGGGGGGTGAGCAGGAGCATTGTCCATCACTAATAGACATTTTAATGGCAAATTTTTTCCTGTCAGGTATTCCTTCACTCGAGGTGCAAAAACTTCACGCACCCACTCTGTAAAGAATTGTCGGGTAACCCAAGCTTTGGTGTTAGACCGCCACATCACAGCCAATTTACTCTTCATGACATTGTGTCTTTTGAATGGCCGGGGATTGTCAGAATGATAGACAAGCAAGGGTTTTACCTTGCAATCACCACTTGCATTTGCACAAAACAAAAGAGTAAGCCTATGTTTCATAGGCTTGTGCCCTGGTAGTGCTTTTTCCTCTTTGGTTATGTAGGTGTTGGCTGGCATTTTTTTCCAGAATAATCCGGTCTCATCGCAGTTGAAGACCTGCTCAGGAACAAACCCTTCTGCCTTGACATAGTCACTAAATTCTTTTATGAAGCTATTAGCAGCCTCCTGGTTTGCACTAGCTGCCTCCCCATGCCTAGTGACGCGATGTATGCCACTTCTATGTCTGAAATTCTCAAACCAACCTCTGCTGGCTTTAAACGTGAAAGCACCTTCACCACTTGTACCAGGTGTTTCTGTGTTCAGGTCACTAAATATTTGGAGTGCTTTCTCACAAATAACGACCTCATTGATGCTGTCACCTGCTAACTCTTTTTCTTTAATGAAAATAAGGAGCAGCTTCTCCATTTCCTCCATTATCTGAGGCCTTTGCTTAGTTAACAGTGTAACACCTTTGGCAACACTGGCAGCCTTTATAACAGCTTTATTCTTAAGGAAGGTAGAGATGGTTGATTTTGGCATGCCATACTCTGCAGACAGATCCGACACACGTGTGCCCTGTTCATATTTGCCAATGATTTCTTTCTTGAGTTCAATCGTTGTTCTCACAGCTTTCCGCTTACCTTTGTCTGCATTACCACTTCTGGCTTTCCTTGGACCCATGTCTAAGGGTTAAATTCAGTGTACAGTACAGTACAGTAATTTGCAGTACAGTGCAGTACTCTCTCTCTCTCACTGACTCACAATGATGACGCAGGTAAGGCGCTGGGCCGAATGAACGCCATTCGGCTCAACTCGGCTAATCTCGGACGTTCGGCTGTTCGAGTTCCAAATATTTGTTCGGATTCCAAGACAAAATTTTCTCGAATTTCCTGTTCGAATACCGATTTGGTCGAAAGTCAAGGCGTTCGAGAACCGAGGTATCACTGTATACTGTGGATTTGGCTACCTATGTGACCAGATACCAGGTGCCAACCCCGCTCACTCCCACAGACACAACAACAGCATCTCCCCCTTAGCATAAAGCAGAGCATAAAGGATAGTAGATAGAGGGCATGGTGCCACTGCCATACTAAGTTTTTAGAGAGAGAGAAAGAACCAGTAAGTTTGTTCAAACCCCACTGAACCTGCACCATCATTTATCAATTTAGGTGAGGGTTCCTACCCCTAACTATTTTACAAATTCGTCTGGAGTGAATCAGAATAGATTCAGATTCTCTCTGGTGCCTGAAAAATTAGACCAAACCCATAAATAAGCCCTAGCCCCTTTTTTTGAGGGAAAAAAAAAATCCTGTGTTATTTTTGGCAACTAAGAAGAAAAGAAAGACTCAGGATGATTTAGTTCTCTGTGTGGAGTGATCTCTGCTTAGCCTGATGTTGATTATACAGCCTGACCGCGGTTGGGAGGAAGGATTTCCGATAGCGCTCCTTCTTACACTTGGGGTGAAGCAGATGGTCACTGACAGTACTACCCAGTGCTGTCATGGTGTCATACATGGGATGGAGGTTGTTCTCCAGCATGGAGCTCACCTTCTGTCACCCACCACCTGCACTGGGTCCAAATACAAATACAAAAATTGCAGCAGCACTCTGCACACACTACTAGGACATGTACAAAATAGAGATCTAAATGGCATTGCTGCTATTGTTACAATCAACTAATATAATCTATAAACTACACACATAAATGAGAGGTTGTTCATTATACATATTTGATCAAACAGTAAGAAGTCCACTTACTACAACATACACATATAGATATGATTTGGTATCCATATTTGATGAGGATTCACAGGAACGCTGCTAAAGTTAAAGAAATTATCCCCATTAAAACTGACAGCCTATCCATAAGATTTTTAGTTTTAGATTGGTGAGGGCCCAACTATAAGGACCTCCACAGAACAGCTGTTTAAAGCACTGCAGTTCCCAGTATTGATTTTAGAATATAGTCTTTTATATAGTGGCAGTTATACGTACTGCAGCAGTGTCCTGTATACATGGGACAGCATTACAGTACTCACACAACAACCTGTTGGACAGAACTCTGAGGTTGGGAGTAGTGGTTCTTGAACTTGGACTTGTCACAGTGGTTAGATAACTCAAGCCAATTCCTCTAACTCTTCTCCTGGGCTGCTGCAGAGCTGAGAAGGCTTGCTGGGTACCAGATGGTGGCGGTAGAGTTTCCCATAGGGCACATCTTAATGGTCTTCAACTCTCCTAAGCCTTATGGATGTCGGAGTGCCCGTGATGGTGGTGATGCAGGAATAAGACTCAGGAGACTAGTGGTTGCAGGAAAACAAGTCACATATATCATTACTTCAAATGGAGCAGAAAGGCAACCAACAGCTGCCAGCAATTAAATTGCACTTGTTATGGTACTGGATCCCTGTATGGGGTGAGACAACAATTAGTAGTTACAAATCAGTCTGTATTTGGGTTTCTCTTTCACTGACTCTCTCATCATAGACCCAGTTAGGCCAGATGCGGTGTCCTTCCAGGGTTGTTGCTTTGAGATACATTTGCAGTCCTCAGATTGCAGGAAAGGCACTCTTTTTACTGTAGACCCACAGCTCTCTCTATACAGTCATTCTTTCCCTGACTCTAGGCTGCAGCATGGCAATAGTTTGTCTCTGACTTTGATCCATTACTTTGCACAGCCGTCCACTACATTGTACCAACTTGCTGTTCTCTTGCCCATAGTGGTCCAGCCAATTAATGGGGAAAGACATATGTTACACGAAAACTATGTACAAAATATTATAAAGTCCATCACATATACATTACGAGCATAACAGAAACATTTTGCAGTGTTCAATGGGATAATGATCTGAGACGATAAGTGAGCAATGCAGCTGGATCCCTGGCAATATAACATTTACGGTCTATCATAAGGATAGGCCATCAATTTTATTAAAGTAGATAACCCATTTACCCATTAGACTTTGTGCCTTTTGATCTTATTTCTGGTACTCAGTTTGCAAATCTTTCACATATGTTGGATGAACATTTCTAGAGAGGATAATGGGGCATCATTCTCTTCATGTGGCTGCCATATGCTCGATTATCTACTGCTGAAGATCCGTGCTTCACAACAGAGCCAGCAAGAATCATTGTGCATAGGACTGGATAAGGAGCCTGGTTCAGCAAGCCAGTTCAGTTTTGTATCACGTATGGCAGATAGCAGCAATCTGGTACTCATAGACTGACAAGTAAAGGTGCCTGGGAACAGAAATGAACTATAGGAGCAAGGTCAGGGTCAAGCAAGGTCAGCAGGAGGGAATCCATCTGAGAACAGAGGCACTAAAGATAACTGTGTAGAAAATGTCATTGCAGCAGTTCCCAGCTCTTACCTACTATTATAGTCTCTTGTTTTTAAGCTCTCTCTCTCATATGTGCCAAAACAATTTGCATAAATTAGTATGGTCTAATTCTGCCACTCGATGCTAGGTATGTGAAAATAAATGTGTGAAGAGATGTTGTAATGTTCAAGCCTTCCTGATGGAAATGGACTAAATAGATTAGACTTTGTGAGCGTCTCATTGGCAGCACTTTCATTTCCTTTTGTTTCCTTTTAGTAAATAAAGTGCAAAATATTAACAAATAACAGAGAAATAATGAAAAATAATGAAAAATAAATCAAATGAGAATTTCTTACACAAGTTGTGCCAGGGACTATTTGTATGAACATTTCTTTTGAATTACACCATGTCCTAACATGAATTATAAAATTCAGAACAGATCTTTTGTTAGATCTTTCATATGGAAAGTGACCCTATATTTCTTTTTAGAGCCTATGCAAGACAAACATGTCCTCTTTTATAGGGTGACTGTGCAGAAATCAGAATGATTTGAGGTTAAAATACTCTCTTAAAAGGTGCAAACAAGCAGCCATGTCCTTCCTCAGAAGTTTAAAGGGATTCTACCATTAAAAAACTATTTTTTCTAGGTAACACATCGGAATAGCCTTTAGAAAGGCTATTCGTCTCCTACCTTTGGAAGTGCTCTCCGCCGCGCCGTTCGTTTGAAATACCGGTTTGTACCAGTATGCTAATTAGTTCTCTTGCAGTGATGGGGGCATTCCGCAGCGCAGGAGATGCGATGGGGGCGTCCCCATTGCTGCTCGAAAACCGACTGCAGCGCCGCCTCTATGTTCTTCTGCATCCTCCCCTTCCTTCTGCAGCTTGATGTCGGACGCCTACGCAGTCGCTCTTTAAGACTACGACGCCACATAGTGATATGCAGCTAAAAATGCTATGGGAAATAATTATAGATGAGCGAACTGGCTGTTTGAGATATTCGATTCCAATCGAATACCACGCGGCAAACGCAGTAAAAATTCGTATCCCGTCCCACCTTCCCTGGCGCTTTTTTTGTACCAATAACTGTGCAGGGGAGGTGGGACAGGAACTATGATAACGTAGGCATTGAAAAAAAAATAGGAAAAAGCCATTGGCTGCCGAAATCAGGGGACCTCTGAGTCATAAGAATAGTGTCGGCCATGTTCATCTCATTTTCGTTTTGGAGAGGTAGGGAGAGCTTGTTCTCAGGGTGAGAAACAGATTTTAGCGTTTTCTAGGCAGGAAAACATTCTTATAAAACAGCTCTTTTCAGAGCTACATTGCAGGAACACTGTACACATACAGTGAACCTGCCAATCATGCAGCAGGGTAGCAGCACAGGACGTAGGCGAGGATGTAGACGTGGATATCCAGCTGGGTATCCAGTCCACAGTCCAGGTACTGGAGAGAGGCTGCCAGCACCCAATTCACTCATCCTCCTCCTCCTCAAAATTACGTGGCAAAATCTGCAACAAAAAAAGTTGTGTTTCTGTAAGGTGAGTCCTCAGCCTTATCTGTGTTTTTTCTGCAGCCTTTTTTTTTTTTTTTACCTGTGATTTACTACATAGGGGTTTTAGCCTTTGTAATGTTAGCATGAAAAACCTAATAAAAGCACAAGCAAACAATATTTAATCTACTTGACAAACTACATTTACCTGATGTCAGACAAAGCCTTGGTTCTCTGAAGGTTGCAGATTGGTCTTTATAGTATTTTGTGGAAAAAGCACAGGTGCAAAATGCTGATCCGATAACCACTCCATATCTACAAGGGGTAGGGGGTAGATGCCGCCATTTACAATGCACCCAAATAAAGCTTGTATAAAGGTGGCAGTCACATGATAATGTGAGGTGCACACTGCTGGCTAACCCGGATAGCCCATACTTTTAGACCAGGCTGTTTGACCCGCACTTATATATGTGCATTTATTCCGCTAGTACCAGTGTATTAGCCTAGAAGTACATGCTATCTTCTGCAGATTTGTATCATGACTTGTATTATTCACAAAAACATCCAATATGACAGAAAGGCAGCGCAGACACCAAGCTCTCATTATCTGCAGCTGCTGAAGAAACGAACACGAAAATGCTTCCTGCAAGTATCAATGCATCCCAAAGTAACCATACAAAGCGCGATAAACACACTACTTAATCTAAGTGAAGTAAAATGTTAATATCAAGACTCTTGTTCTTATTTCTTGCATTTTCTTTTTTAACCCTTTCACTATCAAATTTCTATTTCTGCTTCAGTGTCCCCTGCATTATATGTCTGTCTATCTATTTATCTATCTATCATATTTAATTTTTTGTGGAACATAAGTAATTACAAAAAAGAGAAGAGCTGATAGGTCTTCTTAAGGCTGGGGCGACATGTTGCAGAAAATGCTGAGTTTTGCATTACCTGCAAAATTGATGGGATTCTGGCTAATCCTATCCACGTACTCAGGGGTCATCCTGCCCCTTTCGCTGCCCCTAGGCGAACGACAGAAAGCCGCCCCCCCTTCCCCGGGAGGAAGGGGCGTGGCGGAGCGTAGGGGGCGGGGCTTAACACCGTTCGCAGACAGAGAGCAGGCACGGAGAGGACCTGCTCTCTGCCTGAGCGTGAGGGGAGGCTGCTGGACCAGTGGCCTCCCCAATCCACCGCTTGGTGCTAAGCCAGTCCAGGACAGCTTGTCCTGGACTGGCTTAGGTAAGAAAAAAGGCCACCCTCCCTGGGGCCCTGGCATAGCGCCGCCTGAAGCGGTCGCTTCAGGTCGTCTCATGGGAGGTGCGGCGCTGCACGTACTGCAGAAAAAAATCTGCAGCAGATATGCTGCGATTTAAAGAAACAGATTTAGGCTAAAGACCCACGTTGCGGAAACACAGCTTTTTTTTTTTGCAGATTTTGTTGCGGTTTTTTTAGCCAAACCAGGAGTGGATTGAGCAGAAGAGAGAACTTTAAACTGGGTTCACACAGGAGTTTTTTGGAACGGATTTTGAGGCTGAGGCCACCTCAGAATCCAGTCCAAAAGATGGCTAGCCGTGACTGGATGCCGGTGTAGTGCATAAAATGTAGTGCCAGTGGTGGCATTCCACTCCTAATTAGGCCCAAATGAATGGGCCTAGCTGGGAGGGATTGTCATGCCGCAGACTCTGCAGCAGATTCTGCCTCAAGAAAGAACATGTGCAAACTGCTCGCGGAAAAATGAACCCATTGAATTAAATGGGAGGCGTTTTTTTGAGCCGGATTCTGACACAGATTCCGCGTCAAAATCCAGCCCAAAAAAATCCCATGTGAACCCGGCTTAAGAGTTTACCATAGATTTGCCTTTAAATTTGTAGGCATTATTAGCTTTCTTAAGTGGTAGGGCCCCTTCACACGGCGTAAGCATACCGCTCATTTAGACCCGTACACGCGAGCACTTCAAAATACATCCCATTCACTTCAATGGGAGCGCGCGTAAAGCCGGCCATACGCGTGCTCCCATTGAAGTAAATGGGATGTGTTTTGAAGCGCTCGCATGTACGGGTCTAAATGAGAGGCTCGCTTACGCAGTGTGAAGGGGCCCGTAAATTACACTTAATAACTTGCAAGCAGATGGACATTTTTCTGCTGCGATGCAGCTCCCATTTTTTGTTGTGACATATCTACACAATATATACAAAACGCCATGCCGACATTGCACAAAATAACATTGTCGATTTTTAGGGCAATTTACAGATATTGCACAGCTATGCCATGGGTTTTAACTTTTGCTATTTAGAGGGTGAAATCCATTGCAAGATCCAAGTCCAAGGCCCCATGTAGCAAAACACACCTACATTTGGGTTGGATTACCGTACCCCCCCCCCCCCCTTCCCAAATAGAAGCCTAATCAGCTTAAAAAAGTGGTTGCCTTTGGAAAACCACAGACCACAAAGACTATAATGGAGTCCACCAGGTTTTCGCCCAAAAAGGGCGAAAAATGCAAAGCAAAAGTTGCTGATTGCAGTGCTTTCCTCTCCACATTTTCCAATCAGAATGGGAGACGGAATTTCCATGCGTAGACCGGGCACAGATGTGAACCTAGCAATACTGCATTGAGTTTTTTACTGCAGATTTTCTTCCCTTATTAAACCTATAAGGAAAACACCAGAATTTTAACAGGTATAATTGAGATGCTGACATTTTCAAAAATGTGAGCATTTTTGAAGACACAGCTTTTCAGCAGCTATTTTTTTTTCTTAAATGTGTGAATGGGATTAGCCAGAATCTTATTCACTTTGCAGGTACTGTAAGGTTAAAAGGGTTGTCCCATGAAAAGCATCCTATCTATACTGCTAGTTTATGTGGATTTAAGACATTTCCTAAATGCATTGCTTTATCAAAACTGCTTTGTTTGGCCGCTATCTTAATTTATTCACTTCATTGTTGACACTGCGTTTCTATGGCCACTGGGCTTATCTGCTCATTTCCCAAGTGACATAGCTGCCTGCTCTCAGGGGGGAGGGAGGGGCTGACAAGCAACAAAGCTCCTCAGATAGGGGAGGGGAGAGGTGAGAGCTCTGGGATTACTGTGCTGTCTATCTTCAGCTTTTCCACTTATTAGATGGTTTAATTGAATTTGGCTGATAAGGGCTGAGATAGGGAGTCCGGTACCTCTGTATGTAATGCAAGCTGACTCAAATCCAGCTCTGCTACATCAGTTTCCACATCAGCTCTATACTGTGGTAATGCATTTACAACTAATCCCTTATTACTGACTGCAAACATAGCAGATAGCAGAACAAGTGAAACCCCACCCACCAATGTGCCGAGAAATCCAGGAATTGAAGAGAGCAGGCTGCAGAAAAAGAGTTATGGGAATACCCCTTTAAAGCCCTACTTTGCAGAAACACAGCTTTTTTGTTGCAGATTTTGTTGCATTTTTTTTTAGCCAAAGCCAGGTGTGGATTGAGCAGAAGGAAGAAGTATAAGAACTTCCTATATATATCCTATTGCTTTTGTAGCCATTCTTGGCTTTGGCTAAAAAAAAAAAAACGCAACAAAAACTGCTACAAAAAAAGCTGTGTTTCCAAAATGTGGGGCCTTAGCCTAAAACACAGCAGTGAGTTTTTTGAGCTGTGGCTGTGTTTTCACAACATGGGGCTTTAGCCTAAATCTATTGTAGTGTCCTAGGATATAGTCATGTATAAAAACAGTATTGGTTTCCAGAGGTGACAAGGCTTCTTTACTGTTAGGGTGCATTCACACTGAGTAAACGCTAGCTTATTTTGTAGAGTAAAATTACACTTGTAAATTTTGCTATCCCATTGACTTCAATGACATTTTACAGGCGTATTTTTTACAGGCGTATTTTTTACAGGCGTATATTTTACAGGCGTATTTTTACACTTGTAAAAAAATATCATGGAAGTCAATGGGATAGCAAAATTTGCAAGTGTAATTTTACTCTACAAAATAAGCTAGCGTTTACTCAGTGTGAATGCACCCTTAGGCTGCATTCACACAGAGTAACGCCAGGCGTCATTTGTGTGTAATTTGTGTGTCTTTTACGGCCGTCATAAAACGTTTACATAGAGTTCTATAGGAAAAGACGGCCGTCATTTACGGCCGTCATTTACGGCCGTCATTGTAATGACGGCCGTAAATGACGGCCGTAAATTACGGCCGTCTTTTCCTATAGAACTCTATGTAAACGTTTTATGACGGCCGTAAAAGACACACAAATTACACACAAATGACGCCTGGCGTTACTCTGTGTGAATGCAGCCTAAGATGACTTTTTACAACAAAATGGCATTGATGCTTATAGAAATGAATATAATGAATAGAATACTTGTTTCCTTTGGTTATGCCCTCAACCGTACAAACTATGTAACTCAATGGTCCTCAACCTTCTTTGCACCAAAGACTACTTTCAGTAAAGACAATTTTTCTGTGTTATGTTGGGCACAGGAGACGGTGCAGATTATTGGAGCACCACTGAGGAATACAATGAGATAGATTGATTATAGTCAGAGGTTTTGAGTAAACACAGAAGATCTGAATGCCTGTACACATATTACTTTCAGGTCTGCCAACTTTCCATAAACACAGAGGAATTTTGCCCAGGGTCCATAATAAAAATTAGACACGTCTGTGATTTTGTTTTATGCTGGGATCGTCATGCAGGAAATTGTAGTTGTAATTATGATCACTTTACAGTTCTCACTAAATGCTGTTCACGTATTCATATTAGTATTCTGCGGCATAGATATATAATACAGGGAGTTCATCCAATTTATTTTTGGTGTCATAATTGGTTAATTTGAGCTGGGATTTTTTTTAATTTTTTTACTTAGTTGCCTAAAAAATGGGGGAGGATTTGAACGACCTTCATTATATAACCTAGAAAAGCAAAAATGAAATATTATAAAACACTCTTCAGCTGAGGCCCCATGTTAAGGGAAAATTACTTTTTTTGCTCCTATTTTTGAGCCACAGCCAGGTATGGATTGAGCAGAAATGCAAAGTTTAAGAGTTTCCTATAGATTTCTCTTTCCATTTGCAGTCAGTCCTGGGTTAGACTCAAAAAGGCTCATTTGAGCAAAAAACTCCCAAGTCCGAACCCCTAGTGTGGGATTTATGGGAACAGCCAAGCGGTATTGCTTTATGCTAATTCCAAAACTTCTATAGCTTAGAATAGGAGTTACATGGATCAGAGAGTATAACAGTTGAACTACACTGTTAGGGTGCATTCACACTGAGTAAACGCTAGCTTATTTTGTAGAGTAAAATTACACTTGTAAATTTTGCTATCCCATTGACTTCAATGATATTTTTTTACAAGTGTAAAAATACGCCTGTAAAAAATACGCCTGTAAAAAATACGCCTGTAAAAATACGCCTGTAAAATGTCATTGAAGTCAATGGGATAGCAAAATTTACAAGTGTAATTTTACTCTACAAAATAAGCTAGCGTTTACTCAGTGTGAATGCACCCTTACTGTGGTTTTACAGTTATGGAAATAATGTAGCTAAATACGATATACTGTTTCCGTAGCTTCCATTGACCTCTATAGTGCTGCTCTGCGCTGTTTCTTTTGGGATGGGACTTGGAAGTGGTCATTCCCATCTCATCGAAAAATTGCTGAGATAGCATTAAAATCATTACTGTTATGTAATTTTTCTGGATGAAATTGCAAAAAGCAGCATCGCAACCGGAAAAGGGTTAAATTTACAAAACCACCACTGGATGGCCAAACATAGACACAAATAGGATAAAGAGTGATACCATAGCATGAAAAGCTGCTCATCTTCTAACAAACATAACTGCAAAGATCCAGCCAAGAGAAAAACTAAGGTAGGACACATCTGTCTCTTCCTTGATGGTAAAGATTCTTAATCACTTAAGGAGTTTTCCTGCACCATGTGCATATTTTAATATAATGAGCTATCCACAGGTCAGAAGTGTCTAATCTTTGGGGGTCAAACACCTGGACCCTCCACTTATCTTGGCTGGACCCAGATGCCGGAAGCTGCTGCAGTGGATGGGGAGCACATGCAGGCTGTTCCTCTTCACGTAATAGGGTAAGTCAAGTATATCATTGTTTCTGAGGAATTGAAGCTCCACTCCTATTATGTTAGGTTCACACTAGTGTTTGGGTCTCCTGTCTGCTTAAAAAACAGTTACCTGCTTTTTAACCTGTGAACCACATTTACTAAAACTGGTAGAGAGAAAAGTCCTCTATGCAGGACTTTTCTCTCCACTGGTTTTAAGCGGAATCTGTGGGGGGACAAAGTGTTCTTCATATTGGTACTATTTATTATTCTGGGGTGGGATTGGAGTAAAAGAACATTTGTGAGACTTTCTTATGGACTTTGTTTTTATGACGTTCAGTGTGCAGCCAAAATGGCATGTTACTAGGTATTCTATGGTTCAGTAGGATTCCAGGGATACCAAATTGATACAATATTATTTACATTTTTACCCCTTCCTTAACAAACATGCAAAATGAAATTTTTTTCTTAAAGTTGGGCTATTCAATATCACTTTTTGTTCAAAATTTTATTGAGGTGAAACAGCGAAGAAACAGCAGTCCGGTATTTTTTTTTTTTCCTGGTATGTTGTTCACTGTACAGGATAAATATTTTTTATAAATTAGTAGCCCAGGCATTTTCAGACACAGGGATGCCTAATGTGTAGATGTTTCACAGAATTTTTTAAAACTTTTATATGTATTCTAGGGAAAGGGGGATGCCCACAACTGCAGTTATCAAGAATATGGTGAGCGAGTGAGTGAGCAGTGCCCGGCATGTAAACAATACTGGGAGCTGCGTGCTGTGGTAAACAGCTGATCTGCAGGGTCCTAACAGTCTAAGAAATATAGGACATCAGTGGGGATCTTGAACCCGGGCCAGTGTTGATCAACTGTTTGAAGATACTGTGGTTCTTTTGTGAGCGCTGTGACCCCTTCACTATTTACTTGCACACTATATATTTTATAATCACCATGCAATGTTATGATGGCCTGTAACAATAGTGCACGGCTGTTATACAACAGATGGTGTGTAATGTGAATGGTGAAGGGGTCCCACAAAGTATAATATGCTCCATATTGGCCTCCCACACAGTATAATATGCTCCACACTGACCTTTACGGTATAATATGCTCCACAGTATCCCACACACTATAATATGCTCCACAGTCACTTCACACAGTATAATATGCTCCACAGTGGTCCACACACAGTACTATATGCTCTACAGTATCCCCCACACACTATAATATGCTCCACAGTCACGTCACACAGTATAATATGCTCCACAGTGTCCCCAAAACAATATAAAATGTACCTAAGAGCCCCCCTAGATCCGCTTCAGATGAATCCCAAAATATTTGCTGAATATTCCTGAGATTTGGCCCTCCGCTTTGGTGCTATTATTATCCTTAGACCCCAGAGTATAATAAGTAGAGGCCCAGAGGAAGTGATTAAAAATAACAAACACTTATACTCACCTTGTCTCACCTTTCCTTGGCATCCACGCTCTAGCTCTCTTCAGCATTTTCTTTGGTTCTCTTTTGCCTGTGACTGAGGTGACGCATCCCTGACATCACTGCCACCATATTCAGTAAATCAAACGATACACACCAGAATATTAAATAAATCAAGTGATATTCAGTAGATCAAATTATATATATATATATCACCATGTTCAGTAAATCAAGTGATACTCATCCCCATATTCGGTAATTCTTATGATGCTCACTCCCATATTCAGCAAATGAAGTGATACATACCAACATACACAGTTCGCTTTGTGCACTTACTCCCACTCACTGATGATATCATTTAGATCTACATGTACTGATAAATACATTTTAAAGCAGCCTTCATCTTCACTTGTAGGATGAAAAGCTTGTAATATACTAATTTTACTTTTCTCTTTCTCCATACATTTGTAAAGTGGAATATAAAAGGCATAATAGAAGAAAATGCATCAAATTACGTTTGTAAATTGTATTTGCAAACAGAATTGGAAATCGCTTTACTACTGCTACACCTGGACTTACTCTCCAAAAAATTAATTAAAAACTTTACAGTGCTGGGAATTCTCCATGCTACACCTGCTTAATGAGTGCTATCTAATTGCTCTGATTACTGTTGATAGCACATTTGTTATTCCAAATATATTCTGTACAAAGTCACATTCTACACATTCTCCAGATGCACACAGTGAACTAAGTATGCTTAAAAAGTTATACATTGTACAGCCGAAATGTGCCTAGAATGAAATAAAAGGTTGTGTTTTGACTTGTCCCCCAAATCTTCTCATACTGAGGGTAATATCAACCATATAGGATCAATCTACAGAAGAGGAGATGTCAGTCATAAATATAACTGCCTTAGTTTGTCACCATCTACCCCTTGCCATTCTTGAATTAGGTACAGAAAAGCCATTTTTCAAACTTATCTGTCTTTTATGGTTTATAACTCTCAAACCTATTCCTTATGCTAATTTTAATAAGACACTCAGCTGTCATCCATTTCTTCCTTGGACTACAATGAAGAGTCACCAGGTATTTGTAGCCACTGACTACTGGAAACAGAAAATGGACACCGCATGTATTACTTAGATCCAACAGTGGATTATAATAAGGGCTGCAAGGGAGCCCAATGGTATGCAACTGCCCACTTACCCCCATTGAGATCCAATCCTGCAATCAACTGTATCGGAGCCCAGTGAAGGTAAGTAAAACTGTTTACCTGTTTGCCATCTTTACTCCCCTCCCCTCTGCCTTTGAATATTATACTCTGGGGTCTGAAGACAACCCAGAATGTAATAGTAGTTTGTGGATGGAGAACCCCCAGAATTTTGTGTTCTACTGAACCAAAATTTTTGTCAAATTCGTAACAAAAACCAGTTTTCTTTTTCCCTAAGGCTGGATTCATATTAGAGTTGGAGTCTCCATGTGTGAATTCCCCTTAAAACGGCAAGGAGGACTTTTCTTTTTGCAAGTTTTAGTATAATATAGGTAAATCGGGCGGAAACCCAGTAGGTTTCCACAGTTTAACACTTTTTAAGTAGACAGGGTTTCCATCTTTCAGGTCGCCATGTGGAGCCAAAGGATGGAAATCCGAAGACTAGTGTGAACCTAGCATCAGTATGCATCACTATATAGAGTGTGGAGTTGCTACTATTGAACACTATACTGTGTGGAAGAGCTAATGTGGGACCTTATACAGTATGAAGGGGCTGCTATGGCACATTATACTGTATGGGAATCACTATGTGGTATTTTGCTGTGTGGTGGGGCCACTATGAGACATTAAATTACATGAATGTCCACTAAGGGACATTATACTGTATGAAGGGCCATTGTAAGACATTATACTGCGTGAAGGGCCACTGTAAGACATTATACTGCGTGAAGGGCCACTGTAAGACATTATACTGTGTGAGGGGCCACTGTAAGACATTATACTGCGTGAGGGGCCACTGTAAGACATTACACTGCATGAGGGGCCACTGTAAGACATTATACTGCGTGAGGGGCCACTATAAGACATTATACTGTGTGAGGGGCCACTGTAAGACATTATACTGCGTGAGTGGCCACTGTAAGACATTATACTGCGTGAGGGGCCACTGTAAGACATTATACTGCGTGAGGGGCCACTGTAAGACATTATACTGCGTGAGGGGCCACTGTAAGACATTATACTGCGTGAGGGGCCACTGTAAGACATTATACTGCGTGAGGGGCCACTATAAGACATTATACTGAGTGAGGGGCCACTGTAAGACATTATACTGTGTGAGGGGCCACTGTAAGACATTATACTGCGTGAGGGGCCACTATAAGACATTATACTGTGTGAGGGGCCACTGTAAGACATTATACTGCGTGAGGGGCCACTGTAAGACATTATACTGCGTGAGGGGCCACTATAAGACATTATACTGCGTGAGGGGCCACTGTAAGACATTATACTGTGTGAGGGGCCACTGTAAGACATTATACTGCGTGAAGGGCCACTGTAAGACATTATACTGTGTGAAGGGCCACTGTAAGACATTATACTGCGTGAAGGGCCACTGTAAGACATTATACTGTGTGAAGGGCCACTGTAAGACATTATACTGTGTGAGGGGCCACTATAAGACATTATACTGTGTGAGGGGCCACTATAAGACATTATACTGCGTGAGGGGCCACTGTAAGACATTATACTGTGTGAGGGGCCACTGTAAGACATTATACTGCGTGAAGGGCCACTGTAAGACATTATACTGCGTGAGGGGCCACTGTAAGACATTATACTGCGTGAGGGGCCACTATAAGACATTATACTTCGTGAGGGGCCACTGTAAGACATTATACTGTGTGAGGGGCCACTGTAAGACATTATACTGTGTGAGGGGCCACTGTAAGACATTATACTGCGTGAAGGGCCACTGTAAGACATTATACTGCGTGAGGGGCCACTATAAGACATTATACTTCGTGAGGGGCCACTGTAAGACATTATACTGTGTGAGGGGCCACTGTAAGACATTATACTGCGTGAGGGGCCACTGTAAGACATTATACTGTGTGAGGGGCCACTGTAAGACATTATACTGCGTGAAGGGCCACTGTAAGACATTATACTGTGTGAGGGGCCACTGTAAGACATTATACTGTGTGAGGGGCCACTGTAAGACATTATACTGCGTGAAGGGCCACTATAAGACATTATACTGCGTGAAGGGCCACTGTGGCACATTATTCTGTCCAGGGCTCATGGTATCTTTTATTCTCTTCTACTTAGAACTATCATTAGTTGGAGACTTGGACATTATTATTGCAGCCAAGCAAACAAAGACTAGTATAGAACTTCTAATGTACACTTCTCCATTCTGCTAAATCCACTCTGTTTGGTTCAAAAATGCAGTAAAATCTACAACAATAAACAAAGATTTTCCATGATGCGTTGCCACTTTGAAAACACACATGCTCTACCAGTGTCTCTTCCAGACTTTATAGATCTGCTTACCTTTTCCAAATGTGATGGTCAGGAGTCAGGAATGAGCCTGTTTTCTTCCAGTGATCACAAGATCTGACCCCCTGCAGGTTTATTACTAGGTATGGCAGCCCAGTGTTTCAAATAATACAGGATAGGCCAATTTTATTACTTTAACAACTTTTTTCCCCTTTTTTGTATAATTATAAATTTTTCACAATGTACATTTTTCCCTATCAGTATGTCTTTGGAGTATGGGAAGAAAATCCATGCAAACACGGGGAGAACAAACTCCTTGCAAATGTTTTTTTGCCCTTGGTAGGACTTCAGCGCTGCATGGATACAGTGCTAACCACTGAGCAGTGTGGCGCCTACTTTAACAACTTTCTGTCAGGAATCAGTCATGTGGTTTTGACTGGAGTTGATCTCAGAGGTCTGCAGATATTCACCTTTGCCAGGTAAAGCTGAAACAATGAAATTTCCAGCCTTGCCAGATGAGGATTTAGCAGTTCATTTTCTTCCTCAGGAATAGGGAGGTGAAGGCACCCTGGCAGGGCCTGTGGCTGAGTATGAGGCAGGGGATTAGGAGTACATTATTATACCCTGAGGTCTCTTCAGACCCCAGAGTATAATAAGTGTAAGCTCATAGGAGGTGTAAAAAATAGAAAATATTTATATTCACCTTCCCTAACCGCTCTTGGGTTTCATGCATCTGGAGAAGGACAACACAATGAGGCCCAAAAAAGGCGAGGGAAGATTACTATAAATGTTTTATTTTTTTTACACCACCCTTGGCCTACACCTATTATACTCTGGGTTCTGAAGAAACCTAAGAGTATAATAATTTCATGTCTGGTTCTATCTGAACAAGTTTAGACCTATTCAAACTGGAGGATTGCGTCACCTGAACACAATGTTTTTCTGTCTCCTCCCTCTTATGCAACTGTTTTTATCATCTTGGTATGTCTATATATATATATATATATATATATATATATATATATATATATATATATATATATATATATATAATCCTTGGCTATTAAATCATTCCACTGAATGGAGGCTCGCGTATGCTCTATAAACCCATTATCTTTTTAAAGTGTGTTTGTATTTGAGTGTTGGAAAGATGTGCGCACATGCATGTGGGGTTTCTACTGGGCCCATTAAAGTCAGTAGTAGTAACAATGTTTATCAGCATGGACTGTGTTGGGGTGCAATTTACGCTGAATTTGCAGTTTGAGTGAATGGTGAATATAAGACTAGACAAGTCAAGCGAATTAACCCCTGACAGGCGCATCGTCACATGCTAGGATGGTCAGTGCATGACACAAGTGTAAGAGGAAATGTTAATATATTTTAGAGAAGGTGTTTTGATTGATTTTTCTGATTCAGTTTTTTGTGTAGTAAGGTCCCATCAGGATTGCAATTAAAATAGGATTATTCAGCTTTCCTTCTTTTCACTTTATGTAGTGTTGCCTAATCTAACATCCTTTGGTTTATGCTAATGAGAAGCAAAACACATCTGGAATTCATTCTTAAAATTGCAATTGTAAATTAACTATAGAAATGAAACCAACAACCACTGAACTCTAATTCAGATAACTTTAGGAAATGAAAAAGTCACATATACTGGATGCTTGGAAAAAGTTGCAACAAATTTACTTCTGCTTTCTATCTATATACTGTAACTTAAGGCACCCTTCCAATTATAAAAGAACTTTTCAGAAATGTTTGAATGTTTGAAACTCAATATAATATATGTAATGAGAATATTGTTTCCTTCATTTCCTCCTTCCCTTTTCTCAGACTCATATATCTAATAGTCAGGGGCATAACTACCGTGGTAGCAGCGGAGGCAGCTGCCACAGGGCCCAGGATAATAGGGGGCCCGGTGACAGCTGCTACCGCTGCAGATTTTTTTTTTTTTAAATAGGCTGTTACCTGCTGGAGTAACTCCAGCACATAACAGACCCTATTTACTGAAGCGCCGGGGGCTGCCTGAAGATGGAGAGGAGCTGCCTCCTCCACAGTCCATCTTTTAACAATAATAAAGTCAGCAATTGCTGTCTTTACTACTGCACCCAAGCAGGGTCCGCCTGCTGTCCGGGCCCCTGCCTCCCAGCACTTGCATAGTGACAGCGGGCAGGAGAAACTTCTATCTCCTGCCCGCTGTGCCCAGGCCCTGTGCCGGCATCTATACTAGTTGATTGAAGGACCTGAGACATGACGTCATCATGACGTTATCAAAGGTCCTTTAATCTACTAACATAGACTCAGTGTCTAGGTCAGTGTACAATGGGGGAATGGGTTATGGGCTGTGAGGAAGAGGGGTACATGGGTGTGCAGGCTGTGTGTGAGAAAGTCTGCACCCCCATTCCTTCCTTTCTCACATACAGCCTGCACACCTATGTACCCCTTCTACTCACATTATGCACCCCCCATTCTGCCCTATGTGAGCAAGAGGAGGGAATGGGTGTTGTAGGCTGTGTGTGAGCAAGAGGGGTACATGGGCATGCAAGCTGTGAGCAAATAGGGTGACTTGGGGGCGCAGGCTGTGTGTGAGAAAGAAGGGGGAATGGGGTGCAGGCTGTGGGTGAGCAAGAGTGTGGTGGAATGGGGAATTCCCCCCTCCAGATCACCCTCTTGCTCGCACACAGCTTGCACCCCCATTTCCCCTCTTGCTTATATACACCCTGCACCTCACGTCACCCTCTTATTCACAAACAGTCTGCACGCCCATGTACCCCCCATGTCAAAAGTTTGCCACGGGGCCCCGCCATTCCTAGTTACGCCACTGCTAATAGTACTCATATCTGTATCCAGCCTTACACACAAAAGTCTGTGGAAAGGAGCAAGGGCAGGAGGAGGAGGAGGATGCATCCAGCTATTGAATCATTCTATCTGCGGGTAGAGCTGTAAGGTGGTGGAAGTCACCTTCTTCCCCAGCTGTACCTCAATTGCAGGACTTCTAGTCCATGAGTAGGAGTACCCAATCACGATCACCCAATCTATTTGTGAGCTCACGTTTTAGCTGCTTTATTTATTTTGTAAATTATTAGGCAATTAAATAATAATATGTTGGATAGATAAAAATGGCTGACAAGAGACATGGCCACTAGGCCATGTACAGATTTGGCTTAGGGCTAAACCAATGAGTGGAGTGTAAGGTATTGTGGGTTCTTCTTCACCTTTAACTTCCACAAGGTGGTATAGGGTTTCTCACACAGAATGCCAAGATCTCTACACCAGAGTAGTCTCTGTTAACAGTGGCTACTAAGCAGGAGTTCCTCAATCACAGAACAGAGGTGAGAGTCCAGTGTAAGTGGGCCCTTGGGCACACAACAGCCTGGACCACTGGGACAATAGCAATATGACTGCTTTGCTGCTGCATACACCAAAAGTCTCAATGACCAATGGCCTGGCTTCTCCAGAGCAGTTACCTAGGCACACCCCATCCAAGTAATCCAATGCCACCAATGGCAATGAAGGAAATACAGCGCCATTCCACTCTTCACTAAGGTTCTTTTCACTGAGGTAGATAGTTAATGTTCAAAGATTTAGCACTTTAGCACATACAACAGATGAGGGTTGTAAAATGTAAAATGTTAGTTCCAGTTTGAAAGCTCACGGCCAACAACAAAATACAACACACTTCTACTGTTACAGGAGATGCTCTGTCTGCCACCGAAGAACCTGTCCTCCTATTTGTGGGTATCCTCAAGTGTTCTCAGAACCAAGATGGTGTTTTGGCTAAAAGGGGGCTTCCCTTCTCAAGCTGTCCAAGCTGGTGATGTTAAAAGATATCCTCTGCTCCAACAAGTAGTCCTCCAAGGTGGCTCCCTCTGTCTGAGCATGAGAACGGGATCTTAAAGAGGACCTTTCACCACCTCCACCAATTTAAAAACTTGTCATCTGTTAATAGATGCAACTCCACTGATTCCAACACAGAATTTTCCCTATAGCTTTCACAGTTCCCAAGCAACAAGCCCAATTAGTTTACGTGCTATTTAAGCTCTGTAATGTCAGGTGGACAGTGTCAGGCAGGGGGTGTGAGATTCAGAGCTCCAATCAGAGGCAGCCAGTGTCAGAGCTCAGAATCACACTTCTTGCCTGTTCCTGCCTGACACCGCCCTCCTGACAGTTCAGAGCTTAAAAAGCATGTGAGGTACTAAAACTAACAGCACTGATTGCTCCAGAATGGTGGGAGCTAGAGAAGAAAAATTCCAACTGGTCCAGAATAAGTAGAGCAGTAGCTATTAACTGATGTAAAGAGCTGGACTTGTTGGAGGTAATGAAATGACCTATTTAAGTAGAGAGCAATGTCCTTCATTTAGTAACCTAGACAACGCCTGATATCATTGGGTCGCACTATTGGAAAGCAACAATCAACTTCTCCTATAATGCAACTCTTAGACGCAGCTTTGTTCTGCTCTAAGGAGTCACCATGTGATACAGCTTCCAGAAAGTACTAGAAAACTGAACCAGCAAAAATCTAGACAACACTACACTATATACAATATAGTGTAAGTACCTAACACACAATATAATAACACAACAATAAATCATGCTACATCAAGTTGGTGCACTGAACTGTTGACACAGCACTTCTGCCACAACTGTATGTGCACATTGGGGATAGGGTTTAACTTCCCCACACAACAAGCCATCTGTTCAAGCTGTGTATCAGCACCATCTTGTAATATCCGAAATTGTGGTCAGATGGAACAAGGATCAAAGCAGGCAGAGTTCTGTTTTAAGAGTAGGTGAAGACAGGCAGCAGACATGAAAAGGAGGTTTGGAAAACATCCAAGATGAAACCAAAGGGGACTGGAACCAAACCTTATTCCTAAGGCCTAGAATTTTGCTTCAAATACCCTTACAAGGTGTACAAAATGAAGTTTTTGTCTGGTGGGAACATAGACATTGCATAGGATATCTCCAGATGATATTCATGGAGGGGTCTCCATTAGCTTATGGGCCACAGAATCTTATTTTCAAAGAGTGGTTCTTTAATAAATACAAATTTGGTCCCAAAGGTCCAAGATCAAGTTTGGCAAGGTCATGCAACACAATAAGACAGATATAGGGCAGTAAACAAAACCAGAGACAGACCCTTTAAGACATCTCACAAGAGACCCTGGTGAAAGCAGACAAGGCAAGGAAAGGCATACAGCGGTTGTTCCTCTGGGAATCCTGAACAATGTCCTCTCAGAGTGTTTGCAGAGTGAATGCCATAAAATGAAAACCTGTAAGAAAATGGAGGCAACTGGGTTTTTTTTTTGGTTCCACTACACTCTGATTTTTTTCAATTTCCTAGTAGGTTGTGCAGAGAATAAAATGGTGCCGCTATCAAGTACAATTTGTTCTGCATAAATATGGCCTTGTATGACACAAAAATGAAACATATATGGCAACAATTTATGTGTTGCTAAGCAGTTAATTTCCCCTCTGTTATTCCATTAGCCCTCTCACAACATAATCATATGGCCCTGATGGGGACCTAACAATAGCTCCAAGATTTGGCATATCAATACACCTACTAGGTCCTGCTAGAGGCTGACAGTCATAATATACTGCAATAAAGAAGGAAAAGTAAGAGCTATATAAAGATCTAGTTTAGATTTTGTTACAGGCTCCCTCCACTAAGCGATCATAATGGCTGTTTTGTGTCACCGGTGATGCTACACCTTAAGGCACCATACTGAAGGGGTAGGTGTAACATGAAAGGGCCTTTGTGCTGGCTTAATAGAGAGAAAAATTACCATTCTGGAAAGCAGTGGTTGGCCAGCGTCAGCAACTCAGTTTTAACTGTGAAACCAAGCCGTTCTGTGTGCCCCTGCTGTGCTATAAAACTCCCCAAATAAATTCATTAAAATAAATAAATAAATAATAAAAAAATATTTATTTTAAAGTAAACTTCAGCCATCAAACTGACCTGCAAAACAAAATTAAAAAAAATAAATAAATTGTATGTTTGTCCCATTTCTCTCCACAGGTAATTAAATGGTGTCTTTAGAAAAAAAAAACTTTTACTGCTAAAAAGAAGAACCCATACAGCTCGATGGAAAAATAAAACATGTAAGGGTCTTGTAAGACAGGGATGAAAAAAATGATGAAACTATGCAAAATGGTCAGGTGCTCAAGGGCTTAAATTGCAACCACAGTTGTACTTGAACTCTTAACATTATAAGACATACTTTTGCCCCAATTTATTGAAGAGTTTGTACTAGCACTTTAGAGAGTGGGAGGTATGTACAGTATGTGCAGCCTTCTGAATTCTTATCTGATGAGAACCAGTTAGGTTGTATTTTAAGTGCATCTGTACCATGGCAGATTTACTTACACATTAAAACTACAAGATAAGAACACATGAATACCAAGAAAAATTCCATATGGGGACAAGATGACCCAAGTATTCTTTGTAGTTGAGAATCTGTAGTTTATTATGAAGACTGACTGCATTTTATTAGACAGGCAATGCGTGGATTCTTTTCCAATCTGTTTTACCATATACGAGCCTCAGATCAAAATGAAGTCAGGTATGATTTTCATTTCCTGTCTCTATTGCCACATACCTGTAACACATACACTGTATTTCCACGTACTGAAGATGTTCCTGACCGAGGAACAAATCATTAAGTAATACAATTGAAACCAGATGACTGTTGCTTAGTATTCTTCTAGCATGTACAGTCATGATGGCCGCAAGTGTTAGCATTCCTGAAATTATTCAAGAAAATGAAGTATCTCTCCCAGAAAATGATTGTAATTACGTGCTTGTTATACACGTTTATTTATTTTTGTGTTTATTGGAACAAGATAAAAAAAATAACAGAGAAAACTGGATTTTACATAAAATTCCAAAAATGGGCTGGACAAAATTGTTGGCACCTTTTTATAATTGTGGGTAAATAACTTTGTTTCCCTGTCGTCCTCAACAGCGGCACAATGTGGGGTATTTCTGCCCCTGTGTGCTGGTAGGACAGGCGGATATTTAATTAGCCAATCAAATGCGTGGCAGGCCCTATAAGAGGGCACAAGAACCTCCCCTCTGCGTGTTTTTTTCTGTCCTGTGTGGACAGAGGACAGGTGGGAGGACTTGTGTCCTCTTTGAGAAGCTCAGCAGGATCACTCACCTCCTGAGCGGTTGTTTTCTTCTTGTCACCTTCTGTGCCCTGCGGGGAGAAGGTGCTTGTTAGCCATGTGTGGCTACCCCCCTCTATCCCCCCTGCCCCCCCTCTCCTCCGCTTCCCCTGCTCCTTGTGACTTACCTGACATTTTGGTGAGAGTCCGGGGACTCCGCATGCCGCCTCTGGTGGCCGCGCGGACTGCCGGCGGGTGGAACCACACTGTTGTGTATCCTGTTCCCCGCCGGCCGCTGTAAGCGCGCACTTCCGGTTTCGCCGGAAGTATCATAGCGCCATGGCAACGGCCTGGCGCTGGCGGCCGCTCACTCAGGGAAGATTCAGGCCTTATTAAAGGCCGGAAAAGACGGGGAGATGTGGGGGTAAGTGCCCGTGTTAAGGGCCTCTTGGTGGGGGGGGAATGTATATCTTTGCAGACCCCTGATTACAGGGTTAGTTGTCTGGGCAGGTTGCCTCACCTGCTTTGATTGTGGCTCCGCCCACTTCCAGCCGGCCAGAATTAAGAGGCTGGCTGGCCTGGTGTCAGAGACCTTCCTGCAGTATCTGCTGAAGGCGTGCGATTGTGGTGTTCATTGATCTTGAACTCTTTTCCAGTTTGCAAACTTTATTGGGAACCGGCTGTGATGGCCGAGTGGTTAAGGTTTTGGACTCGAAATCCAATGGGGTCTCCCCGCACAGGTTCAGATCCTGTTCACAGCGCCAGCCCGGCTAGCTCAGTCGGTAGAGCATGAGACTCTTAATCTCAAGGTCGTGGGTTCGAGTCGCACGTTGGGCGCCAAGTCACCTCTCTGTCCGGTCTACAGGACCTGGTAAGATTTACCCTTTTTTTAAAAAAGCTGGTATGATGTCATGGTGACAGTGTTGCATGGTCTATTATCTCTCTCTGTAGGATATGTCATCCTCTACTACCCCTCCTGGGGATGGTAGGAGGAAAACCTCTTCCAAGAGGAAACATCTTTCCTGCTTCGATTGCGACACACCGCTCCCTGATGGTAGGTAGCGGCTTGAAAGGTTGTGCCCTGCGGGGTACTACTGGTCCTATAACTTGCCTATTTTCAGGCTATGAGTGGGCCCGTTGTCGCGGGTGCAGAGGTCCTCCACCTGTGGAGCCCTCTCCCAGAGATATGATGGCATGGGTCAAGGAGATGGTGAGTTTGGGCATCGCTTGGGTAAATAGT